>NC_134408.1:80304709-80904709 GCF_038048845.1 Mixophyes fleayi
CATTATCTTGCACATGCATCTATATTTGATTCCAAGTTATCGTTTCAGACCAATATATGACTATTTTAGCTATTCTCCTAAAATTGTTTTTATTTTAAAATAACATCCATTTAAAGAGCAATTCGCTCAACATGAAGTAGCAAACATAATTAATCATGAACTAAAGATTTATTAAGCTAATATTTTAAAATGTATATTTATTGTTAAAACTGACTACGTAGTGCAGATATGGAGGCAATCCTTTATTGCATTTGAAACCAATGAACACAAAAGGGCCAATGTAGAAGCAAGTCCCTTTTTTTGCTGTATTTTGATCATACTGTGGGTTTTGAAAAGATAATATTAAACCATTTTGAGCACCAAATGTGGATGCTGCCTAATCTAAGAATAGAGTATCGCCAACAACTCCAGTAAAACAAGTCTAACTTAAATATGTTTTGGAATATATACAATTGTTTTTGCTTCAAACACGAAAGGCCTACTGTGACAGGATGGACCGCCTCTGCCACTCTGTCTGTTGTGTGGCTGGGAACTGGTTGAGCTTGCCATGCCAGTGTCGTCTTTATCCCAAATGAGCCCTCTAACCGCACTAGGAGGGGCTTAAGCTGCTGCCACCACTGGACTCCTTAGCGGCATCCAGAACCGCATCCTTCTGTCGCTACTAGTGTACCCCCTTGCTGGTACCCCTGACCTCTTGCCTCCAGAACAGTGTTGCTGTGGATGGTACCCCTGGCCAATCAATGGCCAAAGCTTCAGGTAGCGGGCAAAGCGTTGGTACTAGAAAGCTGGGTCCAACCTCAGAACAGCCAGTGAATGGATTAAATTTGCGTCTAATCTGCAGGAACTAGTCTTGATGCTTAAAACGTGTATCTCAGTGTTGGCTAACCTGTGACACTCCAGGTGTTGTGAAAATTACAAACCCCAGCATGCTTTGCCAATATATAGCAGCTTATTGCTGGAAGGGTATGCTGGGACTTGTAGTTTCACAACACCTGGAGTGCCACAGGTTAGCCAAGCCTGCACTAGACTCCTAGACTAGACACCTGTGGCTGCTGGTTTCTTTAGTTGCGGCTTGTCTGGATCCTGGAATGTTGAGGGCCATATTTAGAAAAAATAATGGGTACATTTAGAATATTCCAGCACAGGCGTTAAATTAATAGGACCCACAATTAATACTTAGGCCTTCCTACAGCCTCAACATTAAAGTAATACTATTCCCATTTAATAAACCTATTTCCCTCCCTCCAGACAGTCCCTGCAATAAATTAATCGCATTTATGTATAATAAATATACCTATTTCCCGCAACCGTCACTGCCATTAAATAATTCTTATTCAAATTTAATAAATAGATCTCATGCTCCTCAAACTCTGTCCCACATTCAATTAATAGCCCCCAAACCACTCCATCTTAAATTAATAGTCCACACTATAAAATTAAATTGCCCCACCTTTATCCTACAAACAAAATAGCATCCATTATTTAGCCACCACCTACCACACACACATTACATTGCCACAAGTCCGCTGTGCCATCACACACACATTACTGTGCCCCTTCATCACCATGCTGTGCCTCCTTATGATCACACTGCACCCTCCATGCTGCCCCCCCCCTTCTCCTGGCCCACCTTCATCACCCTGTGCCATGCTGCTTTGGCCCCCCTTCACCCTGTGCCATGCTGGTTTGGCCCCCCTTTCACACTCTGTTATGCTCTTTCTTTTCACTCTCTGCCGCGCTCCCCCTTTTCACTCTCTGCCACGCTCACCCTTTTCACTCTCTGCCGCGCTCCCCCTTTTCACTCTCTGCCATGCTCAACTCTTGCTTCTGTTCCTTCACTTACCTTTTCTATCGGCTTCTTAATTCTCTTTTGTCTTCTTCCCGACTCCTCTCTGCGGCGCTCCTCACTGAACGTCAAGCGTGATGACGCCACGACCGACATTCAGTGAGAACGAAGCAGAGATGAGTCAGGGAGCGCCGTGGTCACGTGAGTATTCCTTTTTTTTTATTTTTTATTTTTATTTATTTATTTTTTATAACTTTTCCGCTCCCCACACCAACGAAGAGGGGAGCGATCAGGCTCGGAACCTACCGGGTGATAGCCTGGTCCCCCGATGGCCCAGTCCGACCCGGGACGGGGCTGTTTGAGTATCAAAGAAATAATGGATCCATCTGTGCAGAGTATTAATACACCCATAAAAACAAGGTTTTCATACCTGTTGGGTTAACTTCTATGGTTTTTGCACAGTTTTAATATGAACTAGAACATAGGAAGTGTACCCTATAATATTTAATAGTCAATTGTATGATATAAAAAATAAATTGGAGAGTGATTATGGCACACCTATGGATGTTTTATAACCATTTATTGAATCTTTATTGTAATTTCTTTAAAAATAGTACATAGAGTGTAATGATTCCTTGATCGGTAAACCTCAAAATATTAATAAGAAGCAGTGATTCAGTGACTATAATGTGATATAAGTGACAATAATTATTGCTGCAATGCCATGTGATCCCTGAATTCAATTCGATTCAATCTATATTCCAATATTTTTCAATATTCTAGCACTCCCATCAAATTGCTACAATTATAACGTGTGTTTTGAATGTTGATATTGTCAATATTCCTCCAATGAGTCTGTTATCCAGGGCTTAGAAAACCATTTATATTGAAACCAAACCATGTATTTATGACAGCCAAAATGCCAAGATATTGTTTTAAAGTCTTTAATATTTGCTCTATGATAGTCAGTGGTTTAAATGACCTAAGTAGTCTTGAGCCTCAATAAATTCTCAAAGATTCTTATTGCTGAGTAAATGTAACCATTAATGTTTTAGTACTAATCCATTCATTCAGCATTAATCATTCACTCATTTAATACTTATCTGACCCTCCTGCTCTTTTGGCAAATTGTAAGCTGTCTTTAGCAAAATTTCACATATTCATATTCCCATACACACACATAGATTATTATTTCAGGAGTATAAAGGCTTTTGAGTATCTTACAACCAAAAAAAGTGTATACCTATAGAGGGCACTCAAGGGCTGTAAAAAACAAAATAATTTTATTAGTATACATTAAAAAATTACCATCAATTTTATACAAAAATCAGAATATTAAAAACAAGTGATTGTGCAAATGCAAAATATGCGAAATGAAAGACAAAATTAGATGCTTGTCTCTCTTTGTTTTGATTATTTGGTATTTATGAATATATTTTTCAGATTAGGGACATCGGAAAAGATTGCAACATGAGTGCTTTATTAAACAATATTTATATTAGATATATCATCATTATGCTAATATATGCATTGAGGATGTAATGTTTGCATATATGTCAGTTACCCTTTCTCTTGATGATAATTATAAATTGGTAATCGAAGATTGGAGATAGTCTCCTATTAGGAAAAAGCACCAATTAAATGTAATTTATATATCTGTATAGTTTGTACTTGGCATAATGTATATGTCCCTATTTATCTCATTTGTTTTCCCTGTAATGCACTGATATCTGTGTATACCTATATATACAATACTGTGCCAAACTTTTAGTCAGGTGTGGAAAAAAATGCTGCAAAGAATGCTTTTAAAAATAGAAGTATTAATAATAGTTTATTTTTATGAATTAACAAAATGCTAAGAGAAAAAATTGCTGCAGGAGGTTTGACTGCTATCAAACAATTGACCCTAGTCTGACTGTGTGTGTGTGTTAATGAATTTAGACTGTAAGCTCTATTGGGGCAAGGACTGATGTGAGTGCTTTCTCTCTACAACGCTGCAGAATTAGTGGCGCTATATAACTAAATAAATGATGAATGAGGATGAAGTGAATGAACAGAAGATAAATCTAAATCAAATTAATATTTGGTGTGATCACCCTTTGCCTTCAAAACAGCATCAATGCATTATTCTTCAAGGTACACTCGCACACAATTTTTGAAGGAAATTGGCAGGGACGTTGTTCCAAACATCTTTGAGAACTAACCACAGATCTTCTGTGGATTTGGGCTTGCTCAAATCCTTCTGTCTTTTCATGCAATACTAGACAGACTCAATGTTGAGATCAGGGCTCTGTGGAGACCATATCATTACTTTCAGGACTCCTTGTTCTTCTTTACGATGAAGATAGATCTTGATGACATTCGCTGTTTATTAATGTCCTTGTCCTGCTGCAGAATACATTTGGAGCCAATCAGATGCCTCCCTGATGGTATTGTATGATGGATAAGTACCTGCCTGTATTTCTCAGCATTGAAGACACCATTAATCCTGACCAAATCCCCAACTCCATTTGCTGAAATGTAGCCCTAAACTTGCAAAGAACATCTGCCATGCTTCACTGTTGCCTGCAGACACTCATTATTGTAGACTTCCTACTGTTTAAAGATGTTCTCAGTGAGCAAGACATGCCGGCAACTGATACAACGGTCGGAAGCCTGGTCTTAAAGGATCTGCCTAAGAAACCACAACATCTGGACCTCAATCTTTGGGATCGGCTGAAACAGAATGCTATTCCATTGTCACACAAAAGTATCCATGTGTGGGGGAAGTTTGGACAGTCCAAAGCAGCATTGGCTGGTATTGTTTTCTCTGCAGTACTTTGCTTGTGACCAGCTTAATGATGCCACTTTAGAACATGCTTTTAAAAGTGTGAGCGGTGTAGCGAAAGCTGCTCTGCCTGCAGAAGATATACCATATTTTGTTGTTAAAAATAGCTTTTTGTATAGAGTTGGTATTGTGCAAGGTGAGAAGTTTGAACAGCTGATGGTTCCTCAGGTTCATGTACCCCTAGTGTTAAAAGCAGCACATACACATGTCTGTGGGGGACACCTAGGGGAAGATAAAATACAGGAACGAGTTCTGCTCAAGTTTTAATGGCCCAGGTACACATGGCGGTGAAAAAATGTCCCATTTTTAAGAGAAACTGTCACAACCCCAAGTAAAAGGCACCTCTCATTCCAATACCGATAGTTCAAGTCCCCATTGAAAAGATTTCTATGGACCTTGTGGGGCCTCTGGAGAAATCTGCTTGTGGGCACCAATATATACTAATGTGTTTGACTATGCGACCCAATATCCAGAGGCAATTCCCCTGCGGAACATAAAGTCCAATGCCATAGCTAAAGAACTTCTGTTGATGTTTACACACAAGGAAATGTTCACGGACCAGGGCACCACGTTCATGCCCAAGCTGATGAAAGACATGTGCCTGCTGTTAGGGGTGACTGCTCTTCACACCTACTATCCACAAACTGACGGCTTGGTGGAGCGCTTTAACTACACATTAAAGCACATGCTAAGAAAGGCTGTGATGCAGGAAAAAAAATTGGTACACATTTTTCCTAGTTTGCCATCTGTGAGGTACCCAAAGCCTCAACAGGGTTTTATTCCTTTTGAGTTGTTGTTCCTGGGATAGCCCAGGGGTATTTTAGATATGTTAAAGGAAGGGTGGGAGCAGCAAGACCCCAAGGAGCCAAATCTGGTATAATTTGTGTTCCAAATGTACGAGAGATTAAGAAAGATGGGGCCCAATGTGCAGCAACATATAAAAGAGGCTCAGGAATGGCAGAAGAGAAGTTATGATAAAAGTGCGATACTTCGATCATTCAAGCCTGTGGGACAAGGTAATAGTCCTTGTCACAACCTGGGGAAGCAAACTTTTCACCTACTGGCAAGGTCTTTATGAAGAAGCTGTCAATTACAGAGTCCGTCAATTGTCAAGGAGAAGGGAGGAACAAATGTTAACCTCCTTAAACCTTGGTATAACAAGGACGCCTCTCCTCGGATAGTGAGTACTGTCATTGAAAAGTCTAAAGTGCCCATAGAGCCTGCTTTATCTGTTATGCAGAAACAGAATGAGGAAATGATGCATCGGAACAGGGATGTCTTCCATTCCTGGGTGCGCTACTTTAGCCGTACCACATTTCCTGCCAGGCTGACATGAGAAAGGAGATTGAGAAAATGGTTCAGCTAGACGTGATTGAGGAATCCACTAGTGAGTGGAACAGCCCTATTTTCATTGTTACGAAACGCAATGGCACTATTCGGTTCTGCAATGAGTTTAAGCGGCTAAACAGTGTGTCCCAGTTCGATGCCTATCCAATGCCCCGTGTGGACGTACAAATAGAAAACTTAGCCTGTAGTAACTTTCTGACTACACTTGATCTAATATCAAAAGAAAAGAAAGACAAAATAGGTGTACAACCTCTCTGTTATTATAAACGGAGATGGGACCAATAAAACTTAACTTTTATTGTATATTGAAGCAAAATATAAAAGAACATATTCATATAAAACCAATGTGTGTAAATTAAAATTCGCTGTATGCGTTCCTAGCTCTAATTTGTAATTAATTATACTGGCTGGTATCTAAATTATATCAGAAATATGTCTATGATAAGACCACTCTACCACGTCTGGTGAGTATTGATATAGAATAAAGGTCCCGGTTGTTTTGTTCAATAGGGTCGGCAGATAGGTTCTTAGAAATCTATTATTCTAGTCAATAGTGTCTTGCTAACTGCCTGGTATAGACTCAATTTAACTTGGGACCTAATAGGAGCAATACAGCTAGCTGTATCCGTTTATAACAGAGAGGTAGTGCACCTATTTTGTCTTTCTTTTCTTTTGATACTATATAAACCTCCTTGTATAGGTGGCACCCCAGGCAACATTTACAATTGGGGATAAATTTAATCCCTCAGTATATATTATTGGGTCATACTCTCCATCACTGGTGCGACAGGTATAGGTCTTTCCTTCCCTTTTTCTGTTCCTTTAGATTTATTTCAAATTACACTTGATCTAACAAAGGGGTATTGGCAAGTTCCCCTGACTTCCTCAGCCTAGCCAATGACCGCTATTTCTACCCCTGATGGTCTCTTCCATAAAGTCCTACTCTTTGGGTTGTATAGGGCCCCTGCCACCTTCCAAAGGGCCTTGAATAAATTGCTACGACAACACACATCTTATGCAGCCACTTATTTAGATGATATAGTGATTTATAACCCTTACATGAAGTAAGATCTGGCCAGAGTTGAGGTGGTCTTAGCTTCATTGAGGTCTGCAGGATTAATCCAGAAAAGTGTGCTATAGCTATGAGAGAAGCCAAATATTTGGGGTACATTGTCGGTCAAGGGCAAATAAAACATCAAGTAGACGGACATGTTAAAAATAAATAAATAAATTAAATAACCTAGGTCCACCTAGGACCCCAGAACCTTTTAGGGATTTTGATAGTATGAAATAAATTTTAGATGCATTTTTGCAATATGTAGTACAATGTAAAACATACTGAATAATGCAAGACTGCCTGCCCTATGTATCCCACAACTCCTGTGTTTATTCACCTCTCCCTTATGTCTTCCTTGTGACCCTTCAACTTTCCATCATCTGTTATCTGTCCACTCTGCCCATGTGCCCCTGTCTTCATGCATAAGTTATACTTTGCTGGCTGTCCTGCACTCTCCTACCTGTTCTTGCAGCTTTTACTACCTTCGGCTGCAGGTGTCTTAAACTCAGTTCCTGCTTTTGTGTATCCTGGAATGTTGGTGTCTTATTTGGGAAAATAAGACAGGTACATGAAATATATAAAAAGGCCCAACAAGCCCCTGCATTAAATCACTAACACTCATGTTTAATAATTAGGCTTTTCTCCCTTCAATCAGCCCCAACTATTAAATTAATAGTATTCACACTTAATAAATAGACTGTTGTCCCTCCAACCAGCCCTGATGTTAATTTAATAGCATACATCATCATCATCATTTATTTATATAGTGCCAACATATTCCATAGCGCTTTACAATTGGGGACAAGCATAGTAAATGAATAAACAAACTGGGTAAAACGGACAAAGAGGTGAGAAGGCCCTGCTCGCAAGCTTACAATCTATGGGACAGATTTAATAGCTTTTATTTCCTCCCAACCAGCTGCAAAATTAAGTTAATAGTTTTCCCATTTAGAGAATAAATCTATTTCCCTCCCCCCCAAACATTCCTGATAATAAATTAATAGCATTTACATTTAATAAATATACCTATTTCTCACAACCATCCCGACATTAAATTATTTGTATTCACATTTAATAAAAAGCCTTCCTTATCTCCAAACGCAGCCACACATTCAAATAATAGCCACCAAACCACCCCAGCATTAAATTAAATTAAAGGTTCCATTATTAGATTGAATACTCCACCATCACCCCACAAATATATTAATAGTACCCACCATTAAATAATTACCCCCCACCTATAGTACACTATTAGATTAATAGCCCACCTCTCATCCTCATTACATTCAGATAAATCCCACCCCCATTCTCATTAGATTCAGACAAAAAAATACCTTCGCTCATTATATTAAGACATCACCCCTTCCCTCACACATACCTTCTTTCAGTCATGCTGTGTAGGAGAGTCTGCCTCTTTTACAGCCCACACATATGGGATGGCACCTGTCATTTGTTGTGTGTCCTATGTGGCTTGTAATTCACAAACACACAAAGGGAGGGCAGGGAGAACACGGACACAAACACACATCAGGTAAGAGAGGGAGGGGGGTAACGAATCACAGTCCACATGTCTTGTGCAGACATGCTCTCCAAGGATAGTAGAGCATTTGTGCAGCTTAAAATGAAGTGTGGAGAAGTGGCAGTATATACCGGCACATACCACCCCACTTTGAGCACTGTTCACATCTGAAAATTTCAGTTTCTGGTTTACCATATTTTAGGTCTGTATGATCATTCTAATGATACACACACAAATATGACAGCATATATTAAGATCTTTTAGTGGAGGCTCTTTAAAAACCGTAGCATTCATTTACCTACTGATTTATTTATGAATGCAATTAGTGTGTTACCACACATTTATATGTGTTTCTATTTGTCCAATTAAAAGTTAAATATGTGTTAATGCTACAATATTTATAATAATTTACTCTACATGTGACCCCCGCTGTGATGACTGACACAAATTTGAGAAATGAACACTTTCATGGAAAATAACAGATTTGCTTTCTGAGTCCAGCTCAATTAGAGATGTCAGGGCATAGAAATACATCTAGCAGCCATCTATAACTGAAATCAAGACTCTAGCATGAGGACTGCTAAAACCCAACAGATGCTAGTGTTTATGAGCTTGTATTTTCAGATGTCCTTTCTGGTAAATACTTGACAAGCAATAGATCAAGTTGGCCCTACTAGGAACCTAGTCAGCTGGTTATGTGCTTGTGTGAATATCTCTTTAGTAACCCTTTTAGTGCTGGGATCAGGATGTTATAACTGCTTCGGTATTGCATGATACTGTTGTCCAGTTTAATGAACATCATCGTAGGTCAAGGAAAAAATAAACATGCACATTTTTTTTAAATTATCTGATGAATTCTTTCAAAACTTTCTGCACTTCAAGATGCAAATAATTTTGTTTATGTACATTGCTTAATGTCGTTTATATAACATAAAGACCAACAAGTCCGTCAAATTTCTCAATTCATTGTATCACTGGTATGTTCTAAGAATAGATGCATGTTTATTCCAAGCATGTTAATATTTCTCCTGGAGCAAAGTTATACATTTCAGTTTTTGTAGTGTTTTCTTTCTGTTGATATGCTGTAATGATACCCATCATCATCATCACCATTTAGTTATATAGCGCTACTGATTCCGCAGCGCTGTACAGAGAACTCATTCACATCAGTCCCTGCCCCATTGGAGGTTACAGTCTAAATTCCCTAACATACACACACACAGACAGACAGAGAGAGAGAGAGACTAGGGTAAATTTTTGATAGCAGCCAATTAACCTACTAATATGTTTTTGGAGTGTGGGAGGAAACCGGAGCACCCGGGTGGGCACACACTTTAAATTTGGACAGAATTTTTTGCTGCTTGGCTGATTTTATTACGGGAGTTGGGGGTGTTTTTATTGTATGCGACCTTTCTTTCCTTCTGACTGAAGGCATGATGCAATTATTGACTTATTGATGTTTATTTTCTTAGATCCACCATATTATGCAGTGCTGTACAGAGAATTTTTAATCCTTAATCCACACCTCATTGGAGTTTATGGTGTAAACTCTCTACTCCTCAGGCACTCACATACGGGTTCATGTTTGTCAGCAGCCAATTAACCTACCAATATGGCTTACAAACAACCTTGGTTTTTTATTGCTTCTGTTTTATATGTATGATCTACATATACTTAGATTATGAAGACACAAAAGAATAGTCTGTTTGGTCTCCCCATGCACATCCAACATTATTAGATCTATTTGCATATTACATGTCTAACAGAGTTCATTGCAGGGGAGAGTTAATCTTGGCTTTCCTTCATAAGGGATCCTCACAATCTGTCAACCTAGCATTCCACCACCAGAGAACACAGAACACATTGCTCACTTTGAATGCGGTGTGTTGGCAACTAAGGTGAACCTAACAACCAGTACTTGACATCATAATGGTGTCCATTATGATGACATCCTATTACTCATAACCATTATTATAACCATTATAATGTCGCGGACAGCCTGGATCATTTAGTGCTGACAAGTGCAGTCACAGTGATCGTCATCATCACACATAAATATACGGTAGCTCAGACATGAGATATTCACACCAAGCTATCGTATATGTACAGCATCTGGCATCTGATGGGATTAATACATTAAGAAGTTTTTCCAGCTGAAAACATGCATCACTAACTGTTAAAAGTAATCTGAATAATAATAATTTTCAGATGATAATATTTTGGTTTACAATCCAAACCATGACTCTAGACTCAATCTTTTAGAAAGTTATTTTATCTGTGACTTACCCCAAAGGCTACCAGTATTTACAAATTTCTGAATTTCTTATGTACTTTCCAATAGTTTGCCTTCCCATTCTGTTTGGATTGGATCATGTTGCAAAGCTAATTCAAAGTGACCTGGTTCAATTTCCCTTTTATATTTCCAAGGTAATAGTCCAGAATCCTACAGTTTAGGTCCATTACCTGCTAGATATCTATAGAAAATATGAGATTAATTTGCTTTGACCAAGCAAATGGAACATACTGCAGTAATGTCACTGGCAAGTGCAAGTGAAATGGGGTCCCTATTGACCAAATACAGTGTGGAAGGGTCAGTACTCAAAATGCTCATAAATCCAGGGTCACAGAAATAGTTTTTGGGGCCACTTTTAGTAAATATTATTGAGGACACTTTTTCCAGAGCAAATGGCATTCTGATATGGGTTCCTAGGTTAAAAAGGTTCAGCACCACTGGTTTGCAGATGGCATATGGTCTTTTTATCGAACAACTAATATAGAACTAGGCCCTATACTGCTTACAATATTGTACACATAGCTAGTAAGTAGTTTAGGAATGCAAGAAGTTATTAAGTGGGCTTACTGTATATGAAGGGTAAGCAGGGAAACATAAAGACAAGTTTTGGCAGAAGGTGAGTAATGTTCACATCTACTTTTAAACTGTCCTTAAAAATAAATAATCCTGCTAAGTCACATCATAGTGGTGGAGTCAGTCAACGAATACAGTGTTCCCTGGAGTTGGTCTGCGATTTGTCTGTTGGTTTGAGTGGTATGGACAGTACAGTGACTGTAAAATCATTTCTATGTATTTTTTTTCCACTGCTTAAAATAAGAGAAATATCATCTGATTAAGCTGATTTTTTTTTTTTTAGATGGCTTTAGTTTTATTTAAGTGCAGTGGTCAACAGAGTAGTCTTTAGATAGCAAGACAATAGCAACCATTGGGATGCTAAACAGTGGTTGAAGTGGGCTAGTATACTGTAATACACCATACTGCCACTTCTTTTACTGCCTTAATTGTAAAACTTCCAATGCCATTCAATAACATTTTCTATACTACCACTTCTAAATTTCCACTTGGACAACTGAAACTAAATAAATATTACTCTGGAACTGGCTGCACAAAAGTTGAAACTGCACAGTTGGAAGTCTTGTACTTGCTCTGTATTCCATTGTTCTGATCACTTTATTGCAATTGTCTACAGGGGAGGGTGCAATGTACAATAAACATAAACAAGTTCAATTATGAAAAATTGGGTTATGTGGGTGTCCTATGAAGTTATTCTCTCTATCTTCTCAAAATGTTTTGCTCAAATGCTGTCTTAATAATAATAATAATAATAATAATAATAATAATATCGTAGATTTGTAAGGCGCCACAATGCTCCACAGCGCCGTACAGTAGGGAAAACAGTACATACATAAAACAAGGATATAAAAGGCAGACAAAATAAATGCAGACCTGAAAACAAAGGGTATGGAGGGCCCTGCTCATTAGAGAGGTTTCATTCTAAGTGGAAGAGGGCACAGCTGAAACAAGAGGAGTAAATGAGTCTCATATTAGATTAAACTAGACCATTGTACCTATGGAGATTAGAAACACTAACTCAGGGGCGCACAGAGGATTGTCGGGGGGGGGGGGGGGGGGTTCTCCCCGCCGGCCGGAAAAAAAAAAAACACGAGAGAGAGACGCATGCGCAGCAGCTCCGTTTTGCCAGCGCTGTCCTATACAGCAGCCGCGGCGCTGTCTAAGAAGCGTCTGCGGCGGTGCTGTATACAATACAGCACCGCCGCGGACGCTTCTTTGACAGCGCCGCGGCTGCTGTATAGGACAGTGGCCCCTTAGTTAGCGCAGGGGGGGTTTCTAGAGACTCAGAAACCCCCCCTGTGTGCGCCACTGTAACTGCAATATATGTTGCAAATATTTTCTATATGGTCGCTCTCAGTGGGCCGCTATAGCCACGTCCTACTATTGCTGTGTCGATATAATCCACCTGGCTTATATAAGATCCAGGTGAAATTAAGTCCATAGTGAGTCTCCTGGAAAGTTGGACCAGTTCACAAAGTCCATCAGTCCATAAGTGTATAGTCCACATCCGAGAATTTACTTCAGAAGTCCATGATAGAGTTGTGATGAATGTATTTGACAATATGGACATCCTGAAACGCACTGCCCATCTGGGCATATAATTATTGAGTTGAGAGAGAGATCACTTGGCACACAAAGAACAGTGTTTCATTCTTTTTTTAAAAGGGTACAATTGATATTTTTTTTACTTTATGTGTATGTTTAATCATTATTTAAAAGTCATAATTCAGACCAATTTTTGTTTGTTATAGGTGGTAATCTGGCAAAAGGCCAAAGTATCAGATCACAAAATGGCCTTCATGTCCGTCTTGGGTATTGCCGTTGTGAGCAATATGGTTTCTGTTCAACACCAATGTGATGATGCAAAGGTATGCTAATCCCTAGTGAAGTTGTCTTATAGGTGTTCGTATTTCCGAATGTCATTTAAATCTTGTGTTTGATGGTACTCCACTCGGAGCGACCTTGGTAATGCTCTATAGATTACCTTGTTTTATTTGTTTAGGACAGGAGTAAGATTTAGATAATGTTCTGTATTTACAGAAAAGTAATTCTAAATGAAAAATATACTGTGGCTAAAAGAAAATATTTAATTTTTGCATTTGTAAAAATTTGAGGATTATCAATAGATTTACACCAGGACCTTCTTTAAAGGTATTGATAGGAATAAATAAGTATTCAGTTCTAGTAACCATAATACAAGACATCTCATATGGGCAACTGTGATGAATAATGAGGAAAGTAAGACAAGAAGATTATGATAGACAAATTGACACCCTAATTTAGAGAGAGGGATTATCAGTAAACTTGCAATCAGAGTGTCAAAACCAGGGTTGATAAAATTAAGTATGGAGAAAATGTTGATTAAGTTTCTAAAGACCATCTAGAAAACAGGAATTTAAGGCCCTTCCTATAAAAGACTTATAAATCAATTAAAGAAAACACATAATGAAGAGACCAGTTTGTTAAAAAGAAAAGATATGCGTTGATGTAAAACTGTTAAAAATGATATTTGTGTAAATAAAACTTATTTTAGAGGAGGTGTGCGACAGGATGGACCGCATATGCAACCCTGTCTGTTGTTGCTGGGAACCAGCTGGGCTTACTTTGGCACCATTCCCCTTTTGTTAACCCAAATGCGCCCTCTAACCGCAGTAGGAGGGGCTTATAAATGCTGCCACCACTGGACTCCTTACCGGCATCCAGTACCGGGTTTCTTCTGGGTAACTGACGCTGCGAGTGTACCCCATTGCTGGTGTACCTGGGCTGGTACTCCTGACCTCATCCTATGGATCAGGGTTGTTGTGTGTGAGGATACCACCCTTAGCTGGGATGGCAGTTACCCTCTGGGGGATTCAACTCACTCGGGTAGGCCAGAATATATCCAAAATAAGACTTTATTACGACACCACAAGACGTTCACAAGATACAGGATAAATGGTAGCATGTATCCTCCAGCAGCCTCTTGCAGTCAGCACTCCAAAGTAATAATCTTGGTCTCTTTCAGAGTCTTGTCCTCCCGCAATATTACCACTACCGATTAGCAAAACAGTTATGGTGTCGCCCAGCCTGGGTTACTGGCTCACATCGACCCTGTCCTGGTAGGGTTCGCTCCAGCGGCACCACGATGCCTGGCCCAGAGTCCTTTTCGCTGATGTCTTGTACACCAAGATCCTCCAAGCTAGACATTCTGCTCTCCCTATATTCTTCCCTGTATACACAGGAAGTAGGGTCAAATGTCTCAAACCTTCCCCTTACAGCTGCTAGACATACCATCCCTCTTACCTTGATTGTACAGTAGAATGGCTCAACTCAATTAGCGATTTTGGCTGGATACACTAAACATGGGGTTACAATATTACAGCAGGGAAGAACACTGCATGCTTACATGAAACAATAAGACTTTTGACACATTGTATCAGCAGTGTTACGCCAGCTGAATCTGTGATACATTTTGATACAATAACATCTATATTGATACATTTTCCAGTGCTATTTCACCCAATATATTACTATGGAGGCACATTGCATATCATTTAAAAGTTCTAATCTCATTACCTCTCAGATTACCTTTTGACCTAGCTAATTAATATGAGCTGTCAGCTAGTTAACTCAGACCTTATTCTGATTACAAACCAAATCTAAACTGCCCCTCATAACAATAGACATTTGAGACAAATGGTAATGACATTAGCTTACACTAGCAAAATGACTGCTTCTGTCCTGTTATTTTCACACAGTATGGCAATATTCTTTATATTTATACTACACACAATATTGCAGGTAATAGCAAGGGCAAAATGTACCTAATAACATGAAATAATAATACACATAATACACCGATGCTCTGGTGTATATACTTAGACTGGGCTAAGGATTAAAAATGACATTAAACCATGAGAAACAGGTGATGAATACAAAGTTCTCAGTCCAGTAGCACCCCGTTTCCTCACATTCCTTCCCCACTTTTTAAACTTGAGCCTCAGTCTCTTCTGCAGACATTACTGCAGGTTTTATGCGGTCTCCCACCGAGATGAACCAGTTTCCTGCTGGGTTGTTTGCAGCTTCCAGCCTTCACTTGTTGCACCTTGTTATATTCTTGTTACCACCAGCTACCTGTTAGCACCTGTCAATTCCCAGAGCCTCTGCGGGATGTCTCGGTCTACTGCTCCAGTAGCTACTCTGAGCCCAACTGTCTGAGAGCCCTACCGAATGCCTTTCCCTGGTTGTCTGGGGTCCTGCCTGGCTACGCCTCCACCTTCCACAGTTCCCTTCTGCCCTGGGATTACTCATTTCCCCAGTCTACGTCTGCTTATGGACTGGCTTCTTGCAGGAATCCTTCTGCACACTCCTACAAGGACTACTGAGAGTAACATCACGCAGTCATCAATGTCCTGCTTTCTATGCTGCCCTCCTCCATGAACTGCTGTCTGAGCCTGGCTCGTGTTCTCCTTTTTCCTCGGTGATCAGTACCCCCTTCCCCATGGGCCTGAGCTATGAACCCATCTCGATATTCGGGTGGGACTACCAACCTGTTTTTATGATCTGGGCTGGACACCTTCTACAGTAACCCGTCCAAACAAGCACATTCCTCTTCCACTCCAGTCTTATATGACTTATCTGCTAGTGCCCACATCCCTTCCAGATCTGGATCTAATAACTGGGCTTCTTGCAGTTTAGATTTATACTCCTTCCCCAGGACTATCCCCCCTCAGGATGGTCTTGGCTACTCACCCTCAGAGGCCCCGAGATAGAAAATAGAGGTTGCTGATACCCGGTTGTCACTGGCGTGTAGGGGTGGGTGTTCTTTCTCTGCCTGGGGCTCGCCTTTCTATGGGCATCTTTTCCAAGAAAATAATTCCCAATGTCTTGCCCAAAATCACCTCAATCAGCTCTCGTGCTTGTATTTGGATAATATTATAATTGGCATAACAAAGAAGGCAACTACACTGCCATTTATATATTTATTTTTACATCATAAATGTGCCCCCAAAGAGTGTTGCAGTAAAAAACTAAGACTAAAATGAGACTTAGATTGTGTTATCAAAGGGAAACGAGTAAACAAATTAATAACATTTGCAATAATTGCAAAATATTTTTTTGCACTATGGATATAATAGCATTTATATTTTAGAACAAATAGTCTATAATACTCATATAATTAAACATACGCATATTGTGATAATAGACTAGGTCAGGGGTGGCCAACCATTCAGAGTATAAGAGCCAAATAAATATCTATAGATACAGCAAAGAACCAACTTTAAACTTTATATATGTGTGCATATACATATGCACAGTATAAACATGCGCATATATATTGTACACACATACATTGAAATTATAACATCATTTACAATATCTTGCTAAGTGAAAGAGAAGATATTCAACATTGCCAAAATGTTAAAAATAATAATTAATTCGGCACAGCACTGCACTGCTCTTACCATGCTGCGTGTCCATTGGAGGAGGGTTCAAAGGGTACTTTATTGTTTCTTCACAGTAGCTCACACTACTTCTGTATCCACAATCGCTTTGGAATGAACTGTTGAAGTGGGAATAAAAAAGTCATAAATGGCGTCCATGCCTCTCAGACCTCTTCACAAACCCATCAGATCTCTCCACATCCCCATTACATACACTTCATACACATCAGCCTCCCCACCTGCCATCAGACCTCCCCACATTTACCTTACATCTCCACCATACCTTACATGCCTCCCCACATGCCATGAGATCTACCCACATTCCTCTGGCATGCCATCAGACTTCCCGTTTACCGATCATGGTCTTATCTGTGCAGAGTTTGTATGTTCTCCACATGTTTGTGTGGGTTTACTCCTGGTGCTCCGGTTTCCTCCTACAATCCAAAAACATACTAGTAGGTTAATTGGCTGCTATTAAAATTGACCTTAGTCTATCTCTCTGTCTGTGTGTGTGTGTGTATATGTTAGGGAATTTGAATTGTAAGCTCCAATGGGGCAGGGTCTGATGTGAGTGAGTTCTCTGTACAGCGCTGCAGAATTAGTGGCGTTATATAAATAGCTGATGATGATGCCCCATACAGCCAATCAAACTTCTATACATTCCAACAGATCTCCCCAAATGCCATCAGATTTCCTTACATATCCATCAGCCTGTCACACCTTCCACACAGGCGCTGGAGCTCATGCATAGGCCGGAGGGAGAGCAAACTGCATGCTGATTGGATTGCCTGTCATAACGTGTCTTCCCTGCGTTATGCAGAACAGTTCACATTACGAGGCTGCTCTTGATCAGCTGAGTTGTCAGATGTTCACAACTCTGCCGCTGTTAGCACCTAGTGCGCTGTGCTTGTGTGTTACTCCCAGCTAGAAGTCACATTTCTAAACTCATAGAGCCGCATGCGGCTCGAGAGTTCTGGATTGGCCACCACTGGGCTAGGTAGTAATACTTGGCCACATATTAATGAAGACCCCCCCCCCCCTCAAAATGCAAAAGGTGTGTGGTTATGCACCTATCTGAGACACCCCTGTACAAGCTTGCATTCAACAGACCAACTGCTCAGGTAAGAGGTGAGAAGGGCCCAGTGATGCAACTGTATACCGGGTAGTCTACCTGAACAGAATCCTGAGAGAGACTGAGAAACAGCAGAACTCTGAGAGAGGCTGCTAAGCACATTTTGCTGCATTTCTGTATGTATGCATAACATATGGACGTTGTATAACTTTTAACTTATATTAATTTTGAACTAACAAACTTTGTAAAGCTTGGTGATTTGACTACTCATAAGAATCTGGCAGTAGAAGATACTTACTCTTGTATTTCTCAGTTCCAATTACTGTACATATCTGGGAGCTCCAGTGTTGAGGGGCCCTAATCTTAGTGCCTTGCAGTAGTTTATTAATATAGTACAATATATCCCAGACCCATTAGGCTAATTATTTTGTACAGTGTGCATTAAAGGCATTTCAAAGCAATTGCATAAGCCCCATTATTCTATTTTTGAATTGTGTTATGGCATAAGTAAGAATCTGTAAAAATGTTTTCTTATTATCACAACAGATCTCTATTAATGGATACCTTCCAACCCCAGAAGCAGACAGCACATTAACTGGTCTCTCTAGCCCAGAAAGGAGTTTTATCTTTATAAACCAACGTCCTGTTCATAACAAAGACATATTGAAGGTATCTGTTGACAGTAGCAAATATTCCTCTCAACTTCCATTTCTGTATTTTTTTTTCTTTTCTGCATGTTACTATTTTCCTTGTGTTCCATTTTTCTTGAACCACCACCTTAAAAGGGGAGCAAGGGGGGTGTCAGGGTAGTCTGGAAAATGTGACCATTTAATAACGTTAATTATGACTCTTATCTTCAAAAAACTCCTTGCAAAGGTAGTTCTGGTTTAAGCTAAGAAATATAATTCGTATTTTTCCCTAAATCCACTGGACTACTATTTATATAACAAAGTATTTTTTTTTTATTTTCAATAAAGGCTCTAAGCAAGCTTCATTTAAAATATTTAGTATCCTTTACTAACATTCTAATTCTAGCACTAATATACATTCTAAAACTGTTTCCATTAATAGAGCATATGTGCAGCACTGCAGGTCTTGCTTTCTCTGTTAGCATAGATGGTATAGCATAGATGTTAATACAATACATTACATTCATTGCATAAGTATACAGGTTAATTGTGTGTGTGTGTGTCAAAGCTATTGTGTGATGTGAGTGTGTGCCTGAATCAGTTTTACCAATTGTGAAGGGTGGGGGTGGGGAAGGGGGGGGTGGGAAGGTGGTTTGTGGTTGAGACACCCTCAGTCTGTCCTCCGTTTTATGCATTCAATGAACAAATAATCTAATCTTTTGTCTTTAATTTCACAACCCTGTAGGCCTCAAACACCAATTATATCTAATACTACTTCTACTATATGCCTTAACCAAAATCCTATATTCTCACACTTTAAACTTCAGTTATCTCACTTAGAAACTTATTTCACTCCTCAGTCAAACTCCAAAATATGTGGTGTAAATTTCGTCATGCATTGCAGAAGCCATAACACACTATTCACATTCCACCTATCTCACCTCACATGAAAACTTTTACCATTGCAACAAAGATATTGGTTAAAGAAGGAAATACATTTTACCTGTTATTAAACTTTTATTCCCCCTCCTTTTTTTTTTAACCAGCAGAGATAGTTGGGAGTTAACGGAGAACCTCATTTACGAAGTGCACAGTAAAAATTTATTTGTTTTGCACCAATTCACCTTGATAGTCTGTCCACTGCACTTCAAGGCCCACACCTCCTCTCCTGACTCATTAGTACCCTTCACACCCTGAAAGTTTGCCTCTTTGTGGAGATATAGTAAAATCTTTAAGAGATCTACAACATTCTACTCCTTTAGTGTCACCTCTTACAACTGTGTAACATTTTCATGTTCTCCTAAAATACTGTTTGGTTTAAGCCTTATTTATAGCTTAAATTATGAATCAAAAGGCGGTGGAACATCACACACCACCAGTAACATAAACAGTTCCCATTACCATCTTTTTGGCCTAGATTAAAGTATTAAATGTTATGCATCAATTTGATATAGAGGGAGAACATTCCAGCAAAACAATGGTGTCACAAGACAGTGCTTGAATGCTATGATTTTCCAGCTAGAAAAGCACAGGTTTTATAAGAGCTGAAATGCTGCTATTGTGATTGGTTAAAACAAGGGAAAAATAGTCTTTCCTTGTCACACAGGGAAGCCTGTTATGCAATGAATTGCTCATCTGTGTTGGGGAAGGAACATTTCTCTTTATTCTGTTTTTTTTTTTTTTCCTTTACTTTATTACTGCGGTAGATATCTAACTCACTTTTCTTGCTGAGAATGTGCAGCGTTGAAGTGGTCCCATGTGACAACATCTTAAAGGTACTGTATGGTTTTAAAAGTGAAATCAGGAATAATCATACTTGCCAACTTATGGCAGTCCTCGTCCGGGAGCTGCCAGGGGGAGGTGGGCATGTGGGGGGCGGGGCTCAGAAAATCGCATATTTTTGGCCCCGTGACGTAATGACGCAAACGTGTCGTTTTACAGCGGGGGGGCCAAATGCCGCGATTCTCAGGGAATCACAGCATTTTGGATATAATTCTGCCCACTTCACTAGGAAGTGGCCAGATGCAGGAGGCTGCCATACTCGTCCGGGAGACCCACCCGAAATACTTGAGTTTCCCGGACATTCCGGGAGAGTTGGCAAGTATGGGAAGAATGATGAGCCTAGCTCCTTGGTGAATCTGAGAGCTTGATTTGTGAAATACATTTTAGAGAAGAGCTATAGGCAGATACAGCAGTATTTATGGCTTTGACTTTAATCCTGAATGGAACAGACAGGCGTTATAACCCAACAGTTAGTCTAATTAATATTACTGATTTGTTTCTAGTAAGGTAAAACGGAAGATCATATTTTCTTTTTTGCTGTTTACATATTTGGATGAATGATGAACAATAGATAAGTCTGGCATGAGATCTAGCGTATAGAGATCTTTTCATACAGATTGAGTGATTTTATAAGCTAACACATTCTTTGTAAAGCTGGGTACACACTGAAGAATTTTCCGAACGACGTGTTATCTACAACGATTGTACCTACGACTGAAGGTCTGATCAGTCTGGCGATTCATGCATACACACTGACACGATTTACCTTCAGATCTGTGCTCTTCATCTGGTCCTTTATCTGGTCCTCTTGTCCGGAGAATGGCAGCACAATATTCATTCATTCATTCTTGTCACATTGTCACACTGATTAAAACTGCCTTGTTATAGCTATCCACATGTCCTAACGAATTTCGTTAGCTTCTGTGACTCTGAAACGAAATACCCTGTCTCAGAACGAACAAATGAATTATTCCTTCTATAGCGCACTCTACATTTATTCACTCTGACATTCAGTGCTAACATCGGCTGA
The DNA here is from genome assembly GCF_038048845.1 of Mixophyes fleayi. Classification (NCBI taxonomy): domain Eukaryota; kingdom Metazoa; phylum Chordata; class Amphibia; order Anura; family Limnodynastidae; genus Mixophyes; species Mixophyes fleayi. The sequence continues at coordinate 80,326,048 of NC_134408.1, forward strand.
AAAGAGCCCGACTCTGTAAACTCTATGGAGATCGTCAGCATGAGTACATACACACTACATGATCGTTAGGTGATTGGTCAGAAAATATTGAACGGTACGACCAACCAAATGAGGCGACAATCGTCCATTTGGGCAGACTTTCGACCATCGTGTCACTACACGCACTGACCCGACTTTCAAACGAGCGGTCGTATGTCGGCTGGTTGAGACGATTATTGGACAAAAACCCTGTAGTGTGTACCCAGCTTTTCTGTAATGACACTGTGACCATTCACTCTTAATTACTCAGCATTATTAGTTGGACCACTTACTTCTGTTTGTGTTTGTCAGTAGTTAAATTGCCATTTTCAAGTGTTCTTCATTTTTTTCATTTGTCCTAGTCAGCCCCTTTCACTTCTGTCTTTCTCCTTGGAGCATAATTCAAAAGCAGCATTTTAGCTTGTGGGGTTTGGTGTTATATCAGTAGATAATCAGAAAGTCCTTGGACTTTATACTCTTCATTATTGTTAGGCTGTTTTTGTCAACCTTGTGCCTCCATTGCCAGCTGAATAGTATATACTGTCAATAGTTTTCATTCATGGTGAACGTTCTAATATTTTTTTTTATTTTTTTTGTAGATGGTTCGACTGTATTATAACAACAAAAAAGATTCTTCCCGCTGCTATCCAATATTTTTCATGAATATCGTTATACCGACTTCATCTTTAGATGTCAATGTAATACCAGATAAATCTCAAGTAATGTTACATGACAAGGTACTTAACCATTCGTTTCTTGTAACAGGCTTTGTAACATTATATCAGTCTTTTTTCTGCTCTTATGAACACAAATTAATCTTTTACGTTCATCTTTAGAATGGCAAACTCTAATTGATCCGCATGCTATCCCGTCAGATGGGGCAGAGGACAGATATTAAATGCAATGCTTAGCACTCTAGTAGCAGGATAACCTTAAATTGTGTGTTCATAAAAAAATAAATTGCTCAAATCATTCATGCTAAAAATATAGTGGTGCTTAATTCAACTTTTTATATTTTAAATAACAATAAAATCATTTTCCTCATTAAATTATAAAACAGGATACATTCTTAGGATACCTTTCATTATAATATAGCTTCTACCTCTCATTTACAGTCATGGACAAAAGTTTTGAGAATGACACAAATATTATTTTTTCACAAAGTTTTCATGATGGCAATTTGCATATACTCTAGAACAGGGCTGGAAACCTTTTAGCTTCCCTGGGCCACATTGGAAGACGACAAGTTGGTTTGGGCCGCACATAAAATACACTAACCATAGTTGATCATCGAAAAAAACATAGTTAACATATTAAACTTACTTGGAAATGAAGTTAGTAAGAGTTAGGAAACCTGTTGCAGAATCATGATTAAAGCAGTAGTCCCATTACCAGCTATAATTTAACTTACCTGCATCTGCCCCTTAGTGGGGTTCGGGGAATTAAATGCCAAAAACTTTTTTTTCTCTCTTTCTGCACTCATGAATCATTTTTTTCATTGACCAGTTTGAAATGGTCACCGATATAGGTAGCATCAGGAGGACTAATAGAAATCTACAGAGATTTAAAGATAGGGTGGTGGGAAAAATGGCTCATGGAGCAGCCTCCGATGAGGGTAACAGTGGGTGATAATTTCACCCTACTCAGCACTGCACATTTAAAATGGTTTAAAATATTAAAAATACAATCATCTCTTAATATTTATATTAGATACATACAGAGAACACAGCTAGTTCATAATTGCATGGTGCAGAAAGTCCAAATTCAGAGTAACAACAATAAGATACTGGATAATCTTTCACTGCTGCTGATAGTTCGCGCAGGTGACTCCTCTGTGCTGCGCTATGCAATGGATGTCGGGTGTGATGACATCACCCCCGACATTCACTGTGAGCGCCACACGGAGGAGGAGACCAGGGAGGGAGCCGGAGAGCCAGCTGACGTGACCGCAAGGTAAGTATTTTCTTTTTTTTTTTGCAGGATTTTTTTTCTCAGCGCTGCCCCCTTGCCAGAACCAAAACTCCTGCTGGGCCACATTTACAGGCATGGTGGGCCGCGGGTTGGACAACCATGCTCTAGAATGTCATGAAGAGTGATCAGATGAATTGCAATTAATTTCAAAGTCCCTCTTTGCCATGACTTTATCACAAAAACAATTTCTACTGCATTTCAGCCCTGCCACAAAAGGACCAGCTCACTTTAGGTCAGTGATTCTCTTGTTAACACAGGTGAGAGTGTTGACGAGGACAAGGCTGGAGATCACTCGGTCATGCTGATTGAGTTAGAATAGCAGACTGAAAGCTTTAAAAGGAAGGTGGTGCTTGAAATCATTGTTATTCGTCTGTTAACCATGGTTATCTGCAAGGAAACATGTGCAGTCATCATTGCTTTGCACAAAAAGGGCTTCACAGGCAAGGATATTGCTGCTAGTAAGATTGCACCTAAATCAACCATTTATCGGATCATCAAGAACTTCAAGAAGAGAGGTTCAATAGTTGTGAAGAAGGCTTTAGGGCGTCCAAGAACGTCCAGCAAGTGCCAGGACTGTCTGCTAAAGTTGATTCAGCCGCGGGATCAGAGCACCACCAGTGTAGAGCTTGCTCAGGAATGGCAGCAGACAGGTGTGAGTACATCTGCACGCACCGTGAGGCGAATACTTTCGGAGGATGGCCTGGTGTCAAGAAGGCCAGCAAAAAAGCCACTTCTCTCCAGGAAAAATATCAAGGACAGATTGATATTATGCAAAAGGTACAGGGATTGAACTGCTGAGTACTGGGGTAAAGTCATTTTCTCTTATGAATCCCCTTTCAGATTGTTTGGAGCATCTGGAAAAACGCTTGTCTGCAAAAGGAAAGGTGAGCGCTACCATCAGTCCTGTGTCATGCCAACAGTAAAGCATCCTGAGACCATTCATGTGTGCGGTTGCTTCTCACCCAATGGAGTGGGCTCACTCACAAGAATACAGCCATGAATAAAGAATGGTACCAAAACATCCTCTAAAAGCAACTTCTCCCAACCGTCCAAGAACAAATTGGTGACGAACAATGCCTTTTCCAGTATGATGGAGCAAATTGCCATAAGGCAAAAGTGATAACTAAGTGGCTCGGGGATCAAAACATCAAAATTTTTGGTCCATGGCCGGGAAACTCACTAGACCTTAATCCCATTTTGAGAACTTGTGGTCAATCCTGAGGAGGCGGGTGGACAAACAAAAGCATACAAATTCTGACAAACTCCAAGCATTGATTAGGCAAGAATGGGCGGCCATCAGTCAGTATGTGGAATAGAAGTTGATTGACAGCATGCCAGGTCGAATTGCAGAGGTCTTCAAAAAGAAGGGTCAACACTGCAAATATTGATTCTTCGCATAAACTTAATGTAATTGTCAATAAAAGTCTTTTAGACTTGTGAAACTCTTGTCATTTTACTTCAGTATATTATAGCAACATCTGACAAAAAGGTCTAAAGACACTGACACAGCAATCTTTGTGAAGACCAATACTTATGTAATTCTCAAATCTTTTGGCCATGACTGTATACAGGTGATTTCTGACTATTAATATTTGATAATGTATCGACTGAAATCATTCCAGTAGCATACATGTGGTAAAAGTGGTAAGTGAACAAGTTTGGCCATCATATGATAATTCAGCACCTAAAACTGTTATATTTATACATATATATATATATATATATATATATATATATATATATATATATATATGTGTGTTATACTTTAAAAATAAAACAACATATCAATTTGTAGAATGTAACCATTTACTGTCATAGTTTAGACACTCTGTCCTAATTGTTCCTCTTTCATAGGAATCTGTCCTCCAAGCTGTTGAGAGTGTACTGAAATCTGTGTATTCTGATCCATTAGTGATGACAGTTGACAAAGTGAATATTCGATCCAAAGATATTGATATCAACAGCAAAGAACTTGCAAATACAAATCATGGCAAAAATATATGTATAGAAAATGGGGATCCTGAAAAAAAAAAATTATGTCAGCCTCCTAATAATAATGGTGAAATAGAAAGCCAATCATGGGTCTATTTAAATAATCAATTATCAGACCATGCTGACATGGCATATTCAACAGATTCACCAAATTTTGCATCAAAACATGAAAGCCAGAATTACTATGGTCTATCTGTTGCTACAAGTGATGATAGGTTAATTGAACATCAAACTGACACTGAACTTGAATCTCATTCTATTGAGCAACTTAAAGGAATAGAAGTAATTAAAAATACCATGTTTAATGAAGTTGTTGAACCAACCGATGATGCTTGGAGTAAAGGGAGTGCTTTCATGAATTCAAGAAGTGAAAATCTACAACCTGTCAAAATATTGTGTCCTTTATTTGCAAGCCATACTGGTGAGAAGTCTGAGGGAATGTGTCTGGCTAAGAGCCTTGATGAAAATACAGACAAGAAAATAACCAATGTAATGATTGAGAAATCTGGTTTCATTACTCCTTATGATCTCATGAGTAACAAAGTGGTCAAGAAACCAATGTCTGCCATGGATATTTTCGTTCAGGAACAACGAGTTTGTTTTCTTAATGACAAGCAAAATATTGGGTTTGATGATATTTCTTCAGGTATTTTGACGCTTTGGGAAAAACTCAGTGAGGATGAAAAATTGAGGTAAGCACTACAAGATGTATTTAAAGCATAATATAACCATGAGATACTGGTGTCTGTCCTTGCAGGATCTGTGGTGTCCATTTACATTTAGTTATGGTCTCAAGCACAGGATGTTATAAATTCATAATTTTCCTAGGAGTTAAATTATCCTAATAATATTTTGCGGAACTAAACCTACAGCAAAAACACCTATTTTATAACAGAGTGTAAGAGGTACACTTATTTAAAAATTGAACTCTAAATGGGTTTTTTAAGAGTGTTATTTGTCGCCGCAATATTCAGCTAAGCCTGCATGGCATGTGAGTGTGAAATGGTTGATTCAAAACAAAACCACCTGGTTTGTCTAAAAATTATTAAAATCCCCACAGTGCTATCTCACACTAACTATTCAATTACCCAGTTCTGCCACCACCAAGATTTCAAAAGTTGATTCTTTGAAGATGTGTTTTACTTATCTCACAGCACAATCAAAAATGAATCCGTTATTTTAGACCAAATAATTTCCTGTATTTGATGGGTTTTTTTTTTGAATGGCTGAAAGGGAAACAAGTGAAGGTGCTTAAAAGTCAAAATCAACAAAATTGTGTAATATACGAGTAACCATAACTAATGTTTTACTGTTGTATTGTTGGAGCTGCAATTGTTTTTTATTATCTTGTTATTAATTGCTTCTCACTTTTCACTATGTTGTAATTGATTAGAATATTTGGTATGATCAGTAATTAACTGATAGTGATAACTATTAATCTGGGGTCCTCATTTTAGCTACATGAGGCAAGAGAATATCTTAAGTCTCTTGTAGAAATGCTGTCAGCTTGTACGCACACTGATTTTAAATCCATGAAATCCAGTAAGAATTTTAACAATTGTATGTTTGAAGGCTTTTAACTTGGTGTTTGTTGATATATAAATTAAATTACACAAAGACGCTGGCCAAAAGTCACCCCTCTGATTAGTTTGTGTGGACATTTTAGCCACACCCATTGCTAACAGGTACAAATTGTTAAGTGCGTATTGTCGCTAACCAATAACGATTGTCGAACCTCGATTTGTGTTTTCAAAGCACAAAGATTTATTCTCAAAAAGTAGCAGAATAATTCAAGCGAAATAATAATAAGTACAGCTGTTACTTATCGCAGGCGCTCTGGATCCAGTGTGCAGTCATTCAATCCTGAAGTCTGGGTACAAGATGTCTGAACACTAGATGTGAAGCTGCTGCTTATATGCACACAGAAATACAGTTATACAATGAAGATGGTATAGCTTGCTTCTATTGGTCCAGGTTTCAGGAAGGTCCAAGGGGTTGTCAATCATTGGCTATTTCTTTCTAAGGAATCCAAAGGAGGGGGTCATCTCTCCAGGGGGTATGCTCTGCTCTTCCCGCCAAGATTCCTTAGTCTTAAGTAGTTCATAATTCCCTATCATTCATAACTTGTGTATGCACTCTGCGATTCCTTCGCATAGTGAACCAAACAGTAGCAAATGGAAAGAGGTTTATTATGATACCACACATGATATGATTCCTTCAACCTGTTCCATATATTTCACTAATGTGCATATAACTTATATTATAACACATAAATACTACTATATTTCGACATAACTGACTGTGTTGCAACTACCATTAATGTGTACTATTTTACAAGTATGCGTGTTTGTGCGAATGTATGGTAAAAGACCAAATACCGTTGCTGCCACGTGTAGTAGCTGCGTACGCCCTTCCACGCCGTAGCGTGCCCTTGTACGCCGTAGCGTACCGTACGCATCTTTTCAGACAAAGACAACCAAGATTGCTCGATTTTAATTGAAATGACTTTATCCAATTTGCTGACTTCGACAGCTCCACCCTTTGATAGTGTAACAAACTATCACCCAATCACCATTTCAAGTTCAGGATTATACAATACTTATTCACAGACCATGATCTCGGTATCTGGTACCACCCTTTCAGTCTGTTTCTCAGTGGTACTCCTAAGAGACCATTTTCCACATTTCAACACAGTAGGAACACATTTGACACATAAACCAATCGCTAAGATGACACCCAGTATAATCAGAAAGAGCTTACCTACACTAGCAACCATTTCCTGTACCCACTCCCCCAGACTGGAGAACCATTACACAGGGTTCAACCACGAGAACCAACCTGCCACCTTTTCCCCGACCTCATATAACTAAGAATTAGGGTTCTTTCGAAATTCCCATTTTAGTTGCAAAATTTCATCCATCTTCCGGTCTATAATCTCTTTCGGGTCATCCATATTATTGGTGATGTACGTGCAACATTTGACACCGAACTGGGTGGCCAGTGTCACACAGTACCCACCAGTAATAGAGGTGAGATAATTTAGTACCAGTCTATGTTGCACAAACTCCTTCTTGTACGCTTGTAGCTCCCTTCCAGTATACCTGAAAGTGTCATCATACATCTCGGTGTTATTATCTATTAATTTAGCTAGGTCTTGGATATATTTAAAGTTTAATGTTCCCCGAGCGGTCCTGGTGAGATCTAGAGCAACCATAACTTGAAAACCAGCAGTTTCACTAATCAATTTTGTAGCTATGGGTTCCTCACCAGGAATCATATTTCTCTTGCCACGGTGTTCATACTGTGTGTGTATGTATGGTGGTGATGTAGTCTTGTGAATACCAACCATTTCTTCATGAGTAATAGTCATGATTTCAGGAACCAGTTTAGCTAAGAAACACAAGCCCTTGGAACTCGGAGTCATCCAGGAATAAGCTTTCCTTCCACAAACAAAATACACATCATCAGGGAGAACATAAGGAACAGTATGCCCATGAATTATATCACACAGAGTTTTGATAAAACTACCCATGCCTAGTGTCTCCATTTGCTCCAGACACGTGTAGGCATGGATGACATTCTTACAATTATCTATAGAGACTTTTCCAATGGCTACTTTCTTATGTTTGGTTATACGCCCTAGTTTGTGACTTCCATCAACATTCCTGCCTATTGGTGACCTTGTGAGTCTCCCTCTAAAATGAGTGTGGCGAGCCATTGTCTGATCTGATGGGTCCCAATTCTCCAGACGTTTTGCATGAGAGATATTTAGGCACAGCAAAGATCTGTCTATGGAGTATTGTCGAAGCGTCAGACTAGGGGACCTAGTGCTATTGTACCTCCCGTCTATGGGCCTCCCACCCCTCAATTCGAGTACTTCGGATATGTTTAGAGGGAATGGCACTAGTCCTATATTATGCTGCCCTTGCGGCACGTGAGAGCACACCCAACACTTGGTTTGGTTTAGCACTTTACCCACCAGGGAGTGATAATCCTCCAAAGGATGCCCGCCTATATTCAGAGTACTGGGGGACTGGCATCGTTGGATGCATCTCTCTTCAACTAGGGAGTCGCAAAACTTGCAGATACAATACTCATCAGACAATAGCCCCTCACACTGCCTCCGAGTTCCTGAGCTAGCAGACCTTTTCATAACCCCCTGACCAAGCTTGATAATGGGCTGCTCTGAGTATTCTAATAACTTTTCCTCTGCCTCTATTTCATCCGTATCACTACCAGAACTCTCCTCCGTCCTCCATCCTTCACAAAAATAGAATGTCCTAGAAAGAGTAAAAACAAGGAAAATCCTGGAACAAAAGAAAAACAAAAACCGCCACTCCATTGTTGGAAAGATAGTTCTGGGGCAACGTCTCTGGTTCAGGTGTCTCGACTGCAGGCTTTAGGTCTCCCGGAACAGACTCACAAGTGACAGATCTATGTTGTCGGTCTCAGTTTTATCTTGCACTTTCTCCGGATTATGGACTCTCCTGCAGTGGGTGGAATGGACCTAAGTGTCTCTCTCTGCAACCTTCAGTGATGTAGTACTGGTCAGCAGCACTTGGTACGGGCCTTCCCAACGGTCTGTTAAACAACCTGAACGTAAGAAATTGCAGATCATAACATAGTCTCCAGGTTCAACATCATGACAGTTCGTTTCTGGCATACCAGGTGACAGCATTTTTAGTTTTTGTTGCTGTTGCTTTAGCTGTCTACTCATTCTTATAAGATATTGTACAGTCACTTCATTATTACACTTCAAGTCGTCTTGTGGACTCACGATCAAATGAGGTTGTCGTCTGAACAGTATCTCAAAGGGGGACAGATTAAGAGGAGGTCTAGGAGTGGTCCGAATGCTATGGAGGACCAATGGCAAAGCCTCAGGCCATGCCAACCCAGTTTCAGCCATTACCTTACCAAGCGTGTTCTTTATAGTACCATTTACTCTCTCCACCTTACCACTAGCTTGTGGTCGGTAAGCGGTGTGAAGTCTGCTACCGATTCCCATGAGTTTACACATATTTTGGAAGATATCACCAGTAAAGTGGGTACCCCTATCACTTTCAATGATTCTAGGGATACCGAACCTACATACAAAGTCTTGTACAATTTTCTTTGCAGTGAACACAGCAGTATTAGTGGCTGCCGGATATGCTTCTACCCAACCGGAAAACACATCAATACATACGAACACATACTTTAGATTCCTGCACGGTGGTAATTGGATATAGTCAATTTGTATTACCTGAAAAGGTCCGTCTGTAGGAGGGATGTGGGATGGCTCAGTTGGAATAGTTTTCCCGACATTTTTCCTCAAACAAGTAAGACATGACATTGCCTTCTTACCAGCCTGAGAGGAAAATCCGGGAGCACACCAGTATGCTCTCACCAGTTTGCACATACCTTCTTTACCCAGGTGAGTCAGGCCGTGTGCTGCTTTAGCCAGGCTTGGATATTACGTTCGGGGAGCTACAGGCTTACCTTGTCCATTCCTCCAGAGTCCTGAGGACTCTTGACCACATCCCTTCGCCTTCCAGACCGCCTTTTCCTGCAGGGAACACAAATCTTGCATTTCAATTAATTTCTGCATGTCTAATGTCTGAAAAACCATCATAGTCTCGGTCGATACAGTCATAGGTTGCCCTGCTGCCCATTTAGCAGCTTCGTCTGCCCTGTTGTTGCCCAATGACACTGGGTCTTTTTCAAAGGTATGGGCTTTGCACTTTATGACGGCTACTGTTCTGGGTAACTGTATCGCTGTCAGAAGTCCTTTTATGTGTTGTGAGTGTGCCACTGGCGTACCTGCTGCTGTCGTAAAGTTTCTAAGTTGCCAAAGGGCCCCAAAATCGTGCACTACCCCGAAGGCGTACCTAGAGTCAGTATATATATTGGCTGATTTACCCTCTGCCAACTCACACGCTCTCCTTAATGCTACTAGTTCCGCCACCTGGGCTGAGTGAGGTGGACCAAGTTGTGGGGTTGAAAGGATTGCAAACAGTCATGTAAGGCTTGGGAGAAAATACTGGGGCTGTCAATGAACCACTGGGGTAGTCTGGTCCATGTGTATTGCCCTGCCCGGTAGGAGAATGCAAAAATGTATTGGCAGTCAGGGTGAAGAGGGACTGAGAAGAAAGCAGAACATAGATCAATGACAGTAAAGTGACTAGCAGACGGTGGAATCTGCATGAGGATGACAGCTAGATTCGGCACTACGGGGAATTGGCTCTCAACAACTTTATTAATTCCTCTTAAGTCCTGGACTAATCTATAGCCCCTCCCCCCACTCTTCTTCACAGGGAAAATGGGACTATTTGCTGTACTCGCTGTACGAATTAAAATCCCTTGTTGTAACAGCCTTTCAATAACAGGATATACCCCTAGTTCCACCTCCGGTTTTAATGGATACTGTGGGATTTTTGGAGCTATCCTACCACTTTTTAGATTGACCATGACAGGGGCTACGTTTGCCATCAGTCCAGTGTCCTGTCCATCTTTGGTCCATAGTGAATCTGGTATTTCCAGCAACATCCCCTTTACTTGAGATGGACTGTGTTCTATAACAGTAGAGTGTAACATTAACCTTTGAGGGGTGTCCAATATGTCCTGTACCTCATGAGCGACCTTCTCGGGTATATCTAGGAACACACCATCTGAAGTACAGTATATGACACATCCCATTTTACATAGCAAGTCTCTCCCTAGCAAGTTAGTAGGAGCCGCTGCAGCCAAGAGAAATGAATGCTTAGTATGCAGAAGCCCGATAGTAACTTCAGCGCGTTTAGTTAGAGGATAATGTAACACTTTTCTCGTTACCCCCATAGCTGGAATAGTTTTACTGGTCACCTGTAGATTGAAAGGAGAGGTTATTACAGATCGGGCCGCCCCTGTATCTACAAGAAAGGTTTGTTTCCTACCAGCTATGTCAACTATCATTGTTGGTTCTTCTCTCTGATTCTCAGTTAACCTCACTGGCTGTAGACTACAGGTATGACCTGACCCCTAGCGCTGACTATTGCTTTCCCGCGCAGCATTTGCTGCTGTAACATGCGCGGGTAGATGTGAGTCTTCTAATCCATGTGAATTCCTCCTTGGAGGATATTTACGTGACCCACCCCTCTGTGCATTGAATCTTTCCTTTTTACAATCTCTCATGTAATGTCCTTCCTCATTACAGTTGAAACACCTGATCACTTTAGGTTTCTTGTTATATGGGTTGTATGCTGGTGGTCGTGTATGCATCCCCTCTAGAGCCTGTATACTTACCGTCATTAACCTATCACTTTTCTCTTCCTTTTTTCTAAAAAGGTTCTTGTCATGCTCCACAGCAGACTCCCTAAGAGAATCTACTGTGATGCCTCTCCAATTAGGTAATGTGGTTTGTACTCTCGTCTTTAAATTTTCTCTAAGGCCATCCATTAATACTCCTACAGCTACCTCTCTGTGATGTGGGTCCTCACCTATGTTGGATATCCCAGTAAACCGTGTTATCGCTGCTATAGCTCTAGCAAAGTAATCTGAGGCTGTTTCACTATCCTTTTGTTTTGTGGTGAAAATCTTACTCCAATTTACTACTACTGGAAAATAGATGGCTAAGTGTTTGACAATTTGTTCTATATTTTCTTGGTTAATCTCATCAGTCAAGGTGTCATCTTCGTCCAACAAAGAATCTCTAATAAATTTTTGTATGTCAGAATGGGGAGGAAGACACGCCCTCAACACTACACGCCAATCCTTATTGGTTGGTTAGTGTGCTTTTCCTAAGTCTTTAACAAATTTCTGACATTTTGCCAACTCTTTTCTAGGATCTGGGAATTCAGTCATAATGGAACGTAACTCTGATCTAGTCCAAGGACAATGCATTGTAACATTTCTTTTCTTTTTTTTTTTTTTAATTTTTATTTTTGGAAGGTCAAATAACAAACAAAACCGATATGCAGTGTCAGCAAGAAAAAAAAAACACATCACCTAAAACATGATATAAAATCAACAGAATATCGTAAAAAAAATCAGTGCAAAGAGGTCAAATTACGTGTATGAAGAATGACCAGAATTTTTTTTTTATTTAAAAGATGTAAGGGAGAGAGCGAAATGCCGCGAAAGAGGAGGGCATAACGCAGGGAGAGAGGAGAAGAGAGACTAGAACAGAGCAGAAAAGGAAAGGAAGAAAGGGGTTCTCAAAAAGAGGACGGATATATGTAGGTGTAAAGTCAAGTGAAAGGGGAGTAAGCCTGAAAAAATGAGAGCCATGGGCTCCATATCTTAGTGAACGATCTTGATGTCCTATTGATGATGCTGGTCATGTATTCCAGGTGCTGAACCTGCCAAACTCTGTTAATAACGGCCTGAAGCTAAGGTGGAGATTGCTGCCTCCAGTCTGCTGCAATTTGGCAGTTAGCTGCCGTCAGGATGTGCCTAGCTAACTTGTTTTGGTGTCGAGTCACCGCTGGTGCTCCCAAGGGCAAAAGAAAAAATTTAGGCTCTAATGGTATTGCTATCTGCAGAATCGATTGGATCAGGTGTTTAATCTCGGCCCAAAAGTTTGATATTTTGGGACAAGTCCACCATATATGGATAAAGTTACCCTCATGGGAGCACCCGCGCCAACAGCGATCAGAAGAGTCTGGAAGAATTTTATGAATCCGGGAGGGAACGTAGTACCATCGGTACAATACCTTATAGACATTCTCTTTTATTTTAACGCAGATTGAGCTGGAGGCAGCATTCTCATATATCTCCGACCATTCCTCGCTCAAAAGAACTTCACAAAGGTCACGTTCCCAGGCCAGTTCATGCGAAACTCTAAGGTCTGAGGAAGGTGGGGCGAGTTCATAATATAATGTTGAAATAAGGCCTTTCGTGGAGGACTGACGGAGACAAAGATGTTCAAATGTGGTAAGGGGACGGGAGGAGAGGCGAGTTTTGGCAGTATGGTGAAAATGGCGGAGCTTGAGGAATTGGTAGAATAATTTAGTGGGAATATTTATTTGCGATTGGATGTCAGAAAATGAGGGGAACACAGCCGTAGAGGTGAGATCGTTTAAGAAACGGACCCCTTGTGAGGTCCACGAGGAGAATGCTTTAGGAGTAAGGCCTGGAGCGAAGTCTGAGGAGTTAAACAAAGGAATTAGGGGAGAGGGATGGGGGGAGAGGCCAGATTTCTGAGAGCATGAGTCCCAGACCGCCAGGGAATGTGTAATGAGCGGATAAAGGGAGACACGTTTTGGTCGACGAGCCCGTGGGAGCCATAGGAGAGTAGATAGGGAAAGCATACCCAGACTCTCAGCCTCGATCTCGACCCAGACCCTGGAGGGAGTTAAACTACACCACAGAACGCATTGAGCAAGCTGAGCGGAGAGGTAATAGCGTCGAAAATCAGGGATTCCCAGTCCCCCTCCCCGCGGGGCTCTCTGTAAAAGCTTGAAACGGACTCGGGGGCGCTTACCTGCCCAGATGAATTTAGATACATGGAAATGGAGAAACTTGAAAACGTAGGGGGGGACCCGGATGGGGAGGGTTTGAAAAAGGTAGAGGAGTCTAGGGAGTATGTTCATCTTGACCGCATTAATACGACCTATCCAGGAGATGTATAATTGCGACCATGAAACAAGATCCGACTTAATTTGAGCGAGGGAAGTTGGCCTGAAAAAGCTGGTGAAGTTGCTTAGTCAAGTATACCCCAAGGTACTTGAGTTTTTGAAGACGCCAGTTAAATGGGAAGGAACTTTCTAAAGACACCTTGTCTGCTGAGAAAACATAAAAGTCTAAGACTTCTGTCTTGTCAGTGTTAACTTTATATCCTGAGAAGTGGCCGTAGAAATTTAATTCGTCTTCAAGAGGAGGAACGGGAAGATTTGGGTTAGCAATAGTTAACAGGACGTCATCCGCATATAATGCTATCTTATGAGAAGAGCTACCCACCGGGATGCCTAGTATCTGCTGGTTAGCCCGGATTCTAGCTGCTAATGGCTCTATGATAAGGGCAAAAATGAGCGGGGAGAGGGGGCAGCCCTGCCGTGTGCCATTGGAAATAGTGAAGGGGACCGAGGTCAGACCATTTGCAAAGACTGTGGCCGATGGGGAGCGGTACAAGGCTGAGATGGCAGTCATAAATTTGCCAGAGAAACCCATCGCTCCCAGCACCCCAACCATAAACGACCAGGAGATGCGGTCGAGCGCCTTCTCAGCATCTAATGACATAAGAAGGGAGGGGAGCTTACCCCTGTGAATTGTATGGATCAGGTTGATTGTTCTCCTAGTGTTGTCCGGGGCTTGACGCCCTGGGATAAATCCCACCTGGTCGGGATGGATGAGGGAAGGGAGGAGGGGATTCAATCTAGAGGCCAAAATTTTTGCATAAATTTTAAGGTCCACATTGAGGAGGGATATTGGTCTATAGCTAGAGCAGAGAATTGGGTCCTTCCCTGGCTTTGGAATGACAATGATGTTAGCTCTGGTTGTGGCTGCATCAAACGTGGCACCATCCAAGATCTCGTTAAAAAAAGATGTCAGATGGGGGCTTAGAACTGCAGCGAAATTCTTATAATATTGTGGGGTGAAACCGTCAGGGCCTGGAGCTGAAGAGGGTTTCAGGGATTTAATAGCCACCAAAACCTCGGTCAGGGTAATGTCTTCATTCAGGGACTCTATTTGAGGTGGAGTGAGCCTAGGGAGGGGGGTGGCGGCTAGATATTCGTCTAGAGACGGCACCGTATGAGCTCTTAGAAGGGGGGGTGGTGGGGCTAAGTTATAAAGGGAGGAATAAAATTCCTGAAACGTCTGGACTATCTCCTTAGGGTTATATGTAACTCTGCTCGCTTGTGAGTTGTAAATTTTATCGATGTGACCTAGAGCCATTTTCTTACGAAGCTTTCTGGCTAACACAGAATCTGCTTTGTCAGATTTATCGTAGTACCGTTGCTGTAATTTCTGCATAGTAGTAGCAGCCCTACGGGAGAGAAGTGTTAAGTTGACCTTTCAACGAGGTGATCGGGGTGAGCAGAGCAGGGTCATGAAGAGACTGGTGTTGGGAAAGAAGAGAGGCCAATCTGCGCTCTAAACAAGATATCTCTTCTGCAGCTTTTTTCCTAGAAGCCGCAGAGAGGCTAATCAAATGACCACGTATAGTGGCTTTGTGTGCTTCCCAAATAATGCCTGGGGGGACATCTAGAGCAGAGTTATCTTGGAAATAATTGGCGATTGAGTTATTGAGGTCTAAGAGGGTCGTCTGATTGAGCAGGAGAGTGTCATCTAGGCGCCACTTTCCCTGGGGTGGTGATGTTTTGAGGAGGTCTAGAATAATGAACACCCCTGAGTGGTCAGTCCATGAGAGTGGGGTGATGCCCGCCTGAGTCACGTAGGGAGTGAGTGCATGGGATACATGTATCATGTCTATGCGGGAGTACAATTGGTGGGGGGCAGAGTAATGGGTGTAATCCCTAGAGTCTGAATTACAGAGTCGCCAGGAGTCATACATGCGACGATGAGAGAGCAGTGTGGCAAGTGAAGTAGATTCTGCTGAAATGAGAGAGCCCCGGAAGAAGAAGGGGAAGACCTGTCCAGGACAGGATCAAGAGTCACATTAAAATCGCCGCATTGTAACATTTCTTAAAGGAACTAAACCATCCTTATCCGGTTTCCCATTGGGAACTGATATTGTGCGGACTGGGTACGCACCCACTGGTTCACTGGTTTCAGAAGTCACTACCGGATCTGCTGTTTCAAGATTTAGAACGCTATCACTCCTAGTGATCACACTACTCTCACCTATCTCAGCCATTGCTCCTTTCCCATACTTACGCTGAACCTCTAGCATATTAACAGCATGAGCAATGGCTGAAATCACAGTGGGTTCATCTTCATCTTCTGATACATTTGTTTTGAACTGACTTAAAACATGATATAACTTAGCAATTTTCCTTTTCACAGTTTTAATAACGGCTGTACTTACCCCTCCCGCCACATAAGGTTCCGCTGCTCTGCCACGTGTTACCTTCTATTTCCCACAATTTTAAACAATCATTATGTCTATTTCTCTTTTTCGTTGACTTAATCAACCATACTTTATCTTTTACAGTATTTAGTACCTCTGCATTAAAACTCCCTATTGTTGGGAAAGGCCTATCACAATCTTTGGTCATCTTGACCCACGTGTTGCAATACGCAGTTGCGTATGCACCATATTTCTTACACATGAGAAATCTCGCTGAACCAATAGGACCTTCCTTAGGCAGTATACTGGCCATCTCTAGCGTATGCTTAGCACCCATGTTGAACAACACCAATCTACACGGAACACAGACACACCGCAATGCTCTGTTCCTTCCGGCCAACAATTTCAACCCTGTTGCTACAATCACCGCTAGAGATCTCTAATGCCCGGTGAACGTTTTTCCACTAGCCGCGTCCACTCGCTTTTTCTCGCACCCGGCGAGGACCCCTAATACAGAAATATCACTGTGGGCCCCAAGGGCTATCAGCTCCTTGATACCCTGGCTCACCACAAAAATCTGCTGAGTTTATTAACGCTGGGAGCGCAAGTTGATAAAATCAACCTGCCTTTCCAGTATAATTCCTCCTAGCTGCTTCACCAATTCGCACTAACGGTGCGGTTAGATCGCACTGCCTACCAATACTAATTATTAGCAAACCTTCCGATCTATTGCTAGCGCTTTGCGAAAACCCAGTTTTCGCATTTGGTATACCTGCCCTGTATACCGTCCTTCAGTTGGGCAATCCGCCTCGTCAGACAGCAACTGAGCACAATGAATAGTAAACAGTGTATCTACGTTACAAAATCACACACTATACACCTTTTCTGCGCAGAAAATCAAAAGTTCCCAACAACAGTAATAATGTCTCAGAGGTTTTCACAAGTAATTATACTATGCATGTATAATAGCTATCAAAACGATTGCTTAACCACGTGGAAAATCTACCGGAAGTTCGCTTACGCACAGCCGGAAATACACATACGCTATGCAATGCAATACAGTTAAAACGCACAATGACAGTAAAAAGAAACAGTTTTCTCTTTTGTCCCTAGGTTCTAGTTGGCGTGCCCTAGACAATGCAAAACGGACATTCGGTTTCACAACACAGAGTAAAATTCAGGTTTTGAACACATTGCGTTCTTACCCGTTTATGACGCGTCTCCACCCTTTGTTGCGGAACCGAAATCCGTTGGTCTTGCGTATCATCGGCAACGAAACCTCCAAAGCTGACGAGCCCCCAAATTGTTAAGTGCGTATTGTCGCTAACCAATAACGATTGTCGAACCTCGATTTGTGTTTTCAAAGCACAAAGATTTATTCTCAAAGTAGCAGAATAATTCAAGCGAAATAATAATAAGTACAGCCGTTACTTATCGCAGGCGCTCTAGATCCAGTGTGCAGTCATTCAATCCTGAAGTCTGGGTACAAGATGTCTGAACACTAGATGTGAAGCTGCTGCTTATATGCACACAGAAATACAGTAATACAATGAAGATGGTATAGCTTGCTTCTATTGGTCCAGGTTTCAGGAAGGTCCAAGGGGTTGTCAGTCATTGGCTAGTTCATCCTAAGGAATCCAAAGGAGGGGGTCATCTCTCCAGGGGGTATGCTCTGCTCTTCCCGCCAAGATTCCTTAGTCTTAAGTAGTTCATAATTCCCTATCATTCATAACTTGTGTATGCACTCTGCGATTCCTTCGCATAGTGAACCAAACAGTAGCAAATGGAAAGAGGTTTATTATGATACCACACATGATATGATTCCTTCAACCTGTTCCATATATTTCACTAATGTGCATATAACTTATATTATAACACATATACTACTATATTTCGACATAACTGACTATGTGTTGCAACTACCATTAATGTGTACTATTTTACAAGTATGCGTGTTTGTGCGAATGTATGGTAAAAGACCGAATACCGTTGTTGCCACGTGTAGTAGCTGCGTACGCCCTTCCACGCCGTAGCGTGCCCTTGTACGCCGTAGCGTACCGTACGCATCTTTTCAGACAAAGACAACCAAGTTTGCTCGATTTTAATTGAAATGACTTTATCCAATTTGCTGACTTTGACAATATAATCAGGCATGCAACGCCACTGTCAAACATTAGCAGTAGAATGGGTCATACTGAAGAGCTCAATGACTTTCAACATGGCACTATGAAAGGATGGCACCTTGCCAACAAATCAGTTTTTTTATTTACTGCCCTGTAAGAGCTGCCCCAGTCAACTGTAAGTGCAGTTGTTGCTCCTAGATGTTTCCACTTCACAAAAACAGATCAGCGGGATTGTTCTCACATTAACAAACAAGTCAAGCCTTATTGGCCAATATTAGTACCCAACATCACTAATGCTCATGTGGCTGGATTCCCGCAGCCATGTTCGAAAATCTTTTGTGAAGCCTTCTCAGAAGTGTGGAGTCTGTTATAGCAGCAAAGGGGGGGACCAATTCCATTTCAATGCCCATTGTTTTGGAATAAGATGTGCATCAAGCACATATGGATGTTCGGTTGTCCACATACTTTTGGCTATGTAATGTATGTCCAGTGTCTGATTTCCATTCTTTCAGTAAAAAAATCAGGTTGTTTTGTAGGGCTAAAATGCTTTGCAGACACACACAAAAGTGGGATCTCCTACCAAAGTACATCTCCACCTTTTGAAATGTATTAAAATATTTAATCTGCAAAACTAAATCCTGTTTCTGCAGTGTAATCAAGCACATTACAGTGTTGAGATTGCATTCCACATAGAAAACCACTAACCATCTATATCAGGCGAGTCTTCCCATCAAAAGGAGCAATATTTTTGCTAACACATGCATACCTACAAGTACATGAGCCATCACATTTCCAAGTTTTTAAATTACTATTCACAGAAATATAATGTGCGCAGTTAGAAACTTTTGAATGATTTTTTGAGTAAAATCAGCTGTTTTGAAAGTAGCAGAAATGTAAACTGGTACATGTCTCCTCCACAACATAATTTTTTTTTTTTTATGTAAAGTGGACCTCGGTTATTGTAATTCTGTTCACCTGTAAGAATGAGAGGGCACACACAGGGCCTGATTCATCTTCAAACACAAGTCCATTTGCGTGCCTTATCTTGAGTGAAATTGCTTTGCACATGATCGAGACCAAGGCTTACACCCTACAACTTGAAGGGCAGAATGCGTTGGAAATGGGTGGACTAAGGTAGGCAATGTACAGTAAGGGTGTGCCAAGGTCATGTGCACGCACATGCAGCCAACTCAAGTTCAGGGCATCTGTTAGGTACGTGTTTTTTAGCTATATCACAAGCACCAGTTACAGATGGTGATGACTACACTTATGCATGTCAGAACATGTATTTGCAAGTAAGAGAAACTATAAAAATGCAGAACATCCTGATATATGTAATGTGAAAGAAAATCGCACACAAAAAAGCATTGATTATAGTATTAAGAATTGTAAATTAATTTTTATAACTTTTTTTTTTTACGCATTCGTTCTGATGCGCCTATTCTGCACTGTGTTCTTCCTGTCTACATACAGCAAGTAACGTATAGCCAGAGCGTACTTATATCTAGATTCAGATGGAATTTTGAGATCTGCTTGTGTTTGAATATGGGCGTACGTACATGTAACTTACGTGCAGTATTTTTAAACGCAAGTTGTGTTCAAAGATGTATCAGTCCCATAATGTGTTGAATAAATGCTCTTTCGAGGCATACCTCATCCTGCCTGCACAGAAAGAGAGCTATAATATGAAGAGGAAACAGGCCTTTGAACAAGTGTTCTAGACAGCCTGACTTGGCTGCCAGATTGCACTTCACTCCCAGGCTGGCTGTCTCTACACATCACAGCAATACTTCTGTGTAGCCTTGAAGAAATCTGCCCTAGAGAGAGTATTACACTAGACAGGTTCACTTTAGGTGCTTGAAATGAAGAATCAGAAGTGAAACCCCTAAATGATTTTTGGTGACTTTATTTACAGTAGAATATGCATGTATTAACATTACTTACATATTGTACACACAGGTATGAGGAAAAGGCAGCTAAAGACTTGCACCGATACAAGTTACAGACTGCAAAAGCAACAGGAAAGGCTATTCAAAAGCCAAACGAGACAGGAAAAAGACCAAAGCTGGCTTTCGATCAAAGCCCTGCTCAAAATATGAAATTGAAATCCCCACTCTCTAATCAACAAATACTGGATAAGTTGTTTATTTCGCAAGTTGAAAAAAAAACTTTGACAACCATTGCGAAAAATGTCCAAGTAGATTTTAACCTGAGCAGCCTAAAGCGACGACTTTACAACAAACTTCCTGAGAAAGAAATGCTTGATTCAGGAGAAATTACCTTGATGTGTAAACTGAATTTTCCTGATGCTTGGATTATAGCATCCAAGAAAAACATATTGTTATTGAATCCATATAGAGTGGAAGAGGTCTTGTTGTATAAACGCCTTGTGGACAACCATAACATTTCTGCAGAAAAGTTGGACTCGCCAATTGAATTAACGGATAGGTAAAAAACAAAGATAAAGGTGTTTTGTGTTGTGTTGCATTGTATTTAGCTATTCTAAAGTCTTTATTAAGCAATGTGCCCAGTAAAGGTTAAAAGCAAAAACCCTTATATCTTCTGTCATGGGCATATTGGCTTCTGTTATCTGACATGAGGAAGTTGACATCTACAGCTGTAGCACCAATCTTACTAAAAAATACTTTTGGGTGTAATTAGGTAAACTGAAATAAAAATACAAAATTTTGATTACAGCATTCTGAGGGTGCAGTGCAACTCTCGATGTATTAAACAGTCCATACAAGCAATAAGTTCATAGGGCGGTGGGTTGACATCCCTGATCAAGGCCTGCTGGAGCAGGAGGGATCATCCTGTGCCCTGACTTTTGAACACATTGGGATATCCGAAGAATTCCCAGATCCACTGAACAATTTTCAGGAAAGCCTAAACAAGCTTTACTGTGCAAACCCAGAATAGCAGAGTGAGGGCAACAGAAGGATGGACTTACATCGCTGGGCCCCTCTTAGCTATAGGCCTCACAGCTGCTGCACTCACTGCAACCAAGGTAGTTCCGCCACTGGTTCTATGTCTTATTTGCTAACAAAGTTAAATATGTCCAAAACTGAACTATTCGTATAGTTTATTTTGTTTTACACATTGTGTGAACATATCAATTATGCAAACAGTAACTGTTACACTCATTCTATTTAGAAAGTGCCAATATAGTATCCAGCACTGTAAAGTATGGTGGTCAAATTAAATTACATTAATTACAAATACTACAGAAATTAAAAAAGTGAATATCCATTTGATGCAAGTTTTCTGTTTAAACTAGGAGGCACAAGAATATCAAGATTTGGTGTAGTTTTTCTTAACAATAGACAAAGCAGAAACTGAAGAACCTGTATAAACAAACAATTTGTGCCAGGTTCAGACAGAGAAACCAGGATTCTTAAATTCACAGTATATAATTTATTACATTCCAGTAAAACTCTGGTGCTTTTGATTTACACAAATGTATGCATTGATGTTTCAAAACCATTATGTTTCTATCTCAAGACAGCAATGCAAACTAAACATTTATACAAACATGATCAGTGCTACACATGAGTTTGACTGTGTTTGTCTTAAAGTCTGATGTACTTGGAATCCTTAAGTTTCTTGCATGTTTTATCATTTATTTTTTTTGTTAAAGGTTATTTGGGGCACCCGAATATTTGACAACTCTAATACAAATGCAAAAGGACACTTCAAAAACAAATGGACATACTTACTTCTCAGATTTGAGACTCTGTGCTAATGGATTTCACATTAAAGTTATACCAGGTATGTAACATTCTAAAGAGGTAAATGGCATACATTGTTTTTCTTGAAATATTTATTTTAAGATAAATATTGTCCTGAAAATGTGTCCTTCCAGTTCTGCAATGGATGTTTGCCATGTAATATACATAAATATATGTAATGTACTTAAAATACACCTATCTGTGTAAAGAGTGTAAATACATATACATACATAAAATGATTACCACCTCTAAAAGAGTGCAACATACTAGTTCAGTTCATATACCAAACAGTAGCATGTGATATTCAGCCACTTAAACTGTAAGTTCACTAGTTAATGTTCGTAACAAAGGTGCCCTCTCACTAAGCTGTAATGCAGTTGTCGCGTTATCTGTCCCTCCTACTCAAGTGCGACGTCTGTTTGGTAAGAGCTGTTTAAATAAATGTATGGTTTGTGTGTGTGTGTGTGTATCTATATGTAGATATATATGTGTGTGTGTACCGACACATCTTGTTAATCTTTTATTAAAAAAATCTTTTGTACTGATGTTATACGACTTATTGAGCAACTCTACAATGTTTTACGCAGTGATTAGTGTATACAAACTGTACAATGGTTCCTTACAAACACCTCTGTGCTAGATAATCAAATACTTCTCACTAAGCTCTGCGCACGTAGGGCCGGTGCAAGGTTGCTCTGCACCCTAGGAAAATCTTTAGCCTACTGCCCCTCCTCCCCCAAATACTCTCTTCCTTTCCCCTCACACACTAGACAATTGTAAAAATAATAACTCTTACCTCCTCCTGGTTGGCTGGCAAGGCTGCAGTCCAGATGCACTGATGTGTAAAGCAGAATGCTGTCCAGTCTTCACTGCTGCCCAGGAGCAAATGCAGAATATCTAGAGGAGGTCACAATTGTTAGATTTAATAATACAAAACAAAACAACTGGACATCACTTACGTGTTACACATTGACATGTCCCCTGCTGCCTATCAACTTTTCTCACATATGTCCACTAGCTATTCTCACCCCTATTCTGCCCCCCTTATTTTTCTGTAGCCCTCTCTTTATGCCCCCTCATATTTCTGTAGCCCTCTCTTTCTGCCCCCCTCGTTATTCTGTAGCCCTCTCTTGCTGCCCCCTCGTTTTTTTCGTAGTCCTCTCTTTCTGCGCCCTCTCCCCCGCTTTTTGTAGTCTGTACTTACATTCTATGTTTCTTTTCTTGCTTCTCTGCTTGTTTGATTGATCGCGGCTCCTCTCACTGGCAGCGCCATGACGTTACAACACTGCCGGAGCCGGAAGATGCGGTGCTGCAAAAAAAGCAGTGTGTGTATGTATATAATGTGTGTGTGTGTATATATAATAAATATATGTGTGTGTGTGTGTGTATGTATATGTGTGTATATATATGTGTATATATATATATATATATATATATATATATATATATATATATATATATATATATATATATACTGCAACACAGTAAAATCAATGCCCGTACATAGAACACAATAAAAAAGGCTTATCTGTCCTCTGGCACAATCGCAGATGATGAGGGTAACAGCCAGCAACACCTCAGACATCCAACAGTGGTCACAGGAAACAGGTACTATCGAACTCACCGACGCGTTTCGTCTCATAAGTAAGACTTTTTCAAGGAGTAATAAATCCAACATGACCACGGACTCTTATATACTCGAGTCCTCTTAACAGAAAGCCAATCCAAACGTGATACCTGGGATGTGGGCGGTAATCTCTCTATCCCGATACGTCACATCCGGTTCATCGCTTCCGGTATAGCGATCAGTAAAAAAATATCTAATCTTAATAACAATAATTAACAATTTAAAATCTTAAATTCTCTACAGAATAAGTGAATATATATCAGAGAATAAGAGCTACACATCTTAAGATGCATGAACAATAAACGATTTACAGGTTCTATGTCATAAGCGAAAATTTAATGAAATTCAGAGAATAACATCACACGACTAACTAATACATTAGCAGTCTGGCTGGTCAGCAAGGATAAAGAGTAAATTATGAGAATAACAACAAATGTGTGCAATTGTAGCCAATATCTACACAGTTCTACATCATGAGTGATATTTTAAAACAAGTAACATAGCATATCTATCGAACACATCAAGATCTAATAACAATATGCAACAGAAAAACCTGCAAGGTAAGTATGAGCTAATTGTACATGAAAATGAGCTGGTACAAATAAATATAACCGGAGCCAATATCTGAACAATTATGCTCCAGGAGTGATACAAATCTATCTAATACATCAAGATTCTGACTACAATATGCAATAAATAGACCTACAAGATAATAAGGACAAAACCCTATCTAAACATTCCATAACTGGTAACACCTAGGAAAGAAAAAAAAATGCATTACTAAACATACCATTTAGACTAAAATATCATTACACCAAAAACGAAGCAATTTCAAATGCTTCATTAAGGCCTTTTGCTGCCAAAGTGTCTAATTTATACACCCAATACATCTCTCTACAAGTGAGTCTTTTTGCTAGATTTCCACCTTGTGCACCCAGCACCACATGCTTAATCCCTTTAAATTTGAGACATTAATTAGTAATGTGGCCTTTTATGTATATATTCAGATCTGCACTTGTTTTCTGATACCTCAGTACTAAAGGTCGGGGGGTGTTTTTCATGTTATATATGCAATATATGTTGGTGCCTTTAGGGTGAATAACCCAACTGTGGGCACTGTGTTCGAATTTCATCTAATCTGATTTTATATTAAAGAACGTTGTGATTATTATCAACCACTGTCTCACCATTTCCTGGCAGAATCCGTGTTAGATATTTTGTATACATCAATTGATAAGTTTCTCCGCAGCGCAACCGTCTCTCCTTTGTTGATACCCAAGGCTCAATGATGCGCATGGGAAGCGAAGACTAGCCCATCTGGTCCAATCCCACAGAAGGTCTAATAGTTAATGCTGGCTATGATAGAAAGGTGTCCGAGCACACAGTGCATCGCACCTTGCTGTGAATGGGGGATGTGTAGCCACAGATCGGTTAGAATACCCATACTGACCCCAGTCAACCATCAAAAGCACCTACAATGGGCATGTGACACAATGAAAGAAGGTGATATATATAGATATATATATATATATTAATGTGTATGTGTTAAAAAGCAAAAAATTAAGTTTGTGATGTTAGGTGGCAGTCCACTACAATAAATCGTGAATATACCCATCAATATACAAACATACAGTAAGGCTGCTACTCATTATTTTACACTTGTAAATAATAATCTAAATCCTGTAATAATGTAGTAAATAAAACAACAAATATCTGTACATAGTGTAGGTGAATAGTCATCTACCAAAAATATAGTAAAAAGATGCTTATCTGTAGTAATTAAACATTTTATGGTGCGATTGTCTTCTTCAGCTCTATAGCAGTGGATCCGTGTAGGAAACTTTGTTACATAAAGAGGCTGATGGGCTGAAAAAACTCCACAGTTTTTCCCATGACATGGTCAGATCATACCCCGGTAACATGGTCTTGGAAGCCAGTAAGCCCTCCCCCACACCCGTGGTGCCTCCCAGTTTACTTACTCTCCTCTTTGGAGGCCAAGTTGGCCATTAAGGAGGCTCTCTTTCTCTTTGTACAAACTAATAACCCCAAGGAGACCTTTATTTTCACATATTGGTGCGCCCTTAAAGCAATTGTCAGGGGGGCAGCCATCGAGGTTGCGTCTCGTTTAAGAAACGCTAATGTCCATTGCCAACAGAAGTTGGTATCCAAACTTATACTTCTGGAATCCTGGAATAAAGAACACCCTACTCGGTCCCTTAGGTCAGAAATCACTTTGGTGAAAACCGAAATGCAGAAATTACTTATGGCCACAACCTCATTACATTGTCTAGGTTGCGTCAAAAATTTTATGTGGCAGGCCACAGAGCAGGCAGGGTTGTTGGAAAGGAAATTGAGAGGCCAGCAGGCTCGTAACAGAGTTTGCATCTTTCTATACCGGCCTATACAATTTGATAATTGACCATAACACGCACCAACCAAGTGTGACTGATGTGTCCTCATTTCTAGAGGGCCTACCCCTTCCCTTTATAGACCCCGATGTGAGACAGGAGTTGAGTGCACTTTGGTCCCGGGAAGAGATCCTACATGTTATTAGATATATATGCAAAAGTTAAACCACAATACAAAAAATCAATCCCTTACAATAGTATAAAAATAATAATTATTAATATTTGACATATAATTTTATTCCAGATTTAAACATTTTTTCGAAGAGGATTGCCAATAGGCTGTCTTCGGTAATCCCCAAGCTGATTGATCTAGACCAAGTGAGGTTTGTCATGGGCAGGCTTACAATAATTTGAGGCAAGTCATCCACCTGATGGACCACATTCACAAAACAAATATCGCTATGTTACTGCTTTACCTGGACTCTGATAACACGTTTGACAGGCTCCAATGGTCTTATTTGGCTCAGGTGCTTGAACGGTTTGGGTTATGAGAGATATTTTGAAGGCCATTTTGGCATTATATACTAGGTCCTCCGCTCATGTGTTTAGTGTCGGCCAACTTCTCCATCTGTAATGGCACCCACCAGGGTTGCCCTTTGTCCCTCCTCATCTACCTACTGGAGGATTGAACCATTCAGCTCTTGAGTGAGCCTTACACCGGAGTGTAGGGACGTCAACTTGGGTGGAGTATCGCATACCCTATGTTTGTTCACGGACAATGTCTTACTCTGTATTACCGACCGGGAGACCTCGCTACAAGCCATCCATGAAATCTTGTCCCTGTTGAGTAAGACCTCCTTGTATAAACTCAACACCTCCAAATCGGAGGCCCTCCCAATTAACATTTCTCCAGAGAGACTACAGGACCTGAAAGATAAATTTACATATACGTGAAAATTCACTTATCTATCCTACTTAGGAGTTCAGATTACTGCCCCCCTGGATACTGTGATAGACAAAAACTTTTCCCTGCTGATGCAACAATTTTCAACTTTGGATGTTCTACGACGTCTCCTGGTTGGGTAGAATCTCGGCGTTCAAAATGATGCTCCTCCCAAACCTGATGTACATGTTTCCTATGCTCTCGTTTCGGCTTCCAGCACGCCTGATGAACAAATTGATAGACTTAATGAAGTCATAAGTGTGGAGGTCCAAACCCTCGCTTATGGCGATGCAGTGAATGACACAGGGAAAAATGCAGGAGGGACTAGCCCTTCCTAGTTTACGGAAATATCATGCTGCATGTATATTGTCCCCAATGTGTGCCTGGTCTCTTCCATGGGGGCAGAAGCCCTGGGTTGACATAGAAGTGGCACGCAACCCAGACTTTTCATTGGCTGACCTAATATGGGTTCCAATGGACTGGAGGCCTCTGTCACACTTTTACACAGAGAATATCACTGACTGGTATTAGCGCTACTAACCTGAGAGGCGCGGAGTCTAACACACCACCGGTGTTCACCAGGGACCCCCGCAAGGAGGTTTGGGCTTTGCTGCGTGTGATGTGCAGGTCGCGGTTCTCCCAGGAAGTCACCAGTGCAGCAAATGGAGGGTAGTCAGACAGGCCGAGTCGAAACCAAGGAAGCGAGGTACCACGGAGAGTAGGCAAGAGTAGTCAGGGACGGTCCAAAGGTCAATACCAGTGCGGGCAGCGAAGTACAAGGGAAATCCGGAAGAGAGGTCAAACAAGCCAAGGAGTCAATACACAGGAGGTCAGGAACAGGAATCAAAAACTAAATGCTGGAGCTAGTTAGAACCAATACTCTGACACTATACATGTGTCAGAGGCTGCTTTAAGTACTCTAAGGTGCCTCCTGACTGGATTAGGGAGATTTAGGCGGTTTAGACATGCTGACTGCAGACAGGTGAGTAGAGATAGAGTTCTGCTGTTAGGCAACATGACGTGGATTGCGGAGAGAAGGTGTCCGTCTCCGGCGCCTGTGGAGAGCGCGGAGACAGCACCTGACAGTATCCTCCCCTTCTTTCTTACGGGTGGTGCAGGAATCCCGCAGAAATCTTGCCAACAAACGTGGAGCATGAATATCCTTTTCATAGACCCAAGATCTCTCCTCTGGGCCGTAGCCCTTCCAATGGATAAGAAATTGGCGTTTTCCTATAGATACGAGATTCCAGAATGCGTTCTACCAGAAATTCTTCACCACGAATGGTCTTGACAGGAGGAGGTGGAGAGGTTTTGCTGGAGAATTCGTTGAGAATGAGTGGTTTAAGCAGAGATATATGGAAGGTAGTATAAATCCGAAGGGAAGCTGGTAGATGAAGTCTGTAGGTGACAGGGTTGATCACATGAGAGATGGAAAAGGGTCTAATATAGCGTGGAGTTAATTTCATTGTGGGAACCTTGAGTCTAAAGTTGCGAGTAGCTAACCAGACTTTGTCTCCTACCCGAAGTACAGGGAGATTCCTTCTATGCCGATCTGAAAAGTGTTTGTAACGGTCAGAAGCTTGTAGTAATCTGGAACGTACTTGGGACCAAATTTGAGAAAAATTGTGTACCATATTCTGCGCAGCAGGTACCGAGGAATCAGAAAGATCAGAGAAGGTGGGGAGAATGGGATGTCTCCCGTAGATGGTAAAGAAGGGAGAGTTACCCGTGGACTCGTGTTGGTGGTTATTATGGGTAAACTCTGCCCAGGGTAAAAGTTCACTCCAGGACGACTGTTGATCCGAACAGTAGTACCTCAGAAATGCCTCCAGGTCCTTATTGGTCCATTCAGTCTGCCCATTAGTTTGCAGGTGGTACCCGGAGGAGAATTTTAGGCTGATCCCAAGCTGTTTGCAAAAGAATTTCCAGAATTGGGAGACAAATTGGACTCCACGATCAGAAATGATGTCCCTCTAGCAGCCGTGAAGGCAAAAAATCTCTCGGATGAACAGAACAGCCAGCTGTGAGGCAGAAGGTAATCCCTTGAGGGGAATGAAGTGGGCTAATTTTGAAAAGCGGTCCACCACCACCCAGATGGTGTTAAAGCCTTGACTGGCAGGAAGGTCTGTAATGAAATCCATGCTGATACTGAGCCATGGAAGTTCCGGAATAGGCAGAGGATGGAGAAGACCGGAGGGGGGTCTCCTCGGGATCTTGTGTCGGCGCAGACCTCACAAGCACGGATGAATTTCAGGACATCCGAGGGCAATGAGGGCCACCAATAAAGGCGAGATAGAAGAGCAACTGTCTTCTTAACCCCAGCATGACCAGTGAATTTGGCGTTATGAGCCCATCTTAGGAGTTTAATGCGTAGATGTTCCTGTACAAAAGAACGACCAGGAGGAGGAGTCTTAGATGAAGAATTGGTCAAGGCTAGAATCATGGAGGGGTTGAGGATGGGTTTAGCAAGCATGGGTGACGAGACATCAGAGGAATCTGGACAGTGCGTCAGCACGCAAATTCTTGGTACCGGCCCGGAAGGTCAATATCAGCTGGAATCTGTTAAAGAATAGCGACCAGCGGGCCTGGCGAGGGTTCAGGCATTGTGCAGACTGTAAGTAGGTGAGATTTTTATGATCCGTAAACACTGTGATGGAAAAGCGTGCCCCCTCCAACAGATAGCGCCATTCCTCTAAGGCGGTCTTGATGGTGAGAAGTTCTTTGTCACCAATCCCATAGTTGGCCTCACTGGCGGAGAACTTTTTGGACAGGAAACCACAAGGAATGGGAAGACCTGCAGAATTCTTTTGAGACAGCACCGCTCCAATCCCAACAGAGGATGCGTCGACCTCCAGGAAGAACGGTTTGTTTTGATCGGGTTGGGATAAGACTGGTGCAAGCATAAAGGCCTTCTTAATGGCTAGGCAAGCTTGTACTGCCTCTGGTGGCCAGGATTTAGATTGTCCACCCTTCCGAGTAAGAAGAGTAATGGGAGAGATTAGCGTGGAAAATCCCTTGATGAATTGGCGATAGTAATTCGTAAAACCAATAAAACGCTGGGTAGCTTTGAGACCGGAAGGCTGAGGCCAATTGTGAATAGCTTCCAATTTGCTGGGATCCATCCGAAGGCCAGAACCCAAAACTATATACCCCAGGAAGGGAACTTGAGAGCAATTGAAGAGACACTTCTCTAATTTGCAGAACAAGTAATTAGAACGTAAACGAGAAAGAACTTCTTTGACATGCAGAATGTGAGTAAACAGGTCTTGTGAAAAAATTAGGATGTCATCCAAATATATAACCACCGACTGATAGAGTAAATCTCTGAATATCTCATTAACAAAGTCTTGAAAGACGGCTGGGGCATTACAGAGCCCAAAAGGCATCACCAGGTATTCATAGTGGCCGTCTCTGGTATTAAATACAGTTTTCCACTCGTCTCCTCTGCGAATTCTGATCAGGTTGTAGGACCCTCTGCAGTCCAACTTAGTAAAAATTTGTGCCCCTCGAATATGGTCGAATAGTTCTGAAATTAATGGAAGGGGGTAACGATTTTTAATCGTGATGGCATTTAGTCCCCTGTAATCAATGCACGGTCTGAGAGAGCCGTCCTTCTTCTTTACAAAAAAGAAGCCTGCACCTGCTGGAGAAGATGACTTCCTGATGAATCCCCTCTTGAGGTTCTCGGCAACATACTCGGACATAGCTTGTGTCTCGGGTAAAGACAGAGGATATACCCTGCCTCTAGGAATACTTTTTCCAGGGATAAGGTCGATAGGGCAATCCCAAGGCCGATGGGGAGGAAGGAGTTCAGAAGCGGTTTTAGAAAATACATCAGAAAACCCAGAGTAAGCTTCAGGAAGACCAACCAGGGAAGATGTGCAGAGGCAGGCCAGCTTGGATTTCAATGGAGAAACGGATCTCAGGCACTTCTTGTTGCAGGAGGGACTCCAGCGGATAACTTGTGCTCGTTGCCAATCAAATTGTGGAGCGTGAAGTTTAAGCCAGGGTAACCCCAGGATGATAGGGTTGATGGACTGTGGAAGCACAAAAAAACTTATGAACTCGGAATGAAGTGCTCCTACTTCCATCTGGAGCGGAGGAGTAGAGAAAGATATTGAGCCATTGGAGACTCTATTCCCATCAACTGCCGTGAGCATCAAATGTTGGGTCAATGGTATCGTATCGAGACGGAGTTCAGTCACCAACTTGGAGGAAATAAAGTTCCCTGCGGACCCCGAGTCCACAAAGGCCCAGGTGGGAAATGGGCCATTGGGAGAAACCAAGGTGACAGGCATCAAAAACTCTGACTCCTTCCGAGAGTAGGGAGAAAGGCACTGGGGTCCTAGGTTGACTTCCCTATTATCACCTAGGAGGTGGCGTTTCCCCGGCCTCTTGGGACAAACGGAGAGGAGATGACCTGGTTCACCACAATATAAACAGAGCCAGTTCCTCATTCGTTTTTCACGTTCCTCTGGAGAGAGACGGTAACGGCCGATCTGCATGGGCTCCTCCAAGGGTGGAGTAGGAGAGATAACGTTGAGTGCCAACCGAGGAAAAGGTCGGCGAGTGCGATCCCATTCGAGATCCCGTTCCCTGTGGCGAATGTCCACTTTGATACAGAGGGATATGAGGTCGTCCTGGTTGGGAGGGAGGTCACAAGAGGCTAAATCATCCTTTGTGCGATCATTAAGGCCTTGCCAGAAGGTAGCGATGAGAGCTTCATCGCTCCATCGGAGTTTGGCTGCTAGAGTCCTAAATTGTACCGCATAATGTCCTGCCGTAAGGGAGCCTTGGCGTAACCCTAGGAGACCGGAGGCAGCGGAAGAAACTCTTCCGGGTTCGTCAAATACTTTTTGGAACCTCTCAATGAAGACCACCGAATTTTGAAGCACAGGATCATTCCGTTCCCAAAGCGGAGAAGCCCAGGCTAATGCCTGCCCGGAGAGGAGGGAGATCAAATAAGCCACTTTAGCTCTTTCCGAGGAGAAATTTTCGGGAGCCAATTCAAATTGAATAGAGCACTGGATAAGGAAACCATGACACTTCAGTGGATCGCCATCATATTTCTCAGGAGGAGGGATGCGGAGGCTTCTGGCAGCTGCGGTGCTAGAAGAGATGGTAGGAGCTGAGGCAGAAGAGGATGAAGTGGTCGTGGAAAGAGTAGGTAGTGAGGCTTGAAGAGAGTCCAGACGGGAGACCACTCCCTGAATACATTGCAGCGATTGTGCCTGATTGGATTCTTGCCGTTCCATTCTTTGACCCAGGTGCAGTAATAAATCGCGGGCCGAAGGTTTGTCTGGTCCGCTCATGGCCAGAGTATTCTGTCACACTTTTACACAGAGAATATCACTGACTGGTATTAGCGCTACTAACCTGAGAGGCGCGGAGTCTAACACACCATCGGTGTTCACCAGGGACCCCCGCAAGGAGGTTTGGGCTTTGCTGCGTGTGATGTGCAGGTCGCGGTTCTCCCAGGAAGTCACCAGTGCAGCAAATGGAGGGTAGTCAGACAGGCCGAGTCGAAACCAAGGAAGCGAGGTACCACGGAGAGTAGGCAAGAGTAGTCAGGGACGGTAAAAAGGTCAATACCAGAGCAGGCAGCGAAGTACAAGGGAAATCCGGAAGAGAGGTCAAACAAGCCAAGGAGTCAATGCACAGGAGGTCAGGAACAGGAATCATAAACTAAATGCTGGAGCTGGTTAGAACCAATACTCTGGCATTAGACATGTGTCAGAGGCTGTTTTAAGTACTCTAAGGTGCCTCCTGATTGGATTAGGGAGATTTAGGCGGTTTAGACATGCTGGCTGCAGACAGGTGAGTAGAGATAGAGTTCTGCTGCTGGGGCAACAGGACGTGGATTGCGGAGAGAAGGTGTCCGTCTCCGGCACCTGTGGAGAGCGCGGAGACGGCAACTGACAGCCTCTAGCTCACAGCCTGCCTGCTCTAATTAGGGACGCCTTTACGGTGTGGGACTGGCTTTGCAGAGATGCTGACCAATTCCCCCGCCTCACCACTAATGTATCGATACAGGCAGCAGCCACACAGATCCCAGACCTGAATCATTTGCTATGGTCCTGTTACGCACGTTTTGTCGCTATCCAATAACGATTGTTGAATCTCAATTTGTGTTTCCAACGCACAAATATTTATTCTCAAAAATTAGCAGAATAATTCAAGCGAAATAATAATAAGTACAGCCGTTACTTATTGCAGGCGCTCTGGATCCAGTGAACAGTCATTCAGGTCTGAAGTCTGTGGTCAATGTGACTGAACATTAGATGAGAGCTACTGCTTATATGCAAACAGAAATACAGTGAAACAATGCAGATGGTATGGCTTGCTTCTATTGGTCCAGGCTTCAGGAAGTTCCAGGGGGTTGCAGATCATAGGCTAGTTCAATCTAAAGAATCCAAAGGTGGGGGTCATCTCTCCAGGGGATGTGCTCCTTTCTTCCCGCTCAGACTCCAATTACAACTAGTCTATTAGCATTTTATAGTCAGCATCATATTAAAGGTTTATTCCCTAACATCAATAACTAGAGTATGCAATGTGTGATCTCTTCGCCGAATGCACCGGACAGCTGCTGATGTAAAGGGGATTAATATATCAGACATGACACATTTCCTTTAACCTGAACCATATGTTTTACTAATATGGATATAACTTATATTACACATAAACACTACTATATTTCGACATAAATAACTATGTGTTGCAACTACGATTAATGTGTACTATTTACAAGTGTGTGTGTTTGTACGAATGTATACAAAAGTGTAAAAACTGTTATTGCCACGTGTTGCGGCTGGATACGCCCTTCCACGCCGTAGCGTGCTCTACGCATAATTTCAGACCTAGACAATCAAGTTTGCTCGATATTAATTGAAATGACTTTATCCAATTTGCTGACTTCAACAGGCCCCTAGAGGAATTTAATCCTTGGGCCACCTGTTTGGCATGTTCACCTCATCTACCCACCTCAGTGACCGCTACCATCTACGTAGAGGCGAGTTTTACAAATATATCTCCAGCTAAGATACTTGATTTCAACACCGCCACTTAAGGGAATGCCTATACGACCACTTCCATCACTATACTTTACTAAACTGACAAAGGGCTCTAACAAAGCTAGTATCACATTCTGGTACAACCATCTGAATACACAATCTGACTTGCCAAAATCCAGGGTTTAACTCCAATGGGAGACAGACCTCCACTTAGAATTCTCCAGTGAGGAGTGAAAACATGTCTTCCGGAACTCTTTTAAAATGTCCACATGTTTAAATCACACAGAAATGTTAGTTAAGCTTCTTAGTCGCATATATGTCACCCCTGAGAAATTAGCATGTGGCCCTCGATGTCCCCACTCTGCTGGCGCAATTGCTCAGAACGAGGGGACATTTTTCACACGTTCTGGTCTTGCCCAGTTATGCAACCCCTATGGGCCGAAGTCATTGAGCTATTGGAGGCAATCCTCAGGCACTCTCCTGAACTAGCCCTCCTACACCACTACTAACCTTCAATTCCACAATGGGATAGATATGTAATGTGACATGTCCTTATAGCCACCAGGGCCTCCATAGCACAAGCATGGAGGCAACCATTACCTCCCCCACTGACAAAGATTATTTCAAAAGTGAACAATAGTTTTGAAATGGAGATTTTGGGGGTGTCCTATTCCACAACGGCTGCCTCCCCGCTGGTAAAATGGCACAGTTGACATATATATGTCACAGAGGGGGCAGGCGCTCCTCCTTGGAATTCTGGACAGGTTGCTACTGTTTACTCTCTGTAATTGATAATGTTGTATTGCTTGGATGTTTTTTAATTTTAAGAAGTCAATCTAAGAGGTTTGAACTATAAAAGTGTAACTATATATCTACAGAAGGGTCTCAATGCTTTCAGGTCTGTGTGTATTTTATTTTCTGTTAGAATCTACTGTTATGTTCTTTCTCCACTATGTACCCCTTCTTCCCTTCCCCCGTAACTCACATCCTTTCCCTACCCTTCTTTATTTCTGTACCCTTTTGAAACTTGCAATACCTAATGTGACTGGATCACTTATAAGTAACTTATGGTATAAATTTATTTATAGGAAATAGCGCAGGACGCTTATTTACATAATTGCAAATGCACTTATTTTTGATATTGTGTATATTTTGGCAAGGGGAATTTTTTTTCTGAGACCAGGGAAGAAACTTGTTTGGTTTAACTTTGCTAGAGGAAATGCACTCATGTCTGAGGTACATGTTTTTGGTTTCTGATCAGCATTTATTTGAGGCAGTCTGTGTGTGGTTTTTAGAGTATGTCCTCATTAAGGCTATTTAAGTCTGTTCAATGTGAGTGACCAACACTTGAACACACCACAGGAGGTCGTTACTGTGAGTTCCTAAGTGGAAGGGTGTTAGAACCTGACTGAATATTGTAAATATCACGTGATGTAGGATATCACAGAAGTGTAAGTTTTGTTAAGTATAAATTGCATTTAAAATCTAAGAACATCCTGAGATCTGATGGAAATCTGAGGAAATCAGTTGATGTGGAGGTTAAATTGTCTTAGATGCAGGATTAAAGTACATCCTAATGTTAATGTTTGAATGAAATATTGCAGTCTGTGCGGAGCCTTCTCTGATCGGGGGCTGGATTACCCCCTGCCAAGACTAGTAAAATTGTATAAAACGAGAGCTGTACACTGAAATGTATCATTCTGATGTTTCATCTGACCTGACCACTGATGCATTTCATCAGTGGAACTGTCCTTGTCAGGACTCTTGAGCTAAATAAACATCACTCTGCTTCAAGACCCTGCTTGACAACTTCAATATTGCTGTATTCCTCTGATTTACAGATTAGACCATAAATCTAATCCTTCCTCCAGCTGTTCTGGTTTTGACCCAGCTCCTAGTACCACCACTCTGCCCGCTACCCAGCAGCTCTGGCCAGTAGCCAGGGGGGATCCATCCACAGCACCCTGATCCTTAGTAAGCGGTCAGGTGTACCAGCCCAGGTATACCAGCATGGGAGTACACTAGCAGCTACAGTAACCCAGAAGGAATGTGGTTCTGGATGCCATAAAGGAGTCCTGTGGTGGAAGCAGGCTCCTCCTACTGCACAGGAGGGGCGTATTTGGAATAATGAAAGGGGACAGTGGCAAAGTAAGCCCAGTCGGATCCCAACAACAATACAGGGTGGCATAGTTGGTCCATCCTGTCACACCTAATAAAAAAAACTAGACAGAAATAATGAGAATATGGTGTAATACATTTTTTAAAAACACACAGGGCAGTACTCTGTAAGAGTGTATGTGTACAACAGATATCATAATTTGAAGCCTAAACTATGTAACCAGATAACTGAAAGTAAAAAAAATATCACAGTAAAATTTAATACGTGATAAGAAAGGACATCAAAATACCTGTTCATTTAAATAAATTGTAAGGGCTTATCTTCGATCCATAACAGTTATGACCAGGGCCATCTTTCCCATTGGGCACGCTGGGCAACTGCCCAGGGGCCCTACGTTCATAGTGGCCCCATAGCCAGGGCTCTGAAGTCATTAAAAAAAAATACGTACCTTTTTGCAGTTTCACAGTGGCGATCCGGCTTCCCCCCTCTTCCCCTCCTTCCTGCTGCGCTCGCACTGAAGTTGGCCCTGACTGACGTCATCATGCCTGACATTTTCAGTAAGGAGCGCACCGAGAGGAGCCACGATGCGACGGACAAGCAAACGAGGAAGAAAGAAAACTGGAAAGAAGATGATAAAGCGATAGAACGGTAAGTGAAGGAGGAGAAACAGGAGCATAATGGATGGCACAGTGTCTGATACAGGGGGAGACCAGAACTAGGATGAAGGGAGCAAACAGAAAAAAACGTTTATGTGGATTAATCTCTGTAGTACGGCATGTTTTTTTAATGTTTAAACACTGCGTTTTTAAGCAGGTAACAACAAATATAAACTTAATTTTATCAATAATTTACATTTTTATTCCTCTGAGTGGTTGTTGGTTGGGGCCCCAGTGCACTGCTTTGCCTGGGGGCACATAATGTTGTTAGAATGGCCCTGGTTATGACATTCATATGTGGAAGAAATTCTGGAAAAGATCCACTGGTAAGTCACAAGTAGGTGCCCGACACGTTTCGTCTTTGATTTCATTTCTAATACCCCCTGAGGATTTTTCTTTTTATAATTTGCTTTTTGGAGTTCGAGTGGAAGAGTTTCAATAGTTTTCATACGTTTTATATTGTGTGAAAGAGTAATAAGCCTTAATCAGACATGCAAAACAGTAATGTTTTTGTCTATGGAATTTAATACCTTTTTGTAAAGTTAAAATATTTATGATGCCAAATTCAGAAACCTAGAATTTGACAGCAGATAAGAACCACTTGAGCCATATATTTCCCATTTTTTTTCTTGATCCCTGTTGGCCAAGCATTTTTAAATTTCCTGTTTATATCAAACCATGACTTCTATAAATATTTACAATTCTGTAATTGGCTCCTTTCTCTCCGTGTGCATCATTTGTCCCTCCACCTGCCCCTTCTCTTTTACTAACTAAATTGATGAAAGATGTAAATAGAGCAGCCACCACTTTCTGGTAAAAGTTCGTTACTGCAGAGGTTGAACCCTGGAAGTCCTCAACTTAGTTGCAGTAGGAATAGGGTATTGGTCATGAGATAGATCTAACCCAATGGGAATACATCTTCCAGTGTGCCCACTATATGTCTCGGTCTCTGACTCATATGCAGATGATGTTCAAATCACTCCTACATAACCCCAGTGAAACTCCATAAAATCTGGCAATGGCAATCCAGGACATGTTGGTTCATTGGTTCAACTGAGAAGAGATGGAAGACATATTCCAAAGCTTCTGGGGTTCCCGGTTGTCCACTCTCTGTGGATGACAGGTTTTGATTTAGTATCAAAAGTTACTCAGATTACCCTCCTTGTCACTCCAGATCTGGTGCTTCTTCATCTCGCCCCCCCGAGGTCTCATCTGGTGATCATTATGTAACAGGTCACATATTAATTGTGACCCGGGCTGTTATAGCCCAATCGTGTAGGGCTCCCTCTCCCAACTCCCGCCTTGGTCTAATGTTATTTTCAAGGTTAGGGCCTGCTTTGAGATGGAGAAGCTAATTTGTCTCTGGTGACTCAAACTCTCAGTCTCCAGAATTCCCCAAATACATTCTCACCATAGGATTTTTTTTTCTTTAGGTATTGAAGTTTGCTGTTTACATATGTGAATTTGATCCTCTGTAGACACCCCCTGTCCACCAGGTTTTCTCACACATGCAAACCCCTATTTTCCAGCTTTTGTCATACATTCAAACCTTTATTTACTTGTTTTCTAAAGCACGTCGCCCACTGTGCAGAAACTTTCCCTCACATGTCACTCATTACACACTAGCTTTTTTCTCACTTATGCCACCTCCATGTGCACCAGCTTTTCTCCTACATCACACCATGTTTTGATTTACATGCCAGCCACTGCTCACCAGCTTCTCTATCACATGTCCTATCCCTTCGCCCATGCATTTCTTTTACACGTCACCCTCTGCGCACAGCTTTTCTCACACATCACCCCCTGCGCACAGCTTTTCTCACACATCACTCGCTTGCACACAAGCTTTACGATCACATGCCTCCCTGACAGGCTGGCAGATGTCAGCCCAGGGGGCACACAGGCGGCCGCATCGCGTGTCACCGCCTGTGCGCTGTGGCGGCCGTATCACGTATATTGTGATGCGGCCGCCGGTGAAAATAGACTATATTGCATCCGGGACCGGCCTACCCCCCGGCCCTAACACCGGTAAAACTGAGCGGCCCACTCCCTGAGCATCCACTTTTCTCACACATTCTTCTTGCCCACCAGCTTTTCTCACTTATCTCTTCCTCCCCCTTCCACCAGATCTTCTCTAACATGCCCTGTACTGTCCAAACTCTTGCCCCTGTATATACTGTGCACCTAATCACATTGTCCCCTGTTTTGCATTATTATCAGGACCTCTGTGCCCTTCATTAGATTTCATTGCTCAGCTGCCATTCTTCTCCTATGTTCTGTTCACAGCACTGGGGTCAAGAGTTCGGTTCCCGACCATGGCCTTATCTGTGTGGAGTTTGTATGTTCTCCCTGTGTTTGCGTGGGTTTCCTCCGTGTGCTCCGGTTTCCTCCCACACTCCAAAAACATACTGGTAGGTTAATTGTCTGCTATCAAAATTGACCCTAGTCTCTCCCTCTCTGTCTGTCTCCATCTCTGTCTGTGTGTGAGTGTGTGTCTATATTAGGGAATTTAGACTGTAAGCTCCAATGGGGCAGGGACTGATGTGAATGAGTTTTCTGTACAGTGCTGCGGAATTAGGGGTGCTCTATAAATAAATGATGATGATGGGTAGCCAGGTGTCTCTCACATACACACATTTTATTGTGTGTTCTTTGGCGCTAAGAGACCTGGTGGGAAGTAGTGAGGTGAGAGAACCTGGAGTCAGAGATTGCAACCCAAAGCCTCTCTGAAGAATTAGGAGACAGTGCAGATGGCTGTCAGGCAGAGAAAGGAACAGATCCCTCCCCCACACACACACACCTATTCAATGCGGTATGAAGAGACTGTCTCTGTTAGACATTGGAATGTGGAGCATTGAAGAAGACAGACTTCCAAATGAGAGAAGCCCCTGCGCTAGTGTAGCAGCCAGAGTGAAGATGAGAGATCACTTGGTAGAAAGAGTGCCAGCAGAGAGGCTACACATTTCCTCTAGATGTAATTCTTTTACCTGCAGTCCACCACGTGTCTGAGAACAGAGGAATAGTAAGCTGGTAGATTGAGGATTGTATCAGTGGGCAGTGCAGAAAGAATAACTGAGGGAAAAGCTGTTGGTGACATCTGTCATGGTGTCCTTCTCAGTGATTTTCTGTTCCCCAATCTCAATAATGTGACTGGTGGATACAGACCCTCAGTCAGGCAGCTCCTCTCTCTCTCACTAATCCCCCAGATACATCACAGAGCATAATAAAAACAAACCAATCTCTTATTGTCAGAATATAATACATATATAAAAATTACATTTTCTCTCACATGCTAACCCATATGCTCACCAACTATCTCTCAAATGCCATCCCATATTCCCACCAGCTTTTCTCCCACATGCCACTCTATATGCCGACCGTCTTTTCTTTTATACTCCACTCCATATGCCCACCAAATTTTACTCACATTCTACACTGTCACGAGCCGCGGCGGTACTCACAGCCGCCGCGGCTCGCTTCTTATGCGCTCCAGCGCCCCGGCCGTCACCTTGACGTCATTTCCTGTTCCTGCCTGGCCCTCACCATGGCAACGGCCAGACGCCTCTGCTATAGCGCTGCGTCCCGGCGGTAGGCGGGCGCATGCGCATGTCAGGCAGCCTGTAGGCTGATTAATTAGGTCTGGTTTACAGGCATTAGCCTGCATCTGGGTATTTTCAGGGACAAGCCCTGATTGGCCCTGCTCTGTATGAGCAATTAGTCTGCAGCAGTGTATCCTACTCCTGATTGGTCTGTACTTGTATTTAAGGCAATGAGGTCTGCTGCCTCATTGCCGGTTATAGCTTCTGTGCTCCAGTCTGCTGACCTGCTTGTTCCTGTTTCCTGATACTGCTACTGATTTCCCGTGTATGACCCCTGGCTTCGAATTGGACTTCGCTTGTGTTTCCTGTGACCCTGATCTTCGGCCTGTTTACCGTTTCTGCTATCTGCCTGTGACCCCTGACCTCAGCTTGTTTACCGATACTGTTGTCTGCTGCCGGCCCTTGACCTCTGCGTGGACCTCACTCCGCCTGCCTGGGTTCTCCCCAGCCGGTACACACTTCACGACCCTCTGTCAGTCTGCGGCCCAGTCTGTCCCCACCATCAGGGGCTCCAGTGAACACCTGATTGGCAGAGTAGATTCCGGGTTGTGTTGTGCCGGCTGGAGGGGTTCCTAACATTATAACCGGCCCACATTAAGACAAGGTTGCGATGGATGGAAGCGGATCCACACCGTCTCCAGCACAGGCCTTAGCAGCCCATGTTGAGTCCTTGTATCAGATGATCCAGGGATTGGCTGAGCGTCTATCGGTTCAAGAAGAAGCCGCAAAAACTTCTCAACCCACTCCAAGTTCCTCCTGTGAACCTAAGATGAATTTGCCGGATCGCTTCTCTGGAAGTAGATCTCTGTTCCGGAATTTCAGGGAGAGTTGCAACTCTATTTCCGGTTGAGACCCCGTTCCTCCGGTTCAGAGCATCAAAGAGTCGGGATCATCATTTCCCTCCTACAAGGTGACAGTCTTGGGCTTTTTCTTTGCCGCAGACAAGTCCCTCCATGCAGTCCGTAGACTCTTTCTTTGAGGCATTGGGTCTACTGTATGATGACCCGGATCAAGTTGCCTCCGCGGAAGCTCATCTATGAGCCTTGAAACAAGGCCGGTGGTCGGCAGAAGAATACTGCGCGGAATTTCGTAGATGGTCACCTGATAGCGGATGGAATGACCCAGCCTTACGCAGTCAGTTTCGTTTAGGCCTGTCAGAACAAATCAAAGACTCTTTGGTGCAATATCCGTCTCCTACTTCACTGGAGGATCTGATGCACCTCTCCATTAAAATTGACAGGAGAATTAAAGAGCGAAAAACTGAAAAAGAGGTATCTTCTCCTCCATCTGTTCTGATTCCTGTTTCCACGGATGATGAGGAGCCTATGCAATTAGGAGCATATCGTCTCTCTTCTGAGGAAAGAGACAGGAGACGTTCGCAAGGTCTATGTCTCTACTGTGGCATAAAAGGCCACTTCTCCCGTTCCTGCCCAAATAAGTCGGGAAAAGACCATGCCTAGGGAATGAGGGGAAAGTTCACCTAGGTCTGCAAATTATCTCCCCGAAAAATGATGTATTAATCCCTGCACAGCTCACCTTCCGGGCTCGCTCTGTGGATCGGTCGGCCTTCATTGATAGCGGAGCTGCAGGCAACTTCCTTGATATCGGGTTTGCCCGCTCTGCCGGAATTCCGATGGTAAAACTCAAATCTGCTATTACTGTCTGTGGCTTAGACGGAAGTCCGTTGCCTGGTGGCAAGATTTCCTGGGAGACCCCGCCACTAAAGTTGAAGATCGGAGCTCTCCATTCTGAGTCAATCACCTTCCTGATCGATTGTTCGTCGGTTCCTTTGATCTTGGGCCACCCATGGCTTTCCTGTCATAACCCTGTCATAGACTGGGTAAAAGGAGAGATTGTCCAGTGGAGTACTTATTGTACACAGTCTTGCTTGTCACTGTCTCTGTGTATGATTCAGCCTATTCCGGAGCAGCTTCCCTCACAGTATCATGAGTTCTGGGACGTGTTCTCCAAGAAGGCTGCTGATACCTTACCGCCACATCGTGACTTTGACTGTGCCATCGAACTTATTCCTGGTTCCAAGTTACCTAAGGGGCGTTTGTATTCCCTGTCTGCTCCAGAAACAAAATCCATGCAGGAATATATCGATGAAAGCCTAGAGAAAGGCTTTATTAGGCCATCTAAATCTCCTGTAGGAGCAGGATGCTTCTTTGTATCAAAAAAAGACGGAGGGTTAAGACCCTGTATTGACTACCGGGGATTGAATCTTGTCACAGTTAAGAACACCTATCCCCTTCCGCTCATCTCAGTGTTGTTTGATCAGTTAAGAGGGGCTACTGTCTTCACTAAAATCGACCTTCGTGGAGCGTATAATCTCATCCATATCAAAGAAGGAGATGAGTGGAAGGCGGCTTTCAATACGCACTCTGGCCACTACGAGTATCTGGTCATGCCGTTTGGCCTCAGCAATGCGCCTGCAGTGTTCCAGGACTTGATCAACGAGGTCCTCCGAGACTTCCTGGGTGTTTTTGTGGTCGTCTATTTAGATGATATCCTCATCTATTCCAAATCTTTACTCGCACATCAGACTCACGTCAAACAAGTCTTACGATAGTTGCGAGAAAACCACCTCTATGCCAAGCTGGAAAAGTGTGCGTTTGAGGTGCAGAAGGTATCCTTTTTAGGTTACGCAATCTCTTCTGAGGGATTTTCGATGGATTCAACAAAGGTCCAGGCTATTGTGGATTGGGTACAACCCAACAATCTAAAGGCGGTACAGAGGTTTCTGAGCTTCTCCAATTATTATCGAAGGTTCATTTACAACTTCGCTAACATTGTGGCTCCCATTGTCGCTTTGACCCGCAAAGGAATGGACCCAACTAATTGGTCGTCTCAAGCAGTAGCCTCATTCAAAAGCCTGAAAAAGGCCTTTATCTCAGCTGAAATCCTTAAACATCCAGATCCAGCTAAAGCATTTGTTCTTGAGGTGGATGCCTCGGACGTCGGGGCCGGTGCCATCCTATCACAGAAGGATCCTCATACTAATCGTCTACACCCATGTGCCTATTTCTCCCGTCGGTTCTCTTCAGCGGAAGCCAACTACGATGTCGGTAATAGAGAACTATTGGCAATCAAGTGGGCCTTCGAGGAGTGGCGGCATTGGTTGGAGGGTGCTTCGCATCAGATCTCTGTCATTACCGACCACAAGAACTTGCAATATATACAGTCAGCCAAGCGTTTAAACCCGTGACAGGCCCTCTGGGCATTATTTTTTACCCGGTTTAATTTCCTGATCACCTACAGACCAGGTTCCAAGAATGTCCGGGCAGATGCTCTGTCCAGGAGTTTCATGGCACACCATGTTCCAGTTACTAACTCGGAGCCTATTATTCCTCCTTCTGTAATCCATGCTGGATTAACCCAAGATCTGAGTGTCACACTTCAGAGATTCCAGAGATTAGCCCCAGATGCTACTCCGGAGCAACGACTTTTTGTTCCAGTCCACTT
Organism: Mixophyes fleayi; assembly: GCF_038048845.1. NCBI lineage: Eukaryota > Metazoa > Chordata > Amphibia > Anura > Limnodynastidae > Mixophyes > Mixophyes fleayi. Next base: position 80,369,573 of record NC_134408.1, read on the forward strand.
AAGAAAGACGGTTCTTGCGGAAGCACATTGCAGTAGGGCTGCTGGGCACCCTGGAATTTACAAGACGCTAGAAATCCTTTCCCGCATGGTCTGGTGGCCATCCATGTCTGCCGACGTCAAGAGTCATGTCCTATCATGTGAGATTTGTGCTAGAAACAAAGTTCCTAGGATCCGTCCAGTAGGCCAATTAGTTCCTTTGGCCCCTCCTGCAAAACCATGGACTCACTTGTCTATGGACTTTGTAGTGGATTTACCACCTTCTGCAGGACACAACATGATTTGGGTCGTGGTAGACCGGTTCAGCAAAATGTCACATTTCATTCCGTTAACCAAACTGCCTTCTGCTCGGAATTTGGCTCTCTTATTCATTCAACATATTTTCAGGCTCCATGGACTCCCTACTGACATCGTCTCTGATCGGGGTTCTCAGTTTATAGCGCAATTCTGGAGATCCTTCTGTACCCTTCTGGGAATCAAGGTCAGTTTATCATCCGCCTACCACCCTCAGTCAAATGGGTAAACTGAAAGGGTTAACCAGTCATTAGAAAAGTTTCTATGATGCTACACATCGGAGTTCCACGATAATTGGTCTTCCTTGTTACCCTGGGCGGAATTTGCCTGTAATAATTTCTGTCACTCGTCTACTAAAATCTCTCCGTTCTTCTGTAATTATGGTTTTCACCCCAGATCTAACTCCCTGTATTCACTCCAGTCCGTTGGTACCCAAGAGATCCGCTCCACTGCAAGAGATCTGAGTTATCTGGAAGAAAGTACACTCATTGAGACAAGCCTCACTTGTGGCAAAAAAAAATTGGGACCGACATCGTCCCACCTGCTCCCTTAAAGTTGGCCAGAAAGTGTGGCTGTCTACAAAATATATCAGGCTCAGACAGCCTTGCAAGAAGTTGGGTCCTAAGTTCATTGGGCCATTTCTCATCATCAAGCAGGTGAATCCAGTCGCATTTAGGTTAAAAATTCCGGGCTCGTTGAGGATACCCAACACGTTTCACTGTTCGCTGTTGAAGCCGGTACTATACCCTGGTCAAGCCCAGTCTTCTAGTGTGCCTGGGAGAGGTTCCAGTGGGCCACAAAGGTTCGTGGTTCAAAGAATCCTTAATTCTAAAAAAGTGCAAGGGCAGGTGCACTTCCTGGTACAGTGGGTTAGAAGAACGCTCTTGGGTTCCGCGGAGACAACTCCATGCTCCCAAACAACTGAAGGAGTTCTTCAGGAAATTTCCAAGAAAACCTGGGTGTCGGGGTTCCTTGACCCCTCCTCAAGAGAGAGGTACTGTCACGAGCCGCGGCGGTACTCACAGCTCGCTTCTCATGCGCTCCAGCGTCCCGGCCGTCACCTTGACGACCGGGACATCATTTCCTGTTCCTGCCCGGCCGTCACCATGGCAACGGCCGGACGCCTCTGCTATAGCGCTGCGTCCCGGCGGTAGGCGGGCGCATGTCAGGCAGCCTGTAGGCTGATTAATTAGGTCTGGTTTACAGGCATTAGCCTGCATCTGAGTATTTTCAGGGACAAGCCCTGATCGGCCCTGCTCTGTATGAGCAATTAGTCTGCAGCTGTGTATCCTACTCCTGATTGGTCTGTACTTGTATTTAAGGCAATGAGGTCTGCTGCCTCATTGCCGGTTATAGCTTCTGTGCTCCAGTCTGCTGACCTGCTTGTTCCTGTTTCCTGATACTGCTACTGATTTCCCGTGTATGACCCCTGGCTTCGAATTGGACTTCGCTTGTGTTTCCTGTGACCCTGATCTTCGGCCTGTTTACCGTTTCTGCTATCTGCCTGTGACCCCTGACCTCAGCTTGTTTACCGATACTGTTGTCTGCTGCAGGCCCTTGACCTCTGCGTGGACCTCACTCCGCCTGCCTGGGTTCTCCCCAGCCGGTACACACTTCACGACCCTCTGTCAGTCTGCGGCCCAGTCTGTCCCCACCATCAGGGGCTCCAGTGAACACCTGATTGGCAGAGTAGATTCCGGGTTGTGTTGTGCCGGCTGGAGGGGTTCCTAACACACTGTACGCCCACTAGCTTTCCTCACACATCACAGGTTATAAAAAATGTAAAAGTATTAAGCAGTGGGCTGCGCTCCTATCAATTGCCACTTGTTACTCTAAAAAGAATCACACAAATTCCAATACATATATAAAACTAAAAGTTAGTTTTCAGTGCTATAGATTGTTGCTATAGATTGTGTTCACACAGATATAATGAATATAGGTAATACTTACATTTTCTTGGCCCTATCCTTGATAAAGACCTAACTTATAGGGTTAAAACGCGTTGGAATAAGGGCCTCTTTCTTCTTTTGGAACAGAAGTACATCTTTACAAAGAATAGGAACAGCTGGTGGAGAAATATTATTGTATTCCCAGGAACTTCAGTGCTTGTTCTCTCCATCTTAAATATCAGTGAAATTGTGAAAGAGGGGAACATTAATAAGGACATATGGATTGAAAATTCACATTAATATTTCATTGTAAATGTGTGGACACATGTACACAATTCCATGGAAACAATATTATGCTATGTAATATCCTTTTTTTCACATGTGACAAATTGAAAACTGCGGATGATTGAATGTCACTAAAGCACTGAAGGAAGAATGTGAGAATATCGCCCTTAGCTGGGATGGCAGTTACCCTCTGTGTGGGATTCAACTCACTCGGGTAGACCAGAATATATCCAAAATAAGGCTTTATTTCAACAGCACAACACCACAAGGCGTTCACAAGATACAGGGTAAATGGTAGCATGTATCCTCCAGCAGCCTCTTGCAGTCATTTAGGACGTTAGATGCTTCTTTGTATCCAAAAAAGATGGAGGACTAAGACCCTGTATTGACTATAGAGGACTAAACCTTATTAAAGTCAAGAACACCTATCCCCTTCCTCTCATCTCAGTATTATTCGATCAATTAAGAGGCGCTACAGTCTTCACTAAAATCGATCTCTGTGGAGCATATAACCTCATCCATATCAAAGAAGGAGATGAATGGAAGATGGCGTTCAATACGCACTCTGGCCACTATGAATATCTGGTCATGCCGTTTGGTCTTAGCAATGCACCTGCCGTGTTTCAAGATTTGATTAACGAAGTCCTTCGTGAGTTCCTTGACCACTTCGTGGTTGTCTATTTGGACAGTATCCTGATATACTCTAAGGCGTTATCTATACATCGGGGTCACGTCAAGCAGGTTCTATAGAAACAACGGGAACATCACCTTTCCGCCAAACTAGTAAAGTGTGAGTTTTAGGAGCAGAAGGTGTCATTCCTCGGATACGTTATCTCTTCCGCTGGGTTCTCCATGGATCCCACTAAGGTCAAAGCTATCCTGGATTGGGTACAACCTAACAATCTCAAAAGCAGTACAGAGGTTCTTGGGCTTCGCCAATTATTATAGTGGGTTCATTCATGGCTTTGCTGATATTGTGGCTCCTATTGTCGCCCTGACCCACAAAGGAATGGATCCAACTAACTGGCCACTCCACGTAGTAACCGCATTTGAAAGCTTGAAGAAAGCCTTCGTATCTGCTCAGGTACTTAGACACCCGGAAACTGAAATACCATTTGTTCTTGAGGTCGATGCCTCTGACATCGGTGCTGGCGCTATCTTATCTCAGAAGGACCCTCATACTCACCGCCAACACCCATGTGCCTACTTCTCCCGTAAGTTCTCTTCAGCAGAAGCAAACAACAATGTGGGCAATAGGGAACTATTGGCAATTAAATTTACCCCTGAGGAGTGGCGACATTGGCTGGAAGGTGCTACACATCAAATATCAGTTACTGCGGACCATAAGAACTTACAATACATACAGTCGGCCAAACGCCTGAACCCCAGACTGGCCTGCTGGTCGTTATTCTTCACCTGATTCAATTTTGTGATCACCTACCGACCAGGTTCTAAAAATATCCAGGCAGATGCCCTATCTAGAAGCTTCTTGGCACATCATGTTCCAGTTACAGATCCTGTGCCCATCATCCCCTCCTTCATAATCCATGCTGGGTTAACCCAAGACCTGAGCACCACGCTTCGCAGGTTTCAAAGATTAGCACCTGAGAATACTCCGGAGGGATGTTTATTCGTTCCAGTTCATTTAAGAAAGGCGGTCCTTGCAGAAGCATACAATAGTAAGATTGCTGGACATCCCGGAATTCATAAAACTTCGGAAATCCTCTCCCATACTGTATGGTGGCCATCATTATCTGCTGACGTCAGGAGTTATGTCCTCTCTTTCGAGGGTTGTGCCAGGAATAAAGTTCCCAGGAACCCTCCTGTGGGCCAGTTGGTTCCATTGCCCATTCCTGCAAAACCCTGGACACACTTGTCCATGGACTTTATAGTCGATCTGCCACTCTCTGCAGGACACCGCCATATGGGTCGTGGTAGACCAGTTCAGCAAGATGTCACACTTCATACCACTAACCAGGCTTCCTAGTGCTCGAGATTTGGCTATCCTGTTCATCCAGCATATATTCCGTCTACATGAACTTCCTACTGATATAGTTTCTGATCGTGGGTCCCAATTCATAGTACAATTCTGGAAATCCTTCTGTACCCTTCTTGGAATCAAGATTAGTCTTTTGTCTGCATACCATCCTCAGTCTAATGGGCAAACTGAAAGGGTTAACCAGTCCTTAGAACAGTTCTTATGATGTTACACTTCTGGAACTTCATGATAATTGGTCCTCCTTGTTACCCTGGGCAGAATTTGCCTATAATAATTCTTGTCATTTATCTACTCAAACTTCTCCATTCTACTGTAATTTTGGTTTTCATCCCACGTCCAATTCCTTGTATTCCCTCAACTCCGCTGATATTCCGGAGACTCGTTACACAGCCATTGATCTTAAAGCCATTTGGAAGAAAGTACAGTCCTCTTTAAGACGAGCCTCATTTTTTGCAAAAAAAAAATTGGGATCGCCACCGTACCACCTGCCACTTTAAAGTGGACCAAAAAGTGTGGCTTTCAACACGCAATATTAGTCTCAGACAGCCTTGCAGGAAATTGGGGCCTAAATTCATCGGTCCTTTCCTCATTGTCAAGCAGATCACTTCTGTAACTTTCAGATTGAAAATTCCTGGTTCATTGAGAATCCCCAACACATTCCATTGCTCTCTACTTAAGCCTGTGCTATACTCTGACCAATCCCAGCCTTCAAGTTCGCCTGTGCAGAATAGGAACAAACCGCAGAAATATACCATTCAGAAGATTCTCAATTCTAAGAGAGTGCAGGGGCAGGTGTACTTCCTGGTACAATGGAGGAATCGCGGTTTGGAAGAGCGGTCTTGGGTTCCGCGAAGAGAACTTCATGCTACAAAACATCTGAAAGAATTCTTCAAAAAATTCCCTAAGTAACCTGGGTGTCGGGGTTCCTTAACCCCTCCTCAAGGGGGGGTACTGTTACGAGCCGCGGCGGTACTCATAGCCACTGCGGCTCGCTTCCTGTACCCTCTAGCATCCCGGACGTCATTTCCGGAGTCAGCCCGGCCGTTGCCACTGCAACAGTCGGACGCCAGCTGCTGTAGCGTCGCGCCCCGGCAACGGAGGACAGCCGGGTGCATGCGCAAGTCCATGAATAGCCTGTAGGCTAATCAGTTTAAATTTATTAATTAAGCAGGGGCTGTGGATGGTTTCAGAGCTAGGCTGTGATTGGCTGCTAGTTGTATTTAAGGCAGTGAGGTCTGAAGCCTCACTGCTGGTTATAGCTTTTCTGTTCCAGTTTTGCTGACTTGCTCCTGGTTCCTTTTCACTGTCCTGTGGATACTTTGTTTGGATCTCCCGTGTATGACCCCCTTCTTGGATTTTGACTCTATTTGTTTTCTCGTGCCCCTGACCCTTCTGGCTTGTACCTTGGACCCTGCTACCTTGCCCCTGACCCGACCTCTGGCGTGTGTTAACTGACTACCCTGCTTGCCTGTGACCCTTGACCTTGGCTATTGTTTTGACTACCCGCTGCTTTCCATCAGTCTCCTGGTTTGCCGCTGTGGTCCTGCATTACCAACCCACACTACATCTAGAGCTAAGTCCTGGGGGCATCTGAGTACCAGTGAGCGCATCAATTTCTAAGGGAAAGGCAGCTGCTAAAGGTGAAAACCTCCGTCATCTAGTTCTGTGGGTTGGTGATCAGGGCCAGCAGCCTAACAGTATATTACTGTGTGCATATCATCTAGAAGTTCTAACCTAATTACCTCTCAGATTACCTGTTGACCTAGCTAATTAAGCTGGGCTGGCAGCTAGCTTTGTCAAGTCACTCAGATATTATTCTGATTACAAACCAAATCTAAGCCACACCTTGTAACAATGGACATTTGAGACAAATGGTAATTACCTTAGCTAACAAAAGCAAAATGACTTCTGCTGTCTTGTTATTTTCACACAGTATGGCAATATTCTTTCTATTTCTAATACATACAATATTGCAGGTAATAGCAAGGGCAAAGTGTACCTAATAACATGAAATAATACTACATATAATACACAGATTCTCTGGTGTATATAGTCAGACTGGGCCAAGGATTAAAAAGTGCATTAAACCATGAGAAACGGGTGATGAATAAAAAGTTCTCAGTCCCGTGGCACCCCGTTTATTGACAAAGAATATCTACTTCAAGAAAATTTTAAGTGTATTCTATATTCCGTACATCTGTGCGAATGCAATCAATAGCACTGGAAACTCTATTTTTAAGTTTTTTTTATATTTTTTCACACATGTGCTACTCAATATATCCACCAGCTTTTTCTCACATGCTTCCCATATGCCCACCAGAGTTACTGTGACTTTCCATCCATGTGTCCAACAGCTTTTCTCACATGTCAAACATATGCCAACCATTTTTTCTCTCACATGCTACCCGATATGTGAACTCTGCATATCAGCTTTTCCCCCATATATATTTACTTGCACTGTTCCTGCATCCTTCCTTGAAGGATAGTCTCTGCTGCTCCATGGACTTGGTGGCAAAAGCTTACCCATCCAACTAGATGCAGGATGTGAGTACCACTCCACTCTAGTTATAGCGCTCTTGTATGCCCCTGTCATACATCCCCTAAGCGGGCACTGCATATCACGATTTGTCATACAAATCCAGGGTAGGGATTGCTGTCCAGGACATTGCAGAGGGATCTCCGATGTACAGATCAGGGATGGATATGGGGGAAGCTACATGAGTGTAGCGGGTAAGGTGTCCAAGGCTGTATTAAGAACACTTCCCAACTTCATGTTTCTTACCCAATTGGCAGGCTCCCTTGCTCACCTGCAAAACAATAGGGAGCCCTTGTTACAGTGCCCTCCTGCCGGTCAGCTTCCTGTTTGTCTGTCATTGGTGCACACTTGAGTCCCCGTTAAAAAACCTCATGCCAGGCAGTGGCAGGCTATCCCTGCTTGGTAGGGCTTCTTTCCCTGCAGTGTAGGCCAGACAGTAATCTGGGACATACCCAATGTAACACCGCAGCAAGATGGTCAAGCTGAAGAGCTCTGGATCACAGGACAAAGGAGAGTGGCACTGGGCAGCAGGGAGAGTGGCACTGGGCAGCAGGAAGAGTGTTTCATACTTTGAGGGCACACACCATATTATATATATCTTCATGATACATAACAGGAGAGACAGAGAGCAGCTTTCCTCTAACATGCACAGAGCACATTTTAATTTTCCACCCCTTGGCTCAGTACAGTGAATAAATTAAGTGACTGTTAGCTGCCTCTGGCACCGCTTGGACTGAATTATAATGAGACCGATGCCAGGGCTAATAATGCTACAGTGAATGTTTTTATTTGAAAACTTGCAACATAATATACAAACATAACTACAGATGGCATCCTTACATTTTAAAAGCAGAATAAATCTTAGGATTGCTCCCAAACAAAGAGTTTGAAGGGCTATGCCCAAAAGGTCCAACTTAAATGTATATAAGATAAAACCATAAGAGTAAGGATGCCATTACTATACCAATTAACAGAACACAATACAGTACACACAAAATACTATATCCGCCACGAATAAGCAAACTGTAGATGTATGGCAGCCATACTAAAATACTCTTAGCTAGCAAAATCTAGGGAGTGAAAGGACAGTAAGAAAAGCCGCACAGAGTGAAGAGACACCGGACTTTGACTTTGCTACGGAGGCCTCAAACCCCGCCAGAGTCTGATCCAGTTGGCATTGGCCATCCGGCGCCTCTCCAGATCCCTCAATTTCCAAACTTCATGGAGAATGTTACCCACCACCACTTCACAGGGAAGGATTTTATGCCTGATGGATACCTGACATCGTGCAATCCACGTGAAATATCTGACCACTAGACTGACTAAAAAAATGGTGCAGAAATCAAAAGCCCTCCACCTGGCCTTGAATGCCCCGTAAACCCATTCAGGGTAACTAAGCCCCGAAAGGCAGGGGATCCCCAGGGACACGGAAACTTTTTCATAAACCTCTACATTAAAGGGACACCGAAGCAAGAAATGGTCCATAGTCTCCTCCACCCCTAGACATTCCTCCCGTGGGCAGCCACGATCATCAGCATTTCTGTACTTAAGGTTCCCACTCACGTAGAGTCTCCCATGAAAGGAGAGCCAGGCAATGTCCCATAGCTTCAACGGGATTCTCCCTGAGTTAATCAGGGAAGCCCCACCGAACTCACATCACCCGGGCAGTCCTCCAGTGACAGCGGACCCCAGAAGTGGGAGTGCAGGACTCTCTTCTCCCGCTTCCTTCTAGAAGAGATCCCGACTTCTCCCGCCCCCAGACCCCAACGCCTTGTCACCTTCAATCCCAAGGAAACGTAGGCCGGGAGATACCCATGCCGGATCCTGAAATTTCTCACAGCGCCTCCCCCATACCACGCACTGAGGAAGGGATCCACCCACACCCTGAAGCCACCCACCCACCGAGGAGAGGCCTCAACTAGGAGACTACTTAGGTGCAACTTCAAAAAAGTTGTGCAAAAGAAGAGCACTGGGTTAATCATACCCAGGCCACCATCCCTCCTCTGGTGGTAGGTCACAGCCCGCTTGACCAGGTTCAGCCTATTCCCCCAGAGGAGCTGGAAGAAAACTGCATAGACCCTTGACCAGCTCCACCCTTTCCTGGAGAGAGTGTTTCCACCTCTTCCAACTCTCTACCTTCCGGGAAGCTTCCTCCAGCCTAAGTTCCCAATTTTGCTTGGCATAATCGCCAGGGCCGAAATGAATCCCTAAAATTTTGACCTTATCACTAGCCCGGGGGAGACTGTCTGGAAGGCTGAATTTACAACCCTCCTCCCCCATCCAGAAAACTTTACTCTTTTCCTGGTTTACTAACGAGCCACTGGCCTCGGAATACCCGCAGACCAGAGTTGTTACCTCCTTTGCTTCTGTGGAACTCGACAAGGACACTCCAGACCCAACAGCACTCCCCCCAACGAGCTGCCATCAACCCTTCGGATGAAGGGATCTATGGCGAACACATACAGGAGGGGGCTAAGGGGGCAACCTTGTCTTACTCCAGAGCTGACCCTAAAGGACTGACCCACCCAACCATTTACAAGAGGGAAGCTCTCGGCTTGCTTATAAATAGTACGGAGCCAATTCACCACCCGGACCGGAAGACTATACCACAGAAGCAGAGCCCAAAGGTACTCATGGTTTACCCTATCAAAGGCCTTCGACTGATCTAATGCTAAAAGGTACTTCCCCCACTTCTCCGCACCACACCGCTCAATGGCCTCCCGCACTGCCAGGACAGCACTGAAAGTGCTTCGACCCTTCACAGTGCAATGCTGAGAAGGCAAGAGCATCCGGCCGGAAACCTGCATCACTCTTTTAAAAAGTACCTTCGCCAGAACCTTCCTGTCGGTATTGAGAAGAGCGATGGAGCGCCAGTTTTCAACACTCGACTGATCCTTCCCCTTGGACAACAAAACAAGGGTAGAGACCCTCATGGAGGGAGGCAATAAACCTCTGCCCAGGCTCTCATTAAAGACCTCCGCAAGGCGCGGGCCAGGATGTCCCCAAAGATTTTAAAAAACTCAGATGTAAGACCATCTGGGCCTGGGGCTTTCTTGATAGATAACCCATCTATCGCCATCCTGACCTCGTCCACCGCTATCTCACTGCCCATGGACTCAAGCGAGCCGCTAAGATCTTCAAGACCAGGAGTTTCCCTCAAAAACTGGTCCATCCTTTCTCTGTCAAGTGACTTCTCTGACAAGAGATCAGAGTAGAAAGACCGCACGACACCAAGAATGCCCTCCTTATCCTCCCTAAGGACACCCTAAGGACACCCTCAGCATCGCGCAAGCCCCTCACCTCTTTAGCATCTACCGAGTTCCTACAGCTCTGGAAAGGGTCAGGCGAGTGGTACTTCCCATAATCCCTCTCCAGAATCAAGGAAGCATACCGGTCATACTGTATCTCTCTCATCTGAGCCTTCAACCGGGGGATCTCCCTACTATCCCCCTGGCCAGAGATCAAAAATCCAAGTTTCCTTCTCAGCGCCAAGTAGGTACTCTCTTTTAACAAGTTAAAAGTCCCGGGTCCTCTTCTTAAGCATCTCCCACCACTCTGATCTACTCCAAACTGCCTCCAAAAGTGTTTCCTGGGATTCAAAGAAGTCCTTAAAGGACTGTCTTATCACCTCCTCCTCTAGGAGCCTAGAGTTCAGGCGCCAAAGACCCCTACCCTTCCGAAGAGTCTCCGAGAGATTCAAGGACATAGATAAGTAAACGTGATCGGAGAACTCTACTGGCCTCAGCTCCGGCGGCAAGGTTTTCGAGCTCTCCTTAACGAAAAACCTGTCTATCCTAGACCTACAACTGCCTCTAAAATAGGTGAACCCCGTGTGGTCCGGGAAATGGCGAATATGCACATCTACCAGACCAGCCTGCCTAATCATACTAACTAGAAAAGAGGAGTCATAGCCCAGAGAAGTCCTTGAACCTCCCCTGTCTTTAGTCCTAATGATGGTGTTAAAGTCACCACCAAAGACTATCTGCGGGCTGAAAAAAGGTATGGTTTTATCGCACCGAAAAGACACTTACTTTCCCACTTGGTTTGGGGACCATAGACATTAATTAACCTCAGCTCGTGTCCTCTCAGATTGACATCCAAGACCATGCATCTACCTACTTCTAGTTCTATAACTCGCTGGATGGTTATCATGCCGGTAAAAAGCACCGCCACCCTACCGTACGGCTCGGCCGCAAAAGACCAGTAGGAGGGCCCACGCCTCCACTCCCTTTTAGCTTTATGAAGGTCAGCCAGCTGACCCAATCTGGTCTCCTGCAAAGATAAAAATCAGCCTCAACCATGCTGAAAAAATCAAAGGCCATATAACAAGCACGTTCGGATTTTATAGATGCCTCATTAATGGTAGCGAATCTAATGGGCTGGGAAGCCATCCTTCAGAGTTATAGAGCAGGCACAGTTCACTTCTTCTTCACCTGTTTAGCAGAATCCTCATCTGAGGACCCATACCTCTTACAACTGACCCCTGTCGGCAAGGCCTACCCCACCAGCAGGACCACTTCTTCCCCAGAAGGAGGGACCTCACCCGGCCCAACAGCAGCCAAATTACAATCACCACCCACCACTTCCCCAGAAGTAATTGTAACACTACCCAGGATGGAAGGACCACCCGGATCAGGCGCCAGTACAGGAGGGGGGGCGGGAGGAGGAATGGGGGGGGGAACAGCAGGGAGGGCAGGGGATGAAGCGAGAACCAGGGATGGGACGGAGCAATGAGGAGAAACGGGTGGAAGGAGGAACAGAGTTGGAAATAGCAACTGGGTGCATGGCAACCAAGGGGTGCACCTGCAGGGCTGATCCAGAGGGAACAAGAACACCAGAAGAGTGGGTGGGGGAAGGGACGGGATCAGGGACAGGGTAAGAGGCCAAGTCCTCCACAAAGTGAGACCCCAAAGGATTCACTACAGGAGTCTTAAGAAAGGACTTGGCTACCTTGGATTTATCTTTAGGCTTCCTATACACAGCCACCTCACTCAAGGCTAGATCTCTAGATTTTTTGCATTTTCTTTCCACCCTTGGCCTAAGAACCAAGTCCCCACTCTCCGTCCTCACCACATCACCCTCCTCCATCCCCTCCTCCTCACTAGAGAGAAATTGAAAGTTATTTGACAGCACTATACCCTCACTACCGTCTTTCCTGGCCTGACTCTTCTTACCCCTCCTTTTCTGCTCTACCCACGGATTCACTGAAGCAACTACAACCGACTCTGACACTGAAACCGCAGGCTGTTCAATAACAGGCAAAAGAGGGATGGGCTCCTGATGAACAGAACTTGTGGAGGCCCTCAACTCCTCCCCCGTCTCAATGCTTTCTGCCACACAAACTAATTCATCATCAGGGATCTCCATATTATGAGAGGCGTGTGGGCATTTGCTGAAAGGGTGACCAATAACGCCACATAGGTTACAACGAATCCTATTACAAGAGCGAGACTCATGCCCTACGTCCCCGCAATGCCCACACTTTTGAAGGGGGCAATTGGCACTGAGGTGACGGAAGTCGCCACAACGGTGACACATCCTAGGCTGGCCTGGGTAGAAGCACTTTATTCTATCACGCCCTAAGAACACTGCAGATGGTAAATGCACCAGGCCAGCCTCCGTGCACCGCAGATCTACCGTGGCAGACCATCCGCCACCCCAGACACCATGGCATTGGGTCAGGCACCTTAACAAGCGGGGACACCAAGTTTGAAAATCTCTTCACCCAAAACGTTAAATCAGCTGCTGGGATGGATTAATTGCGCACTAGGATGGTAACTTTTACACGCTCTTGTAATTGGAATTGCCTTAAAGTTTATCCACGGATCTCTACTCTTGCATCCAGCCCACCTGCTCCAAAAAACCTGCAGCCCTGGTAAGATAGAAAACTCACATCATATTCTGATGTGCCAACCGGGTGGATGCAAGTGAAGAGATATGCGGGAATAAACTTAAATGAATCGAGAAACATCTTAAGAAATTCAAATCTGCTCGGGGGGTCTTTCCCCATGAATTTCAATTGGACCACATTACGTCATTTAAAGGGCTGCCCCACAGAAGAGCCACCGTAGTCCTTCGAGCTCCAGCTCCAGCCCCCGAAACAGCCCCCGCATACGAGACCAGACCAGGGACAGGAACAGGCCCTTCAGTAACATGCAGAGCACCAGATCTTATAGGGTTAACTCGCTTTCCACCATCCCTGCAAGGACCAGTCCTAGATGGCACACTAGGGCTAACTACCTGTTGTTCAGAGGAACCTCCAGCACAAGATTCCAGTTGTCTGACCGAATCCCCCATTGATGATAACATATTTGGCATTTTTTTGGGCAACATCCTCAATTAAACCTGCTGCCCTCTTAACCCTTTCTGTTAATTTCAGCGGGCCATAAATGGTGTTTATAATTTGCTAACCGATATCCCCTCATCACCAGGGCTTTTACCAGCAATCAACATAGATTGGACATTCTCAACCACAAAAGATATAGGGTTATTCATAGCAATATTCACATACTTAGCAGGCTCACAAACTGCAGAGATTACACACACAGAACTTGAGGAGGCTGATTGGCTGGAAACCTCAACGACAGAGACAGGCACTATACTTTCATTGCCTACTAACGCCTGACAACCCGCCCCACCAGAAACAGCTTCCGCGTACATCAGGGAGATCAGGGCATCAGACCCAGACACAGCATGTTCAGTGACCACAATATCATTAGAAACAGACATTAAAATTTTGCTCCTTACTGACGCCTGACATCCAGCCTCACCGGAGATAACCTCCGTATTCAAAGAGGGGGTCAGGGCACCAAACGCAGTAGCAGAATTACCGGACTGACTACTCACGGGCTTCAGGCACATAGGGGTGGGACTCTCAGCAACAACACCAGACCCCGCCAATCTCCGGACGCCGGATACAGGACTGCAGGCCTCCACCGGAAGCGCCCCAGTGAGCAGTGACGCAGGACCAGCCACAGAAACTGCAGCTGAGACAGCACTCCCTTCCGCAGCACCTGCAGCCCTCTCCAGTTCCATCACCGATGGCTCACCCTCCAGAGCCCTGATCTTGTCATACAAATAGTCAGTTGTTGTATCATCCGGCTCACATGCCTGCAGATTAGCAGGAAAACACTCAGAGTTCTCCACCGGTGTTGCTGCTTGCAACCTGGCACACAGCTGCTGCAGGGACAGCTCTTTCTCTTTCAAGGCAGACATTAACTCCTCAATCTCCAGTGTGATAGCCACACGAACACCGCTGTAAGCTTTATTTTGCTTTTGCTTTTTTTTGCACGATCCTCTTCCTGAGACCGGTGATCGCAGACTCCAGCTGCTCAACTTTGGATTTGATTGTTGAACTCTCCTCCGTGTCAGGTAGGCTAATAGACGCAGGGTCCACTACCTCAACGGGCGCATTCTCATTCTCCTTAGCGATGCCCAGCTCCTCGACAGACCCCAGTTGTGACATCACCGGGCCCGGCACGGGGTTCACTGGGGTTGCGGTATATTCACGGGATTCCCTGTTATCCCTCACAGGGATCTCTGTGTCTTCAGCCACCCCCTGTTGTGTCATCACAAGGGGGGACAGGACACCCACAGCACTCTCTTGGGCCACCTTGTTAAGTTCCACAGTCGAGCCCATATTTTCCCCAGCACCCAGTTGTTGCGCCACTGGGGCTGGGATACCGCTTATCACACTGTCCGATCCCTCCATATTTATCTTCATATGAGGAGGCTGCTTCTCACATGTCTCAGAAGGCACTGGGACTCTCTCTGCGGTGTTGTCTTGAGGTATGCCTCCTGCCAAGACAGTCCATCACAGTAGCAGCACTAGCATCCAATTCACCGGCCGAGATGTTTACAGGCCGGCTGTGAACAAAGGAAGTCAGACTTGGCTCCAAAGCAAGATGTGATTTACTAGGCCCGGAAGCCTGGGGACTTTTCTCCTCGCCTCCCCCGGGATCCTCCATCCTTTCTGGTTTTAGACCCAAAGGCCGTACTGGTTTTCAGGAGGTTTACAGGACACGTCCTAACACCACGGCTGCCGGAATAGAGTGCTGAGTGAACAGTGTGCCCCCCCTCAGCACCCAAACACAAAGCAGCGCCACTAAATACCACAAATATGACTAATTCTACAGCTCACAGAAGAAAATCTGGAAGCGAGAGAAGTCAGCCATAATTTTACTCTGATTTCATGCCAGTCTGAGTAGTACACTCAGCACATACCTGTATTTGACATGCATAACGCTATGAATTCCCCTATCTTGAAAATAGGGCATATTTTACCAATGTGTAAAAAAATAACAATGTTTCTCAAAAAAGTCATTCATCAAAGACACTCCACTGTCACAATAGCTTTCTAACAAAAGAATCCTTAGGCCTAAAACACCCTGTACACTTTCCCGGAAAAACAGTGACTCTTTGCAAAACAGAAAGTGGGAAAAAAGGCGATTTTCAATTTTACATTAATCCTAACCTGTCATTTTTTGGTTTTGTTTTGAAATGTGGCATGCAGCACCCATAGTCAGGTATCCATTGGTTTTCCAAATCTCAATTTAATAGTTTGAATTCCATTTAAGATGTAGCCATGCCCTTCTCTCACGAAATTAACATGGCGGAATGAGATTTACTATAATCAACCTTAATATAAGGGCACACATGTGTCCTTATAATTTGTTTAATTTTTTTTTATTATGGTGGAATTCATTTATTTTTTTAAGGGTGTATAACCTACCCACTGAATCAGCATGTCTTTCCTTGGGTGGGCATGGTTAACCCCTTGGAAGCTTGAGAACACCCTTCAACTTTCTTTCTGCATCCGGTATATATCTCAAAAAACCCATTTTCCCGCATGATGTATGATTTCTGCCAAAAACACAAATGCATTATCCTCCACACAATCGCCAATTCTGCTGATGCAGACATTCAGCACACAAATGGATTATGCCCAATACATACATTGTCACTTAAGCACATTACAGCCATACATTAATGATGCAATGCATACATTGTATCAATATATACCAGCATCATTACATAGAAATATTCTACCAAGCATACATACATTAACACAAATGCGTATTCCCACCCATTTTGTCCATTTCTCTGCAATACTTTACAAGTCCGTGCTAAGGACCAAGGTATTCACCAGCAGCCATACTGCATATGCAAATTCTGCAAAATGCTGTAAATTAGTATGAACAAACCACGTACCACCAATGTAAATGCAAATGCCCCCTGCTGTTGCATGTAGCACACAAATACAGGGAAGCTTTATTTTTACATTGCAATTTAGTCAAGTTAGGATATGCATCCTACCTCTAAATTTGTCCACACATTTAAAATTTGCTCATTTGCAGCCTAATGAAATGAAAATTTATTTAGCTAAAAATAAATAATAATTACAATTACTGTAGACAATAAACACAGCAGCTGTTTACTGAGGGAATATGCAACCTCCATCGGATTAGAAAAACACGCCAAAAAGACAATTATCAAGCAATCTATTAAAAAAAAAAAAAAAGATGTAAGCCTAACAAACAGTATAATAGATAAAGAATGGCAGAATTAATACTCTCATCTATTGCATTCTTTAAAAGATACTGTAAATACCAAAAAATATAGATCAAAATGGCGCACCGTATCTGCTGGCTAAAATGTTGTCTAAAATTGACTCAAAAGTTAAACCTAATAGAGCCCAATTATAAATAAATAATAAGTTATTGGCGACACCCAATTCTTGATCTGAAACGCAGCTGTCTAGGGTTGTGTAACCCTACTGCTAAAGGCAAACAAGAATTAGAAATAAAGACAGCGCTGGATCTGATCAAGAAAAGACACACACAATGTTGAAAAGTAAAATACAAATATCAATAACAATTTATTTAATGCACACAATATAGATATTTTAGTGTAAATTCTTCAAACAGTTATATCTCATGACAATAAAAATGTAAAACTAGGTCTTATAAAATATGGTATTTTCTGCTGATTTTATTTTATTTTATAAGACCTAGTTTTGCATTTTTATTGACATGAGATACAACTGTTTGAAGAATATAGACTGAAATATATATATTGTGTGCATTAAATAAATTGTTATATTTGTATTTTACTTTCCAGCATTGTGTGTGTTTTTTCTTGATCAGATCCAGCGCTGTTTTTATTTCTATTTAAAAGATACAATTCTATGTATAGAACCAGCAGGTCAAGTGGTTGTACCATGTTGAACTCCTAAACAACACACACAATTCAATTAGCTCACATAAATATTGAGTAGTTTCCATATAGACTGAAACAGTCTGTTTGTGATACTGATTTAGAACATTTGCTAAAGTACTGTGTGTATCTGCAATCCATTGTCAAATCAAGGAGCTGCAGTTGGCAACTACAATTTCTTATATCCTCCATGAAATGTCTCTTCAAGACTTAAGTCGTACTTCCATTGTATTACGGTGGACATGAGAACTACAATATCTAAATAGTATATGTTGTTTATTAACTAAACTTACAATTTTAAATTTCTCTTTGATGGCATATGAAGTTACTTCCAATGTTTTATTTATGTAATCATTCTAATGTTTTATTATTTATAGTGTTATAAGTTGTACATCTTAGGTGTAATACTTACCCGCTCCTCGTCCCTTGAGCAGCCGGCCGCCTGTCGCTTCCGGGTTGCGGCAGCACAGATCATGTGACTCCCGGTGAGGAATTCAAAACTCCGCCTGTCTTCTGTATATAAATCGCGCTTGGACACAAGTCCTGTGTCAGAGCAAAAGGTTACACACCTGACTTCTGGCTCCCTGTACCTGCTCCTTGTGTTTCTTCCTGCATCTCCTGTGACTTCCCTAGTGTACCAGACCCGGCTTGGAACAGACTATTCGATTGGACCCTCAACTGTTATCTGTCCCTGACATGGCCCTTACTATTCTAATTAGATCTTCCTTTGGCGTGACGGACATCTGTTATTGTGTACTAGACCGGCTGTACCTCACTACTCCTTGAAGGAATCTCTGCTATACATCTGACTTCAGTTACAAGTACCTTTCCAGTATTATATTGTTGCTTGTCTACCTGTCTCTCACTTCTGTAGGCTTAGTAGGGGCCGCAACCTGCAGTTTCTCAGCAGACAACCCATCCTGCCTTGCGGAAGTTTTTGGGGAAGACCTGAGAGGCTGTTAGACTCCTCGCCCTGATAAGCTAGTGCCAATACTGACTAAGGGACTCCCCTGAGCGTAACATTAGGTGAATACAACAATAAACAACCTTATGGTAGTCACAATTTATTTTTAAACATCTAGTTTTTTTAAAGTTATTACTTTTTTCAAATAGAATAGTATTTATTTCATTAAGCAGACACCTTAAAAAAGTATTTTGTTTCAATAAAAGAAAGTTCATTTGCTCTGACTAATTTTATAAGTTCCGTGGCATAGGGCAGCAAGGTTTCTATTAAACATTTATTTTTTTGGCTAAAGTAGCATTCCACTATATCTTGAATTATATAGGCTTTATGAACCAGGGGGTAAATGTATCATACTCCGATTTGTACAAGTCTCCGGAAATCGGCGAGTTGACAGCTAAAATTTAAAGCGGCGCTGCCTTGTAAAGGGAAGGGAAACTTCCCTTTACAAGGCAGCGCCACTTTAAATTTTAGCTGTCAACTCGCCGATTTCCGGCGACTTGTGCAAATCGGAGTATGATCCATTTACCCCCAGATCTTTAAGGTATCCCTTATTGATAAAGTTCTTTATTATATTAGGTGCTTGTAGTCCAAATGTACAATATATTTTTAAGCATTTTAATTGTCCCATGGGGATAGTTGTGGTTGTGATAGTTGTGGTTTATAATAACCGCTTGAATAATATAAGTAGTTGTTGGAGTCAACATCTTTGCGATAATTTGAACCGATAGTTCTAAAGCCCTGCAATGAGAAAGAGATGTCCAAGAAGTTCATTAAATTGTGACTAATTGTATGCCTGAATTCCAAATTATAGTGATAACAATTTAAATGAAAAACATATATTCCCCATCCAAATTATAAATCATCAGTGTGGCCATAGAAGACCAGGTTCGTCTCTAAACGGCCCTCATATATACTCCCTCTCAAAATTTGCCCACTTACAAGTTGTCAAACCTCGGAGCGATCCTGGATCCCATGGTGTGAGGATACCACCTTTAGCTGGAATGGCATTTACCCTCTGTGGGTTTCAACTCTCTCGGGTAGACCAGAATATATCCAAAATAAGGCTTTATTATGACCGCACAACACCACAAGACATTCACAAGATACAGGATAAATGGTAGTATGTATCCTCCAACAGCCTCTTGCTGTTAGCACTCCAAAATAATATCAGTCTCTTTTAGAGTCTTATCCTCCCGCAATATTCCCACTACTGATTAGCTAGACAGTTACGGTATCGTCCAGACCCTGTCATGGTAGGGTTTCCTCCAGCGGTACCACGATGCCTGGCCTAGAGTCCTTTTCGCTAATGTTTTGGACACCAGGATCCTCCAAGCTAGAATAGCTCTCATTGCATTCTGCTCTCCCTATATTCTTGGCTGTATATACAAGGAGTAAGGTCAAATGTCTCACTCCTCCCCTTTACACAGGGGTCTATAAGTGGACACTTCACTGTTAGACATACTGTCTCTGTTACCTTGATTATACAATGGGATGACTTGACTCAATTGGCTATTTGGCTGAATACACTAAACAAAGAGTTACAATATAACATTAATGAATGACACTTCCCGCTTGCGTGAAACAACAACATTTGACACATTGTAGCTGCCACATTACACAATCTGAGTCTGTGATACATTTTGATACAATAACATTTATATTGATTCATGTTGATACATTTCCCAATGCTCGTTCAGCCAGTATATTACTGTGGAGGCACGTTGCATATCATCTAGAAGTTCTAACCTCTCAGATTACCTGTTGACCTAGTTAATTAACTTGGGCTGCCCGCTAGTTAACTCAGACATTGTTCTGATTACAAACCAAATCTAAGCCACACCTCATAACAATGGACATTTGAGACAAATGGTAATTATATTAGCTAACACAAGCAATATTACTTCTGCTGTCCTGTTATTTTCACACAGTATGGCAATATTCTTTATATTTCTAATACACACAATATTGCAGGTAATAGCAAGGGAAATATGTACCCAATAACATTAAATAATAATACACACAATACACTGATGTTCTGGTGTATATAATTAGACTAGGCTAAGGATTAAAAATTACATTAAACAGTGAGAAACGGGTGATGAATACAAAGTTCTCAGTCCAGTAGCACCCCGTTTCTTGACACATGGCCATCTCAAGTGTCTGTAAAAAAAAAAAAAAAAAAAGTGTTTTCAAATAGAAAATTATTAGAATGAACGCCAGTCTTTTCTGTCGGAAATGAAAGCAACTCTGGAAGGCCAGATGAGGATGGATCCACTCCCGGTGCTCGTGAGTCGGTTCCAGGAGCCTGGAAGAATTTTCGCAAGCTTAGATGATGGAGATCCTCTGGAAGATACTATGGATAGGAAAATGGAAAGCGGTTTTAAAAAAGTTACATATTTTTTCAAGCATTGCACTTAAATCCAGAATAACTGTAGGCTCAGTGTCTATTCACATTCATCTTATGGGCTAAGAGGCGAAGAGCCTACGTACAGATTTCGGAGAAAAGATAAGGCAATATCTACTGATATGTGTGGAAATTATGCAAAAAATTATTGATTTCATTTGTGAGGCATTGCTGGATACAGTGATTACTCTTTTAGAAATATGACTTCAGCAGTATTGACAAGGCAGGCCCTTTTATGCATTTTTCAGTTGCAGGTGTGCAAGTGAAAACACCTGTCCATGCTTCCATTTGAAGATACTTTCCTTTATGGTCAAAACTTGTATTCAGTAATAGAGAAGACACTAGAGCTAGGTCTAATCATCTGCCTCAGGACAGAAGCGCAAGATATATATATTTTTTTCTTTCTCTATACAACAGTTCAAAGAAACTCGAATTTATAGACCTGGGAAACAGTATTGTATTCGGTTTGGCAACACTTCTAGACAATCTTTTTGGGTTCTTTAGCGCTAAAAGAGGGATACCATGACAGAAAACAACACAAATACTCTCTTCAAACACAACCTGTTTGTTCCTGTAGAAGCCAGAATTGTAAACTTTGCAGAAGTCTGGAAACTTGCCACTCAGGATTAGTGGGTCCAAGTTATAGTCGGCAAAGGCACAACAAAGAATATCATGTCATGAGGTTTCAAACTCCATCCACTCCTCTGTAGCTACAGGCATTAAAGACAGTTTACATTATTTGTTAAAAGGAAGGTTGATAAGTCTGTTCCCGCAATCAGAAGGCACTGTGTTCAATCTGTTCATGCTACAAAAATCATGGAGGGTATTTCAGAACCATTCTGATACAAAGTCAGTTTATGTACGCAAATCATTCCCAAATGTGGTCAGTCAGCTCAATTCTCAACACAATAAGAAAGGGAGATTTTCTAACCTCAATAGACTTGCAGGACACGTATTTCTACATTCATAATGCAACACAGCACCATCTATTTCTCAGATTATAAATCCAGAGTTGTAACTTCCAGTTCACCTGCCTTCCATTTAGCCTCTCCATGTCTCCCAGTGGTAGTTCTTATGGCTGCTCTCAGAAAACGGGACATATCCCTATGGCTGTATTAAGATAACATTCTTTTTCAAAGCAAAGGCAGAACACACTGCCAAAAGTATGACAACACAGGTGATCCTTTCCCTAAAACAGCATTGCTGGTTGTCAAGTGCCCTCTCAACACTAATATTTTCCATCTCTTTGAATCTTACAATTCAAGAGTTTGTTTGGTTTACAAAGCAACCTCTGTAAAGTCAGTTTAATGATGGGGGAGGTTACTGTAGCTGCTTCCCTAGCATCAAACACGCACATTATAGTCCACTCATCAACATTAACAACTGCCACTTACTACTTGGACAATCTAAGAGCAATTGCTACACTAGCCTCCTATGGTCAACCCATAATTAATAGGAAAGATGTTCTACAAGGCTACATGTACACATGCAAACCATTCAAACAGTCACATTTCTAATATCAGTATATGGTACGCATATTCATTTCAGGTTTTTTTTAAAATATGAAAATCTATCTCATATGTTGATGGCTACTTGTATATCTCAAATCTATCCTACATCTCCTGAATTATACATGGTTTATTAAAGTTAGTAAGTAGCATAATTTACATATTTAATTTCTCCTAATTGTTAGGATTGCCAAATGTTGAAAACCGTATTGAGATTGAAGGTATGGCCAGAAGTTTGCCTTTTTATGGAGTTTCTGATCTAAAAGAAATTTTGAGGTCTGTGATGAATAAACATGAAAAACTGTGTGACTGTAGACCTCTGAAAGTTTTGAATTACCTGGAGGTGAGTGAGTTTACAAAACAAAATTATATTGTATGTAGAATATAAAGGATAAGTATGATCCACACTTGTTTGTTTATTCTATTATCTATTGTTAGGTGCATTTTGCATTATCTCTGCTGCTGTTTGATTGAGTGCCACTGTTTGGTTCAGTATAATTTTGTTCTTACAAAAGTGACAGTTTACAGCACATGATTCTTTAACTAATCTCCATAGTGGGTCTGTGTTTTACAGTTAATCACATCTTTCTTTCATTGTAGTAGTTAGTAAATATGTAGAGACTTGTATGTTTCTGACCTTTTGTTATTTTCATCCACTATTGTTAGGGGGAAGCTGTAAGACTGACACGACAACTGCCCTTAAACCTATCAAAAGATGATGTGAATGACACTGTAAGTCGGATGAAAAAACAACTTGGTAGTGACTGTAAAGGGTGCCTCCATGGTCATCCATTTGTCCATCACCTCACAGATATTCCTGAAGCTTGTGACTAGATGAATATTTGACTTTATTTTTGAATGCAATACTGAGAATACATGTTTAACAACTGAAGAACAAGTACACTTGTTTATAAATCAGAAACAACTTTTTTTGTGAGGGTGGGAATTGTGGTAAATAAATTCATACAGAAAGGCACCAGTTTGCCATAACATACAGTATGTTTAGAATGGATAGTTAAGATAAGTGCTTTCTAACATACACAGTGGAAAAAAGTTCTGGTAGTTTGTAAAATGGCATAAATTTGGAGGAGAATTTCAGAAAAGTCTGTAGTTTCCCTTTAATTTTCTTGTGTTATTTTTTTATAGTTTGTACTGTTATTGCATTCTTTTGAACCTCTGTAATAAATAAATGTGTTTTTAATTTTCAGTTTTTCAGTTTTATTTTTCAGTATAATTTATTTTTAGTGGTATCCATATTTCCGGTTTCCCTTTTTTACGTCCTTATTGTTTTAGTTATGTGCTTAAGAGAGAAGTATAGCAGGCAAAATTGTTATTTTGTGTTTAAATGTTATATACAGTCATGGCCAAAAGTTTTGAGAATTACATAAATATTAATTTTTACAAAGTCTGCTGCCTCAGTTTTTGTGATGACAATTTGCATATACTCCAGAAGGTCATGAAGTGATCTGATTAATTGCAATTAATAATAATAATAAGTCCCTCTTTGCCATGACAATGAACTTTATCCTAAAAACAACATTCCCACTGCATTTCAGCCCTGCCAAAAAGGACCGGCTGACTTCAGGTCAGTGATTCTCTCGTTAACATAGGTGACAATGTTGACGAGGACAAGGCTGGAGATCACTCTGTCATGCTGATTGAGTTATAATAACAGACTGGAAGCTTTGAAAGGAGGGTGGTGCTTGAAATCATTGTTCTGCCTCTGTTAACAATGGTTACCTGCAAGGAAACATGTGCAGACATCATTGCTTTGCAAAAAAGAGTTCACAGGCAAGGAAATTGCTGCTAGTAAGATTGCACCTAAATCAACCAATTAAAAGCGTCAAGGAGAGAGGTTCAATAGTTGTGAAGAAGGCTTCAGGGGGCCCAAGAACGTCCAGCAAGCACCAGGACCGTCTTCTAAGGTTGGTTCAGCTGCGGGATCGGGGCACCACCAGTGCAGAGCTTGCTCAGGAATGGCAGCAGGCAGGTGTGAGTGCATTTGCACGCACAGTGAGGTGAAGACTTTTGGAGGATGGCCTGGTGTCAAGAAGGCAAGCAAAGAAGCCACTTCTCTCCAGGAAAACCATCAAGGACATACTGATATCTTGCAGGGATTGGACTACTGAGGGCTGGGGTAAAGTAATTTTCTCTGATGAATCCACCTTCAAATTGTTTGGGGCATCTGGAAAAACGCTTGTCCGGAGAAGGAAAGGTGAGCGCTACCATCAGTCCTGTGTCATGCCAACAGTAAAGCATCCTGAGATAATTCATGTGTGGGGTTGCTTCTCAGCCAAGGCAGTGGGCTCACTCCCAATTTGGCCTAAGAACACAGCCATGATTAAAGAATGGTACCAAAACATCCTTCAAGAGCAACTTCTCCCAACCATCCAAGAACAGTTTGGTGATGTACAATGCCTTTTCCAGCATGATAGGCAAAAATGATAACTAAGTGGCTCGGGGATGAAAACATCAAAATTTTGGCTCCCCAGACCTTAATCCCAATGAGAACTTGTAATCAATTCTCAAGAGGCGGGTGGACAAACAAAAACCCACAAATTCTGACCAACTCCAAGCATTGATTAGGCAAGAATGGGCAGCCATCAGTCAGTATGTGGCCCAGAAGTTGATTGACAGCATGCCAGGGCGAATTGCAGAAGTCTTCAAAAAGAAGGGTCAAAACTGCAAATATCATAAACTTAATATAATTGTCAATAAAAGCCCTTGATACTTATTAAATGCTTGTAATTTCACTTTAGTATACCATAGCAACATCTGACAAAAAGGTCTAAAAACACTGAAACACCAAACTTTGTGAAAAACAATACTTGTGTCATTCTCAAAACTTTTGCCCATGACTGTAAATAATATTTTAATAGTTTTGAATGGAGTGAAGTATAATGTGGCTTATTGAAAAAGAGAAAAATATAAAGTGCATATGTAATCAAACCTTTAAGCTTTGGGTATGTGTACAACTCTAAGTTGCTATTGTGGGGGACCAAAAAAAATAACAATAAGAAATAAGTACAACAGCACACAGGGATTATCATTGAAAGCACAGAGTCTATAGTTCCGTGTGCTACATGAAAAAACGGTCAGTATTTAACTTGTGTGCAAAACAGAATACTAATTTGCACCACTTGCATTGTAACATGGTTTTGTCCAGGAGACTGAAATAAGAAGTTTCTCAAGTTAAGATCCTTAATGAATCAGGCACAAGGGGCCTGATTCATCAAGGTACGCGAACGCATACGTATCTGCGTTGCTTACTTTGAGTGACGCAAACACTTGCGGGAGTGAAATTAGCACCTCAAACTGCAAAAACACACCCTCCTGTGGTCCTCTACTCTAAAGACACAGAACACGTCACAATTGCCTGGGGCTTATTTTTACGGGATAGCTCTTTACTCATTATTCACTGCCAAATAACAATGATGTGGCACACTCTGAAAGTTGTTTTTCCTTTGCTAATAGTGTGATACACACTTGTTAACTGAAACACACATGGCCTTTCTGTGGTTTGGATTTCAAATTGTCGAATTGTATGCAAAATGCATGGATATGGCTACCTTAAAAGCACATATATAATGACTCGATTAAAATGTATATGTATATGTCTGTACTAGAAATCCATCCGCCTCTTCTGGGAAATCCATAGCATACTCTTCCATAAAGAATACACACACACACACACACACACACACAAAAGAGTGTCTACAATCTCCACACAGATTAAGGGCTTCAGTCTGGATTAGAATTTATGACTGTCTTTATGGGAAGTGGGAGAGCTACCCACTAGGCCAACCTGAAAGGTGAAAAAACACAGAGAGCATGCGTGCTACACAGGTAAATGACAATTAATAGTACTCCTCACTATTCACACAAATTTCAGACAAAATAACAATCTCACAGGTAGCTCACTGGTTAGCACTTTGGACTCACAACACAGCAGCCATGAGTTCAAATACAGACCATACCCATAACAATTGTCTGTACATTGGGTACTGGAATCATTATGCTAAAAAGAAACGCAGGAACTTCACACAATGGTTTTATTGTTTACATTTGATTTGTTCTACATGCTCAACTACATTGTAAAATATGCCCTCCTAATTACCCTGTATTGTAAAAAACTCATTTTTTGGGTGGAACTTTCGAAAAAGCCTCAGGACCCATAGTTCACAGGCACATTATTATGTGCATGTTGACATTTATTACTACGAATGGACTAACAGGGGGGGGTAAATTTGTAGGGGACAACCTCCTTGGAGTTAAATGCTACATTGCCTGCCATCCGACTTTCATCTGGATCCACAGCGTGCACGTTATGTCATGTACTCAGCTGTATCCAAACACAACAGACCGCTTACCACACTCCAGTACCATGGAGCTTTGCTTCGCTTGCACTTCTGCCTTACACCACTTATGCCACTTCTGGGTACAGTTTCCATGTTCTCTTCAATGTGTGACTAGCTTTGCTCTGACACTGGAACGTAACCTTGGACTATCACTACAATGACACATGATTTGGGGAAATTGTGAAATAGCTAGGCCATTTGTCCCTTTGGAATTTGTCTTGCACATAGAGCCTCCAGATGCCATACCTCTTACAGGGGTGGCTTGTTGGTGGAGGGCACATGTTAATTTTGGATGACATCCAAACAGCAAATCAAAATCTTTTCTGCTAGAGAAATGATAATGGAGTTGTAAACAAACCATTTTCTATTTAAATGTTAATTTTTTAGGATTATTATATACTTTTTCCTTTATCCTTACACCCACATGTTGGGTAATTAGATGAATAAAGAGACACACACCAATGGTTTTTTTTTTAACAACGTGTATATATATTTAAAGTGTGGGAATGTTTCTCAACTATTTACAAATAACCAAAAAATATTTACATTAAAATAAAATAAATAATATTAAAAAAATATTAGAACAATGCGGCCCAGTAGGCCAATTTAAGTTCAAATTCCGCAATCAAGCGGGCTTGCTGGTTGTGGAGGGCGTGCAGGTCATCCACAAATCGGCGCAGGTGGGCCATGAGCTCCGATGCCGTTGGTGGTGGGGGAGGCCACATTTGCCCTTCCTCCATGGGTGCTGAGAAGAAACAAAAATCAAAAATAAATATACATCCCAACCTAATTTGTCAAGCAGGCACGACTTACTAGAGATGTGTACTGTTACATTACTTTCAAATGTTAGTCCTCTAGATACAAATGCACTGGGCCGCACAATAGACGTTGATAAGTCTTTGGTGTAGCATTTGGATTGATGTACTACATTCTGGTGTGGCACGGGGAGAGGGGCGTGGACAGGGTGCTCTTACCAGCATTATAGGCTCCAGGGCAAAGCACTACAATGGGCCACTACCTACACAATCACTCACAGGAATTAAAAAGATTTGGGTTTATATTTGAATTTCAAAACAAAAGATTAATATACTGACAAGTTGACCAGGCTAGCGGGCCCATTTTTTATGCCCCTGTGGTTTGAGTGTTTAACGTAAATAAAATTTGTAGGGAGATATTATGTTTTAAAACTGTGGCATTTATGTCACCATTTAATCAACATGTGTCACAGCAGGGATTATGTACAAGTATAATGGACATCTCAGACGTACCAAATTATGTCCATCACTTATCGCAAATACCAAGCCCACTGCCTCTTGGCTGCCCGATGCTGCCTCCTCCAAAATCTCATCCTCCGGGTCAGCCTGCTCCTCTTCCAGCAACACCACCGGCTGGTGCTGCTGGTCGTCCTCCTCCTCCTCCTCATCCCGCACTCCCACGGGCTGGTGCTGCTGGGGACCTCCTCCTCCAGCACTCCCACGGGCTGGTGTTGCTGGTCGTCCTCCTCCTCCTTCCGCACTCCCACCGGCTGGTGCTGCTGGGGCACCTCCTCCAGCACTCCCACCGGCTGCTGGTGCTGGGCCTCCTACTCCTCCTCCACCACTGCCACCGCCACCTCCTCCTCCTCCTCCTCCTCTGCTTCCGCCTCTACCACCGCCCGGCGGCGTTGCCTGCGTTCCCAGCGTGCCCGGTGTTAGGAATCCCAACAGCCTGCAACACAAAACCCGGAGTCTGCTCAGAAGTCTGGTTTTCGCTGGAGCCCCTAGTGGTGGGGACAGGCTTGGCCGCAGACAACTGAGGGTCGTGAATTGTGCGCAGACTGAGGAGAACCCAGCGATAGAGGGTAGGAGCAATAGCAGAGTGAGGTCCAGGCAAGGGTCAAGGCCGGTAGCAGACAGAATATCCAGAACACAAAACCGGGGTCTGAGGTCACAGGCAAATCAGCACCGTAGGAGTCCAGGCAAAGGTCAATGGGCACAGGCAAACAAACCTAGTCAGTAAACAAAGCAGGGGTCGGCAACAGTAGTCAGAATTCAAAAGGTACTCAGAGAGCAAAGGTACACAGCAGGCTAGTATGACAAGCAGGAACTATAAGCGGCAGGGAGGGCTTGTCCCTTCCTGTCTAATAAACGGATGGCCACCAATCAGAATTCCTCCTGAACTGGAGATAATCTAGCCCAGCTGTGCTATAATCATAATAATAAGCGCACGCGCCTAGCTGCCCTGGATGCCGGGCCGCGGCACTGCGGGTAATGAGCGTCCCGACCGTTGCCTAGGCAACGGCCGGGAGCTAGAGGAAATGACGTCCCGGTCACGACGACCGGGACGCTGAGCTTTGCCCGAAAGTGAGTCGCGGCGGTGGCCAGATCCGCCGCAGCTCGTAACAGTACCCTCCTCTTGAGGGGGTCAAAGAACCCCGACACCCGGGTTTTCCGGGAAATTTTTTTAAAGAAATCAGCAAGTAATTCATCAGAGTGGAGATTTCTTTGAGGTACCCAGGACCTTTCCTCAGGACCGTAAGCTTTCCAATGAATGAGATAGTGAACCTGACCCTGGACTTTTTTCGAGTCAAGGATTTTTTCGACAACAAATTCTTGATGTCCATCCACCGAGACTGGGTGAGGCCTAGAGGACCGTCGAGGTCTGAATTTCTGAGACGACCGGACAGGCTTCAGCAGGGAACAGTGGAACGTGTTGGGAATTTTTAGAGATTCAGGAAGCTTCAGTTTAAAGGCCACTGGGTTGACTTGTTTTATGATGGTAAACGGACCAATAAACTTGGGTCCTAATTTTTTGCAGGGTTGATAGAGTCTAATGTTCCGCGTAGAAAGCCACACTGAATCTCCTACCTTGAAGGAACAAGCCGAGCGATGCAGGTCAGAAAAAACTTTAGATCTAAAAGATGCTTGGAGTAAAGATTGATGAACTGATTGCCAGATCTTCTTAAGGCGTGTGACCGTGGTCCTGATTTTGGATGGTCTATCCATAGATAGCGAAGACAATGAGTTGACTCTGGGATGATATCCAAAGTTACAATAAAAGGGAGAGTACCGAGAAGAAGTGTGGCATGCGTTGTTGTACGCAAATTCGGCCCAAGGAAGAAGGTCAGACCAATTGTCGTGATTTTTGTCAATATAAAGTCGCAGATATTGCTCCAAGGATTGGTTCACCCTCTCGGTTTGCCCGTTAGACTGTGGATGGTAGGCCGATGACAGACTGAGTTTAATACCTAAGAGGGAGCAAAAAGCCTTCCAGCCTTCCTTCGATCAGATACAATATCCTCCGGCAACCTGTGGTATCGAAACACATGTTTAATAAACAAGGCGGCCAGAGAGCGTGCTGAGGGTAACTCGATCAATAGAATAAAATGGGCCATTTTACTGAATCTACAGTTACCCAAATGGTGTTGCACCCGGAAGACGGGGGTAAATCAACAATGAAATGCATGGATAAATGGGTCCAAGGTCTGATTGGGGCTGGTAACGGCATTAGTAACCCAGAAGGGGAATTTTGAGAACTCTCATTCTTGGAACACAGACCACAAGATGATACATATTCTCTGACATCTGCAGATAATATAGGCCACCAGACAACACGAGAAATGATTTCAATGGTCTTGGCAACACCGGGATGCCCAGAAGTCCTGTTGTCATGACACTCTATGAGGACCGATTTTCTGAGGTGTACCGGCACAAAGAGTTTGTCCACTGGAGTTTCAGGAGGTGCCTGTGGTTGAAATTGTTTAAGGGTTTTACCAAGCTCCTGCGTGAAGGCAATCAAAATAGAGGAAGCGGGAACAATGGAACAGGGTTCAGAGACCGGAGTTTGAAAAGATACAAAACAGCGAGACAAGGCATCAGCTCTAAGGTTCTTTGAGCCCGGCCGGTAGGTGATGATGAAGCAGAAACGGGAGAAGCAGAGGGACCACCGCGCTTGCCTAGAATTCAACCTTTTAGCCGATTCAATGTAGGACAAGTTTTTATGGTCAGTGTAAATTGTAATAACATGTTTCGCACCTTCAAGCCAGTGGCGCCATTCCTCTAACGCCCACTTGACGGCCAGCAGCTCCCGATTGCCAACATCATAATGCTCTTCGGCAGAAGAGAATCTCCGGGATAAGTAGGCACAGGGGTGAACGCGAAGTTCACTCAAATCCTTTTGGGATAACACCGCTCCCACTCCTACATCAGAGGCGTCCACTTCAATGACAAATGGAAGGTCTGGATTTGGATGTCTGAGCACCTGTGCTGATACAAAGGCCTGTTTCAAGGCTTTGAAGGCAGAGATAGTGATGGGGGACCAGTTTTTAGTGTCCGCTTACTTGCGTGTTAAGGCTGTGATAGGAGAAACGAGAGTAGAAAAGGACTTGATGAATTTTCTATAGTAGTTTGCGAACCCTAGGAACCTTTCTATAGCCTTAAGATTTGAGGGTTGCACCTAGTCAAGAATGGCCTGCACCTTCACGGGATCCATGGCAAATCCTTCCGGGGAGATGACATACCCCAAAAATGAGACTGGAAACTTCGAACTCGCATTTCTCTAATTTCGCGT
Source organism: Mixophyes fleayi (assembly GCF_038048845.1). NCBI lineage: Eukaryota > Metazoa > Chordata > Amphibia > Anura > Limnodynastidae > Mixophyes > Mixophyes fleayi. The sequence goes on from NC_134408.1 coordinate 80,400,570, forward strand.
AGAGGTGATGATGACGGAGTTTCCGAAGAACCAGTTGTACATGTTCACGATGTTGTTCAAGGGACTGAGAATAGATTAAGATGTCATCTAAGTAGACAACTACAAAGGAGCCCAGAAATTCACGAAGGATGTCATTAATCAGGTCTTGGAAGACGGCTGGAGCGTTACTTAGACCGAAGGGCATGACAAGATATTCGTAGTGGCCTGTTTGGGTATTGAAGGCCGTTTTCCACTCGTTGCCTTCACGGATACGAATCAAGTTATATGCTCCTCGAAGGTCAATCTTTGAATAGATCCTGGCTTCCTTAAGCTGGTCAAAGATGACCGAAATAAGAGACAAAGGGTATGTGTTTTTAATAGTTACCCTATTTAAACCTCGATAATCAATACAGGGCCTCAAACTGCCGTCCTTCTTACCTATGAAAAAGAAGCCTGCCCCTGCAGGTGACTTGGACGGTCTAATAAAGCCTTTTCGCAGATTCATCTTTACGTAAGATTCCATGGCTAATGTTTCTGGAATGGACAGGGCATACAACCTTCCCTTGGGTAATTTGGCACCTGGGGTAAGATCAGTGGCACAGTCGTACTCCCGGTGAGGAGGGAGGATATCTGCTTCCTTCTTGGAAAAAACATCAAAGAATTCCCGATACGGAAAGGGTAGCTGTACTGGGCAAGTATGAGTCACCCTAAGTGGCAAGGATAGACAAGAGGAGGAGCACAGGGAGCTCCACTTGATTATCTCACCCGTAGTCCAATCAATTCTGGGATTATGGAGGGCCAACCACGGATAACCCAGGATAAGAGGTACCGAAGGACAATGGATTAAGTACAATGAGATGGTCTCGAAGTGAAGGGCACCCACCTTTAACAGAAGAGCAGGTGAGGGATGATGGATCTCACCTTTGTTCAGGCGGTTCCCGTCGAGCCCATGCACAGCGATAGTGGTTTCCAGAGGGACTGCTGAGAAACCCAGGGACCGGGCCAGTGTCAAGTCTAAAAAGTTTCCAGCGGCTCCACTATCCACAAATGCAAGAATAGATATCTCCTGTCCACCGTGTGAGAGTTGGGCAGGTATTAGTAGGGAATTTTTCGGAGAGATTAGCTGTAGACCTATGTGAACTCTCTCCGTGTTCACTTGGCCTGGTCTTTTCCCGGTCTGACAGTGCAAGGATGGAGCAAATGGCCCTTCTCTCCGCAGTATAGGCAGAGGCCCAGATTGCGTCTCTGGGTGCGTTCTTCCGAAGACAACCGATATACTCCCAGTTGCATTGGTTCCACTGGATCAATGGGAGAAGGCATAGGAGGAATTGCCGAAGGATTTTCCTTCTCAGCTTTCCTTTCCCTGAATCGTCTGTCGATCCGAATGGCTAATTGCATGAGCTCTTCTAGTGACCCAGCAGTAGGATACTGGACAAGCGCATTTTTAACTTGTCCGGACAAACCCAGTCGGAACTGACTACGAAGAGTCGGGTCATTCCATTCACAGTCTGAGGACCAACGCCTGAAATTGGAGCAGTAATCTTCAACAGAACATCGTCCTTGCGTTAAGGACCGCAGTTGCGCTTCTGCGGAAGCCACTCGATCCGGGTCGTCATAGATCAAACCAAGAGCTTGAAAGAATGCGTTCACGGATTGCAGCTGGGGACTGTTAGGATCCAAGCTGAACGCCTAAGATTGAGGATCCCCTTGTAGAAGGGAGATTATAATTCCCACTCTTTGCTGAGGTGATCCAGACGAAAGTGGTCTTAATTTGAAATAGAGCTTACAGTTCTCACGAAAATTGCGGAAGAGTCTGCGGTCTCCTGAAAAGCGATCAGGGAGGTTCATTTTAGGTTCAACCACAGAAGTCTGAGGGGCTTGTGAGGCTCTCGATGCTTGCTCTTGGGCGGCTTGCCGCTGAGACAATTCTTGAACCATTTGGCACAGGGTCTGGATTTGTCCCTCCAGTACTTGAGCCGGACTGGGTTCCATAAGTCCGAGAAGGTTGTTTATTCACTTCAAGAGTAAATCTTGTGCCGGTTATAATGTTAGGAACCCCAACAGCCTGCAACACAAAACCCGGAGTCTGCTCAGAAGTCTGGTTTTCGCTGGAGCCCCTAGTGGTGGGGACAGGCTTGGCCGCAGACAGCTGAGGGTCGTGAATTGTGCGCACACTGAGGGGAACCCAGCGATAGAGGGTGGCAGCAATAGCAGAGTGAGTTCCAGGCAAGGGTCAAGGCCGGTAGCAGACAGAATATCCAGAACACAAAACCGGGGTCTGAGGTCACAGGCAAATCAGCAGCGTAGGAGTCCAGGCAAAGGTCAATGGGCACAGGCAAACAAACGTAGTCAGTAAACAAAGCAGGGGTCGGCACAGTAGTCAGAATTCAAAAGGTACTCACAGAGCAAAGGTACACAGCAGGCTAGTATGACAAGCAGGAACTATAACCGGCAGGGAGGGCTTGTCCCTTCCTGCCTAATAAACGGATGGCCACCAATCAGAATTCCTCCTGCACTGGAGGTAATCTAGCCCAGCTTGGCTATAATCATAATAATAAGCGCACGCGCCCTGCTGCCCTAGATGCCGGGCCGTGGCGCTGCTTGGAATGAGCGTCTCGACCGTTGCCTAGAGGAGCTAGAGGAAATTACGTCCCGGTCATCATGACGACGACCGGGACGCTGAGAAGTGCCCGGAAGTGAGTCGCAACGGTGGTCAGAGCCGCCGCGGCTCGTAACACCCGGTCTGTTGGAAATAAGGGAAAACAAATAAAAAAGGGTAATGTTAACACATTAACAAACTTAATAAACCGATAGTATTATCAGGTATCAGGTGATCATACATGTTTAATAAACTTTGCATTGCCAGCAGACACAAATATTACCTACTACCAAAGCAAGGAGTTAAACATGAGTGTCAGGATCTGCCTGCAAGGTTATGCATTACATGCTACTTTGCCTGGCAGCTCCTGCCTTTTGACTTTATTGTGTGTATTTGCAGCAGTACCTCTGATCACCAGAAGTGCTGCTATCTTGCCTTTCATGTTTGCATTAGGGGTTAACACTTTCTCCAATTATCCCATGCACCTGGGTGTGTTCTCATTTCCCTTATATATACCTGTCACTCCCAGCACACATGGCTGGTTATTGTTGTCATATCCTGATGTCACATCCTGTTATTACTTGTTCCTGCCTTCTGATATGCTTCTGGCTACTTGCTGCTTGGGATTTGTTCATATTACCTCCTGCTTCCTGCATCAGCTTGCACATGGTATTTACTACAAACTTGATTACCTTCTATTTGTACATTTCTGCAAATAAACACAGAGGGCTAGATTTACTAAGCTGCGGGTTTGAAAAAGTGGGGATGTTGCCTATAGCAACCAATCAGATTCTAGCTGTCATTTTGCAGAAGGTACTAAATAAATGAAAGCTAGAATCTGATTGGTTGCTATAGGCAACATCCCCACTTTTTCAAACCCGCAGCTTAGTAAATCTAACCCAGAGTGTTTTCACCATATTCGTGGCTCCTAGCTGTATTCCTGTATGTAACCGTGACCGTATAACCAGCCCAAAGAAAAAACAGCTTAGGAGTCGCGTGAAAGATATTTTCTGGGACCTTTTTCTGCAATTCTTTTTTCATTTGTTTTTGCAACATGTCTGTTTCACCAATCTTGGAATTGCCACTGCTATAAACCTTACAGATGGACATTATTTTGCTACGTTCTCAGCTTGCTAGATTTTCCGCTTTACTTGTGGACCCTCTCAGGAGACTGTCTGATTATGTCTCTCCTAATACAGAAGCTGCTGGTCTGTCTCAATCCACCTTTACTGCTGCTGAACCTGTGCAAACAGCACCTCTTAATTGTGCTTCTACAAATTTGCTGTTTAGTAAAAACTATGCGGTAACTAATTCCCAGTTCACAGGTGGTCCACGCCCCCATCTGACCGAAGAGGAGCGACGGCGCAGAATAACAAACAAGTTGTGTCTCTACTGTGCCAGCAATGCACACTTCTTACAGGACTGTCCTATCCGTAGACCACAACATCCTATGCAGCAGCCTTCAGTGTGATCCTCTCCAGACCCTGGATTTGTCTGCACTTCACCTTCTGTTGCTATATTACAACCTGATCTGTTCCCTGGGATGGAGCCTAATCCGCCAGTTCCAGCTGCCTGTCCTGTGGTGCCAGCTCCAGCCACCTGTCCTGTGGTGCCAGCCTCTGTCTCCTGTTCCGAGGTGCCAGCCTCTGTCTCCTGTTCCGAGGTGCCAGCTTCTGCCTCCTGTTCCGAGGTGCCAGCCTCTGTCTCCTGTTCCGAGGTGCCAGCCTCTGCCTCCAGCCCTGAGGTGCCAGCCTCTGCCTCCAGCTCTGAGGTGTCATCATCTGCCTCCAGCCCTGAGGTGCCAGCCTCTGCCTCCAGCTCTGAGGTGTCATCATCTGCCTCCAGCTTGGAGTCTGCTGGCACTGTGTCCGGTCCTGAGTCTGCAGCCACTGTGTCCGGTCTTGAGTCTGCTGCCACTGTGTCCGGTCCTAAGTCTGCTGCCACTGTGTCCAGTCCTAAGTCTGCTGCCACTGTGTCCGGTCCTGAGTCTGCCGCCACTGTGTCCGGTCCTGAGTCTGCCGCCACTGTGTCCGGTCCTGAGTCTGCTCCCACTGTGTCTGGTCCTGAGTCTGCTGCCACTGTCACCAGTTCCGAGTCTTCAGCCGCTGTCTCCAGTTCCGAGTCTTCAACCGCTGTCTCCAGTTGCCTGTCTATGCGGTTCAGCCCGAGTTGCCTGTCTATGCGGTTCAGCCCGAGTTGCCTGTCCATGCGGTTCAGCCCGAGTTGCCTGTCCATGCGGTTCAGCCCGAGTTGCCTGTCCATGCGGTTCAGCCCGAGTTGCCTGTCCATGCGTTTCAGCCAGAGTTGCCTGTCCATGCGGTTCAGCCCGAGTTGCCTGTCCATGCGGTTCAGCCCGAGTTGCCTGTCCATGCGGTTCAGCCCGAGTTGCCTGTCGATGCGTTTCAGCCAGAGTTGCCTGTCCATGCGGTTCAGCCCGAGTTGCCTGTCCATGCGGTTCAGCCCGAGTTGCCTGTCCATACGGTTCAGCCCGAGTTACCACTTGGTGCTGTCTGCTCTGAGGCTTCTCACAGCGCTGTCAGCTCTGAGGCTTCTCGCAGCGCTGTCCCCTCCGTGGCTTCTCACAGCGCTGTCCCCTCCGTGGCTTCTCACAGCGCTGTCCTCTCCGTGGCTTCTCACAGCGCTGTCCCCTCCGAGGCTTCTCACAGCGCTGTCCCCTCCAAGTCTGCCGCCCAGTCCGGGCCTGCTGCCAAGTCTGCCGCCCAGTCCGGGCCTGCTGCCAAGTCTGCCGCCCAGTCCGGGCCTGCTGCCATGTCTGCCGCCCAGTCCGGGCCTGCTGCCAAGTCTGCCGCCCAGTCCGGGCCTGCTGCCAAGTCGTCTGCCAAGTCCGAACCGTCTGTTACCAAGGGTGCCAAGTCTGAACTGTCACCTTTCTTTGAGGGGCATCCTTCCCAATTTAATGCCCTTCTGAGGTTTTTTGCTTCACAGATTCCCTCCGTACCAAGAGACAGGTACTATTCCTAATATCCCATTTTAGGGGAGAGGCTTTGGAATGGGCAAACCCATTTATTGAGACGGATCATCCCATCTTGTCAGACTTACAATCCTTTACTGACGCAGTAATCAGCAAGTTTGTAACACCTCCCGCTATGCCATCTTGCGGGGCTTCTGCATTATCAGCAGTACCACCCACCTTACCTGGTCAAGAGATACCTCTGTGCTCCATTCAGTTGGCACAGGTCCCAACTCTAAGGAAGTCCCGTAAAAGGGGAGGACGTAAAAAGAAAGGAGGTTCTGCAGTGTTTCAACTTACAAATAGCCTGGTCTCCTTTGCCTCACTGCCCATTGACGAGGACTTTTCTGCCGTGCCCCCCATTCTGGACTATGATTCCGATGAAATCAGACATTTTTGGTAATTGGGCGTCTGGAATCCACCCTAAGGGGGGGGGGGGGTACTGTCAGGATCTAATTACTAAAAAGAGGGTACCACTGCACTAGGTATCGCTATTCCAGTATCATAATATAATTGTGAAGGTTGAAATAGTTTACTGGATGGTGCACTACTACACAAATAGCTAATGTTGAAGCATGAAGAGGATAGAAAGAAATTGTGTATTGGAAGGCACTCAGCGATCTTCTTGTTAAAGATAAAAAGCTTGTACTTTATTGATATACTTTAAAATATTAATATATACCTCCTAATTGAATAGCGAAATATTTAAGTGACTAAAGTGAATTAAAATAGCAATGTGAATTGCTATGCCCTGCTACTTGATATCAATATATATAAAGATAATCAGTGTATAATAATCACTCCTATTGTAAATATATATAACTACCTAAGATACCATTCCAACTGAGAATGTGTGGTATGTGTACTATAGTAACCTTGATTGAAACCAATGGTCATATGATTTTAATTGACACAATTTCTAAGGTAATGAGCTTATATGTTGACTCAGACCTCTGGTAATTGTTTGACTGTAAGGAGCGCTTTATTATCCCATTCATCCTTTATAATGACTACATTTCTCGATAATGAGACATCTAGATATAATGAGTATTCCATATAAATATACCCCATATACAATAACATCAATAAACATTCATGTTTATATAAGCTCACAAAAAGTTGAGCATTTGTGTATATTGATAAGTAGTATTACTAGGGCTTAAAAGAAACTTTGGCTAGTAATTATTTGGTTGTATAATCTAGCAACCTTTGTCCCTGTAATCTGCTTAGATAGTTACTGAACTGCTATCAATCAGGCACCTGATATGTCTGTGGTTCTCCTGCTAATATCGGTAGTGCCGTTTGTGCAGTCATACACGCACACACTTGGTATACTGCTATCAATCAGGCACCTGATGTGTCTGTTGATTCACCTATTAAATAGCGGTAGTGCCGTTTGGCAGTCATACACACACACACACATTTTGGCTATTGAATGACCCATAAACGAGTGGGTGATAGCTTGGTTACTTATTATTAATAAAGGTAGCAAGGAGTGAATGATTGCAGTAGCAGGGGAAACGCCAACGCGCGTTTCGCTACATGCTTTTTCAAGGCAACCAGAAATGAGGGAGATTGAGAGTATTTATGCAGCTGTTCACGCCCACTGATCTGACGTGTCACATCACAATAGGTGGGGACTCCGTGTCTCATGATTTCTATGATTGATGGTTGAAGTAGCCTATCCTATTAATAGAATTCATGTTTAGCCATTCCCAGTGGTAGAAGATTGGTGGATCTATATTCCCCGTTATCAGCATGTAAATAAACAGTATGTGAGTACTGAATTGAAGTTTCTTGAACTGTATCAGTTTATTTAAAATCCTACAGTAGTCTAAATGAGGAAATGATTCTCCGTATAATATGGTAAGTATATGATGATAATTGATCCTATAACATAGGAATCCTGTGAGGATTAAAATTAAAATTTATTATACATTTGTGTTTAGGTGACACAGATTAGGTAAAGTATGTTATTAATAATTGCTAAAATAGTGACGTAATCCAGCAATGCTTAATCCTATTAACTCAATTAGTATATTACCTAAACATATATTTTATAATGTGTAAAGCCCCTCTTATATTTATATATTTTAAATTTAACTGGATTAAGATTTATCTATATTAAACCCTTCAAGATCTAAATGGATCAAAATGGAGATAATAAAAAAAAGCATATATAGTGAGAACAAAATAAAAGTGATAAATATGAAGCCCATAAAGGTTAAGCTATATGAATTAATAAAATTGTGAAATCAACAATTAGATGAGCCCATGTTAAAACTAAAAAGAGGGCAATTAAGGTGAAACATTTGGGCTACATATGGTCCCAAGTAATTTAATTACTCTTGCTTTATTGAGTGAACAAATGTTAAAGGTGATTAGAAATTAGTATTAAACTATGCCTACAGATTGTGAAAATATGGATAAATCTTATATAAAAAGATAGGCACATAACGAGCAATATAATTCTCCTTCATAAATAGACCATAAAGTTATTGGAATCGTTAAGCCAATTTGGGATCAAACTATTCATCATAAAGATTTGTCTTGCTTCTCGTTTAAGGAGTTCCTGTTGAAAGTTACCACCACGGATTCCCAATGAGACCTTTTCCATGGCAAAACCTAATAATTGTTTGGGATTACTTTTATGATGTAATAAAAAATGTTTTGCCACAGTGGTCAAAGGTTTGAATTTGTCTCTATCCCGAGAGGCATTTTTGATATTATTTACATGTTCTAAGAGGCGTTTCTTGAACGGCCTGCTTGTCATACCGATGTATTTCAACCCACACGGGCAAGTTAAACAATATATCACACCGATAGAATTGCAATTCAGAAACTCAGTTATTCGCCAAGTTTTAGAATAACGGTCAGTATATTCTTTAGTTTGTATACAATACTCACACGCCTTACACGTGCCACATTTAAAGAATCCTATAGTTGTCTTAGGAATCTTGTTATGGGAACTAAAATGGCTGTGCACTAATTGGTCCTTAAGATTTCTAGATCTTCTCCAGGACATGGAGACTTTGTTGGGCAGAATCTGATTTAGATCCTCATCTAATAATAATACATTCCAATGTTTCTGAAAGATCTCTGAGATATCCTTCCATTCATTACAGAATGATCCAATCATTCTGACTCCAGAGTCCTGAACTTTATTTTTTGGAGATGGATAAATTAATGATTCTCTATTTGTTTGTTGGACCGAGTGTACTGCTTTCCGTATAATTTTATTACTGTACCCCCGCCGTTTTAATCTTGTCTGCAATTCCTGAGATCTAACTTGAAAGGTATTCTCATCTGAGCAGTTACGTTTTGTCCTAAGAAGTTTACCCTTAGGGAGACCTCTAAGGACAGGGGGAAAGTGGGAGCTGGTGTAATGTAACAGACTGTTTGTAGCTGTGGACTTCCTATAGACATCAGTACAAAGTCTGCCTTCTCTATTAATTTGTATTTTTAGGTCAAGGAAATTTATAGTGTTTTTATGAATATCTGAAGTCAATTTCAAATTGAGATTATTGTTATTAAGAATTCCAATGAATTCTTGAAACATATTTTCCTGACCATCCCATAGTATTAGTATGTCATCTATATAACGAAGCCATAATAATATATGGCTCGTATAATGTTTATTGTCATCATTAAATACATGTTGTTGTTCCCACCAGCCGAGAAAGATGTTCGCATACGTCATTGCACAAGATGTGCCCATAGCAGTCCCTCTGATCTGGAGATAAAATTTATCCTCAAATAAAAAATAGTTCTTTGTCAAGACAAAATCAAGAAGTTCAATCAGAAATGTATTAAATTCACTCTGGATCTTCATGTCTAAAAAATGTTGAACTGCCTGAATGCCATATTGATGTAATATATTAGTATACAGGGATTCCACATCAAGGGATGCCAGCATGGTTTCACTATTGACTGATAAGTCATTGATTTTAGATAGTACATCCAAAGTGTCTCTTGTATATGAGGGTAAACTCGTTACGAATTCACGTAAATGTTGGTCTACGAACTGACTGGCTTTTTCAGTCAAACTTCCAACCCCTGAGACTATGGGTCTCCCTGATGGAACTTTGTCATTCTTATGAATTTTCGGTAGAGCATATAAAGTTGGAATAATTGGGTTTACTACCTCAAGGAAATCAAAGTCCATTTTCGATTTTATTCCATTGTTCTATATCAATAAAGTACAAGCTTTTTATCTTTAACAAGAAGATCGCTGAGTGCCTTCCAATACACAATTTCTTTCTATCCTCTTCATGCTTCAATACTGTCAGGATCTGCCTGCAAGGTTATGCATTACATGCTACTTTGCCTGGCAGCTCCTGCCTTTTTGACTTTATTGTGTGTATTTGCAGTAGTACCTCTGATCACCAGAGGTGCTGCTATCTTGCCTTTCATGTTTGCATTAGGGGTTAACACTTTCTCCAATTATCCCATGCACCTGGGTGTGTTCTCATTTCCCTTATATATACCTGTCACTCCCAGCACACATGGCTGGTTATTGTTGTCATATCCTGATGTCACATCCTGTTATTACTTGTTCCTGCCTTCTGATATGCTTCTGGTTACTTGCTGCTTGGGATTTGTTCATATTACCTCCTGCTTCCTGCATCAGCTTGCACATGGTATTTACTACAAACTTGATTACCTGCTATTTGTACATTTCTGCAAATAAACACAGAATGTTTTCACCATATTCGTGGCTCCTAGCTGTATTCCTGTATGTAACCGTGACAATGAGGAAGACAAAGCAGTTCACATGACCTGTCACAAATGTTTGTTTTTTCCATACAGATGTGGAATTTCTCAGTGGCCTAGTGGTCATCACTTTGCTCTCACAGCACTGGGGTCATGAGTTCAAGTTCCTGAGTATTGTTTCATGTGTGTGGAGTTTGGCGGTTTGCTCCATACTTGCATGTGTTGTCTACCACACTCCCCAAACATACTACTTGGCGAGTAATTTGGTTTTAGGAGAAATTGCCATTAGTATGCTTTGAAATGTTGGGGATTTTAAGTCTGCAAACTCCAATGGGGCTGATAATGATGTCAATTAGTTAGCTTTTTACAGGACCACTGAATTAAAGGAGGGATCTCAAATACTTTGGATGTTGAGTATACTTTGGAAATCATTCTTTGTTGCGGCTACCACACATTGTAAATAGGAAGTAAATTAATGATTGATGAGCTAGATTTAGTAAAGTATATAATCTGTTTGCACCTTATGAGACCTTCAAAATTTTTTACAAAAACGGTAAGGTGTTTGGGTTTACAAACCTGCCTTAAAAATGTTTGCCCAACACATCTGCCACTCCAATCTGTTTTTAAGGTAACGTCAGCAAGTTACAGCACTCTGGTTAAGAGTTGGAAAGCCTGATTCTGAAAACCACCCTTAATGTTCTGAAGTTTCTCAAGTTTAGGTCAGTAAATTGTCAGCAAACAAATGTAGGAGACAGGAGACAAACCATTTTGTGTGCACTGGAAGGGAATGGCCTTTATAGTGTGCTTGCACATTGTTATGTAGGCCATGTCAGGTAATTAAGCTGAACATATTTTCAAACATATCGCACAGATGTGTACACATGTTTTTTGCGATTAATAGAGAGCTCACTTCTTATAATCTCCCGCCGGAGCTCTTCAAGGAGCTGGGGCTGGCGGCGCCGGAGATCGCTTCACCGCCATTGGAGCTGAACGATCGTTCCCCGGCTGTGATACTGCAGACGGAGGTGTCTGCGGACCCTTTCATAGGCCCGCAGTTTTACCTCATTGCTGATATAGCGCCCTGAGGGCACGTTATCCATGCCCTCGGTGAGGACACGGAGCTCACGGCGAGAAAATATGCTGGCCATAATTTTAAATCGCACAAAACACCTCTGCAGTATTCTGCGCGCTGATTGGTTCTCAGAGCACGTATGTGCGTGCTCACGTCACACGCGATCTTTCAGACACCTATGTGTGTAAGGGTTGCCTCTCCCACCAAGAACATGGCGCCCGTCGGTGATGAGACGAGTATTCTGTGCTCTGCAATTAGGAAGAAGAGTGTACACCTGGTTTATTAATACAAACCTCCATTTAAACCCACCTGCAATTTGCTTTCCTTACTGTTCATTAGCTTATTTGCCAGGACAGGACACATTGAATACTTGAATATATTTGGATGCTTTGCCTAATAAGGAAGCAACAAACAGTAAGTACTAAAATAAATCAGATATTGTAATATATACCAATTGTTTGTATCTCCTAATGTAGGCATCTGTTTTTGAAGAAATATGTGTGTCCTAGCTGTAATGGAACTGTGAATAAAAGTGTTCTGGGGCTCAAATTTTACTAGGAAATAATACAATAGTAGGCTACCCTATGCTAAGTACTTTTACCTTATCCCTATCAAATTCACTAATAATTAGCTTATTGCATTGATGGACACATGGCTCCAAATGTCTAAACGTATTTAGACGATTACCTAACATTTTAAATTTGTAGTACACACTATTGAGTGTGTTGCTGGCTGATGTGTACACTAAGCTTAATTTTTAAACCACAATATAGGGTTTGCCACTCAGAATGTAGAAGTAGTTTTTGCCAGCTATTCATGTAAAAATGCAGTGGACAAAGTCAATGATGGTTAAATTTTGAAGCAACAATGTTTATTATAATAAGGGGCATGTGTTTGATACATAGGTTGTAGTTTGCTAAATGCTACCTTTTAAGGAGGCGGATGGCCGTACAATCTGTATTAGCACCTGACTGTTTGCATTGCCAATAAATAATCTCCTTATCTTTCAAATAGGAATATGTCTGAGCCAGGCCCCAGTGGTGAGCAGGCACCCGGGCGCCAAAGGATGCGGAAAAAAAACTTTTCGAAAGAAGAACTTGAGGTCTTGGTTACGGAGGTCTTAACTAGATTCCATTCCGAAGACCGCCAGATTAGTGGCCATGAGCATCACTGGGAGCTAATAACAGCAGCTATTAATGCCATCTCGCCCTATGGGCGTAAATTGCATGAGGTCCAGAAATGGTACTAAGCAAATATTTGACCGAAAGCCCTAGATAATTTTAATGACTGTGTATAGTAGTTGTTTCATATCTATATATATATATATATATATATATATATATATATATATATATATATAAATATATATAGATATGTATGTAGATTGTGTGATAGTTTTAGTTAGGCAACTGTGAGGTAAAACCAGCCTTGTGTCTATAAAGTATTTCCCTATCAGGCCCTTAGGTGATGTTAAAAAGCAGCATGGGCCTTGGGCACATTTACATAATCAATTTTGCACATTAACCACGCTTGAAAAGCCCAAGACATTTGTGTACAATGTGCCAATGGACTGTGAAGGGCTGCTAGCACATTCAATGTAATTTGAGACTTGACCAATGCTACATCACGCGTACTAAAATATGTTTAAAATTAAAAAATATTGTTCCGTACTGTTTGTATAGAATATCTTAGTGTTTTTTTTTATTCTCTCTACAGATTCTGAGCAGCAGCCTGCTGCACACGTGGAGGAAGTTGATGTGGAGGAGCCTCAGCTGGAGCCAGCTTAACATGTAAGGGTGCGGACACTCTCACTCACATCCCAAAGACTTCAAAACGCCACTGAAGCACAGAATGTTCACCTGGCACTAATAGCTAGCACTGTCCAACACACGGATCAAGAAATCACCAGTCTCAATAGCACACTCCCCACTTGCATGAACACCCTCAGCAGTAAATTGGATACTTTAAACACCACAATGGCAACCATCGCAACACTCCTGGGTGATCTCTTGCATGCCCACTCCCAACGCACCTCCAGCACATTCCCTTCATCCTGTTCAGAATATGATTACAACAACCCCATACCCAGTTGTCTGTTGGCTCCTTCCTCCCTGTTTTGTCTGACTCCTCCACCCTCCCTGTTGTGTCTGACTCGTCCACCCTCCCTGTTGTGTCTGACTCCTCCACCCTCCCTGTTGTGTCTGACTCCTCCACCCTCCCTGTTGTGTCTGTGGCGTCCACCCTCCCTGTTGTGTCTGTGGCGTCCACCCTACCTGTTGTCTCTGTGGCGTCCACCCTCTGTGTTGTGTCTGTGGCGTCCACCCTCCGTGTTGTGTCTGTGGCGTCCACCCTCCGTGTTGTGTCTGTGGCGTCCACCCTCCGTGTTGTGTCTGTGGCGTCCACCCTCCGTGTTGTGTCTGTGGCGTCCACCCTCCGTGTTGTGTCTGTGGCGTCCACCCTCCCTGTTGTGTCTGTGGCGTCCACCCTTCCTGTTGTGTCTGTGGCGTCCACCCTCCCTGGTGTGTCTGTGGTGTCCACCCTCCCTGGTGTGTCTGACCCCTCCCACCTTGACCCAAAACTATCCCGTCTTTATTGTTTAGCCTTTTCCTGTGCCTTTTACACCACCCCTGCCCAGCCCCCTGCCCAGCCCCCTGTCCATGAACCTGCCTAGACCCCTGTCCATGACCCTGCCCAGCCCCCTGTCCATGACCCTGCCCATGACCCTGCACCTTCACAGCGTCTGGCACAATCTGTTTCCCTTGCACATTTGGCTGGTTCCTCTGACTCCTCTACATCACGGGTCACCAGAAGTCAAAGTCGCACCCAATCCACGCCAATACCTTATAAGAAACCAAAAAGAAAGTAATATAGGTGTTTGGTTTTGTGTTTTTCTATATGATTTCATATATGGCGCAATATATGTTTTATTTAGTGTAATAAAAAATGGTTATACAACAGAAACTTATGTGTTTGGTATTTTGAGTTTGCCTAATCAAATATGGTTGTTTAGAAGCAATATTTGTTATCCAGTGTAAGCAAATTATTAACTCAGAACACAGGCCTAGATTCATTAAGGATCTTACATAAAGAGGTATCTTATTTCAGTGTCCTGTCCAAAACCATGTTACAATGCAAGGGCAACAAAAGAGTGTTTGCTGAAGCTCTCTCTGAAAATACTGACTGTTTTGCCATGCAGCACACCCATTTTCATGGTTTCATTTTGTGTAAAAAAAAAAAAATCCAATTTATTGCTAACACCATTACATATCAGTCAGATTTTACAATAGATAGCTACTTCACAACTAATTTTAAGGCCTTGCATAGTAACAAGGGTTTGAACAGGACACTAAAAGAAGAAGTGTCTCAAATTAAGATCCACAATGTATCTAAGTCCTTTATGTCTATGTTGTATAATCCCTGTACACCAAAAAACAATTTAGTCATTTCGTAGCTGACAAAGCATCCATGGCAGAACTAAATGTCTCTATAGTCAACACAATGCTTTACAAATAATATAAACCTTGCTTTGTTTTGCAGAGTAAAGGTTAAAAATCTCATACATGTACATATCACATCCAGATGTAAAATCAATAACATTTAAAGTATCGTCATGTGGATGCATTTAACAAAAAAGTAATCCACTCTGATCACCCCTTCACATTCCAGAATCCAGGACTTTTCCCGTGCAGCCCCCCTTCACTGGAATGACCTCCCTCGCTCCATCCGCCTCTCTCCTACTCTGTGCTCCTTCAAACGTGCACTCAAAACTCACCTCTTTCTCAAAGCCTACCAACCATCCACTTAACCCCCATCTCCTCCGCTCATTCTCCCCTCTCTCCCATTCCCTTAACTGGCTCCTCTTGTGCCTGGTCTGTTTAACCCTCCCTTAGGATGTAAGCTGGCATGAGCAGGGCCCTCTTCCCTCCTGTCTCCTCACCCGTTCTTCTGCTCCGTGTCTATTGCATCTGCCTGCCTGGAGTTTCTGAAGTATTGGTACTTTTTGTTTATTGTTCTGTACTGTTATACCCTGTATAGTCTACTGTTTGTACTATGTGCAGCGCTGCGGAAACCTTGTGGCGCCTAATAAATAAATGATAATAATAATAATAATAATACTGGGTAATGTCTTGAAAAATCTGACAAATTTGTCATTAAGGATTGTAACTTGTGCAACGTCTTATTACAGTATCCTGTATCAAACTTTCGGCCAGATTCATTAAGTATCTAAAATGAAGAAGATCCTTATTTCAGTATCCTGGTCAGAACCATGTTACAATGGAAGGGCAGCAAATGTGTGTTGTGTTTTGCACAAAAGTTAAATACTGACTGTTTTTTCATGTAACACATAAATACATGATAGCTTATTTGTACACTGAAATGTCACGTTGATATTTGTGTGTTACATGAAAACACAGTCAATATGTAACTTATGCGCCAAACAGACTACTAATTTGCAGCCCTACCATTGTAACATGGTTTTGTCCTGGAGACTGAAATAAGATACATCTTCATTTTAGATACTTAATGATTCCGGGCCTGTGTTTCTTGCTTGGTGTGAGTAAATGTTTGCAAACCAAGCGTACAACGACTACAGTGTCCCTTTATAGCTTTGCTAAATCATCCAGTAAATAAAGTATTGCATGTTTAAACTGTAACCTGACACAAAGGAGGTACAAATCACAGGTGGTAATGGGACCAAAGTACTCTTAAAAATTGTTGTTATGATGCCACAGGGCAATTAATGTTACATACTAATCTGGTTCGTTAAGAATTTGGCCAATTTTAGAATATCTATTAAGGCATTAGGCTTTAAGAATAGTGGTAATGCACAGTGTGTGATACACCGGCCGCCCTTTAGCATAACACTTGGATAAATGTTACTTCATGTCCTTATTGCACTAGGCGCATTTTGTTTGACACAATATAAGGGTGTATGTAGTGTTGTGTGAGCTGTTTGCTGTGTGTCTGACTAATAATGTCTGAAGGGAAATAACAACATGGCAGTTTCGATATGGTTACCTCTGGCAAAGAATCACACCCTGTAATCCAAGTAAGTAGGCAACACATTATCTACATAACCTAGTGATGGATGTCCAAGAGCTCGTTTGACACCTAAATTGCTCTATCCAGTAGTGGCTTTTCCTAACTCTATGGTCTGATCCCCCCTATCCATGTCTAGTGTATACAATATGAAATCATGTATACCTTAATTTCTCAAAATGAGCTTAGAGTTTCTTTACTTATGACCACTGGGATTCATACATTTTTATAGTGACCACATCATTATGTTTCATCTCCCTTACAGTAGTTGCTTTAATTTAAGCCAGGTCAAGCTAATTGACATAATGGCCTACATAAACAAATTGGTACTTTGGTATGTTCCAATTTATTGCAGTTACAGACGCAGGTACCCATTTTGCTATAACACCATTTATAAAAGTAAAAACTAAGATGCCTCACATAACTATTTCAACAATATAAACCAGACATTCCACAGACAAAGTACTAATGTGTGCTAGGGCACACACTCTTGGATTAGATGGTGTTAAAGAAATTTGAACATGGGCCCATCATCTTAAAGGCACGTACATTTTAAATGTTGGATTTGTAGTTCCCTTGGCCAAGGCAAGTCAAAATGGCAGAGTTGAAAATGAAATATTGGATTTAATGTACAGTATTAAGCCAAACATTAGTGTTCCTCATCAGGGTCTGCTGACCCTGATGCCGTTCACTGCTCCTCTCTCCCTGTAGACGTCATGATACACGCTGCTGCTCCCACGTGCTGCTCCGGCTCAAGTCCTGATGCTGATGCTGTCTCTAACCTCCACGCTGATGCTGTCGCTAACCACCACGCTGCCGCGTCTGGTCTCCTCTCCGGTCTGCCTGTGGTCCTGCTATTCCTCCTCTGTCTGCTGCTCTGGTCCCACTGCTCCAGCCTGCTGTCTCCCGCTGCTACAGTCCTGACGCCTCTGGTCTCCACGCTGTCTCCAGCCTCCATGCGGCCATCGCTCACCACGCGTGTCCTCCTGCTCCAGATGATGTCTCCTGCGTCTCCAGCCTCAATGCTGCCATCCCTCACCGCCGGTGGCCTGCTCCTCCAGCCGCCGTCTCCTGCTGCCCCATGGAAGCCGCTCTCCTCGCTGCTCTGCTCCTGCCCTGAGGCCATCTCCAGCTGCAGGTCTGATGCCACCACGTTGCCTTCTCTCCGCTGGTTAGTCGGTAGTTAGTCAGCCTCTGCTGGGTCTCCTCTCACTCTCCCGCTGGCCTTTGCTCATTGCCCGCACCATTAGCCCTCTCACAGCCTCCCTCCCTCCCTGGTTTCATCTGTACACAACCCCTCTCCCCCTGGCCTTGGTCCACACACAGACACTCACGCTGCCACTACCTTTCCCATACCTAAGGCCCCTACCTAGTCCACTCGGCCCACCTGTACTCTGGATCCTTCTGGCCCACCTGTACTCTGACCCACCTAGTCCTTTTTGGCCCACCGGTACTCTGGCCCACCTGAACGCTAGACCCACCTAGTCCTTTTTGGCCCTCCTAACTCTGGACCCACCTAGTCCTTTTTGGCCCTCCTGAACTCTGGACCAACCTAGTCTGTCTGGCCCTCTTGAACTCTGGACCCACCTAGTCCTTTTGGCCCTCCTGAACTCTGGACCAACCTAGTCTGTCTGGCCCTCCTGAACTCTGGACCCGCCTTTGTCCTTTTGGCCCTCCTGAACTCTTGGCTCTCCTCCTCCCTGGACCTTCCTCACCTCTGGCCTCACTGACCTTTGGTCATCTGGACTCGGGACCTACATTTTCTGCGTGTCTCTCCGGATCTCACGTCTTGCCAGAAAAGCTTATTCTATTGTATTTTATCTTATTGTGTTTTATTTTATTTTACTTCAATTTTATTTGAATGTCTACTGGACTCCATACTGTCTATGCCACTGTCTTTCTGTTCTACTCGGTTCTATAGATTCTACCGTCCCACTCACTGTTTCACTCTGTTCGTCAGTCCGTATAGAACCTAACTTCTAATTTGCTCTGCTCCACTTCGGACTCCCTATTGCTGCCCTCTCCTCTGTGTTACGCCCTCACACATCCCCTGCTTCCTCTGGCCGTTCTCTTATTCCCCTGTCTCTCATCATGCCAGGCCTCGCTCCTTTCCTATTCCCATCCTCTCCCCCAGCCCCTGTCAAGGGCCCAAATCTCTCTGTCCCAGCTCTCACCCCCCCCCTCGCTCCATCAACCCTGACAATCTCATCCATATCTCCCCTGTTCCTTCCCTCCCTTTTTCGTGTGCCCTCTGGAACTCCAGGTCTGTCCGTAATAAACTGTCCTCCATCCACGACCTCTTCATCTCCAACTCTCTTAATCTCCTTGCCATAACTGAAACCTGGCTCACTTCTTCTGATACTGCCTCCCCTGCCGCTCTCTCCTATGGGGGCCTCTCTTTCACCCACTCCACCAGACCAGACGAGCGTCCAGGAGGTGGAGTGGGCCTCCTCCCATCCCCTAACTGCACTTTTCGGGTCATACCCACTTTACCTTCCCTCTCCTCCTCATTTGAAGTCCACTCCATTCGGCTCTTCTCTCCCATCCACCTCCACGTCTCTGTCAACTACCGTCCCCCTGGCCCTACCTCTCTTTTTCTTGACAACTTCGCCGCCTGGCTCCCCCACTATCTTTCCTCTGACCTGCCCTCCATTATACTGGGCAACTTCAACATCCCTATTGACAACTGTTCTGACCCTGCCACCATCAAACTTCTCACCCTTTCCTCCTCCCTTGGCCTCACTCAGTGGACCTCCTCCCCCACCCACTGTCTTGGTCACTCCCTCGACCTTGTCTTCTCTCACCTCTGTGATCTCTCTGACTTCTCCAACTCTCCCTTCCCACTCTCCGACCACCATCTCCTCTCCTTCACTCTGTCCTCCTCCCCTGCTCCCACCTTGCCTAAAGCCACCCTCACCAGGCGCAACCTTGACGCCATCGACCCCATCTCCTTCTCCTCCTCTTTTGAAACTCTCCTATCACGCCTCCCCTCTCTGGCCTGCCCTGACCAAGCGTCCTCTCTCTACAACCAATCCCTCACTACTGCCCTGGACACCATTGCCCCGGCCTCTTCTATCCGCCGTTGTCGCCTTATTCCCCAACCCTGGCACTCCGAACTCACCCGCTCCCTCCAAAAGTGCTCTCGCACAGCTGAATGCCTCTGGAGGAAATCTCGTTCCCTGGCTGACTTCCTTCACTTCAAATTCATCCTCTCCTCTTTCTGCTCTGCCCTGTCCCTAGCTAAACAATCATTTTTTAAGTCCCTTATCTCTTCTCAGTCCTCCAATCCCCACCGCCTCTTTGCCACATTCAACTCCCTCCTCTCCCCCCCTCCCACTGTCCCGCCTTCCCTCTGCTTCTGACTTCGCCTTCTTTTTCTCTTCCAAAATTGAAGCCATCAGACAGAACATCTCCTCCTCCCATCCCTCTCCCGCCACCCTCACCGCTTCACCACCCGCTATTAACCGGCTGTGGTGCTCCTTCATCCCTACATCAGGTGAAGAAGTTCGCTCCCTTATTCTTTCCTCTCCACCCTCTACCTGTCCTCTTGATCCCATCCCCTCTCACCTCCTTTGCTCTCTCTCCTACTGCCTGCTCTTACCTCGCACACCTCTTCAACCTATCACTCTCCTCTGGCGTTGTCCCATCCTCATTCAAACACGCTCTTATCTCCCCTATCCTCAAGAAACCCAATCTTAACCCCACCTCTCTTGCAAACTACCGCCCTATCCTCCCATATGCCTCCAAATTACTTGAGCGGATTGTCTGCAGCCGCCTCACCAGACACCTCTATGACAACTCCCTCCTTGACCCTCTCCAATCCAGCTACCGCCCCCTCCACTCCACCGAAACAGCCCTGGCTAAAGTCACTAATGATCTCCTATCAGCCAAATCCAAGGGTCACTTCTCTATACTTATCCTCCTTGACCTCTCCGCGGCCTTCGACACCGTGGACCACCCCCTCCTGCTGCAAACTCTCCTCTCTCTCGGCCTCTCTGGTTCCGTCCATGCCTGGTTCACCTCATATCTTGCTAACCGCTCCTTCTCTGTATCCACGTCTAGTTCTTCCTCCACCCCCTCCCCTCTCCCTGTAGGAGTCCCTCAGGGCTCTGTTCTTGGCCCTTTACTCTTTTCACTCTATACTTCCTCCCTTGGGGCTCTCATCTCCTCGTTCGGTCTTCAGTATCACCTATATGCTGATGATTTTCAACTCTATATCTCTTCTCCTAATCTTTCCTCCTCCCTCCTCTCTCGTGTAACTGATTGCCCCACAGCCATCTCATCCTGGATGTCCTCACGCTTTCTTAAAATTAACATCTCCAAAACTGAACTCATTGTCTTTCCCCCACCCAGATTCCCTTCCCACCATGACCTCTCCATTGTTGTTAACAACTCCACTATCTCCTCTGTCACCTAACTCCGCTGCCTGGGAGTCACTCTTGACTCCTCTCTCTCTTTTGCCCCCCACATCCAATCCCTCGCCAAAGCCTGTCGCTTCCAACTCCGTAACATTGCCCGCATCCGTCCCTTCCTCTCTCAAGATGCCACCAAAACTATCATCCATGCTCTCCATCCGTCTCTCGCCCAACCTGTGCTCCTTCAAACGGGCACTTAAAACTCACCTGTTCCTTAAGGCCTACCAACCATCCACTTAACCTCTTATCTCTTCTGTTTCTCCCCTGGCCCCCTTTTTTTTTTTTCTCTCCCCTTTGCTTCACTGGCTCCCTTCTGTGCCTGATTTTGTTCACCCTCCCTTAGGATGTAAGCTCGTATGAGCAGGGCCCTCTTTCCTCCTGTCTCCATACCTATTCTTCCGCTCCGTCTCTACTGTATTTGCCTGCCCGGAGTTTCTGAAGTATTTGTATTTTATGTTTAATGTTCTGTACTGTTTTACCCTGTATGATCTACTGTTTGTACTGTGTACGGCGCTGCGGAAACCATGTGGCGCCCTACAAATAAACGATAATAATAATAATAATAAATGCAAGTCAGTATGTAAGTTAAATAATAATGTGATGTATAACACTTGCAAATTACTGAAAAGTTATGTACATTTGCTTGCATAGTTAAACAGGCATAGTTGCTATTATGCAAGAAAGTATTCCGAAATACTATTAACACACACATTGACATATCAGATTTAAATGCAAAGGCACCTGGAATGTGTTTATTTACATACCTTTCAACTTTCAGAGGGCAATATAACTGCCAATTGTATTTTAAACCAATTACACATTTAGACAACACATTCCAACCACAATAATTTCTAAATCCAAATTTGATTCAGACATTGTCAAGGGCACCAAATATGTCAAGTGTCTGCTGCATAACAATGTGTGTATTCTGACTAATTTAGCTATTGCTAATTTGGAATATCTGTGTGGGCCGGAATCTCTAATTTGGCTGCCTGGACCAATGAGCTATCTAGGTAATTATTACATATCAAAACTAGTTTACAAGGTAAATACACCTTGAAATGGGTATACACTGCTTTATCTGCTGTCCCAAAGGTGATTTAGACATAATGGGCCTGACTCATTAAGGATCTTAAATGAAGAGGTATCTTCTTTCAGTTTCCTGGCCAAAACCATGTTACAGTGCAAGGGGTGCACACTAGTTTTCTGTTTGCCACATAAGTTAAATACTTTTTCATGTAGATCACAAAAACTTGATAGCTTATTTGACCACTAAAATGTAACGTTGATATTTGTGTGCTACATGAAAAAACATTCACTGTTTAACTTATGTGCTAAACATAAAACTAGTTTACACCCCTTGCATTGTAACATGGTTTTGCCCAGGAAACTGCAAGAAGATACCTCTTCATTTAAGATACTTAATTAATCAGGGCCAATGTTAATATGGCCTTGTATCAAGACTCCACTAGCTTCTGCAACAAACGCATTTCCCATTACTGTTAGGGTGGGTTTTGTGTCTGGCATGTGGTTGTTGGGCCACTTTGATACAAAGTTGCACTAGCACAAGAGTAAGATTTTTACACAGTTTTGACAAGGGTCAACACGTAAAAGTTTTTGTGGTAACTCCCGTAACATTTACATTTCATTTGTATACGGTCCAAATTTACAAATGCCTATGTTGATATGCACATATCATGTTCACTCTAAAAGCAGAAAGTGCACTAGAAATTGACTACCAACCTACCAAACTAACATACAAACCTCCAAACTAACCAGAATGACACCAACTTGACATTAACTCCAGAGAGTGTGTTTGTAGGCTATAGTGTGTCTGTGGCAAAGGACAAAACAACCACACATTAAATCAATATATTGTACAAATACACCGGTTCCATAATAGTTACCAAAGCACTACATATGGATTTATGTGTATTAAACAAGGAATCACTGCACTATAGTAATCATACAAAATTGCACCACAACAGATTGCAAACAGATTTGCAGGCTCAGATATATTTATTACATATATGAATCTAAGCGTGCTAACAAATACATAGCAAATAAGTCAATGGTCTGTGTGTGGCAAAGTTCATTGGATGAAGAGATGACAATCTGGAAAGACTGAAGAGAGACATAAGTAGGCTGGGAGCTCTGGACAAATACTTCAACATGTAGGGCGACTCAAATTGCACTACTCCAAAACGCAAACCAACGCGTCCTGTAGATAGTGAAACAAGCATTTAATAAGTGAATATTCGCTCACAACTGACTTGCTTATTTGTAGCTAAGGGATTACTTTATGCTGAATAAGGTGCCCATTGTATTGCAAATGGGAAAAACAAATAGTAAGATTCTACACACTATTGCCTGGTGTGTTAGAGCTTTATCTTTGTGCCATATATTTCAGTAACACCTGAAAGAATATCCCTAGTACATAAGTTACATAACGAACACCTTGCCCTACGTTACATTTCCACAACCACTGAAACAATCCTTACTTACGCTAGTATTATATTAGGCACACACAATTTACACTGACTTTGTAGTCCTGATAACACTATACATACTTACATTTCTCAACAGCATACACCATGGCAACATCCACCAAACCCAAAGCAAAGTGCAATGGCACTAAAGGCAGCATTACAGGCCAAGTATTAGTAAAAGCCTGTAGATATAAGAAACACAAGCAAAGTGTCAGACATGTGCAATTCTCCACATTAGTGCTGGCCAATTACGTAAAAACCTAACATGTCTAAATGAGCTGAGTGAGGGTACTTTTTAAAAACAATTATTTGCAATGGTCATGTAGACACTAGGGGACATCACAGCTAATACAAGCATCAAGTGTGCAAACTAAGGACTGTGCAAACTGTACCACACATTACAACGAGAGGTTGATTATGTAGGCACATTAACGTGTATATGAAGCCGTACATATTAAGGGAAATGTGGCAAAAGACACTGAGGCTAAAATTAGAGCCATTTTTCTACACATCCCAAACACATTTTCATGCAAAATTACAGGTTGCCATTGAATTGAAAAAATATGAGACATGTACAAGCTTTCACTATCACAGCAGGCCATGTGTATTTTGTAAACACATTGCATTTAGCCTACATTAGTTAAACAAACTTTTACTAAGCTTGGACATTAGTAAACCACATTCCTTTGTTCTTAAACAAGTATTGAAAGAGTTTTATACATGTAAAAACACACCATCAAAAATATGTCTCAACAACATAGTCCCTGAAGGTGGAGGCACGCACTGCTTCACGAGGGGGTCTTCAAGATCTTCCTCCTCCACCACCGCCTCCTCCTCCTCTGCCTTATCCACCCCAGCAACCTCGTCCATGACCCCTGGAGCCCCACTCCTGATGGCAATATTATGGAGCACCACACACAGAGCAATTATCCTACATACCTTACTCGGCTCAAGCATGAGGGCGCCACCAGACCGGTCAAGGCATCTAAAGCGAGCCTTCAACAACCTAAAAGCTCTTTCAATGACCAATGATCAATGATCTGGTGGCCCTATGAGCCGAGTTATAGGACTCCTCCCGCTCTGTGTGTGGGTTCAATATAGGAGTGAGGAGCCAATTGCAGGAGGGATACGCATTGTCTCCTATGTAGGAAGAGAGGAAACACAAAATAAACGAAGATTAATAAGATTTTAGAGTACAACTATACCTGCAATTTTTTTTTTTAACATACTACTATATTAGTCCAAACTTCTTTCTACGCTAAATTGAAAGATTACTAATGGCAAATACTGTATAATTTCCATACTCTGAAAACAAAACATGTGTATTAATAGCCGCAAAACAAAGGTCATTCCACATTGTCACTTTACACTGGCGGTGTACACTATTCACAGGACACATACACTTTACTATTAGGTCTGTTTCAATAATAGGCTTACATTACCATTAAATATCAAACTCTTATAAACATTGAATACATTACTCGATAGTATCGCCAACTATAAATAGAAGGCACATGCACTATATAAGACATTGTTAAACAGTAACTTGTCACGTACTATATTATATTTAGGAAATCTATATTTGGCATACATTGTTACTAACAATTACTAGTTGACAGAATCATTATATGATAATTACCAAGAAGCCACGCATCTCTGTGTGGTCTGACACCCCCTTGCCTCTGTTGCAATCTAGGCCACAACCATGACTTACGAAAAGCATATGAGTCATGGGTACTCCCCCCCCCCCATTTCGCAACCAGGTTTCGAATCTGGAGGGAGGGGTCACATATGGTCTGGACATTTATTGAGTGGAAATGCTTACGTTTCATAAAAGCCGAAGCATTTCCACTCAACGGCACCAGTGCCACATGCGTCCCATCTACAGCCCCTATGACGTGCGGGAAGCCAGCTATGGTGGCAAACTGCTGCTTGATCCGCACAAGAGACTCCTCATCGAGTGGCAGATGGATAAATTGGCAGAGCCGCGACAGAAAGGCCCTCAGGACAACCTCCAGCACACGGCTGAAGGTCGGCTGAGACATACCTACCGTGACCCCAACTGTGCACTGGAATGAGCCAGTAGCACAGAAATGCAGTACCGCCACAAGTTTGGTCAAAGTTGGTACTGCTGTCGGGAGGTAACGCATTGGCTCAAGGTCACACTGCACAATGTGCAGGGTGTCCAAGATCACATGTGGAGGAAGCCGATAGCGACAGACAACCTCCGCATCTGACATCCCAAAGAGGCTGACACGTGCCCTGAAGATGCGCTCCCTCGGACGGCGACGTTGGCGTAGTTGCTGGTTAGGAGGGGGCAGAGGAGCAGGCCCCTCGTGATACATAATGTGGTCCAACTCCAGGAGTGCCTGCATGTGTTGCAAAAGCGACATTTTACCAAACAACACTTAGGTGAAACATTTAAACTTAGCTTTTCCTAACTTTGACACAAATGAGACAACCAATACTTACAATGTAGTCGTTATTCATTCTAAAGCTTTTTGTTTGAAAAGGACAGTCCATCAGTAGGATTTTTGTAACAAATGTGGAAGGGGTGTACAAAAACATACAAATAAAAAATTACAACCAGAAACAAATAACCTAGTGATTGACCAAACAGCATATAATCATATAGAACCACCACCAAAGTGCATGCAAACATGAAACTTACCATAGCCATATAACCTTTTGCAAAGCAAATTACTTACATTACAATTGCTCTGGTGTAATAATTTGAAGGTAGTGCAACACAAAATACAGAGTGCTAATGTGTTTCTAAACTTTACAAAATAATAACTCTTCAAACAAAGTGATGACACCAAAAATTTTTTACAAATACACCACAGCATGACCATTGTTACTGCAAAGTGATTGAAAAAGGGGTATGTACTAAACATTTTCTGGTTTCTACTTACCACACACACAGACAATATTGTCTAGAAATGCAACTGATACAAATCAAAGATCACACGGCCAAATTAGGCAGACAGATGCGATATATGTCGGGGAGGGTCAACAGGTAACAAAAAGCAATGAAAAGGGTGTTTATACACAGTGCCCTAAAGTTTTCAACTCTGCAGCTAACAGAACAGTTTTCCACTAACATTAAACATAAATGCCACTAACACAGTACATTAAGTCCTTTCAGAAACATTTGCGATTTCTAGCTCACCCACACCTAGCTACATATTTAAACATACTGAGGGCTGAGCAAGGTACAGCAGTAAACAGCAAAATAAGAAACATTTGCCCTTCTCCGGTCTACTTACCCAGAACTGTGAAACTCCCAACAACACAGAAACTCTAGCAAGGTATTTTAAACTACCACTGTAATTAGTAAATTAACTGCTGGTGAGTACGCCGGAGAGTATGCCGGACAGACGTCATAAGGAGAAAGCAGGTGCGTATTAATTAGCTGAGTGTGTTTTGGACTCAAAGTGATTTGGCATGTTATGAAAGTGGATTGGATGTAGGGTAAGTGTGTTTTCTAAAGATTCTTACATATGTAATTAATGAGGTTACCTGTTAGTCTTGTTGCAATATTATGCTTTAATTAGAGTTAATTTGAAAGATATGCCGTAGCAATTATTTACTATGTGTGGTAGACGATAGTGTAGTGGTTAGGTATTCCACCCACCAATAGTAAGGTCTGCAGTTGGAGCCCACAAGTCAACACTAAGCACAAAGTGGCTTAAGAGCTTACAGTACGAGTACCCAGTAAAGAATAACTTTTAAAAATCACATTAAATACGCAAAGGCTCCTAACTTGCAGTAAGATTCACATTCGCAACCGATTTTTTTTACAATATTTTTTGGGGAGTAGTATTTTCAGCTCCGGCTGCTTTAGTATACCAAATATTTCTGTGTGTGTGTGTGTCCTGGCTTATCCATTTAATAGCACGTTATGCGTCATGCTGTTAAGTAAAAATTCACCATGACAGAGTATTCAGGAATAAGACAGCGATTCAGCTGACCCAAATCAGTTGAGTGGAAACACTTTTAGGATTCGACCAGTATTGACAGTGGTTTATTTTAACACATGAGCCACAAACCCCTTTGTCTCAAAAGTGTCCACAACGGTTAAAGACATGTTTGAACCACATGTGAAATGGCATTTATATAAAATTGGGGATAACGTTACACAGTGCATATCCCACTGAGTGCCATCTGTCAAACTTAGAAGGTAATTATTTGCCATTATCTGTATAATGTGAAAACAAAAAAAGTAAAAAAAAAGGTTGCTAGTGTGTAGTTACATGAATCCACGTGTCATCATTTGTGTAAACACTTGCTAATTGGTGTAGTGGTTAGAGAATGCACCTTTGTACACTGTAAATGTGAGTTCAAGTCTGGGCCAATCCACTTGTGCACGTGAAATCAGTAATTTTGTACTTACTTTCAAAATATGTTCCAAAGTGTCTATATATTGAAAGTCAGCAAGCTCATTTTTTGCCCACGTCTGGCGCTCAAAGTGCCAATGTAGCAGTATAATTTCTTTACTGAAGACCCACTCAGCAGCAGAGTGCGCTATATTGAGCTTACTAATTCCACCCTTCCACCATTCCAGCAAATCGTGATTGATGGCAATGGGCCGAAATGCCATCAAACATCTTGCACTTGCCATTGGCATTTAATTGAAAGGTGTCTGTAAGGGTAAAAGTTATTTGCTCATTACAAATACTAATGGAACCATTGTAATATATCGAAAGACTAATAAATGTTTCTTGTTGTAAACAATAAAAAGCTTTGCAAAAATGTCTGTATTGCTATCTATGTATGTTGGGCATATTTAGTGTAGCTTTTACAACGGCCATAAATTCTTTACTACACATTCACTTGAACGATAACTCCCTAACAATAAAAGGGCAGTAATGAAATCACCCACAGCAAAACACAGAAACATTAGCATTTTAATAAACTTTCAAAGTCTGCATGATGATGTATTTTATAGTGGTTTGTCTGTGTTTCATATTTCTAAGTATTGCCCTTTTTGACCAACTTGAAAGTAAAGCAACTTCAGACTGAAGTAGGTGGTCAGCTTTTAGTTCTATAACTTTTCCTTGACATGTAATTGTTATCACTTGTACATTGGCATAGGAGTTAGCTATTGTACCTTGCAAGCGTGAGTTCAAGGCCTGACCAATGCTCTTGTGTCTGAGGGAACATAAATATCCTTGGCATATTTGTGTTGATGTGAGAGGTGATCCTGGGCCCATATTAAGGTCTGGTTAAAATCACACAAATCATGCGTGTAATTTACAAAAATGTAATGTTTCTCTTTTGAAGCATAGTGGCTTTGCATGCAAAACCACACCATCAACAACTGACACAAACATTATCCATTTGACATTGACAGAAATTAGAATGGGGGTTGTGGTGATTGTCAAGAGAATTAACATCAATATTTATGGCAACGTTGAATGTTATTGCTAGAATAAAATGAAAATTTTTGGGTACCAGGCACGCTGGACTCCATTCCGGCAAATGTAATGAATGTGGAATGGAGTGTCCACTCCATTCCGGAAACTGTAATGAATGTGGAATGGAGTGTGCACTCCATTCCGGCAACTATAATGAATGTGGAATGGAGTGTGCACTCCATTCCGGCAACTATAATGAATGTGGAATGGAGTGTGCACTCCATTCCGGAAACTGTAATGAATGTGGAATGGAGTGTGCACTCCATTCCGGAAACTGTAATGAATGTGGAATGGAGTGAGCATTCCATTCAGCCAACTATAATGAATGTGGAATAGAGTGTGCACTCCATTCCGGCAACTATAATGAATGTGTAATGGAGTGTGCACTCCATTCCGGCAACTATAATGAATGTGGAATGGAGTGTGCACTCCATTCCATAAGCCACAATGAATGTGGAATGGATTGTGCACTCCATTCCGGAAGCCAGAATGGATAGGGAATGATAGTAGAAAATATATCTGCCTAGCATTCCAAACTGCAGAGTAGAGGCCTATAAAAGGCAGGCCTCTTTACTGAAGAGCCAGCAAGCAGCAATAGTGCGCTATATGAAGCTAATTAATTCCAGCATTCCGGCAGTTCTGATTTTAACCCTAAGGGCCTAAATATCATTATACATGTTAGACCTGGCAGTGTCATTTAGTATAAAGGTGTGTGTAAAGCAAAGAGGATTTTTTTATAACATAATCACAGTAATGGAACATTGGAGACATATATATATATATATATATATATATATATATATATATATATATATATATATATATATATATATATATATATATATATATATATATATATATATATATATATATATCTATCTATAATATAAATGTCTAGTGGCGTGTGTTAGTCTGTCTGTGTGTGTGTGTAAAAAATAAAACCAAGCTGCAGCGCCACCTGCTGGGCGGAGTTATACACTGACCTACTAAATTCTTAGTGTGTGTGGAAAAAAAATTTCAAAAAGGGCTGAAATTTGGTATACTAAGATGTTTTTAAATTGGTAATTTAATTTGTTAATTGTTAAAAGTGTTTATAAAGATTTAAAATATATATATATATATATTTCTTGAAGGAGAAGTGACAGTTGGGAGTGGTTGGTGGTTGCCGGGGGTGACAGTGGGGAGTGGTTGGTGGTTGAGGCCTGGGCTATGGCCCAAATGCATGACAAGAACCTTTTTAACACCTTAAGTAGCTTGATTTGACTAGAATGTATGAGTATCATGCACGGGTTAACTTGTATGTATGTATGTATGTATGTATGTATATATATATATATATATATATATATATATATATATATATATATATATATACAAATATTATTATTTTTTTTATCCCAAAAAATTAACAAAAAAAAATCTGTATTGATATGTGTGCTTGTTTTGCATATTGGGTTGTGGTTTTTATACGCAAAGTATGCTTCTAAAGGCTTTTAATAGTTGTTTGCGCTAGGTGTTTTAGATTTAAACATGACCCAGAGCTTCCTTAACTTTTAGCAAGGATTTGAGACATGAGTGACGTCAGTTTGGCTTAATCGCAGAGAGGGAACGCCTACTGTGCTTGAGTTAGATTCCATCACGCCTGCTTTACTCAAGTGATCTCTCATCTCCGCCCAGTCAGCGCCCAATCTCCTCCCATGAAGCACCGTCTCAAATGTATTTGCGATGGGACTTTGCGTTTGAGTGGCGTATCTGCTGTGTTTGAGCAGCATATGTGGTGCTTTCCGCTGCTCAAGCCTCGTTTTCGCGCATGCGCAGAGATGACTAGCAGATTCTATGCAAACGTATGCGTTTGCGTACCTTGATGAATCAGGCCCAAGGTGTTTTATCAGTTGCAATTCCTGTAATGTGATCTGTGTTCTTAGTTGCATCTGTACTTTTTATTATGTGGGCAAAACAACAAGGTCACTTAAAATAAATTTTAATGACCACAGGAAAAATATATTAAATGGATTGAGGACTCATAATATACAAAGTCACTACATAGACAAACATAAGAGTAACCCTGATTGTCTGAAAATAATTTGGGTTGAGTTTTTTAAAGCTACGCCTAGAGGTGGTGATCAATATAAACAGCTATATAAACATGAAATCTTTTGGATTCACCAGTGCAACACTTTTTCGTGTTGGTCTGAACGAATCAGACTTTTTGGGAAATCAATTCACATTGATAAGCTGTCCATCTTCCAAGCCAAATGTCCCTTGGCCAGAATGCAATTCATGTAAGTGTGAATCTGAATGTAACCCCTTTTATTTTAAACTGGTTTGCTTGTTATATCAATCTATTAATTGTTCATTATTTTTTTCTGTATGCCCTTTATTTTTGTATATTAAATCTATAATTTAATATATTGCGTCCTTGATACTCTAACGAATCCATTAGCCTGTTAGAAGAGAAAGCTCGACCAAGTTAACCCTTAGAATGCCAGTGTGGGATTTGTTGATACATTTGATTAACAAGCTGTGTGTGCTTGCATTTACATTTGTGTAACAGTCTGGAGGTGTGAAGAGTTAACCCTGTGCTTGCTGGTGTGGGTATTGCTAGTCTATAGATAGCTAAAAGCCTTGTGTGCCAGTGTGGGACAGTATATTGGGGTCCTATTGCCCGTATTCAATAGGTGGTGGTAAACCTGAAGTATCTGGGGGTGTGATAGCGCTGTGTTTGGGGGCGATTCCGTAGGTCTATAACCTGTGTGATAGGTAGAGAGAGACTGCGGGCTGAAATCGTGTGTGACCTCATACAGCGAACACCCCAAAGTCACGGCAGCTGGGAGCGTGTTCGTGGCAAAGTCTGGGCAGCGCGGTGGCTTAGTGGTTAGCACTTCTGCCTCACAGCACTGAGGTCATGAGTTCAATTCCCAACCATGGCCTTATCTGTGTGGAGTTTGTATGTTCTCCCCGTGTTTGCGTGCGTTTCCTCCGAGTGCCAGTTTCCTCCCACACTCCAAAAACATACTAGTAAGTTATTTGGCTGCTATCAAATTGACCCTAGTCTCTGTCTGAGTGTGTGTGTTAGGAAATTTAGACTGTAAGCTCCAATGGGGCAGGGACTGATGTGAGTTCTCTGTACAGCGCTGCGGAATTAGTGGCGCTATATAAATAAATGATGATCTTTAGCATGTGCTTTAATTACTAGTGTGCTATGAGTTTTCAGTTTAGCTTTGTATTTGTTGTAATGTGTGGGGACAATCATATTGATCCCCTCTATAATCGAACATCAGAGTGATTTAGAATATTGTTGTTTTTCACAAAGTGTGAAAAACTATTATAATGCGACTTCTCACAAGTGATAAAATCACCCCTCTGTTGTCGCTATGTATTTTGTTCTATGCTTGCCTAATTTTAAAAAACTAAAAGTATATTTATATTATATCCTAATTATTTTCGTTTTTTGGTCAATTTTACTTCTTTAACAAATATGAGGTTATATTGTATTTATTTTTCCACGATCTGGGGATAGTTATTTCTAATTATAGTTTTAGGTGTGTACCTTATTTCAATCACACATCGGTTAGCAATATGAACTTAATTTGCAATTACACACTTGTCAAGTAGTGATTTACTTACTCCTTCCAATGATGTGGGGACGTAATTCCTTGCACATATTAAACTTTACCACCATCCGGGCCTGATTAAGGGTTCTGGCCGCCCTAGGTAAATACGGCCGCAGTGTCTCCTCCCTCCCCCACCCACCCCCTAATATATAGGTGTATAGGAGTACCCCTGAATATGAATGTTCAGGTGTATTCTCCAGCATTCAAATTTAGACAGATTGTGCCATTGTGTTTTACCTGTTCTTGCTCTTCTCTCTTGCAGCTTTGTTATCCTCTCGCTGGCTTCTGGAAAGTTGGCGTCCTGTTTTGAAAATGTAAATATGTATTATAATGCAAAATGTTAACAAGCCCTGAATGATTAGGCCCTTTAGTTAAAACAAAATACTCCATTATGGCCAGCTAAAAGTACCCCATTGTATAGGCATATATAAGCAATATCTGAATATTTGTGGTCAATCAAATACAAACCTCCTCCAGCCACATCTCACTAATATTTTGTATTCTAGTTATTGCTGAGACCACAGAGAACATTCATGTAACCGCCACACAATCATGAGATTATGCCCCCCCAAAGCTGCTCTATTTT
The DNA here is from genome assembly GCF_038048845.1 of Mixophyes fleayi. Lineage (NCBI taxonomy): Eukaryota > Metazoa > Chordata > Amphibia > Anura > Limnodynastidae > Mixophyes > Mixophyes fleayi. Next base: position 80,433,468 of record NC_134408.1, read on the forward strand.
TTAAATATCCCCTGCAGCAATTTTCCTTACCCCCTCTTACAGCCATTGCTCCCCCTGCAGCCATTTTTGTTACCCCCTCCTACAGCCATTGCTCCCCCTGCAGCCATTTTCATTACCCCCTTCTACAGCCATTGCCCCTGGCAGCCATTTTCATTACCTCACACACTGCACCCATTCCCCCCTGCAGCCATTTACCTCAACCCCCCCTGCAGCCATTTTCCTTACCGTCCCCCTGCATTTATTTTCCTCACCTCCCACCTCTGCAGCCATTTTCCTTACCTCCACCCTGTAGCTATTCCCACCCTCCCCAGTCACATATATCAGTCCCAGTCCTTTGCCCTCCTTCACACATATCGACCTCTCTCCCTCCCTATAGATTTGTATGACAGCCCCCTCTCCCACCCTATAGATTTATATGACAGCCCCCCCTCTTCCTCCCTATAGATTTATATGGTAGTCTCCCCTCTCCCGCCCTATAGATTTGTATGGCAGCCCCCCTCCCTTCCTATAGATTTGCATGGCAGTCCCCCCCTCTCCCTCCCTATAGATTTGTATGGCAGCCCCCCTCCCTTCCTATAGATTTGCATGGCAGTCCCCCCCCTCTCCCTCCCTATAGAGTCGCATGGCAGTCACCCCCTCACTTACCTGTAGTTGTGCTGGCCAGCATCGCTCCTCAGATCAGCAGACAGGAAGTGAAGACTTCCTGCTTCCTGTCTGTTGCACAGTATTGTGATTGCCCATACAGCAACAGGCAGCCTAGCAATTGGTTGCCTGTTGCTGACCACTGGCCACCAATGTCTCTGATATCGTTCAAAAAAATGAAATTTTTTTTTTTTATTGAAGAAGTTATTGGATGTTATAGTGTACACTACCATATTTACCACTGTGATATAAGGTTCCAATGCCAAATATAATAATTCATCCTTAAGGAACATTTAAAATCTAATCTAATGTGCTTCATTGTATTCGCTGTGGAGAATAGGTGTGCCATGGAATTTTCTTGGAATTGTTTGAATACTCTGTACACAGTGCTGTTTTTAGTGATTGTTCAGCACATAACACTGTTTATCGTGTTGTCTAATGCAAGATTATCTGATCCTGAAATTATGATCCACTGTAGTGCATAGTTTGCAGCATAATGCTTTTATTGAGCTGTCTATTTTTGCTAAAATTATTGTTGTATAGTCTATTGCTTTATTGCATTTTTCAGTTTATAGACTTATGTGAGCTCACAATTCGTTCATTTGTATGAACGTTTGTATAATGTTTTATTTGTTTTTTAGTATATCCACAGATTTATATATTCTGTTCTTTCAACGATAACACCTGTGCACTATTGTACTTATTTCTTATTATTGAACTAGAGAGATTGGAACTTGCAATCCACGTGTTGCAATACTGGTATGCCAGCTCTAAGACCTGCAGAACCAACTTGCAGAGGTCTTCACCCATCATCTTAAGCACTAGGTAATGCCGGCTTAGGTTGACCGGTATCGTGCAGTTAGGACATGACACGGGGAGGCCCAAGTAGAACAACACCAGTGTCTAAATGTCCAGAAAGAACGGTGCACAAAATAAGTCCAAATTCAAAGTCAGAACAGACTGAAGTCTAGCAAATTTCCAACTATAATCAAAAGATTGTGGCAGGCAGTGTTAAAGTGAAGTTAAAATGCAAAGCAAAGGCCGGGTCAGGAAGAGTACAAGCAAACTCAAAAATATCCAAACAGAATTAAAGAGACAAGCACACACTAGCAAAGTTAAACTACAACCAGCAATGGAAACATGACGAAGGAAGCCTTTAAAATCACAGATATCTAATAGTAGCAGCCTAATGTAATGATTGACAGCTGTGTCTAATATTAAGTGATTGAACACATTGAAACATCTGATTCCAAGATGGCTGCATCCATTGATACATTGCCACATCCGTTCCCCGTCTGACAGGAGATCAGCGGGAACGGCGACTGACACCTACGTCCTCTGCTATTCTCTATCTACACTACTTCTTTTGGAAAAACTAATAAGCTCCTTTGGATTTCAATATCACCTCTATGTGGATGATACACAAATCTATCTATGACAAAAGACAAAAAATTATGATCAATATTCATTCTCAATTGCAGCTAGATCAAATCCCAAATAACAAAGATACACAATTTGTGAGAGTAGACTGCAGCGGGTAAGTTCCACTAACGATGAGGAGAGTAGACTTGTCCAGGAGCAGGCAGGTAACGGAGGTAGTGAGAGTAGACTGCAGCGGGTAAGTTCCACTAACGATGAGGAGATGAGACTTGTCCAGGAGCAGGCAGGTAACGAAGGTAGTGAGAGTAGACTGTAGCGGGTAAGTTCCACTAACGATGAGGAGAGGAGACTTGTCCAGGAGCAGGCAGGTAACGGAGGTAGTGAGAGTAGACTGCAGCGGGTAAGTTCCACTAACGATGAGGAGAGGTGACTTGTCCAGGAGCAGGCAGGTAACGGAGGTAGTAAGTCTAGACTGCAGAGGGTAACTTCCACTAACGAGGAGAGGAGACTTGTCCAAGAGCTGGCAGGTAACACGAGCAGAAACAGGAAACACCTCAGAGTCTCAAGGAATGAGAACCAAGAACAGGCAACGGTAATAAGGCAACAGGTGCTTTAAATACTGAGAGGTGATTAGTTGACCAATGAGACTAGAGGCGAGGTATTAACAGTTCAGGGTTTCTGCACATGCGCAATCTTCGTCAAATGGCGGACGGCCGCGGCTCAGGAGAGGCGCCGGCAGGAGCGAGAGAGATCCACGTCCCAACTTAGTGACACTAACAGTCCGGTGAGTGACAATATATTATCCCTATGTTCACGTAGCAGGTACTTTTGTTGAATTATCAAGCGTCTCCATTCACCCCAGGTATAGGCACCGCTTGTAAATATCCGTCACATGAAAGAAAGGAAATAATCTAGTGCAATACGTCTGATATAAAAAGCACTTTAAATTTAATAAAAAAATTAAAATAATGTCACACATAGGGTATATGTAATTGCTCATACCAGATAATAGACAAAGTAATGTGTATCAGTATACAATATGGAAATCCATAAGTACTTTAACAATACGGATGCAGCAGATGCAACAGATCTTCCGCATCAGCAAACAACTCCCCGATGTTCATCAACCAATGCGTTTCGACTGTAGTGTAAGTCTTTTTCAAGGTGATGTGACATAGCTCCGGAAGGTACTATAAATACCTCCATGTTCCGATCATGTGACTTTCAAAGTTAACTCATTAATACATAGAATGAATATAAAACCAAAAGGTATATAACAAAAAATATGGCACATAAAACATTATAATGCGGCGAAGAAACAATGTAGAAATAAAGGGTATTCAAACAAATATTGAACAGCTACAAATTCAAATCTGTATAAACCGCACATCATTACCAGACTGCAAGTATTCAAATTTGCATAAGCCGCACCCCATTACCGGGATGCATGTATCAAAATTGGCTACATAGTCTTAAAAAGCCAATTTATAAGATTCACACATTGTGAACATTAAATCGAAATCCCAACAGTAGCGCATCTACGATGCAAAGAGAATAGCTAGATGATTCGAACTCAATCTACTTAATTGACTACATACACATAGAGCTGAAATCCCGTTCATAAGGTATCTAATTGGCACCACCTGAGATAAAAAATCTCATTGTAAATGCCCGTATTGTAGCTGCAGGTAGAACATGTAGATGTATTTTACTGCGGGGAATACATGTATCAGGAATAGCTAGATAATGTTAACCACTTAGTGAACTGAATAAACGTAGCACTAAATCCCATTCATAAAGTATCAAAACCACACCGCCAAGGGTGAGAAAATATTTAATAGTAAATACCTGTATTATAGCTGCAATAAAAGCAAGTAAATATATTGTTATAGAATACCCATTTCTTCCCCACTAACAAAAAAACACACAAAATCCAAGGAAAAACATAAAACAAATCATAAAAAATATCAAATACATAAAAAATATATCTGAAAATAATAATACCAAATATAATGAGTATAATTAAGTAAATCTACAAATTACAAAACGCAAAAATGTCAAGAATACATCTCGTTACAGCAAATATGAAGTTTATAACGACGTGTTGGGACAGAATTCCATTCTTCAATTCCTATACATATTAGCTTATAAGAAAAAAGAAAAAAAGAGAAAAAAGTATCAAGAAAACATCAAAAAAATACCTATACTTAACAAAACAATTATTCTAAAAAACATTTCAGCTCAAAATCCTTGTTTAAGCCCTCAGGCATCAGACAATTTAAATTACAATCCAAGACCTCTCCTTTTAGATAGGAGATTATCAAGATCCCTATTTTTCCAATTTTTATGGACCCTATCAATACCTATAAAGTTTTTCATGCCTAGTACAGAGCAATTATGATGAAGTTTAAAATGTTTTGATACTGAATGCAAATCATAAACAATCTTAATATTCCGAAGATGTTCATATAATCGCTTTTTCAACGGACGGGAAGTCTTCCCCACATGAAACATGCCACATTGGCACCTCATTATTGTCCCTCTCATCACACTGTGCCCTCCTTTATCATTACACTACATCACCATGTGGCCCCTCATTACTGTCCCTCTCATCACACCATCTTATCACACTGTGCCTGTCACTCACCGGAGTGTGAGTGCCTCCACTTTGGTACGTGGTTCTCCATCTTTCCCACTCACACCTGTGTGGAACCGCGGCCGTCCGCCATCCTGTCGCACTGGGCATGCGCAGGTCCCTTTAACAACTACACCTGACCACTAATGTGATTGATGGATCAATCACCCCTCCCTACTTAAGGCACCTGCAGCCTTAGGTAGTTGCCTGATCTTGAAGTCTCACTCCCAGTGAACTTCTATAGGTGTGTGCAGTTTCCAAACTGCTTCCAGCTCTACTCCTGTGTGCAGTTTCCAAACTGCTTCCAGCTCTACTCCTGTGTGCAGTTTCCAAACTGCTTCCAGCTCTACTCCTGTGTGCAGTTTCCAAGCTGCTTCCAGCTCTACTCCTGTGTGCAGTTTCCAAACTGCTTCCAGCTCTACTCGTGTGTACAGTTTCCAAACTGCTTCCAGCTCTACTCGTGCTTCAGCTTCCACGCTGCTCCCTGCTCAACTCAGCGGCGGTTCCCATACCGCTACAACGCTTCACTTCTCAGCTGATTCCGGATCTACACAACTGGGTATGCTCTACTGACTATTGACTATTGCCTATTGCTCGCATACCAGTTGTATCCATTGTTGTTTGCTGCACAGGGTACAAGTACCCATATAGACTGTGTTACTGCATTGCTTCATTTAGGACAAGCTTTCACTCAAGCTACGATATCTCCTCACGCTACTACTTAGTGTTATTGTGCATATCTGCTGTGACCAGCTTCTCCTCACTGCAAGGCATCTACTCCATACAGACTATTCAGTGTGCCTTTCATCTCTGCCTCACAAGACATTGCTCTACTCGCGCTGTTTCCATACAGCCACAGTTTGCCTTTCAACTTCACTCTCCTGCACCTGGACAAGTCCTCATTCCTTCTCACAGCAGTGGTACAACTTGCTGCACGCAGACCACTGACTTCCCTGCTACCTACCCGCACCTGGACAAGTCCTCCTATCACAGCGGTGGTACAACTTGCTATACGCAGACCACTGACTCTCCTATTACCTATCTACACCTGGACCAGACTCCTCACCATAGCGGTGGTACAACTTGCTGAACGCAGACCACCGACTACCCTGCTACCTACCTGCACCAGTACTATTCTTCCCATCACTACAGTGGTACAACTTGCTGTACGCAGACCACTGACTACTCCTCCACCTACTATCACCTATCCACGTCCACTACTCGTGTCTACATTATCTTCAGCCTCCAGTTTACTGCTCCAAGTCGCTGACTTTCCTCTAACCATAGCTGCAAGTCGCTGACTTCCTCAGACTATCTCTACTCTCCTGCTGTTGTGTCGCTCCAATCATTCACCTGCCTGCTTTGAGGTGCGTGCCATAACCCCGCCTCTCTAGCAGAGTTCCATCTGGTGAAACTCGGGTAAGCAACTCCTAGTGCCCGTGACAGTGCCATCCTTTATCATTACGCCGCATCACACTGTGGTCCCAGCAGTTAAAGAATAAAGTCCATGGACCCCATAATTTGTCAAAGGATCTAACAGAATTTTCAATTATACTGGTCATATACTCTATACGATGAATATTAAGCTCAGTGGTCGAAGTGGAAGTTTAGAAGTGGCGGTATGAAAAATGTAATTAGAATGTAAACAAGTGAATGGAATTTTATTATTTTACAATGAAGGCAGTATGAGAAGTAGCGGTATGGCCTACTACCATATGCACCCACTTTCCACCACTGCTTACCTTTCAATTCACACAAATTGTACTTTATCTTTAACTAAACTTAGGTATTAATCATAATTAACATGTCAAGAAACTGCAGTTCATGGTTAGCAAGCCCAGTAATAAAAAAACAGCAGTCTCCTATCACTACCATGTCACAGACCGTCCACCACTAAGGTTACTGACTAAAGCCTTCTACCTACAGAAACATGAAAAAGTGCTGGAATGCAATAATCATGTTAATATGTCAGTCTTCTGCATGAATCTCAGTGCAACAAGTCAGACCTCCTCATAATATAAATCCCACCAGATTCAGGATAGTTGGCAGACTGCCCTGCTCTCCCTTGCCTGTTCTCGTCACTTTCACAGCTTGTGGCTGCTGTCTTTAGATCAGCTGCTGCTTGTCTAGATCCTGGAATGTTGGAATGGCCCTATTTGGAAAATAAAATGGGTACACGAAAGTTAGTAAACTCCAACCAGCCCCAGTGTTAAATCAATATAGCACCCACATTTTATAAGTAGACCTCCCTTCAACCAAAACATTAAATTAATAGCATACACATTTAATAAATAGACCTATTTCCCTCCAACCAGCTCCAACATTAAATTAATAGTGTTACCATTTAAACAATAAACCTATTTCCTTCCCCCAAACAGCCCCTCATACACACACATAATATAAATACACTGGCCCCTCACACACACATAATATACATACACTGGCCCCTCACACACACATATTATATTAATATAAAGGGTGCCTCTTTTCATTTTGAGGAAAGAGAGGTGTCAGGATTGAGGCAGGGGGTCATGTGAGGGAATAGATAATGAGCATGTGTCATGGGGAATATCAAAGAAAAGCTGGTGAGTGTTGTAAGGGTATTGTTGGCTGATGAGGGGCCGTGTGGGGAACAGACTTCTAACTCACATGCCCCCCCTCTGCCCAGCACCTTCACACATGCCCCCTCTCTGCCCAGCACCTTTAGCCACACATGCCCCCTCTCTGCCCAGCACCTTTAGCCACACATGCCCCCCCTATGCCCTGCAGCTTCCATCACAGATGCCCCCCCTGCAGCTTTCATAACACATGCCCCCCCTGTGCCCTGCAACTTCCATCACACATGCCCCCCTATGCCCTGCAGCTTCTGTCACACATGCCCCACCTCCAGCTTCCATCACTCATGCCCCCTGTGCCCTGCAGCTTCCATCACACATGCCCCCCTGCAGCCTCCATCACACATGCCCCCCTGTGCCCTGCAGCTTCCATCACACATGCCCCCCCTATGCCCTGCAGCTTCCATCACACATGCCCCTCTATGCCCTGCAGCTTCTATCACACATGCCCCCCCTGCAGCTTCCATCACACATGCCCCCCCTGTGCCCAGGGGCGGGCTGGTCTGGGTGGCAGGGGGGCATCGTCCCCCCGGGCCACTTGGTTTCAGCGCTTTTAGGTTCGACCGGCCACTCCTGGGATTACAAAATCTCCTCATTTTGTCCCGCGGCCGCATCACATGACACGCGATGCAGCCGTGTCATTGGACGCGGCCGCCTGTGTGCCCCCTGGGTTATACTAAGCCAGCGCGCGCCTGCCTGTGCCCTGCAGCTTCCATCACACATGCCCCCCTGTGCCCTCCAGCTTCCATCACACATGCCCCCCCTGTGCCCTCCAGCTTCCATCACACATGCCCCCCCTGCAGCTTCCATCACACATGCCCCCCCTGTGCCCTGTAGCTTCCATCACACATGCCCCCCTATGCCCTGCAGCTTCTATCACACATGCCCACCCTGCAACTTCCATCACACATGCCCCCCCCCTGCAGCTTCCAAGTACCCTTCTTCTCACCTTTTTCCACACGAATGATGACAGGAACAGAAAGAAATGATGGAGCTCCTACACCGAATACCTTAGAATTCCAGCATCCCGCCTTCACTGTGTACCATGTGACCGCTGCGATCACATGACCCTGATGCCATATCGAGTGCCACTACAGCCTCTACCCTAGCTCTAACACCAACCTCACCCAATTCGCAGCAACCACCCCCCCCCCGGGTAGGGCGCACAAGTTGGGGGAGGGGCCAATTTGTTTTCCCTCCCTTGTCCCCCCCATCTGGGCCCCCTGAGAGCCGCTTTCTAAAACAGCCACCATTAACTTTTTCAGTAATCTGTGCTACAGAAGCTCTTGTGTGGGATTAGAACAGCTAGCCTTCACTCCTCACGTACATCAATGAGTCTTAGGCAGCCTCGGACTGGCCCGCCAGACAGCCGGTCAATCCACCGGTAGGCCCAGCGGGGTTGAAGCTCCGCCCCCTCCGTTGTTAGGGCGGAGCTTGATGTTGAACTTTGTTTAGATGGCGGCGGCGGTCACATCTCCTGTAACCACACTACCGCGCAGATGCAGAGAGCCCAGGCGCGGTAGTGTGTTTTTCAGCAGTTTGAGCAGGGGAGGAGGACGTCCTGATATCAACATACTGATCCAAGGTCAGTTTGGTCATCATAGGTTCATGCAACACTGGACGCAATAGACCACGCCCCCTCTGACGCTGCAGAGTTTCCCCGGGTTATCTGAAGCCCAGCCAGTTTGATCGTGGCTGGGATACAGAAGCTGGATACTGCCGTTTGATCGAGGAAACATATGGACTGAAAGATACCTTTTTAACATACAAAATGTGAGTGTTTTTAACCCCATGTTTTAACTTAATAAATAGAGAACGTAAAACACCATGAGATCTTTCTCTGTTCTCTCCCTGGTCTCCCATATGTGCACTCTGGTGAGGAGAAGAAACAGGTTTAGAGGGGAGTAAAAGTACATCGTGGTGGTGCTTTTTGAAGCAAGAGGACACATTATTCAAATACTGTATGGAATAGAAAAGGTCACATTGATGTAAGTTTACCATCTGGGACATCGGTATAGGTGGAACTAGAAGACCAACATCCTTTAATGACTTTGGGACCGTTTTCCCCTTGACTTATTCATTGACCCAATCCTTGTGTTTCTTTACCCTTCCCCCATTTGCGCCCGTCCTTTGATATTTATATTCTCTTTCATACAACACTGGCAGCATACCAGCATATATGGAATAAATGTGACAGGCTTTGGATGGGCTGTATTCTGTTCATTTTTTTGTTTTTTAAAATTTCCCTTCTCAACAAGCATTCATTGGTGAAGTACGCAACCGTAGTAGCACTGATGCTGTGTGTATGGTCTTTGACGAGTGGCATATTCTGTAAGAGTCCTTAAAAAATAATTATAACAAAGAGTCATTTTAATAATCAGACTGTGTATACAAGATCTGGCAAATGAAGGGTGCTTTTCATGTAGTCTAGTATTCCAATTGCATCCAGTTGAAAATATAATCATTCAGGGTTGTATAATATGTTGGTCTATATTGTATGTTAGTGTAGAAAGGCACATGCATAGGAGAACATAATTATATTTATATATTTTTCCTTTTGCCTATTGTGCATTCTTTTTGATGGTTGTCCTGTTTAGAATTTAGGGGTGATATAGTGAAAGTATTATAGGCATATATCAACCGTATTTAAAATGAAATTAGATGGATTTCACTGAGATTAGTTGAGAATTACAATCACTTGTTTTTTTATGAATTGACTTTTATTCCAGGACATGTCACAGCAACAACAGGTTGGTAACCATTGTACTAAAAAATTAATTGTGCAGTTTATGTCTTCTAATTGATGATGTTATTATTTGGTTTGTGTAGCTCTTGTAATGGCTTTTAATAAGCTCAATACATGATGGGCAATAACAACATATGAGGCGAGGGTTGGAGGTAACCAAATGATGCACTTATCATAAGTAACTGTCTTGGTGCATTAGGAGACGACAGGAGCTGGTACTGGAGTTTCTTCCAAACCACAAGTGTTTTATTAATGGGTCCCATGTAGTTCCCTACCAGTAGAATGGGCAGGGTCTAATGCAAAAGGTGCACATTTAAAATAGTGCTATAAGTTGTCCTCCATAGCCTGACCACACCCCCTTTACTGGCCACACCCACTCCTAAAGTTGGCCACACCCCAATATAGTGGGCCCCTATCACTGAATTCCCCCGGTGGGCCCTTCATGCCCCAGTCCGACACTGGTCTTAGGTGCCAATGACCCTGTCGCTGGTTCACCAATTGTCCCTCCTTGGACCACTTTTGGTAGGTACTGACCTCTGTATACCGGGAACACCCGACAATACCTGCCATTTTTTATATGCTCTGACCCAGTTGTCTAGCCATCACAATTTGGCACTTGTCAATGTCGCTCAGATCTTTATGCTTGTTCATTTTTCCAGCTTTCAACACATCAACTTCAGGAACTGATTGTTCACTTACTGCCTAATATATCCCAAAGGTTGGTGTATTTATATATTATACACAGAGGTCATGGAAATTTATAAGAGCTGATATGGAAAATGTGAATTAAATTTTATCGCTTGAAATTAACTTTAGAACTCCTTTAGTCTCCACATAACAACATGATTATCACCATTTTATTAGTATAGCTCCACAGATTCTGTAACACCTGACATAATAATACAGATTAAACATACATGATAAGAGCAAACATAATAACATGGGTACAGTTAGGCAGAATAATAAATATTTAGATAAAATTAACAAAACAAATCACATTTAATACAAAAACATGACCGGAACATGCAAGGAAGATGGAGTACGGACAGTTATGAGCCATAGGGTAAAAGGCTCGGACAATGACAGCTTACATTCTAGATGAAGGTTTTAATGACAGACAATAGGGACAAATATGACATTAGGCTTAGTGATCCATGTTGATAGCAGAGGAGGTGAAGTCTAAATGATCCAAGTTGTAGGAGGGTGTGAAGAAGGGGTGATGGGTAACAGGGATAGGGATGATGGGCAGGGGGGAATGGGAAGAAGGGGAACAGGGGTGTTAAGGTAGGATTGGAGGGTGAAGAGGATGAGACAGTAAAGGATTGAGTAGAAAGGGTATGTGTGGAGCTAGGGCACTTAAATAAGCATTGCAGGTGGAGACATTTTGCTATTCATAATTTACCCTGTTAGTGAGATGTATTAGACATAGTGGTTGATGTAGGTGCCTAGCAAACATTGTTGCATTATCATATACTGTATATAGCTATTGATGACAAAAATACTGATAATATTGACTTCCTTATTAATCTTATCTTACTTAACCTCCTGAAGAGCAAGGGCCAGAAGACTGTTTTGACACAGGGTAGTGAACCAGAGGAATGTACATGGTGGATTTAGCTGAAGGCTTCGGGCAGATAACGGGCTAAGTGAGCACAAATCTATGTGGCAAGAAATGTCAAAGTTAAATAAATTGATGAAGTCAGCTAAATTGATTAATATTGGTTTACCGTGGGGTTGCGATTAGTATGCTGCATCTAATAATGCAATCGCACGGGTAAACAACACACACACATTTACACTTACATTTGTAAATAGTACACCTTTAATAAAGTTCAAACTCACATCAGTTTATTAGTAAGACTCAATGATTATTTATGCTAAGATAACTTTACATTAAAGGTAATTATGGTTCAGACCCTAAGAAATGTAAGTTGTTTGGTCTTATATTATTCCTCATTTCACCAGAAGAAATCCGGTATCAGCGGCTAAGCGATTGCTAGTTATGATTATTATAGGATTGATACTCTCTAATACTGTATACAGCACATGTTAATAGGTTGGTGTAAACTGAATTTAGGTGGTTCCCTCAAGCAAGACATGTGCTCAGCTGTTGGAGTGAGTTGCTCCCTCTTTCGGACAGATGACTCCTTTTAAACTAACCTATGACCAGCATCCTTCTGGAACATCATAAAACCTGGACCAATGAAGAATGACCTTAGTTTTTATTTGTGTACATTGTGATATCATCACTGTTTTTTGTTAACTCAAACTGTATATAAGCAAGCCCCTGGCCCAGTAACAGCCTCATTGACTGCAGACGTCAGGACTGAAGCTGTACCTGGATGTATTCAGTTATACTTTCTTGTATTTTGTTATTCCTTATTATACTTCATCATAGTTTGCTGTAATTCATCTATATTTTGCTACTAAATCTCTTAGTGCGTTGGAACCACATTAATCGCATTTGACAATATTTATTTGTAGCGATAATGCGGACATAGTAAAACTAAGCTGGAACACCAGCTCAAAATGGCATCAGTAGCAGATAGCGCAGACTGCATGGAGAGCAATAGCACACTGAACAGGATCCGCTGGAAGCTGAGTAGTAGAAGGAAGCTAGTAACCAATGTTGTTAACCTGGATCTCTAAGGAGCTCCAGAAGCCTGTCTACTGGCGATTCCTGCTCACAGTCACCACCATCAGTGGTAAAATCAAGCAAATAAAGCAGTGGAAAGACGAGGACCCAAGAAGTATACAGATGGTCTGGGGGGCAGAGACGCTTGGGGACTGGTAAGCTCGTCTGTCGATTTGACTTGGAGCAGTGTCCAGTTGACACCAGGGGGGTGCAGCTGCTAAGAGCTAGTCGTGGGGCCTCCTGATGATCAGACCATACCTTCAGACATAGCCAAAGCACTTGGCTTCTCTTGTTGAGGGGGAGGAGCCGTTCACAAAATCAAAGCAATAGGAGGTATAGTTATACTGGAAGGGGATAGAGATAGTGTCAGGGGGTGGAGGACATACCCAGAACACAGAAGTACCAATCAGTCAATCACAGCAGTGAGAAAAAAGGCTGAAAGGTTCTTACCAAAAGTTCCAAAGGAATAGACAAGCACTGGCGCTTTACTTTAAAAAAAAGTTGGCTTCTTGGCCTATGTTTCACAGAAAATTTTGTAAAGCTAAGGACCATCTGGTAATCCTCCCATTCATATAATTTTTCTAACACTTGTGGTCAGTAACCAGCTTAAATTCTCTCCCCAAGAGGTAATATCTGAGTGTGTCCAATGCCCATCTAATTGGCACGCTTCTTTTTCAACAATGGCATCGTAACATTCATTTTTGTTAAGTTTTCTACTCAGATAATTCACTGAGTGTTCTTTCCCATTCTTATTCTGAGACAGAACAACACCTATCCCTACCGCTGAGGCATCTGTTTGTACAACAAATTCTTCTTTAAACTCTGGTGTTAGCACTGTCATTGTTGTGGTTCTGTTTCTGTGTGGAAGTGGTAGTGATGAAGTACACATACCTTGGTGTGTATCTGCTTGTTTGTACTGGGTATTGTTCCTGAGTGGTTCTTTTGGGTGGAGGCAGGCAGGATTTGTTGATTGTCTTGGTTGTTCTTAGTGCTCTGTTGTTTCGTTCAGGTGTTGGTATAAATCTTTAGTTCCTAGTGTTGCGTGCTATTGGGTTCTGTTTGACAGAGTTGGGGAAGTAGATGGGGGATGGCGCTGACCTTTTTGCCATTTTTGAAATATTAAAAATGTTCAGACATATTAAACATATCTCATCAGACTATAACTCATCTAAATAAATGTAGTAGTAGACATGTCTACTGTGTGAGTAATAGACTATATCTATGTTTCCAATCACGGCTCTCAGCAGTGTTCCAAAGCCAGTGAGCTGTCACAGTGGAGGTTTCAGCACCTGCAAGTATTGGCACAACTACACAGAGAGGCGCGGAGTCTAACATGCTGCCGGTTTTCACCAGGGACCCCCGCAAGGAGGTTTGGACTTCGCGGCGAACGACATGCAGGTCGCGGCCCTCCCAGGTAGCTACTTGCGAGATGACGGAGAAATACGTGGTCATACAGGCAGGGTCAGGAACCAAGCGGGCAGATAAGGTACAGAATCAAGAGACGAAGAGGAGTCAGCAGGCGGAGGTCAATCCGGAGAGTAATGCTGTACAAAAGGGAGATCCACAAAGCGAGGTCAGGAAAGCCGGGTCAGTAACAGGAGAAGTCAGGCAAAATAGAATATAATATGGAGCTGGAACTCTGGAGACAAAACAACCAGTTGCTCTGGCACCCTAGTGGTGTCAGAGTAGGCTATTTAAAGGAAGTGACCAGCCCTCATTGGTGGGCAGTGAGTCGGCGGTCAGACGCGCTGACCGCCGAAGGAAGTCCAGCAGTGCGTCCCGTTGCTATGGCGACGGGCGCGCATGCGCACCACGCCGCCGGAAGAAGCGTCCCCGTTGCTTGGCAACGGGGCGCTCAGGCGGAAGAAGACGCCTGTCCCTGCCTAACGAGGAGGCGCAGGGACGGCGTCTGATATGAGCTAACTGAACTGAATGAACTAACTAGATCAGAATGAACTAATCACCAAAATGAACTAGATTTCCCATCACTAGATTAAACGTGGTGAGGCTATTGGATGTAAGGGCATAGCCGACAGAGCTATTCTATCCTTCCAGGGTGTTTTTCTGATTCATATGATAGTTTTGTTCGGGTTTTATTTTTCCTGACTTGAACACTTTATTAAACTCAATCACCTTCTCCATGATTTCAAATGGACCCTGTTACTTTGCCAAAAATTTACTCTCTACAGTTGCAACAAGAATAAGCATTCTGTCCCCAAGTGCAAAAGTGGGTACTTGGACGGGATGGTTGTATACCCTCTGTTGAGCCTGTTGGAATTGCTCCATGTGCTCCCTCACTATCAGCACAAAGGCAGCAATTATTTCCTGAATTTGAGAAACATGCTCACTAAAACTTCTATATGGACTGGGTTTCCCCTCCCATGCCTCCTTTGCCATATTCAATAAACCTTTAGGATGTCTCCTGTATAACAAATCAAACAGAGAGAAACATGGAGACGATTGTGGAACTTCCCTAATGGCCATCAACACATATCATCATCATCATCATCATTTATTTATATAGCGCCAGCAAATTCCGTAGCGCTTTACAATTGGGAACAAACATTAATAAAACAATACTGGGTAATACATAAAGACAGAGAGGTAAGAGAACCCTGCTTGCAAGCTTACAATCTATGGGACAATGGGAGTTTGAA
The DNA here is from genome assembly GCF_038048845.1 of Mixophyes fleayi. Classification (NCBI taxonomy): domain Eukaryota; kingdom Metazoa; phylum Chordata; class Amphibia; order Anura; family Limnodynastidae; genus Mixophyes; species Mixophyes fleayi. Next base: position 80,448,778 of record NC_134408.1, read on the forward strand.
ACACAAGGACATGTGCTACATCATAAGGTAAAAGTACTGAGTGGGCTGTGTGTGTACCAATGTTGGTCAGAGAGTTGTTGTCTTGTGTTAGCTGTGTAGAGGGTGGTAATAGGGGAGATTAAGATGGTGGTTCAGGAATATCATAAGCTTGTCTAAAGAGGTGGGTTTTCAGAGAACACTTGAAAGTTTGGAGAATAGAGGAAAGTCTTACTGTGCGAGGGAGGGAATTCCACAAAGTGGGTGCAGCCCGAAAAAAGTCCTGTAACCGAGAATGGGAGGATGTGATGAGAGTGGAAGAGGGACGCAGATCTTGTGCAGAATGGAGGTGTCGTGTAGGGAGATATTTTGAGACAATTGAGGAAATGTATGTCGGTGCAATTTTGTTGACGGCTTTGTATGTTAGTAGAAGAATTTTATATTGGATTAGATGAAATGTAGAGACTGACAGTGGTTCAGCAGAGGAAGAACGGTTTGCAAGGAAAATCAATCTAGTCGCTGCGTGCATAATAGAATGAAGGGGTTCAAGTCTGACTTTGGGAAGACCAGTAAGGAGGGAATTGCAATAGTTGATGCGGGAGATGATGAGTGCATGAATTAAGGTTTTTGCGGTGTCTTGTGTGAGATATGTGCGTATTCTGGAAATGTTCTTTAGATGTATGTAACATGATTTAGATATAGAGTTGATGTGGGGAATAAATGATAGTTGTGAGTCAAGGATAACACCTAGGCAGCGAGCTTGGGTGGTGGGATTTATGGTCATGTTATCAACAGAAATAGAAATGTCAGACAGGAAGCTTCAGTTTTTGGGTGGGAATATTATTAATTCAGTTTTTGAAAGATTGAATTTGAGTTGGAGAAGACATCCAAGATGAAATGGTAGAAAGACAGTCAGTAACGCGAGACAACACAGATGGTAAAAGATCAGGAGAGGATAGATAGATTTGTGTATCATCCGCATAGAGATGATACTGAAATCCAAATGAGCTTATTAGTTTTCCAAGAGAAGTGGTGTAGATAGAGAAAAGCATAGGGCCTAGGACTGAGCCTTGCGGTACTCCAACTGATAAAGGAAGCGGAGCAGAGGTGGATCCAGAGAAATTAACAATTAAAGAGTGATTAGATAGGTAGGATGAGAACCAGGATAGGACACTGCCTTCAAGACCTAGGGATTGTATCGTTTGTATGAGGAAAGTGTGGTCAACAGTGTCAAATGCAGCAGAGAGATCTAGGAGAATTAGAAGAAAGTAATGGTTTTTACTTTTTTACTTTTTCTGATCAAATCATTGACAACCTTGGTCAGCGCAGTCTCTGTGGAGTGTTGAGAGCGAAAGCCTGACTGAAGAGGATCCAATATGTTGTTTGCTGTAAGAAAGTGTGTGAGATGAGTGTAGGCAATTCTCTCGAGAAGCTTGGAGGGGCACGGGAGCTGAGAGATGTGGCGGTAATTTGCGAGAGAGTTTGGGTCAGAATTTTTGTTTTTTTAAAATGGGAGTAATCACTGCATGCTTGAATAGTGATGGAAAAATACCAGTAGAAAAAGATAGATTACAGATTTTAGTTAGAGGGGGAATGAGCACAGGAGACAGGGACCTACTAATTTGTGAGGGAATGGGATCAAGAGGACAGGAGGTAGAGTAGGAAGATGAGAACAGAGTAGAGAATTCTTCTTCATTTGTGGGATCAAATGAAGAGAGAGTATTAGAGGGTGCTACAAAGGAATTGAGCTGATTGCTTGTCGAGGGAGATGATACCATTTCAAGTCTGATCTTATATGATAACAGATAATACCAGCTACTTCCATCTTTGTCTACACCTTTTATAATATGCATTTTAAGGTTCCTAAGTGTAAAAGGGCTTAATGTCCAACTCACAAACAACAGATGTCCAGTTTACTTCACATACAAATAGCTTTTTTTTATCCCTATAAAGGATTCCAATGTTTTTCCACAGGTAATGAGGCAGATAGACTGTGCAAACTGACAGCCTTTTAAACCACACCTTGCAAGTGCATCTATTAATTGGCCTACAGTCTGACAGGCAGGGCCGAAGACCTGCAGTGGACCTAATGAATAGAAACCCAGGAAACCCTTGATCCGGCTGTTAAGCCAAAAGCTTTTGGAAAATTGTCTTTCCAATACTATAAATTTCCCTGGAGTTTAAAGCACATAAGTCAGAAACCTGGGACTTACATACAGTTCATCAATGACTTTGCCAACGTTTCTGTTATATAGTGACTGAAGTGTAAATTTAGAAACATCAATATGAAAACTGTAATGGGAATGTAAGTGAATGGAATTTGATACTTATACAATGAAGGCAACAGGAGAAGTATGGCATACCACCAAATAAACCGCCACTTCGACCACTGCCATATATAAATAATTGAAAACTATAGGACTTCATCTTGGCGGATACTACAATCCAAAGGAATAGGCCATATTCAGGTATGTGTGTGTGTGTATATATATATATATATATATATTTATATATATATATAATTTGCAATAACACTAATTACAAAACAACCTAACAACTAAGTCATATAACAAACAGAGGAATTGTAAAGATATAGTTTAGACTTGATAGTAATTCATGCAGCAAAAGCATTATTGGGAAATAAGTTACCCTGAGATCTTAGAGGGAGGCTCTGTATCTCAGTAAGAACTTTACAATGCTGACAGGTTACCTAAGTTAAGGACAGAAACCTCCCTTGGAGCAGAAGGGCAGAACCTGTGTTGCCCATTTTAAGAGAGAGAACAGGTGATAGAGTGAGACAGTGTAAAAGCCAAAGTGAAAATAATAGTAATAGTCATCAATTCCATGCGTGCCTGTGAACCATTGTCAATATCATTCACTGTTTGAAACTAAGTGAAATGATAAATTAATAAAGAAGTGTAATTTCACAGAGAGATGGTCTGATGTCTATTCTACTAACATCTTTTTCTTTTTAAATCCAGTATTTTTATTGAAATTTTTTAAGATATAAACATACTAAACAACAAAAAGAAAAGAAAAACAATCGCATACATATCGGAATTAAATGACGGAATTTACAAGATTACATTAAAGCATAATAATAATAAATGTGCTATATTCATTCAGGATCATACATCGTAAATGCTTATACATAAGTATGTTACACATGCAGGGTTTATTACATGGACTCAGATACTTATTATAAGAACTGCGGTAGCAATACATTTAAGTAGATAGAGCATCTGTACTAGATGACATAGGATAGAATGGAGACTCTAACCATCTGTACCATATATTCTCAAATTTCTTCAGAGCTTGTCTGCTAGTATAAACAAATCTCTCGTGCCTTATGGTGGTATTGACCAGTGCCTTCCAATTTTTAACCGTGGGACTCGTCGGGGCCAACCACAGCCTCGCTATACAGACCTTAGCCAACATCAATAACTGTGAAATGTACATTTTTGTCAGTTTATTAACTTTCCCCTTCAATCGGAGCCCAAAGAGACAAGTGGCCGGTGAACTAAGAGACACTTCAATTCCAGTAACCTGAATACATCTCCTGATCCTTCGCCAGAAGATTTGTATACATGAACACTCCCATAGAAGGTGCCAAAAGTTAGCATTGATCGAATTTCAGACAGTAAGGGGTAGCATCCGGGCGAAATTTTGCCAATCTAATAGGGGTAAAGTAGGCCCTGTGTAAGATAAACACCTGTATTTGTTGAAATTTTAATGATGAAGTATAACCTTTAGTACTGTCTGTAACCATTTCCCACTCCTTGTCTGATAAAGGGCCAATATCTATTTCCCACTGATTCCTCAAACCATCCAAATCATCTGCAGTGGATTCATACAGAAGACATGAATACATTTGAGAGATCAGACCTCTATAACCCAAGGCCTGTAATTGTTTCCTCAGTGGATCCACCCCAAACACCAAAGTCTCCCCTTTAAATTGTGTGTTTAGGGCGTGTCGTAACTGAAGGTAAGAATAAAACATTGTTCTGGGTACAGAGAATTCCCCAACCAACTGTTCGAAGGATTTAAGTACATTTGTATCATAAAGCTGACCTACCGACACCACACCCAACCGAGACCACTCCCTGGCCCTCTTCACTGTATTCAACTTCTCAAATTTCTTTGCCCCCAAGATAGGAGTATATGGATCAATGTCAGTTTGTTTCATTATTTTATTACAGATTGTCCAAATCTTAACTGCCTGAATCAGGAGCGGAGGAGCCCGCATACCAAGCCGCCCCGCCAGCAGTGACTGTAAGGGAGTGTGATTAGAATTAAATTGGTGTACCAACACCCAATGTAGCTCATGGTAATCGGGGTCCGAAACCCATGCCTTAAGGTGGACCAATTGAGAGGCAAAATAATATAATTTCAAGTTAGGAAGTGCAAATCCACCAGAAGATCTGGATCTATACAGCGAGCTGAGCTTGACCTTAGCCCTTCCCCCTCCCCAAACCAATGAAATCAAATAGCTATCAATGCATCGGAAAATGGAGGGTGGAATATATACAGGTGACTGCTGGAGTATATATAAAAACTTTGGCTGCACCATCATCTTAATTAAATTTATCCTACCGGAGACAGAAAGTGGGAGCTTCTTCCATACATGAGTTTTTTCTTTAATGTATTTGATCTGGGGCCACAAATTAAGTTCTACATATTCAGCGGGGGTATTAGAGATCCATATTCCCAAGTATTTGAATTTCGATGCCCATTTTAACTGTAAGCCTTCTGGCATTGTCACGGGACACTCCCATCCCAGAGGGAACACGCTAGATTTATCCCAATTAATTTTTAGGCCGGAAAAAACTCAAATCCATCAACCACCCGCAGCAAATGTTTTAGGGAAGTGTCGTGATCTGAAAGGAACAACAGCATATCATCTGCATATAATGCCACCTTATCCTCTCTGTGCTCTGATCTAAGTCCCACAATTCTCTATCATGCCGGATCTTACAGGCCAGCGGCTCTATTGCTAATGCAAACAGGGCCGGAGACAACGGGCATCCCTGTCTAGTACCCCGCTCTAATTGAAATTGTTGAGAAAGATGCCCATTGACACAGACCCGCGCCACTGGATGTGAATACAAAAGTTTAACCCATTTTATAAATTCCGGGCCCACTCCAAATCGGGACAATACCTCCCACAGGTATGGCCACTCCACCGAGTCAAACGCCTTGGCTGCGTCCAAGGACACCACAACTTCGCTCTCAGAAGAGGGTGACCGCACCTGCAGGAGAGTATACAGCCTTCTAAGATTGATAGACGTGGATTTGCCCGGCATAAATCCCTTCTGATCCGGATGAATTAATTCCAGCACCACTCTACTTAACCTCAAAGCCAGTAATTTTGCTAGAATCTTAACATCATTTGACAAAAGTGAAATCGGGCGGTAGGACTCAGGGTACAACAAATCTTTCCCTGACTTAGGCAGCACCACCACTATTGCCTCTGCCATTGAAGGGGAAAGAGCGCCAATCTCACCCAGCTCGCTGAATGTATCCAACAACCTAGACACAAAAAAGGGCCGGTGTTTTTTATATAATTCAATTGGGATTCCATCTACTCCAGGGGCTTTACCATTAGGGAATGACATAATAGCTATATCAATCTCTTCAAGAGTAAAGGGTGAGTCCAAAAACTCCCTACTATCATCGGAGAGGACAGGAAGGGAGATACCATTCAAATACTGCTGTAACGTATCCATGTCATATCTGACCTGTGACTTATATGTATTCGTGTAATATTTATGAAATACCTCAACAATATCAGGCATCAGATACTTCTTAACCCCACTGTCATCACAGATAACCGGTACTGCTGCATCTGCCCTCTCCGCCCTTGTCAGATAAGCCAGGAAGCTACCATTTCTATCGTCCTCTGCATATCGTACATGCTTAGAAAACAGAAATTTACGTTTGGATTTCTCAAATACATACTCTACCCACTCTCTCTGGGCCAACTGCCATGTTCCCCTTGCAACCTCAGTTTTGTCCGCAATGTATTGTGCTTCTAAGGATTTACACTTTTTCTCTAATATGTGTTCTTTTTGTCTGGACGACTTTTTAATTTCAGCTATGCCAGCAATTAATGTCCCCCTTAGGAAAGCCTTAAAAGCGTCCCAAACTATAGGTGGCCTTGCTGTTACCAGATTATCTACAAAGAAGCCTTCCCACTGTGTCACCAAGGTCGCTCTTGTACCCATCAAGGAGAGCCAGAAGGGATTTAATTTCCAAAAGGACTGGCCTCTATCAATTTCAAAATCAATAGATAGGCAGAGGGGCGAGTGGTCAGAAATTCCCCTAGGCCTATATTCCACGCTCCTCACCAGCGGTACCAGAGAGTGTGACAGCAGAGCCAGATCAATTCTTGAAAATGCATTATGTGATGTAGAAAAGCAGGAGAATTGGACATCTTCTGAGTGCCTCAAACGCCATACATCTACTAACCCCATTTCCTCAACCAGAGCAGAAAAAGCCGACTTAGAGTTGCCAACTACAGCATTTTTCTCTCGCCATCTGTCCACCTCTCCATTTATCACATTATTAAAATCCCCTATACAAATGGCTGGAACATCTGGGAACAATGCCATGAATTCTCCACATTTCCTTAACACCTCACCATTATACGGTGGGGGTATATATACAGCTAACAGAATCACCGGAACCCAATTAATGACAGCCTTCATCAGTACAAACCTTCCCCCTGCATCCACTTGAATTTTTTCCAAGGAGAAGCAGAGACGTTTATGTACCAATATAGAGACCCCTCGAGAATTAGTCGTGTACGTAGAGTGGTATGCCCTACCTACCCATGCTTTTTTAAGGGTGAGTATTCTATCACCGTGTAAGTGAGTCTCCAATAGACAAACAATATCAGGATCATTTTTTCTAATTTGTCTTAGTACAAGAGAACGTTTCACAGCATTATTTAGGCCCCGCACATTCCAGGAGAGAATTTTCAGCTCCTTATCAGATGTACCAGAATACATATAATAGCAGTCCCTCTTATCTCACTACCCCGCATCCCACACCCCTGCAGAGCATACATTGACATACTTATAAGCACATATAATCCTTGTCTATATATTTGCGATAACATTAAAACTACCCACAACTTAAATAACTTTAATACTAAATCCATACCCCCACCCTGTATACTTCACTCAACTTAAGTATACCTTAAACCCTAACTTAAATTACCTTAAGATATTCAGCAGGCCAGCACACTACCAAAAAAAGGTCACCCGCCAACCCGCAAAATACCAGAAGATAGAGGAAGGAAAAGGGGCGAATTGAGACAAAAGAGGAAAAGAATGGCCTTAAAGCCATTACAGCCCATTACATTTTTTTTTTATTTTTTTTACAGTGGACCTTTCAATCACAGACCCCACCTGAGCGAAATACATTTTTTTTTTTTTTGTACCACAGAAGAGAAATTACATTATGTATAGCAAATACCATGCATAATATCAATGACAAATCAGCAATGTCCAAAGGACTATCAGGAGAGACATAAAAAAAGTACTCATCCAGCATCAGCGTCCAGCAGCAGCTAGGCGGTCCAACCAAATTGCAGCCTCTCGGGGAGTATCAAAAAAGGATGTACGGCCCTCCGAAACCACTCTCAACTGGGCAGGGAAAATCATGGCATATGGGATCTGTAAATCTCTCAATCTTCTCTTCACCGGAATGAATTGAGCCCTGTTCTTATGTACATCCAGAGCGAAATCAGGATACATTGCTACTCGCTGACCATTGTATTCCACTGAACCTTTCTGCCTAGCCAAGCGTAGAATGGTATCTCGGTCACGATAGTGCAACAATTTGGCTATGAAGGTGCGTGGGGGGGCTCCAGGAGGGGGTGCTTGAGTTGGAATACGGTGGGCCCGCTCCACTGCGAATTGGGCTGTAAATGAATCTGTACCAAACAGTTGGATTAACCACTTTTCCAAGAAGGATTCTGGGGAGACACCTTCTGCCTTCTCGGGCAATCCAACCAACCGAATGTTGCTGCGACGCAAATGCCCCTCCATATCCTTAAGCTTTTGTTTAAACAGAGAGGCCTGCGACTCCAGACTCTCCAACCGGCCCGCAACTGGTGCAGAAGTGTCCTCCAATATAGACACACGTGTCTCCACTTCACCCACTCTCTCCCTGATTTTTTGCACGTCTTGCCGGAGAAGAGAGAGGTTCACCTGCACCTCTCCTATTTTATCCGTAACACGCTTTTCAGATGCCCCAATGGCCTGTAGGACCTGCTGTAATGTAACTTCAGGGTCCGCCAGTGGAGCCGACAAAGGGGGGGTAACGGGATGTGATGCATTTCCTGAACCAGAGGCTGTAGTGGAGGAGCGAGCAAAGCGGTCCAATTTTCCCGCTGCGGTGGACTGGTTATGTTTGCCCATAATTTCACAGGAAAGATGGGATGATATTTATCCTATAAGCTTATATGCAACCCTGTAACCTGTATAGCTTTAATTACGTATAGGCGTACAGCTCAGATTGTATTGCTAGCAGTGCATTGCAGCAAGTTATCTTCACAGAGAAAGGTATATCTCCTCCAACACTGATAATGATAATCAAATAAGTCCAGAGCCCAATTCAGTTACTCCTCACTTGTACAAGGATATAAATATAAATATAAGGATATAAATATACCTGTTTCAGATGGATATCACAGGCTGTGTTCACCTAGGCCAGTATGTGGTATTACAGAGGCGCTATGTTCCAGCAGTCATCAACTGCCACAAACTGCCACAGACTGCCTGTAGTATTCCTCTACCCAGATGCTCAACTCTTTCTCTCCCAGTCTTGGGTAAAATGGCAAGAGCACTATCAAAACAGGTACACTATGTACAGCAACTATTCGGATGCACAGTTTTGGGTCCAAAAGTTTCTTTATTCCACTATAACGGAGATCAACAGGATATCTGGGATGGAGAGCTCGTAACTGTGCTTGTTACTCCATGCTCGTCCAGGCCACGCCCCCCATTCTACTAACATCTTAGTTGCGCTACTACACCTTTGTCATCTCAACTACTGAAATGGTTATTAAACTTTCATGTGCACGGCCATTTTACACTTTAAACTCAGAGTTGGGATAACAAAACGATTGAGCAAGGCTAAAAGAAACCAGTAGGAAATATATGCATTTAATATGTGAGTTGCACCTACACCACCAGACCGGCGTAGAAATGGCTACATATATAGGGAAAATATTTGTGATTCATTGACTTGTGATTTGTAGTCATTTCACATCAGTTATTCTTAGTGTGTGTGGTAGTCATTTTTTATGGGTTTTTTTTCCTTTTGAAATATGACTATTCAAATAAGAATAAAGAAGATATATTTGGTGAACTAGGGTTTTGAGGGGCTCCGTAAGAGTCTCAGCACTTTTCAGCATGGGGATGATAACCTCTGGGAGAGGATTTTGTGTTGTTCCACAGAGGTACCAGCCATGACTATTTTTACTATGGTTTATGGTCCCCCACTTTACAGCTTGCCTAACACTGGGGCTGGTTGTAGATTTGGGGTGGGGACATACTACCTGTATTTAAAGGATTATTTCCATTATAATAAATTTGTCAAACTGCATTGTGTGTGTAAACTGTTTTGTATTTTTAAAACTATAGGTCAAGATTTTGACAGCTTCATGCTGGTACAGAGTTCAAATTGTTTTGCTGAGGGGGACATTGCTGTGCACTGGAGGGAACACCCCTGAAAATGCACCCTCTTCACTATTTTATCTTATTACAGTAATCTCATTTCTCCACTGCTCCACAAAATAAGGTACAGCAGTGCACCTACTGCATGGTTTGCAAGCAATGCCTTCACTCCACCGAACTCCTCCCCTTTTCTATTGCAACATCTTTTTCTTATCAAATGGAACTGTGTTGCTCTACAAACCGGTGTGTCCTGGTGGAAGTTGGATAGCAGTATTTACGCTGTGGAGATAGCATTTTGTGCTTTGTATATGACCTTTACTGTCTTTCCATGTCTGCTCTCTAATAAAGGGGCGCTTCAGATGAGCTAACAAGAGGCACTGGTATCTTTATAGCTTCTTGTCTGCATTCTCTTAAATTATCATAGTGGTAGACTCAGCAGGTACCAATAAATTGCTTATTCTGTCAATATCCATGCAAGAGGATTATACTGCAGCTACCTAGGATGCTATAATTCTGCTCCAGATTAACTGTTGCTGTCCTGCTATTCAACATCTTCTTTCCACCACCATGACCAGCACATCTCCCAGACATGGCAAAAAAAAAAAAAAAGTACAAAAATAAGCAAACAGAGGATGCAAGTTTTACTCTTTTGTGGAAACATTCTGTTTAAGTAGTGGAACATCAATGTATTAAGTCCAATATCTAACCACTATTATCTGGACTGCAGCATATCCTTGGTGTTTCCATGTCTAAGATCTTGAAACCGTCTTTATGTCGCATGTACCCTAGAGTGTCTTTGTTTACCAATAAAAATATTTTGCATGCTGATAGTGCAGTGCATTCAAAGTGTCAACTATTTAATTAGAAGGAAATTATAAATTAAATAGACATATATAATAGCACTGACACCTCAAAATCTGAAGTGACCTGCATTACATCATGTTATTCACAAAGTGAATATTTATTGTGTTTTATGGCATTTCCCACATCACCCTAGAAGCAACATTCATTTAAAACCCAAGAGCCTTTCTCCCCATTAGACAACATGATTATTATGAAATCTGGGACACGTTTTATGCCTGATTAATCAGCTTACATAACTGTGTTTCAGCATCGGAAATGCTTTGTATGGAATTACTCATGCTTCTCAAATGGAGGAGGTTTCATTAGGTCATGCAGTGTAAAAGTTGTTCAAACTGAGACTAAGACATTTCAGGGGAAATAACTAAAATGCAGATTTCCTAATGTGAACTCTAAGAATACATTGCCATAAAAGTTGCTTTATTTAGAACTCACAGGGTTCCAAATAAATAAATAAATAAATAAATCATAGCATATAAATCCAGTTATAAAACACAAAAGTGATTTTCCTTCAAGTAATGCTCATTGACATGCTGTACATAAAAAGACAGTAAATTTCAAGTGAGACTGTAGAATACTAATGGGATAAATTCTGTAAAATGGAGAAGAAAGTTAACTCAAGCGTTGTCATCTCTTGGATTTCCTCCTTTAGACTTAGTATTATCTAATAGAAGGGTTTAAAATCAGATATACAATTATGGTTGAATTTAAGACACTTAATTTCTACCTGAATAAAACATTTTTAAAAGACTTGTAAAAAACGTTATTTCTATCTACCAAGTTTATTCGACTTAGAAAAAAATGAATAGAAATGTCTACCCAAACACTTTTTTAATATTAACTCTGACTAGAAAGGATCAGAGCAGTAGGGATCAGTTGTGGGTACCCCTGCCATTTGTTAGATGCATACCCCCTGGCACCAATGAATTCTGTCAGCACAAAATGTGTTGAGAGCACTCACCAATCAGTACTTTGGAAATTTGTAAGCACTGATCTTCTCAAGTAATTGGAAGCAGGAGAACTAGTCATTATAAAGGGACGATTTTGATGATCGTTGGGAAAGTGGATTTAATATTATAAAATGTATTTGGGTGGATATCTTCTTAAAAGCTTACAGACTAGGATATTATCCCCTAATTTAATAGAATGATAACAGTAAAAACGAAGTAAGTATTACTGCAGGTATATACCTCATGACAAGCAATTGATATAAAAATAAAACATTATAGATGTGAAGGCGCAATTCCACTCCTAAAACATGCCTCCTGCAATGGAGAATTCAGAAGGGGGCATAGTCAGCCTCCAGGAGGCTGTGACGAAACGAGTGTGATAACCCTGTAAACATTCTGTTTCTCGTTTCTCACATAATGTTGATTATAGCAAGTACTTTTTATAGCCCATGCTTTTGTTCCCCAGCTCACCAGACTTCAACTGCATTGTCCAATAACATGTGGCTAAGGGGACATTGTAGTTCAGTGTAAATATGTATATTGTGTATTATATATGGATGACTTGCAGTAAGGTTATTCACTGTCTTAAAGTGAAGCCAGGAGGGTTATGGGTAAAGATCAGGTGGTTTCCAGGATACAGGTGAGAGGGCTGAAGCTAAATTCATTCTCCCCCCATTCCTTCTCCCCCCTCCTTCCTCTACAGGAAGCATGGAACAGCTGGGGACCCTGTGACATCAAAAAGTAGTGTAAGGGGTTAATTTTAGGAGGGACTCACTGCTACCTTATCCTTGGAAGTAGGGAAGCCAATTAGTATCAATTGTTTTCCTTAGGACTAGTCCAGACGTTCTGTCTGCATTTCAGCAGGGGGCTTCTGTGGAAGGACAGCTCATCTTCACTCCCCTCTCCAACCCCCCCTAGTCCTGCACAGACCAATGGTTAAAAAGAATAGACCCAGGGATTTGCCCAGGGAGGGGAAAGACTGTAGAAATTAGACCTGAGATATAAGGAGCCACTCCAGGGGGGAGGGGTGTTCATTCTGGGATTTCATTCATGAAGAGCTCAAGATCTAGTTTTGAGTTGTCGTTCTCTACTAGAGTTTATATATGCAGCTGAGAGAGAAACATGGGTCGTGAAGTCTGGACAGCCAGGTGACTATAACTCCTTGGGGTAAGGGACAGATGATGTGGTAAATCTGACTGGCATTTATTTACTGTGTGTACATAATATTCTAGTGCTGTTTGTATGACAATAAATGTACTGCTGTATTTTTATAACTGCATTTGCCTGAGTGATTATATGAATCCTAGAAGGTTATAGCAAAAAAGAGAGAAAAGATAGTGTATATTTGCGGCACTCCTAGTGCCCCAGATATACACTATCTTTTCTAGAAGTGTCCCAGATATATATCTTTTCTCTCTTTTTTGCTATATTGTTACTATGTGTTGGGTGCACTCCCTGGGGTATTTCTCTACATCCCAGGTACCTACTTCCATTTGTACACATTTCTGAGGAAGTTTTCTCATTTTTTGAAATCTAGTGTGGAGAATCCTTTCTCCTTTTGAATCCTAGAAGGTACTGGGTAGACTTCCCTGGCATAGGAAGGCACCCGTGGGTGGCCAGCCAGCGTGAAGTGGGTAGCATTAGGCGACATAAACCCGGTATCTTCACATTTTTGGTGGCAAGCAGTGGGGTCACTCAGTCCCAGGTCCTCTCTGGGTAGAGCTGCAGGGGAACTGTATCATGATACATTCCAGGGCACTGCAAAGCAGTTTGCACTAGAAACCAGTTACCACATTATCCTGAACTTACTCCTAAAGGCTTTAAGTTAGAAAGTGTCACGAAAAGCCCGAAAGTTTGCCTGCCACCTGGCAGTTTTCACTTGAATATGTGGGGGAAGGGAGCATGGTCTCCAGAAACAGAGGACAGACCAAAGGACTATTTGCAGTTCGGCAAGTAAAGGTGGACAAGGCACCCAAGGGATGTTGGTGTCAGGATTCAAACCCAGGGCTTCTGGCTCCGTGGACTGCTGCTCTGCTGACTGAGCTATTCTGGCTGCTGGACGGTTCCTTGCCTTTATTCTGTTTTCTAGATCAGTTCCAGTGATCTCCTGATCTGCCAGCATGCCTTATCTCCACCCCTTGACTTCCTATAAAAGCCTGGCCAGTTCCTGTCTCCAGTGCCTGATTATTGTGCTCTGTGCCTGTGATCTAGCTCCTGCCCCTGTTGCTGTTCCTGTCTACCCGCATCTACTACACGTGTACCGACCTCGGCTTGCCCTCCACTGCGCTTCTGCCTCAACCTTTGGACTTCTACACCACTCTGTGTACCGAACCCGGCTTGTTTGACCTTTCTTCCATCTCATCTCCTGTTAGCCAGCCTTCTTTCCTGCCACTGGGCTCCTATCCAGTCTCCGGACCGTGACAGAATAATGACTACAGAATAGTCAGGACCAAAAATGAATCCCCCGGGAGTAGCTGCGCTAAATACTCTGAAAAACTAAGTAAAGGAGTTGCAAACGTTTGCCTGCATTTCTCAGAACAAGATCAGGGAACTAGAAGCCCTTGCTAAAGCTCAGCAGGAACAAATAGCTCAATTGCAGAAAGAATTAAAAGATTATGACGCCACTGCTGCACAAGTTTCGCGTCCACCATTGCCTACAAAATTCAGTGACGATCGTCGTTTATACAGAGGCTTCTTAAACCAGTGCAATATTTATTTTCACATGCTACCTACACAGTTCAAAGATGATAAGATGAAGATCTTCTTCATAATCAATCTCCTGATAGGGGAAGCCCTAGCCTGGGTCTCTCCTTACATTGAGCAAGACAGCACTATTCTGAAAGATCTGGAATTGTTTACATCCGCTATGGGGCAAGTCTTTGATGATCCTAACCGAAGATGCTCGGTGGCTGAGTATACCGCTGAATTCCAATGCTTGGTTGCAGACACTACATTGAATGATTCTGCAAAAAAAAGTCAGTTCCGTCGCGGCCTTTCTTAGCAAGTAAAGGATGAACTGGCCAGAGTAGACACCCCTGATGATCTGGATGATTTTATCCAGCTGTGCATTCGTATTGATCAAAGGCTAAGTGAGAGGAAAAATGAAAGATTAAGAGCCTTCGGTATGAGCAGTAATTTGCATCAGTTTAATAGACCTACAATGTCCAAAGCTGCACCATCAGACTATCCAAACGTCTCTCCCGAACCAATGCAAATTGATGTAATTAGGAACCCACTCAGTTTTAATGAGAAACAGAGACGTCGGGAGGAGATTCTTTGTTTATATTGTGGTGATCAAGGACATTATGCCTTCACTTGCCCAAATAAGATTCACCAGACCATCGCTATGACTGACTTTAAGCAAATGGACTCCAAAGAGTCTAGTCAATCCAGTTCCATCTCGCAATCACTTAATCCCTAGGCTCATGAAAACGGGAATTCTCTGCCACAACAATTACATTTTGTTCTCCCAATAACGCTTTCATCCGGGTCTCTTTTAATTTGCAGTTTGGCTATGCTTGACTCGGGTGCTGGTGGCAATTTCATGGATATCACCTTTGCACAGGAAAACTGCATTGAATCGAAGAGTAAACAAGCTCCTGTAAATCTGGAAACTGTAGATGGATCCCCTTTGTCTTCTGGGCCAGTAACTCACGAAACAATCCAGCTACAAATGAATGAATATTCTGTCAACTGGGATACTCGCACTTTATCCTTTCTTTCTGAGCACTGCAAACTAAACTGCCTATCTAGAACTGTGGTATCTGTAGACCAGCAGGTCACCGAACTTCCAACTAAAGATTTGAAATTGCCTCCGCAATACAGTGAGTTCTCAGATGTCTGTGATAAAAGGAATGCAGATATATTACCTCCTCATCGTCCTTATGACTGTCCCATTGAGCTGTTACCAGAATCAGCCATACCTTTTGGGCGACTTTATTCTCTATCCGAACCGGAGTTAAAATTCCTTCGAGAATTTCTGGATGAAAACTTAAACAAAGGCTTCATTCGCCATTCTACTTCTCCTGCTGGTGCCGAATTATTCTTCGTTGAAAAGAAAGATTCTACCTTACGCCCCTGTATTGATTATAGGGAACTCATACAAAAGTGGAAGCTGCTCAAATCAATTTATAGGCCATAACAGGTGCTTGAAAGGGTGGGGTTATCCTGCAAGGAAACTACACACAACATTTTTCCCCCCAGCACACTGTAATAGCCAGCAACAGATCTGCCATTTCTACTGTAGATAAAAATGCAAAAGTCTTTGTTGCACACATTTGCAAATGTATGTTTAAGCCATCCGCCACGCCAAGGCGCTTTTGCTAATAGGATGGTCCTACTCTAAACAATGAGAGTCCCATATATTTGGGCCATACATATGTGTTTTTAAATTGAGAGCCAACTTACCAAAGAGGTACCCCAGAAGCCTCCAAACAGCAATTCAGTGCCAGTACCCCCTCTCAGCTACTGACACCAACATGCCTCTCAGACAAATACAAAAGTGGAAGCTGCTCAAATCAATTTATAGGCCATAACAGGTGCTTGAAAGGGTGGGGTTATCCTGCAAGGAAACTACACACAACATTTTTTCCCCCAGCACACTGCAATAGCCAGCAACAGATCTGCCATTTCTACTGTAGATAAAAATGCAAAAGTCTTTGTTGCACACATTTGCAAATGTATGTTTAAGCCATCCGCCACGCCAAGGCGCTTTTGCTAATAGGATGGTCCTACTCTAAACAATGAGAGTCCCATATATTTGGGCCATACATATGTGTTTTTAAATTGAGAGCCAACTTACCAAAGAGGTACCCCAGAAGCCTCCAAACAGCAATTCAGTGCCAGTACCCCCTCTCAGCTACTGACACCAACATGCCTCTCAGACAAATACAAAAGTGGAAGCTGGTCAAATCAATTTATAGGCCATAACAGGTGCTTGAAAGGGTGGGGTTATCCTGCAAGGAAACTACACACAACATTTTTTCCCCCAGCACACTGCAATAGCCAGCAACAGATCTGCCATTTCTACTGTAGATAAAAATGCAAAAGTCTTTGTTGCACACATTTGCAAATGTATGTTTAAGCCATCCGCCACGCCAAGGCGCTTTTGCTAATAGGATGGTCCTACTCTAAACAATGAGAGTCCCATATATTTGGGCCATACATATGTGTTTTTAAATTGAGAGCCAACTTACCAAAGAGGTACCCCAGAAGCCTCCAAACAGCAATTCAGTGCCAGTACCCCCTCTCAGCTACTGACACCAACATGCCTCTCAGACAAATACAAAAGTGGAAGCTGGTCAAATCAATTTATAGGCCATAACAGGTGCTTGAAAGGGTGGGGTTATCCTGCAAGGAAACTACACACAACATTTTTTCCCCCAGCACACTGCAATAGCCAGCAACAGATCTGCCATTTCTACTGTAGATAAAAATGCAAAAGTCTTTGTTGCACACATTTGCAAATGTATGTTTAAGCCATCCGCCACGCCAAGGCGCTTTTGCTAATAGGATGGTCCTACTCTAAACAATGAGAGTCCCATATATTTGGGCCATACATATGTGTTTTTAAATTGAGAGCCAACTTACCAAAGAGGTACCCCAGAAGCCTCCAAACAGCAATTCAGTGCCAGTACCCCCTCTCAGCTACTGACACCAACATGCCTCTCAGACAAATACAAAAGTGGAAGCTGCTCAAATCAAGTTATAGGCCATAACAGGGGCTTGAAAGGGTGGGGTTATCCTGCAAGGAAACTACACACAACATTTTTTCCCCAGCACACTGCAATAGCCAGCAATAGATCTGCCATTTCTACTGTAGATAAAAATGCAAAAGTCTTTGTTGCACACATTTGCAAATGTATGTTTAAGCCATCCGCCACGCCAAGGCGCTTTTGCTAATAGGATGGTCCTACTCTAAACAATGAGAGTCCCATATATTTGGGCCATACATATGTGTTTTTAAATTGAGAGCCAACTTACCAAAGAGGTACCCCAGAAGCCTCCAAACAGCAATTCAGTGCCAGTACCCCCTCTCAGCTACTGACACAACATGCCTCTCAGACAAATACAAAAGTGGAAGCTGCTCAAATCAATTTATAGGCCAACTCAATAAGATTACAGTCAAGAATCGTTATCCACTCCCCTAAATTACTGAATTGTTGGAGAGGCTGCAGAAGGCAAGGATCTTTACAAAGCTTGATTTGCATGGGGCATACAATCTTGCTCGTATTCGACCCGGGAATGAGTGGAAAACCACCTTCTGGACAAGTTATGGACATTTTGAGTCTTTGGTCATGCCTTTTGGCCTATGTAATGCCCCTGCAACATTTCATCAATGATGTCTTACGAGACTTATTAGATCAATTTGTTGTTGCCTATCTGGATGACATTCTTATATTCTCTGATAATCTGGAGGAACATCACAAACATGTCTGTATTGTATTTGAAAGACTTTGGAGGAACCAATTGTATATCAAATTGGAAAAATGTGAATTCGAACAAGCCAAGATTCAATTATTGGGATACATAATTTCCCCGGATGGTCTGAGCATGGATCCCAGTAAGATCGATGCAGTCATTAACTGGCCTGTACCTAAGAACGAAAAACAAGTACAACGGTTTTTTGGTTCCGCCAATTTTTACCGAAAATTCATAAGAAACCTTTCTGGAATCGTTTCTCCTATTACGCAACTTACAAAGAAGGGCGTTCCTTTTGAATGGTCACCTGAAGCTCAAGAAGCCTTTTCCCAACTTAAGACTCTTTTCACATCAGCACCAATCCTGATACATCCAAATCCTGAATTACCCTTTATTGTCGAAGTTGATGCCTCTGATTCTGCAGTGGGAGCAATTCTTTCAAACGTGTCGGCGAGAAGATGTTGTTGCATCCTTGTTCTTATTTTTCTCGCCTGATGACATCAGCTGAAAAAAACTATGATATTGGGAACAAGGAAATACTGGCCATTAAGTGTGCTTTTTCAGAATGGAGACACTTTCTTGAGGGTTCTATCCACCCCGTGACAGTCCTTACTGATCACAGAAATCTTGAATTTTTACACACTGCTAAACAATTGTCTCCTAGACAGGCCAGATGGACTTTATTCTTCTCTCGCTTTAACTTTATAATTTCTCACCGACCTGGATCCAGAAATGGCAAAGCAGATGCGCTCTCAAGAATGTTCTGGAAAGACTATTCTACCTAAGCACAACTTCTTAGGGACAACTGTTCCTATGGATTTACTCTCACTTTTCAAGAAAGGTTATGACACTGATCCTTCCCTCAGAAGTCCTTCTTCAGATGTTAATTTAACTTTTAATAATGGCTACTGGACTCAGCTTCATTACTTATATATACCCGAATTGAAGTATTGAAATTAGTCCATGATTCCAAACCCGTTGGACATTTAGGAGTTAACAGGACACAAGAATTGTTGACACGTTCCTTCTGGTGGCCAAAGTGTAAAAGCGATGTTAAAAAATATGTTTCATTGTGTCTGACATGCGCCCGAAACAAGACTCCTCGCTCCTCACCACTAGGTTTGCTACAACCCCTTCCCATTCCATCTCGTCCCTGGAGCTCTATCTCAATAGATTTCATAGTTGATCTACCTCCTTCGAAAGGGATGACAACAATTCTGGTGGTAGGGGACCGTCTAACTAAGATGGCTCATTTTATTCCTGCTAGAGGAGTACCCACTGCTGAACAGACTGCAGAGCTTCTAATTCAGGAAATATTTAGGCTTTATGGCATCCCTGATGACATAGTCTCGGATCGAGGTGTTCAGTTCACTTCTAAGCTCTGGAAAAGTTTTTGCACCGCTTTGGGAATAAAAATGAATCTGTCCTCGGCTTTCCACCCACAGTCTAATGGACAGACTGAAAGGACTAATCAGACACTTGAGCAATATTTAAGATGTTTTATTAGTTACCTTCAAGATGATTGGATGAATTTTCTACTCACTGCTGAATTTTCTTACAATAACTCTGAACACAGTTCAATTTCCCAGACGCCATTCTTTGCCAACTTTGGACTCCATCCAACCTTTATTCCAAATCTCCCGCTTTCCACATCAATTCCAACGGTGACTGATAGAATCAGAACATTACAAGAAGTTCAAAAAAGGCTTATTGAAAGTTTGAGAGAAGCACAGGAACATTACAGACAAGCTGCCAACAGACACCGTAGAGCTGTACCCAATTTTCATGTTGGAGACAAGGTCTGGCTATCCACTAAAAACCTTAAACAGCGGATACCCTCACCAAAATTGGGTCAAAAGTTTATTGGTCCTGTCACGAACAGCACTCACCTGAGTCTGCGTGATGCATGTGTGACACAGGGTTAACCAAAACACAACCACCTGGTCTGTCTAAAATGATTAAATCCTTCCCTATCTATGCCACGCACTAGCTTTGCGATACTAATTATGCCACCACCAAGGTTGTTTCTGACAAGAGCTGACACTCTTATTTAGGAAGCCTTCGGTTCTCCCTAGCATTAATCTAACACAATTTACTTTACTCAGAGTTCACATAAGCCACAATGTTCGCCCCGTTTCAATTATGTAGCGTCTGGACCAAACTGTCGCGTGAATTCGTAAGAACACAGAGAATTGAACTTATTAAGTGTAATTTAATATGGTAAATCTATAATGGAAAAGGATTTGGGAGTGCTCGTAGACAGTAGACTTAGCAATAGTGCTCAATGTCAAGCAGCAGCTGCAAGGGCAAACAAAGTATTGGCATGCATAAAAAGGGGCATAGATGCAAGGGAAGACAGTGTAATTTTGCCACTGTATAAATCGTTGGTAAGACCTCATCTTGAATATGCAGTACAGTTCTGGGCACCACCCTATAAAAAAGATAATTTGGAACTAGAAAGGGTTCAGAGAAGGGCGACAAAATTGATAAAGGGTATGGAGTCATTAAGTTATGAGGAAAGGTTAGTCAGTTTAGGCATGTTTACTTTAGAAAAGAGGCGTCTAAGGGGAGATATGATTACTATGTACAAATACATTAGGGGTCAATACAGAGAGCTTTCATGGGAACTTTTTACCCCAAGGACCATACACAGGACACGTGGTCATCCCCTAAGGTTAGAGGAGAGGAAATTTCACAACCAGCAAAGGAAGGGGTTCTTTACAGTAAGGGCAGTCAAGATATGGAATTCATTGCCAGGGAAGGTTGTGATGGCAGATTTAATAGATATGTTTAAGAAAGGGTTAGACAAATTTTTAGCGGAAAGGTGTATCCAGGGATACGACCGTTAATTTAAAATGAAGGATAGTAGTGGATATAGGGTAAAAATTGGATTGCAATATTGAGTCTGGGGGGATTTTCAAAATTGAAACAGATGGGCGGTTGCCTACTCTGGATTAATTTCAAATATAAGTGCAGGATCGCAGGAGATCCAAAATAGGTTGAACTTGATGGACTGGTGTCTTTTTTCAACCTCATCAACTATGTAAATACATCCACAATGCTTAAGATAAACAGATAATAAAAGGCATACAAATATAATGCAATTGTTTCTTATAAAATAAAAAGGATAAAACACAGAATTGATACCTCACTTATAATCAAGGTTCTGTTGCTGGGAGAAGCAGGAAAAATGGGACCTCTTCAATATTGAATTGACTCCCTCAGAGTGAACCCGAGTTTACATTTTCACTACAGTTTTAAAACCAAGCTGCAGGACCCCCCAGCCCCTTTTCCTGTGAGGTCAGAACCAACAGGATGGTAGAATGCAAATTAGGGTTTTATGCTGTAGGAATACTTTTAAGTCAAGTTATCTTTACACCATCCTAACTTTTCAACAGTATGGCTTACAAACATGAATTTACCTCCACACAACATGCCATAAGTTCCCCTTCCTCTGCATACCACACATGCCTCTGGTAAGTATAAGATTGGAGAAAATGATACAATATTTTCCTGTGACCCTATACAGCTTGAATCTGTCATTAACATACAACCCTGTCTCTGTAGTCGGCCTGTCCGGGGCCTCCCAAACACGTGTTAGATTTAATTGTCTTGGAAGAGATATCCTCAAAGGCTTTCACATTTGTGTCCTGCCATAAATGGTACAAGGTGCTACCCTTATCTACCAGCCCCCTCTGGGTAGTTTAACATACACAAAAGCCATTGATCTAACAGCTTCTCTGAGAGCCAGGTGACACTATTTCTAGGAATAATTCACAAATACCTATTTGCAGATCTATGCTTAAAAATTAGCTTGCACATGACACCTCCCATTTCTAGAGGGTGGCATGGAAATTGTTACCTATATGACGATTTTCCCTGCTCATCTGACACAAGGCTTTCGTTTTGACGTGATAATCCATCTGCATTACCATGGTGGCTCTCTTTTCGGTGCTGAACAGTGAAAGTGTATTGCTGGAGGGTCAGACTCCATCTGAGCAACTTCCCATTGTCCCCAGCCACCCTGTGCAACCAGCTGAGAGGGTTGTGATCTGTGATAACTGTAAAGTCCCGTCCATACAGGTAGGACTGCAACTTTTGCAAGGCCCACACTATAGCTAAACACTCTTTTTCCACAACTGCTTAGGCCACCTCCTGGGGAAGCAGCTTCCAACTTAGGTAGAGTATGGGGTGCTCTTCCCCTTGTTGATTCACTTGGCTGAGTACAGCTCCCAGCCCATAGTTGGAGGCATCCTTTTGCACTGTAAACCTCCGGTCAAAATCTTGCAAATCTATAGGGAGGGAGAAAGGTTGATATGTGTGGAGGAGGGCAGAGGAGGGGGGCTGAAATATGTGACTGTTTTTTTTTTGATGTGACAAGGGGGAATAGCTACAGAGTGGAGGTAAGGAAAATGGCTGCAGGAAGGATGGATGTAGGGTGGGAGGTAAGGAAAATGGCTGCAGGGGGGGGGGTTAAAGAAAATGGCTGCAGGAGGAGGTTAAAGAAAATGGCTGCAGGGGGGTTAAGGAAAATGGCTGCAGGGGGGGTAAGGAAAATGGCTGCATGGGGTATTTAAAAAATAAAGCAGCTTTGGGGGGCATAATCTCATGATTGTGTGGATGATTCTCATGATTTACATGGATGCTGTCTGTGGTCTCAGCAATCACTAAAATACTAAATATTAGTGAGATGGGGCTCGTAGAGGTTTGTATTTGATTGACCACAAATATACAGATATTGCTTATATATGCCTGTACAATTTTAGCTGGCCATAATGGAGTATTTTGTTTTAACTAAACGACCTAATCATTCAGGGTCTGTTAACATTTTGCATTATAAAATTTATTTGCATTTTCAAAACAGGATGCCAACTTTCCAGAAGCCAGTGAGAGGATAACAAAGCTGCAAGAGAGAAGAGCAAGAACAGGTATTAGCCTAGGGAGGCCAGAACCCTTAATCAGGCCCTGGGATTGGGTAAGTGCAGACTTCAATGCGGTAAAGGCTTCTTCACAGTCCGGGGTCCAAGTCACCACTTGGGGCAACTTCCTTTTTGTAAGGTCAGTTAGGGGCTTAGCTAAGGATATATATTGGGGCATGAATTTTCTGTAATATCCGGCGGTCCCCAAAAAGGACATAACCTGTTTCTTGGCCTTAGGAGTGGGCCATGCAGCAATAGCATCTACCTTAGTTGGCTCGGGACGCAGGGTATCTCCTCTTACTTGGTGCCCCAAGTACTGCACCTCCTTCATACCAATCTGACATTTCTCAGGTTTTATGGTTAAACCCGCCCCCGCTATTTTAGCTAGAACACCGCTCAAGTGGATCAAATGTTCTTCCCAGGTCTGGCTAAACACAGCAATGTCATCTAGGGAGGCTGCAGCATACCTATCTTGGCCCTCTAGCAGGCTATCAACGAATCGCTGGAAGGATGCAGGGGCATTTTTCATCCCAAAGTGCATGACCAGAAACTCATACAGACCAAACGGGGTGATAAATGCGGACCGGTCCTGAGCCTCGGGCGTCAGAGGGATCTGCCAATAACCCCTACTCAGATCCATAATGGTTATATAGCGAGCATGGACTAACCGTTCTAGCAATTCATCTATCCTGGGCATGGGATAGGCATCAAACACAGTAGCCTCATTTACCTCCTATAATCCACATAGAACCGGGTTCCACCTCATTTTTTGGGGATCAGCACTACTGGTGCAGCCCAGAAGCTGTGGGACTTCCTAATTACCCCTAGCTCCAACAATTCTTCAATCTCCCTCTTCATATCTGTCTGCACTTCCAGGGAAACCCGATAAGCTGTCTGTCTGAGGGGAGGCTGATCGCCTGTATTTACATGATGAGCAACTAGATGTGTTTGCCCTGGCTTCCCTGTAAAATGATTCTGATAGGGCCTCAATGTCACAAACAGCTGATCTATCTGTACTTCTGTCAAGCTCTCACTACGCTGGGTGTTCTCTAATGATCTCCCACTCTTGGCAGAGGCCACTAAGTCTAACAAGGGGTCTGGCTCCTTGTCCTCCTCAGGTAAGCTACAGACAGCTAATACAGAGACCCCCCTTTCGTGGTAGGCCTTGATCATGTTCACATGATATACCTTGTGCCTCTTCCGTCCTTCATCCCTGGCTACCACATAATTGACATCATTGATGCGTTGAACTATCAAGAAGGGGCCCTCCCAAGCAGCCTGTAACTTATTCTGCCGCATAGGAACCGATAAAAGAACTTTCTGACCCACTTCAAAGATATGCTCCCTAGCACTGCGGTCATACCATTGCTTCTGCCTAGTCTGGGCAGCCTTCAGATTACTATGCACCATCCCCATTAGGGATTGCATCCTCTCCCTGAACTGCACCACATAGTGGACCATGGAGGTTTCGGGGGTGATTAATTTCCCTTCCCAATCCTCTTTGATCAGATCTAAGGGACCGCGCACCCTGCGCCCATTCAGGAGTTCAAAGGGGGAGAAGCCAGTGGATTCCTGCGGCACCTCCCAAGCAGCCTGTAACTTATTCTGCCACATAGGAACCGATAAAAGAACTTTCTGACCCACTTCAAAGATATGCTCCCTAGCACTGCGGTCATACCATTGCTTCTGCCTAGTCTGGGCAGCCTTCAGATTACTATGCACTATCCCCATTAGGGATTGCATCCTCTCCCTGAACTGCACCACATAGTGGACCATGGAGGTTTCGGGGGTGATTAATTTCCCTTCCCAATCCTCTTTGATCAGATCTAAGGGACCGCGCACCCTGCGCCCATTCAGGAGTTCAAAGGGGGAGAAGCCAGTGGATTCCTGCGGCACCTCCCAAGCAGCCTGTAACTTATTCTGCCACATAGGAACCGATAAAAGAACTTTCTGACCCACTTCAAAGATATGCTCCCTAGCACTGCGATCATACCATTGCTTCTGCCTAGTCTGGGCAGCCTTCAGATTACTATGCACCATCCCCATTAGGGATTGCATCCTCTCCCTGAACTGCACCACATAGTGGACCATGGAGGTTTCGGGGGTGATTAATTTCCCTTCCCAATCCTCTTTGATCAGATCTAAGGGACCGCGCACCCTGCGCCCATTCAGGAGTTCAAAGGGGGAGAAGCCAGTGGATTCCTGCGGCACCTCCCTGTACGCAAACAGGAGGTGCGGCAGAAACCTCTCCCAGTCTCTCTCCTGGGACTCCACAAAGGTTCTCAGCATCTGTTTGAGAGTACCATTAAACGCTCACACAGGCCGTTAGTCTGGGGATGGTAAGGGCTGGCAATGAGGTGTTCCACGTGCATCATTTTACAAAGGCTTTGCATTAAATTAGACATAAACGGTGTGGCCTGATCAGTTAACATTTCCTTGGGGAATCCTACCCGGGATAAAATGGTTATGAGGGCATCGGCCACCTTGTCAGCCTGTATGGAGGAGAGGGCCACCGCTTCGGGGTACCGTGTGGCATAGTCTACCACAGTGAGAATAAATTGTCTTCCAGAGCTGCTGGGTTCTGCAATTATTGGCAGGGGCACTAGAGGGACGTGTCCCACATCACCAGGCTTCCCCACCATCTGTCAGGCATGACAAGATCGACAATAATTAGCAATATCAGTGCCCATTCTTGGCCAGTAAAAAGTTTGCTTTAAGCGAGACTTAGTTTTCTTTATGCCTAAATGCCCTGCCAGTGGGACCTCATGAGCTACCCTGAGTAACCCTTCCCGATACATAAGGGGTACCACTAGCTGTTTCTCAATCACCTCTGCCTCAGGTAAATCTCTGGCTATACTTTCCCTATACAACCTTCCCTGTTCCCAAAACACTCTTTCTTTATCAGACTCAGTGGGAGGCCTTCCTGCCAGGCATCTCAGTGTTTCCAGTGTAGTGTCAGTGTGCTGTGCTTGTTGAAAAGCCTGGCTTCTCACTTGCTGCTCAGTGTCTGGTGACAAAGGTAAGGCATCTGTAATTGCATGTGCTGGAGGGAGGGGGGTTAGAGGGGGAGTTTCTGGGTCAGAGTGACTTTCTACCTCTCTCTCAGGAGTTAATTGTGAGAACCTATCCTGCTCTGCTTGTCTGCATGTGACCACTGACACTGAGGAAATAGTAACATCCCCTACCTCCTTGGATACAGACAGGTTACCTAGGTTGGGTACAATTGAGCAATCATTTTCCTTCTCACATCCTAGTTTTCAAACTTCAGATACAATTGAACAAACATTTTCCCTGTCACATCCTGATACCTGGGAAAAAACATGGTTAAGTTCAGAGTCCACAACATCACTACTAGCAACATAACGAGATAATATCCTGCCTAAATCAGTTCCAAGCAAAACATTGGTAGGAATATGGTCCGATACCCCTACTTCCCTTAGACCTCTTCCAGCACCCCAGTCCAGATAGACCCGGGCCATAGGCACAGCCGGGTGTATTCCTCCCACCCCTTGCACAGTAATAGTTTTCCCTGGAATTATATCCGATGACCCCACCAACTCCGAACGCACAAGGGTAACATCAGCACCCGTGTCTCTTAACCCCACAGTTACCTTGTCACCGACAGTGACCAGATTGTCATTTCGGCACACTTGGGGTCCCGGAACACACAGGACAGCTGGAGCAGACCGGGGAGGAGATGGTCCCACAGGGAAGGCTGTAGATGTCTTTCGCTCTGGACAGGCGGCACTGAGGTGACCTGTCCTGTTGCAAATAAAACAACGGCAGGTGTCTCGCTGAACAGGCTTGGCCTCCACCATCCTAAAAGATGAAGACAACCACGGGTGAAGGTGCTCCTCCTGGCCGCTCCCCTTTCCAGGCAGACTGCCCTGGCACAAAAGTTCCTCTTTTAGCTGCAGGTGCCCGGGTGACAGTATATTTGTAAGCCAGTCTAGCTGCTTCCGCAGATGATGTAGGGTCCCGATCCACTACCCATTCCTTCACATCAGCTGGGCACAAAGTCAGAAACTGCTCCTGGATCATCAAATCTTGCAGAGCCTCAAAGGTGGTGATCTGTAGCCCTCCAATCCACTGTTTGAAGGAAGCACACAGCTGGGCCACAAGTCCTGAATAAGTGTCAGAGGCACTGCATTTTAAATCTCGGAATTTCTGCCTATGCGTCTCTGGCGTGATGTTAAAACATTGCAATTGCCTCATAATTTCCGTCCATCTCAGGTGGAAGATCTGCAAAGGCCTCTAATGCTTTACCTCGCAAACCAGGGGTTAAATATTGTGCCCACTGATCTTAGGCCAGTCCATACTGTCGGCATGTCTTTTCAAATCCTCGCAAAAAAGCATCCTAATCCCTGTCTTTTTCCAATACAGGGAAATTCTCTGGACGGGGTCTGCTAATACCAGCCTCTTTGGCTTCTGGCTGGCGTTTGAGCTTGGCAAGCTCCAGCTCATATCTCCTCTCTGCCTCTCGCTCGGCAGCTTCTTTTTCTGCCTGGCGCTCGGCTTGGCGCTCCGCTGCCTCCATAGCAGCACGCCTCTCTGCTGCCTCCATAGCAGCACGCCTCTCTGCTGCCTCCATAGCAGCATGCCTCTCTGCTGCCTCCATAGCAGCACGCCTCTCCTGACGGTCAGCAGCTTCCTTCTCCTGGAACTGCTGTATAAGTTGCATTTTAGTTGTAATGTCCGCTGGGCCCAAATATTTTAGGGCAGTTTGCATATAAACATCCATAGCAGTGTTCACACATGAACTAGTAGAATCATCCGAAATTAACAGTCCACCGTTTGGAGCAATATCCACAGTCATATCCGCCTCTGAATCCGGGCTATGCACTTCCTGGGACACAACTGTGACTTGATGCTGGTCCCTCTGCACAAGAGCTTCAATCAATTGCTCCTTGCTTTTGCCATGGCTGGGAATTCCATTTTCCTCACATTGCGCAATGAGCGCATCCTTGGCCATACGTTTATATGCAGCAGTTTAATGCCAAATAAAAAAGATAAGAAAAAAGGAAGAATGGGAGGTAAAGAAACAATTACTGTATGTCTTATAATGTTTTAAGCATTGAGTTCAGTCTCTGGTGAATTAGTCTGTATTTCTTCTCTCAGGGATCACACAACCCTAATTCACTTAAGTTCTTAAAAAATTAAAAATATATCCCACAAGCTTGCCACCAATTTGTCACGAACAGCACTCACCTGAGTCTGCGTGATGCATGTGTGACACAGGGTTAACCAGAACACAACCACCTGGTCTGTCTAAAATGATTAAATCCTTCCCTATCTATGCCACACACTAGCTTTGCGATACTAATTATGCCACCACCAAGGTTGTTTATGACAAGAGCTGACACTCTTATTTAGGAAGCCTTCGGTTCTCCCTAGCATTAATCTAACACAATTTACTTTACTCAGAGTTCACATAAATCACAATGTTAGCCCCGTTTCAATTATGTAGCGTCTGGACCAAACTGTCGCGTGAATTCGTAAGAACACAGAGACTTGAACTTATTAAGTGTAATTTAATATGGTAAATACATCCACAATGCTTAAGATAAACAGATAATAAAATGCATACAAATATAATGCAATTGTTTCTTATAAAATAAAAAGGATAAAACACAGAATTGATACCTCACTTAGAATCAAGGTTCTGTTGCTGGGAGAAGCAGGAAAAATGGGACCTCTTCAATATCGAATTGACTCCCTCAGAGTGAACCCAAATTTACATTTTCACTACAGTTTTAAAACCAAGCTGCAGGACCCCCCAGCCCCTTTCCTGTGAGGTCAAAACCAACAGGATGGTAGAATGCAAATGAGGGTTTTATGCTGTAGGAATACTTTTAAGTCAAGTTTTCTTTACACCATCCTAACTTTTCAACAGTATGGCTTACAAACATGAATTTACCTCCACACAATATGCCATAAGTTCCCCTTCCTCTGCATACCACACATGCCTCTGGTAAGTATAAGATTGGAGAAAATGATACAATATTTTCCTGTGACCCTATACAGCTTGAATCTGTCATTAACATACAACCCTGTCTCTGTAGTCGGCCTCCCAAACACGTGTTAGATTTAATTGTCTTGGAAGAGATATCCTCAAAGGCTTTCACATTTGTGTCCTGCCATAAATGGTACAAGGTCCTACCCTTATCTACCAGCCCCCTCTGGGTAGTTTACCATACAAAAAACCCATTGATCTAACAGCTTCTCTGAGAGCCAGTTGACACTATTTCTAGGAATAATTCACAAACACCTATTTGCAGATCTATGCCTAAAAATTAGCTTGCACATGACAGGGCCATTCAAAATTCTATCCCAAATTGGTCAAGTTGCCTTCCGCTTAGATCTTCCTGTCTCTATAAAAATACATCCATATTCCATACTTCTCTGCTCAAACCCTTTCAAGACAACCCCTTCCCTGGCCGGATGTCAGCCCCACCACCACCAGTTATGGTGGAAGGAGAAGAAGAATTTATTGTTGAAGAGATCCTGGACGCCAGAATGCACAGAAATAGATTACAATATTTGGTAAAATGGAGGGGATATGGTCCAGAAGAAAATTTGTGGGAGCCTGCAGAAAATGTCCATGCCACCAGATTGACCGGCCTGTTTCACCAGAGACATCCTGGTAAGCCAGCTCCTGAGACGTCTAGAGGACGTACTGGAAGGAGGGGAGTACTGTCAGGATTCAAACCCAGGGCTTCTTGCTCCGTGGACTGCTGCTCTGCTGACTGAGCTATTCTGGCTGCTGGACAGTTACTTGCCTTTATTCTGTGTTCTAGATCAGTTCCAGTGATCTCCTGATCTGCCAGCATGCCTTAGCTCCACCCCTTGACTTCCTATAAAAGTTCCTGTCTCAAGTGCCTGATTATTGTGCTCTGGGTCTGTGATTTAGCTCCTGCCCCTGTTGCTGTTCCTGTCTACCCGCATCTACTACACGTGTGCCGACCTTGGCTTGCCCTCCACTGCGCTTCTGCCTCAACCTTTGGACTTCTACGCCTCTCTGTGTACCGAACCCGGCTTGTTTGACCTTTCTTCCATCTCATCTCCTGTTAGCCAGCCTTCCTCCCTGCCACTGGGCTCCTATCCAGTCTCCAGACTGTGAGAGTTGGACTACAACTCTCCTACCATGGATGTGTGCACGGAGTGGCCCAGTTTTATTGTTGACTCATCTTATGACACAGGGCATCATAAACCCCCACTCCAGCTGGGTGGGATGATATGCCTGCAGCCAAGGGACCCTGGTGGGAGATTGAGGAACTGTGTACTGCTGTCTACCTTACCATCAGACCCAGGAGAAACCACAGCAGGCCAGAGACTTTGGACTTGGGGGGAGAAAGGTTTACTTGGGGCAAGGGAGCCACTGGGGAACAAGGGCTAAAAAAGTGGGGGAGGTATATGTGATGAAACGAGTGTGATAACCCTGTAACCATTCTGTTTCTTTTTTCTTACATAATGTTGATTATAGCAAGTACTTTTTATAGCCAATGCTTTTGTTCCCCAGCTCACCAGACTTCAACTGCATTGTCCAATAACATGTGGCTAAGGGGACATTGTAATTCAGTGTAAATATGTATATTGCGTATTATATATGGATGACTTGCAGTAAGATATTCATTGTCTTAAAGTGAAGCCAGGAGGGTTATGGGTAAAGATCAGGTGGTTTCCAGGATACAGGTGAGAGTGCTGGAGCTAAATTCATTCTCCCCCCATTCCTTCTCCCCCCTCCTTCCTCTACTGGAAGCATGGAACAGCTGGGGACCCTGTGACATCAAAAAGTAGTGTAAGGGGTTAATTTTAGGAGGGACTCACTGCTACATTGTCCTTGGAAGTAGGGAAGCCAATTAGTATCAATTGTTCTCCTTAGGACTAGTCCAGACGTTCTGTCTGCATCCCAGCAGGGGGCTTCTGTGGTAGGACAGCTCATCTTCACTCCCCTCTCCCCCCCTAGTCCTGCGCTGAACAATGGTTAAGAAGAATAGACCCAGGGGTTTGCCCAGGGAGGGGAAAGACTGTGGAAATTAGACCTGAGATATAAGGAGCCACTCCAGGGGGGAGGGGTGTTCATTCTGGGATTTCATTCATGAAGAGCTCAAGATCTAGTTTTGAGTTGTCGTTCTCAACTAGAGTATATATGCAGCTGAGCGAGATCCATGGGTCATGAAGTCTGGACAGCCAGGTGACTATAACTCCTTAAGCTATTGGGGTAAGGGACAGATGATGTGGTAAACCTGACTGGCATTTATTTACTGTGTGTACATAATATTCTAGTATTGTTTGTATCACAATAAATGTACTGTTGTATTTTTATAACTGCATTTGCCCGAGTGAGCATACGAATCCTAGAAGGTACTGGGTAGACTTCCCTGGCATTGGAAGGCACCTGTGGGTGACCAGCCAGCGTGAAGTGGGTAGCATTGGGCCAGATAAACCCGGTAACTTCACAGAGGCCATGCACCAGCATAGCAAATTTTCTTCTCTGAAGAAGTAAGATGGCCTTTCTCAGATGAAATTGCTATACACGATAAAGGGAGTACGGAAATTTCTATTGCTATCCTGAACCAGCTTCAAAAGTGATTCAAAGGAGAACCTGTGGAAAACTTCTTTCGTAATAAGATTGTTACAGACTAAGGAGAAGAAAACCTGTGCTCCATTTACTTTCTTTCAAAGGAATCAGCATCCTGGTCTACATTCTAAACGGTCTACATGGTTTGACTCCACCCACCAACAGAGTGAAGGTTTTCACCAGGGACCCCTACAACAAGGTTTGGACTGCTTCACCCTACAGGTCGAAGTTCTCCGGATGGGTACCAAGCAAGATTGAGAGAGGAAGAAGATGCGCCAGCAAGGAGGATAACTGGAAACAGAAATAGGCACTGTAGGTAGACAAGGCACAGGATCAATAAATTGAACAGCTGGAGGTTAGGGAGTCTGGATTCCGTACACAACAGACAAGATATACTATATGGACAAAAGTATTTGGCCAATTAGTATATGTTAATTATTGAATTAAGGTATTTCAATCAGACCCATTGCCAGAGGTGTATAAAATCAAGCACATAGCCATGCAGTCTCCATTTGTGAACATTTGTGATACAAAATTGGTAATTCTAAAGAGCTCAGTGACTTCAAGCATGGTACTGTGATAGGATGCCACCTTTGCAATAAGATGGTTCGTGAAATTTCATACCCACTAGATATTCCACGGTCAACTGTAAGTGATATTATTAGAAAGTGGAAGCATTTAGGAACAACAGCAACTCAGCCACGTAGCAGAAGACCATGTTAAATCACAGAGCGGGGATGTGACAGGATGGACCGCCTATGCCACCCTGTCTGTTATTGCTGGGAATAGGCTGTGCTTACTTTGCCACCGTCACCTTTCGTTATTTTGAATATGCCCCTCCTGTCGCAGTAGGAGGAGCCTGCTGCCACCACTGGACTCCTTTATGGCATCCATAACCACGTTCCTTTTCGGTAACTGTCGCTGCTAGTGTAATCCCTTGCTGGTACACCTGGGCTGGTACCCCTGACTGCTTATTATGGATCAGGGTGCTGTGGATGGATCCCCCCTGGCCAATCACACTGGCCAGCTGCTGGGTAGCGGCAGAGCGGTGGTACTAGGAGCTGGGTCCAAACTTCAGAACAGCCGGAGGACGGATTAGATATAGGGTCTAATCTGTAGGTCACAGGGATGCAGCAATATTGAAGAAGTTGTCAAGCTGGGTCTTGAAGTAGATTGATGTTTATTTAGCTCAAGTGTCCTGACAAGGACAGTTTCACTGATTAAAGGTATTAGTGATCAGGTGATGGAACATCAGAATGATACAATTCAGTGTACAAGGGCTCTCTTTTTATGCAGTTTTAGAGACAAGTCTTGGCAGGGGGTAAGCCACACCCCTGATCAGAGAAGGCTCCGCACAGAGTGCAATATTTCATTCAAACATTAACATCAGGATGTACTTTAATCCTCCATCTAACACAATTTAACTTCCACATCAAACTGATTTTTCTCAGATTTCCATCACATTAACAACCTCCTGTGGTGTGTTCAAGTGTTGGTCACTCACATTGAATAGAGTTAATTAGCCTTAATGAGGACATACTCTAAAAACGACCACCTCAAACAAATGCTTATCAGAAATCACACATATACCTCAGACATGAGTGCATTTCCTCTAGCAAAGTTAAACCAAACAAGTTTCTTCCCTGGTCTCAGAAATAAAGATTTCCCTTACCAAAATGTACACAAAATCAAAAATAAGTGCATTTGCAATTATATAAATAAGCGCCCTGTGCTATTTCCTTTAAGTAAATTTCTACCATAAGTTACTTATAAGTGATCCAGTCACACTCCTCCCCCCCTTGTCAATGCGGACAACCAGCGTGCCATGTCCCAACGATTTGGCTCCTGGTCCTGCAGTTTTTAGGGTTATTGGGTGTGACCCGGGGGATCTGACTCTTCCTGCTGAGGCAGTCCATCCGCACAGCTGTGAGCCTTTCCTTGCTTGTAGTCTACCATTTTCCTCTGAGTTATGTTGTAGCCACTTTAAAGGATTATGATCAGTCACCACAGTAAAATGTCGTCCATACAAATAAGGTTGAATTTTTTTCTGCCCACACAATGGCCAAACATTCCTTCTCAATTGTGGCATACCCCACCTCCTGCTTTAGCAGTTTTCTGCTCAAATAGGTTACAGGGTGCTCCTGCCCATCTGGCCCACCTGGTCAGGTAGTGGGTCACTTCCTGGTTCCTCAGTCGCTAAGCAGCAAACCGCCGCTACCGACTCCACACGCTCGTGGTATGCCTTCAACATATTTACGTGGTAGGTCCGCTGCCGCCTACCGTCGCTTTCAAATAACACCACGTAAGTGATGTAGCTCAGGCGTTTTGAGACCGTGTACGGGCCAGCCCAGGCAGCCAGGAGCTTGTTCTGGCACATGGGCATCAGAACAAGGACCTTCTGCCCCACCTCAAACACTCTGGCACAAGTGCCCTGATCATACCAAGACTTGTCTGCGCTTCCGGTAGGTTAGCCTGCGCGAGCCCCATGAAATTCTCTAACCGATCGCTGGGCTTCAACACATACTCCACCACAGAGACATCCCGGGTGGGTAGCTCTCCTTCCTAAGACTCCCAGAACAGGTAAAGAGGCCCACAGACTCTACGGCCATAAAGTAATTCAAAGGGGGAGAAACCGCAAGACTCCTGTTTCACCTCCTGATAAGCAAACAGGAGGTACAGAAGGTAGCGTTCCCAGTCCCCCCCTCCGAAGTTACAAATGCCCGTTGCATGTGCTCAGAATGCCATTGAACCGCTCGCACAGTCCGTTAGTCTGGGGATGGTAGGGGGCAGTACGTAGTTGCAGCACTCCGCACTTTACCCAGAGACACTGGACCAGTTCACTCATGAACTGTCTTCGTTGATTGGTTAGTATCTCACTAGGGAACCCTACTCTGCTAAATACTCCTAGCAGCACGTCCGCTACCTTTTCCGCAGTTATGGAGGACAGAGCTACAGCCTCTGTATACCGGGTAGCGTAGTGCACCACGGTGAGGATGTACCTCTTCTCCGATCTACTCGACACCGGCAGAGGACCTACTATGTCCACAGCCACTTGCTCAAAAGGTTCTCCAATTGTTGGCAAGGACCTGAGGGGAGCACGAGCACTGGGGCGCCCGAGACGGCCCTGACGTCAGCCGACATTGCAGGCCAGAAAAAGTTCTGTGTCAGGCGCTTCAGTGTTCTGTCTCTTCCCTGGTGTCCCGCCATAGGAATTTTATGGGCAACTGACATTAGTTATGTGCGAAAGCCCAGTGGTACAACCAGTTAAACTTATTCCATGACTGGTCTATCCCCATCTACCTTCCTAGCTACATGGTACAACAACCCTTTACGCCAGGTGTCACACTCCCCACTTCCATCACTGGAAGGCTGCCGCCAGCCTGGCGCCTCATGCCTTCCAGTGAGGGATCAGAGAGCTGCGCTGCCCTGAACTCTTCCCTGCAGCCCTCACTATCGTCTAAGTCAGCATGAGCTGCGGGGGTGGGTCTATGTTGGGGTGACTAGGGTCAGTCAAATGGAGGTCATATTGCTAGGGACAGGAGGATCTCCAGGCACCCCCACAAGAGGCAACATCCTCTGCATTGCTAAGGGACATAGTCTTTCCAGAGGCAAAGGACTGGCTGTTTCCTGAAGAAATAGCAGATGTGGTCTTTTTCTCAGGCTGGCTGAAGCTGTGATTGCTGGTAATGGCTGTTGTCTAGCAACTGTGGTCTTTTCCTCTGGACTGGGTTGTGCAGGTGAAGATCCTGAAGAGTGTAGCCTAGCAGCTTGGCTCCGGGTAATAGAGTTGAGAAATGCGGTCACAATTCCAGCACCCAACATCGTAGCCTAAGATCACATCAGTTGGGGGGTAATCCATAACGCCAACATCTCGCAACTCCTGGCATTCAGATACACCCTTGCAACAGGCACTTCCTTCTCCAGTCCATCTTCAACGGTAACTTTGGCAGTGCGATCCTTTAATACTGCAGCAGGATCAATAAATGGAGACTCACAACAGTAACTGAGGCCCCTGAATATCTCAGTCCTTCACCCTGCAGGGGTCCCACTTGGACTGGCTGCAGGTTCCTTCACATGTTTTTGGGGGGTCTTTTGGACACACAGGTGATTCTTCCCTCCAAGTCACCATCAATCACGACACACTCCGTTAGGCTGGCAGGAATAGCAACAGTCTTTAGTGGCTCACCATTGCCAGTTAACCAAGTTAGCCGGGCCCCAGAACTCAGATTAGGGGGACAAGTTTGGGGTGGTGGGGCTTTGGGACAGAGCCCCAGCACTTAGGTGACTGGTCTTGCTGAAGTTGTAGCACTTTCTCTCCAGTCTGGGCTCCGATGGTCTCTGATAACTCCCGGGAACAGGGTGGGGTGGTGGCTGGCGAGTGGTATCCGAAGGGTTAGGTACTTGCTTTTGGGGGTGAGTAGAAGAGGGGTGTCTCCCTGTTTGTACAGTCCTTTGGGGTTGGCTGTTAGCCTGGCGCTTCTGCCAGTGTGGCCTCACTCCCACATACTGATCTGCCAGCTGGGCGGCTGCTTCCAGGGTGCCTGGCTTCCTGTCCAGCACCCATTCTGTCTCCTCCAATTTGCACCGAAGGGTGAATCTGTTCTTGGCACATTAAGTCTATTACCTCCTCCACGGTCTGGGCACCAGGTCCTCGCACCCACTTCCTGGCAGACTCCCGCAGCAGGTTGGCAAATTCCTCATAGGTGGCGTGGAAGTTCTTGGTAAGGTCCCGGAACTTCAGAAGATAGGTCTCTGGGGTAATATTGTACCATAGTACAATATTTTTCACTACATCATAGTCTGCACAGTCCTCTATGGGCACCCCATGATAGGTCTCCAAAGCATGTCCTTGCAGTGTCGGCACCTGCTTAACCCATTCCTCTCTGGGTACAGCATGTAGCCTGCAGGTCCTTTCAAATACCTGCAGGTGCTCATGAAAATTCCCAACACAGGCCTCAAATTTAGGGCAAGGTAGAGATGACAGTCCTGATCCTCTAGGGGGTGCATCCCCCCTGGGCTGCATGGCTGGTGCCCTTCCCCCTTAGCGCCATACCTCGATGACTTGTGCCCGCTCAGCTGCATATGCTTTGTCCACTAAGGCCGCCAGCTGGATCTTTAGCCCGGCAGCCCTGCGTTCATCATAGGATAGAGGGGCTGATTGTGCGGGTGCAGTCTGCTGGGTAGAGGTTGCTGCAGGCTGTTGAGCAGGGATCTCTCCTGTCTGGGCATCTGGGATACCTCGTTCTTCGTTGTCAACTAGGCCGCCACCTTGGCCACTTCCATCATCAGTTTCCTCCACCTGGGTACCATGCTGTACAGCAACTCTCTCATCTCCGCCCTACTTGGTAAATGGCTGAGGTCAATGTACTTGGCACTGCACAGAGTCTCAAGGTCCGCCCTGGACATATTGGTATAGTCAGACATCCTGTGTGTTCTCCTGGCTGCAGTTATTCCTCTCCTGAATAACTCGACTCTCCTGATTGGTTCACGAAAAGCCACCTGGGGTTATCCCACTGCTGCCACCAGATATCTGTAACAGGATGGAGCACCTATGCCACCCTGTCTGTTGTTGCTGGGAACTGGCTGGACTTACTTTGCCACCGCCCCCTTTCGTTATTCCGAATACGCTCTGCCGCAGTAGGAGGAGCCTACTGCCACCACTGGCCTCCTTTATGGTGCCCAGAGCCACGATCCTTCTGGGTAACTGCCACTGTTAGTGTACTCCCGTGCTGGTACACTTGGGCTGGTACCCCTGACCGCTTACTATGGATCAGGGTGCTGTAGATGGATTCCCCTGGCCTATCCCTTTGGCCAGCTGCTGGAATACGGCAGAGCGGTGGTACTGGAGAGCTGGGTCCAAACCTCAGAAACAGCCGGAGAACAGATTAGATTAGGGTCTAATCTGCAGGTCACAAGATTACAGCAATGTTGAAGAAGTTGTCAATCAGGTTCTTGAAGCAAAGAGTAATGTTTTATTTTGCTCAGGTGCCCTGGCAAGGACAGTTCCACTGATTAAAGGTATCAGTGGTCAGGTCAGATGGAACATCAGAATGATACATTTCAGTGTACAAGACAGTGCTTTTTATACTGATTTGGACACAGGCTATTTTAAGAATCAGGATGCAATGTGTTTACACACACATGGATTTACATGCCGGGCAAAGCTAACAATATTTACGCTTATCTGTGAAATCTTAAAACCTTGCTGTGATATCCTGCATCTTACAGTGGACAGCAAGTCTATTTACATCTTCCTATGACCCTCACACATCAAAAGGTCTAATTATCATGAGATTAGCATGAGTCCTTTCTTCCAACAGTTGCAGAATAAACAATTCCTCCAAACAAAAGAATTCCCCAGGAAAAGTTGTAAACCCCAAATAAGACATTTCCTTACACCATGATATACAAAAGGCTTTCAAAACAAAGGCTTATTGTATCAGATATATACATCAGAAATAAGGCATTTCCTCTAGAAAGGTTAAAACAGAAAAAAGCGAAGTTTCTCCCCCTGGTCTCAGAAATTAAAGATTTCCCTTTCCAAAATATACACTATCAAAAATAAGTGCATGTGCATTTATATAAATAAGCACCCTGAATAATTTCCTTAAAATAAATTTATACCATAAGTTATTTATATGTGATCCAGTCACAATTGTTATTACTTAGGAAGAGATCCTGGTGAAACATAACATTCCCTTGCCTTAGACCACATGTGTGTATAGAACAATATATAAAGAAGGTGGGCTTTGTCCCAATGTATCATGAACATATAATGTATTTGGCCATGTTAATTTGACTTCTGATACATATCTGCATAAGGGAGCCATAGCATGGACTGCTGTGGTATTTCTTCCTAGTTGCATTGTCTAGCCCATATGGGTAGTGTGGTACAGCTTATCCACCATGAGCTGCACCACAATCAGAACTTCTTGATGACTAAAGTTTAACACAACAAGGTAAAACTCATGCTATGTAATGTCTCAGTATTATGGTAACATGTATGATTCTATACAATTGAAAATATTTTACTTTAGTACCTCCTCCTATGAGTGCATCTGATTTAACTGCATTTTAATGGTGTTTAAAGCATATAGGTTAGTGTAGGACCTGCTTATAATGAGGTGCCCTTGACGCTGGGCTGCAGGCTTAAAACTAATGCCTCATGTTTTAATTTTGCTTGATACACACAGATATGCAGCATTAAGGAGAAGCGTTGACAACTGTCTTTTGTTTTATTTTACCACCTCCTATGTCAAGTCCATATGCAAGTGATGTAAAGGTGTTTATAAAAGATTGTGGAGGTGGCCCAGGAGGTGGAAGCCAAGGAGGAGGCGGCCCAGGAGGAGGTTGTCTATGTGGAGGCCCAGGAGGAGGCAGGGAGCCCATCCCAGGCCCCTGAAGAGGAATGTAAGTGTCTTAATTTAATAATATAATCGTATATTTGAATTTGTTCTTTCTGTAGAAAAGTATAGGCCTCACAATTTATAGGAAAAGATATATGTATCTTGCTTTAGTTTTATTTATTCTTTTTTTTGACGGGCACCAGTATGGTTCTATTTTGGAATTAGTATCCAAAAGTTTGATAAATTAACTGATAAAGATATTCAGTTTTCTAATGTATTAGACTCAGATTCAGTCATGTTTGGGTCATCGTTGTTCTGCAATGTGAAACTGCCAACATTTACATATTAAATTCTGTGACCCAACTGCCTGTGACATGGATTTCTCCACCCCTCAGGAAGCTTTTAAAATTACACACATGGGGTGTAACGCTTCGGTCCCGCAAGTAGTATCTGTCCCATTACCCACATTTCATTTATCTGGAAACTGCCATGTTCCAGCATCAGACTAACTTCATTCATTCATTCATTCAGCTATATTCAGATCTGTGCAGGTGCAAGCCTATTGCACTTCAGGACCTCCTCCCTCTTTTTCATTGGCTAAGCACTTCTGGAGCACTATTTAAACCTCCTGGATTCACGTGTCTGATGCCTGTTCTTCAAGCTCACTTCCTGTAGCCTGTGGTTCTGGTTCCTGTTCTCCTCGTGGTTTGCCTGTGTTCCAGTCTGCTCTCAGTCTCCTGCTGTGTTGAACTATTGCTGCTCCAGCACTGCTACTACCATCTCCAGTGTACTTCATTGCGACAGCTTCAGTTCCCTCATCGCTACCACTCAGAGCTGCTACTACACCTGTGACTCATCAGCTGTTACTACGAGTTACCCCCACTACTTCAGTCCGCTCTCAGTCTCCGGTTGTGTTGAACTATTGCTGCTCCAGTACTGATATTACCATCTCAACTGTACTTCATCGTGACAGCTCCAGTTCTCTCACCGCCACCACTCAGAGCCGCTGCTACTATTATGATTCATCAGCCGTTACTACGAGTTACCCCCACTACTTCAGTCCGCTCTCAGTCTCCGGCTGTGTTGAACTATTGCTGCTTCAGTACTGATATTACCATCTCAACTGTACTTCATCGTGACAGCTCCAGTTCTCTCACCGCCACCACTCAGAGCTGCTACTACTACTGTGACACATTGGCTGTTACTACGAGTTACCTTCACCACGTCAGTTTACTCTCAGTCTCCCGCTGTACTGAACTATTGCTGCTCAAGTACTTCTATACCATCTCTGATGTACTTCATCGTGACAGCTCCAGTTATCTAGTCGCTATCACTGTGAGCCGCAACTGCCTTGGTGACTCATTGGCTGTTCTCCTTCAGCTACATCTGCTTTCCCGTGTGTGCTCAGCATACTCCAGTGCTGTACTCCTGCTGTTCCAGTATCTTTATCAATCACCATTGGATACACCATTGTGACAGCCTCTGCTTTTCCTCGTTGTTCCACAGGACATCTTTTCTCCTTGTCCCTCATTTGTCTCTACCCGTGTTACCTGGCTCCTCCACACCGTTCTGCTGTTCACCCACTCATAGGACCGCGACCTGCAGGTTTGGTGCCGCTAAATCCATACCTCCTTGCGGGGGTTCCTGGTGAAAACCACCTGCCTGTTAGACTCCGCACCTGTTGGTGGGCTAAGCCATGTCCAGCAGAGCATAGGGATCAATTTCCCATAAGCCAACCGTGACATGGGGCTAGAAGTTTTCTTACTGTCTTTTCCACTTGAAGGTCCTATGGACATACAAGTATTTATCGATTTTGTAATGGAGTGTGAGGCATCAAAGGATTGTAGAATTTGTGTCTATACATGGTTGAGATTATAGAGTATACAAGATGGCTAGAATTTGCAACTGTAAATCATTGAGTTTCTATGGAGTTTGAATGGAATATATAGAGTTTGTATTATTTGTCCTTGGTTTGCAGATGGCTAAAATGTTAAACTGGACTTCGTGTAGTTTCTATAGTTTGTTGAATGGATTGAATGGAAGCTAGTTTGTTGTATGCAGTTTATGTCTAAGATTAGAGAGTTTGTTAGTTTTTGTATTTTGTATTACTTTAGATATTATAAAACAATGTGATGTTACAAATGAGAATTGTAGTTTTGATACTGGAGATTGTGTGATTAATATATAACTGTTTGTAGATTGTGTTGCTTAAATAGGAATTTTATACATTTGAGATAGCATTATAATTGAGTAGTATAGCTAGATATTGTGCTAAATAGAAAGCAATAATCATCACCATTTATTTATATAGCACCACTAATTCCACAGCGCAGAAATATGGTGTTTGAATAAAATATGTATAATATGTGATTGTATGTGGATGATTAGAATACGTGTTCTATTGGATGCTTAAAATGTAGGAAAGACTGAGTGAATCTCCCCCACAGTGTCCCCACCCTCCCCCATACATACACACACAATACACACAATACAAGAATATACACACACACCCTTAATATAATAGGCACTGATTCAAATTACACCCTCACACCACACAATACAAGCTTATACACACACCCTTACTACAATAGCTGACACACATAATAACTTAAATACATATAAACAGACAATGAAAATAATTTATTGTATTAATATCTATGCTTTACCACCTATGCTAATAGAATTAACAAAACTTGTTGAGTTTGTATAATCATCATCATTAGCTATTCATATAGCGCCACTAATTCTGCAGCGCTGTACAGAGAACTCTCTCACATCTGTCCCTGCCCTATTGGAGCTTGCAGCAGGGGCAGATCCAGATGGGGGTGATTGCCTCCACTAGCACACTGCCAACTCCAGTGCGATGGGACAGTGCCTCCATGATTCTAAAGTCCGAACGTAAAAGGACCGGAAGTGACATCACCTGAAACCCCTCTATACAACTAACAGAGGTCTGTTACAAATTTGAGATGGTTGGTTTCTACTGAAAATTTAAAAAAAGGAACATGAATAAGAAGAAGATCTATATACTTATGAGCAATAAGAAAAGGAATAAGAGTAGAACAGAAGAAAAAGATAAATATAATGAAACAGTAAATAAGAAAATAAAAACAATAAGACAATAAATAATGAAGAGAATACATATTAGTGCTATTTAATTATACAATAAGGATGATATTTTGCATTCCTCTGCATTACATTACTTTAATAGACTGGTCACTATATAATTTGCAGAAGCTCCCAATTGAAGTCCATATGTTCCAAGATCACTTTTATTTATTTATTTATTCATTCATTCACCATTTATATTTTTTATATGTTAATTTCCAGCACTTTTTACCTTAATTTTTTTCATTATTACCTTATATTTTATACTTCTATATACCAAGATCCTGGGTTCACAATAATTGACACACAAGGATCATATACAATGACTTTGGGTCTATCACACACGGACCATATATTGACTGTCAGTCACATATACATACGAATTTGGCTCTTTTTTTGTTCCTACATTATTATTAACCTCAATAACATTAATTTCCAGTCATTTCCAGTGAATTTTTGTCAAGTGACAAGAACACTGCTACCCCTCCTGTTTCTGTATGAGCAATAGCACTGAGCAGTGGCACTGGAGAATGGAGAGTGACAAGAACACTGCTACCCCTACTCAGATCCCTTAAGTTAAAGTGGGCTCGGAAAACTGAGCCCGAGCATCGCTAATATAAATACAGATCCGAAATTGTATTCTTATTTTTTTCATGTTGTATAATTAATATCATATAATTTAATCAATTATTTTTTTTAGTTTTTTTATAAATATAACTAATAAATTTATAAGTAAGTTTAAATATTGTAGAGATGAATAATATTTTGAGGTAACATATAAATAGATAGGAAGGTTTTTTAATATCTGAGTTCACACAAGTGATAGTGTATAGATTAAACACACAGTGATCGCATAATTAGTTTAATCCAAGGGTTTCCAAACTGTGCGCTGTGGCTCCCTGGGGTACTGCGGTGATCTCACAGGTGTGCCGCGGCCAGGCTTATTTTGGCTTAGGGCTGCCCTGAAAAAATTATAGTGACCCTAAGGGTGCCTGGAGCTGTGAAAGGGATTCACTGGTTTAGTCACTAGAACGATGGACTAATTTTAAGTTATTATTATTGTTTTATCAATTCTTCCACCCTTCTTTTATAATGATTTACAATTAATTGGTTATTACCAATAGTTATCAATGAGATACAAATCCATCTTTAGTATTGTATACTGTTCTGTGAGTGTACCCTGATAATATAGATTGAGGTGCATATACCAGTATCAGTGAAATAATGACAAAAATATATAACTGTTGATGATATCTTTATTATTAAACATAACGTGCAAGCATTTTTCTTAAGCTTCCCAACTACATACCAGGCATTTAGTAGCAATGCTACCACAAATAGACATCCTTGTCATTCTCAATTTTGTGTGAATGGACCTAACATTAAAATCTGAGATTGCTGTGACAGGAAGGCGTGGGCAGTGATGCAGTACTTCTGATCGGTTTATGTACTCTCTGGGTCACATTGTCAGTTGAACATATGCTGATCAGAGCA
Source organism: Mixophyes fleayi (assembly GCF_038048845.1). Lineage (NCBI taxonomy): Eukaryota > Metazoa > Chordata > Amphibia > Anura > Limnodynastidae > Mixophyes > Mixophyes fleayi. The sequence goes on from NC_134408.1 coordinate 80,492,119, forward strand.
CAGAGACTACATCTGGCTCTTGCCCCCAAAAGTGCAGCCATCCCAATCTCACATTCCAATGAATACAATGGCTAGGAACATTTTTTTTCCCCAAGGAATTGGTGGGGAGGGTTATGAAGATATGGGGGTAAATGTATGAATCTCCAGATTCTTCATCTCCGGCGTGTTCAGCCTCTTCAGCGCTTAAATTTAAAGCGGCGCTGCATTGTAAAGGGAAACTTCCCTTTACAATGCAGCACCGCTTTAAATGTAAGCGCTGAAGAGGCTGAACACGCCGGAGATGAAGAATCCGGAGATTCATACATTTACCCCATGGTGTGTGATCACGGGCCTACCTTGCCTATATGGGATGACTAGGCTGAGGGGCAGAGGGCATCAGCCCCCCTGGGCCAGTCTCATAGTGTGCTACTTTGAGATGAATAGGGGCCCAGTGTGATGAAAAGGGTCCAAGTGTGATGAAAGGGACCCAGTGTGAAGAGAGGCACAGTGTTATAAGATGGTCCAGTGTGATGAAAAGGGAACAGTGTGATGAAGGTGGATCAGTGTGATTAAGGGGGAGCAGTGTGAAATGGGTCCAGTGTAATGAAAAGGGTGCAGTGTGATGAATATGGCACAGTGTGATGAAAATGGTGCCATGTGATGATGAGGCAGACATAACTGTTATTTGTTGCTCTTATTGTTGTGATTTTATAGCTAAATAATGTTTTACTTAAAATAAAGCATAGAACAAACCTCACCGACTTGTATCCTAAAGTACATTAATTTATGAGACACAGTAGTAGGACACAGGGCCTACAGAGGTCTGGACTGGAGAGGAGGAGGAGTCGTGACTGGAGAGGGGGCAGGGCCAGGATTAATCTATAAACCACCCCCCTTTAAAGAAAATTCTAACACACACACACACACACACACACACACACACACACACACACACACACACACACACACACACACACACACACACACACACACACACACACACACACACACACACACCATGAGAGGCTAAGGTCATTTTAATAGCAGCCAATTATCCTAACAGCATATTGGTTTTTTTTGAGTATGGGAGGAAACCGGAGCATCTGGAGTAAATCCACGCAAACACGGGGAAATATATATACTCCACATAGATAAGGCCATAGTCTGGAATCAATCTCATGAACCCAGCACTGTGAGGTTGAAATGATTGCAGCTTGCTCTTGTGTGTGTTAATCCTAGGTGTTGCAGGTAGGTGGTAGACAGATAACACCTTGTCACGCAGCTTTGGGTTCCTATGGTGCTTCATAAGTTATATATATCGTGACATGTGGTAGAAACCAATTGTGCGCTGAGGGGGGACATTGTCTTGTTTCACTGCAGACGTCTGCAATGTGTCAGTGGGGAGACAGGGGACCCAGACATTTCCTACTTCTGCATTAGTCTACGCCTATAAAGCAGTCATATTTTGGCTTGGGCAGCCTCTCAAGATGGTAACATTATTTTGCTTGCGTAGTTAATAATATAGAGTCATAGAAGCGGCAGCTTTGACTATTTTTGAGGGATTTAAAAACCAATCAATGATCAATGCTATTTGGACAAGAGATTGAAGGGAAATTAGCAGAGTTCAACAGAGGGGAGACCAGTCCAAGCTGGCAAAGTAATTATCCTCCTGGCTTCTTATGATCCCATGTGTCCATATGTGCAGGTCAGATCACCAACAGATCTGGTATTTAGGATCTAATGCAGAGTGATCGAGTCTGTGACCAATTCGCCCACATACAGATCTGTTGTGTGAAGAAAGGAGCCTGTACCGCTACTAGGTAGTTATACACTATGCATTGTGCAGGCACTATCCGTTTTAGCACCTCAATAAACAGGAGACTAAGAAAAAACAGTTTATGCTATCGTTAAGGTGTAAGATATATATAATTTTTGTAGTACTACTATATAATAATAATATACTATGTTTACTGAAACTCTTTTATAATATATGAGTGTTACAATTAGAATGTTAATGACAAGAGAGGCCCCTGTAGGCGAACGTACTGAAACGCAATATGTTTGTGCGTTTGTACAAAGCACTTCTTAAGGGTTAAAGTTTTGTCTTGGGATTCCCTTTATAAGTTCCCTCACTTGGAGATTCTGCCTCTTTCGCTGCACAAAATCCTTAGATATGTGAAAAGAAGGCTAGTATTACCAGTTTAAACGTATCTTATTGTGTATTCTCCTATCTATTCATATTTGTACCATTCCCCTTCATACACCCCACCCATCAGTCTCATCCTGCCCCCCACCCAAAAAATGTGGTTGTAGGCCCTTTTCCCAATACCTGTCCAGCGTCTCCTCAGCCACACATATACTAGACGCCCTGGCTGCCCCTCTCATGGACACTAACTACCACAGTACCTGCCAGTGTCGGAGTGGGGCATGAAGGCCCCACCAGGGGACTGCAGTGGTAGGGGCCCACCAGAGAAGGTGTGGTCAGCCACCATAGAGGCGAGACCAGACACCAGAGGGGGATTGATCAGCCTATGAAGGACATAGCAAGCGGCATAGTGCAGCATATCATACTTGCCAACTCTCCCGGAATGTCCAGGAGACTCCCGCATTTGGGAGAGTCTCCCGGACTCCCGAGAGAGTATGGCAATCTCCCAAATTCTGGCCAGAATTTGGTCCAAAAAGCAGCGATTTACTGTGAATCACGGCATTTGAAAAAAAATGACGCGATTTTTGTCCCCCCGCCCCCCTCACGCCCACCTTCCACTGCAGGCTCCCGGAAAACATTTCCAGAAAGTTGGTAAGTATGTAGTATATAAAGAATGCAGTGTATATAATAATGTGTACTCTTATAATGCAAAACTTCCTGTGTCCACCACTAATGATAGAATTACAAGTACAAATGTGCTTTTGCAAGCAGGGCCGCCAAGATCAATTTTAGCCCCTGGTACAGCAATTACTTGGGGCTCCCTCCTCAAGTAAAGTTGTGGTCAAACCGTTGTGTGCGTAGCTGTAAGCTGTAGCTCCTTGGGGGCGTGCCTAGAGAGTGAAGAGCATTAGGCCATTTTCAGGCACATTGTATTAAGGTGAAGAGCAGAGAACATAGATAAATTAAACTCAGCTGTCCAAGGAATCAGGGGTAAGTATTGCTGTCCGTAGTACTCTACCTCACTCACCCCCCTCTTACCATTCACCAATTACACCACACACCAGATAAAATACATCACCAAATACTACACTATCCTTCACTCACTGAAATAGCCCTTGTTCACCACCACTCCCTGTTACCACACCTTACCCACTAATATGCCCCCAACCACTGCTTCGCACCATACCTCACCCACTAAAATACCCCTCACTCACCACCACTCCTTAGCACCATACCTCACCCACTGAAATACCCCTCACTCACCACCACTCCTTAGCATCATAACTCACCCACTAAAATACCCCTCACTCACCACCTGTCACTCACCGGACCGTGAGTGCCTCTGCGCTGGTGCGTGGCTCCCTAGCCTTCCTGCCGGCACCTATCCTGAACCACGGCCGTCCGCCATCCTGATGGTCTGCGCATGCGCAGCTCCCAAGAACTCTTGTGACTGTTGCTTTTAATCCAAATTGGTTGATCAGGCAACTCCCTATTTAAGGCACCTGTGTGCATTACCTCATTGCCTGATCTTGGAGTCTCATTCCCTGTGAGTCTCTGAAGGTGTTCTCTGTGTTCTACTAGTGTCTTCAGTTTCCTGCTGATTCCTGATCTACTCATCGCTGGTTTCCATACCCGCTACTATCTCCTGTGTACTACTAGTGTCTTCAGTTCCTGTGGATTCCCTGTGCTACTCATCGCTGGTTTCCATACCTGCTACAGTCTCCTGTTTCCTGCTTGTGTCCTCAGCTGGACTTTGATTACCGGATCTACTCACCTGTGGTTCCTACACTCATCTCTGCCGTCCAGCGTCTCTGCAGTTCCTGCATCTCCCTGTGGACAGACTGTTCTACTGAATAGTGGTATGCCTATCTGTTATTGACTTTCTACGTTTACTCTGCATATCCGCTAGGACGAGTTTCCACGCTCAGCAGTGGTATCCATACCCGCTATAGACTGGTATTGTTACGCTGCATACCTGTTTGGAATTAACCGTACTACTCAGTCGTTATATGCATAACTGTGATTGACTATCCATTATTGGCCTGCATATCTGTGCTGAGCAAGTCTCTACCAAGCAGCGCCACACATACCGTTATATAGACTTTGTTGAATACGCTGCATACCTATTGGGATCAAGTTCCTCTGTGCTCTCAGTGTCTGCATCCTATTATCTTTGTATGCTTTCCACTCATCAACACTTGTACACATCCTCACCTATTAAGCAGTGGTACAACTTGCTATACGCAGACCACTGACTTCCCTGCTACCTACCTGCACCTGGACAAGTCTTCTCCCCATAAGCAGTGGTACAACTTGCTATACGCAGATCACTGACTTCCCTGGTACCTCCCTGCATCTACTCATGTCCATCTTGATCTCCGTGTTCAAATCTGCCTTTCCATTATATCAGCTAGTCGCTGATTCATTGACCAAAGATTGTTGTAAGTCACTGACTTTTCTATTATTTATTGGCATTCGTTCTCCATCTGCTGTGATATTTGTTCCGCTAGTCACCCCGCTACCAGAGGACCGTTGTGTGAGTTTCACTACTCTGTTAAGCCCAGTCATCTGGTGAAATCCTGGGCAAGACTCCTAGTTCGCGTGACACCACCCCTCCTTTGCACCATAACTCACCCACTACCACTCCTTGACACCAAAAGAAAAATGTATAACATTCTTATTTATTAAATAAATTAAATTGTCCTAACTCTCAAGAGCATTCTCTGCTATTCATTCCTCTTGAGTTTTCTTGTTATAGCTGCCTTGTTAGGTGGAAATGTTCATGGAAATATTCATTGAGTAAAACTGAACTAAATTTTCCACTATATGTGGCTCTGCAACAGTGCAAGTGGCGGCAGATTGTGGACTGTAGACAACCATCAGCTGTTTCAGACACCACCACAGCAGTACAATATGGTGGCTGGTCCGGACGAGACCAGCCATGAATAGATCCCAATCCCAATAGCAAGGGCTGGCCCTATTAACCAGAACCAGCGCCTTTGAAAGAAAATTAATCCCACACTGAAGCTGGCATGCCGTCCCAACCTTTTTTCCTAGACGGTGGCACATATCGCATTGCCCTAGATAGGGCCCTGCACAGTACAGCAGTGTACATAATAGTACAGTGTCTTGCTTGTATTATAAATGACCTACAGTACACTATGTTTAACTGTTCATCTAGCTATATCTATGTGGGCACAGCACACATGACAATAGTCTTCTTGTTTCCTGGCTAGCATACAAACAAATAATAATGGCAACAACAATTAATAATAAGTGTATTTAGACAAGGCTCCTGTATGAGTAATAGAATACACATTACCCTAGGCTATTGATTAGGTTGCAGGTGAACACACTCTATATATTATATATCAAGTGCTGGGCTTGCGCTCCTCCAAGTTGGGGAAAAGGGTAATTGGGTACTACCACAGACCCCTAGGGGTTGTCTAGAGATCCCTCAAGAGTTTAAAAGATAAATAATTTTGAGGAGATGGCGCAAAGGGGGAGGGATTTGAATGTGGATAGGGAAATGCAGTACTAGTAGTACCTAGCCAATTACCTGCAACATTTTGGGGGTTAATTTCTTTTTGTCCACTAGGTGAGTGTGGTGGTGAGATTATTTCAAAATCAGTACCCAATTTTGTGTCAAAGAAATAGTATCTATTTGCCTATATGCAAAAATGTCTGTTTATACAAATTGGGATGATGTACAGTTAATAAATATACTATATCAAGCACAAATCACAGTAGTAGCAATTCAATGCAACTGGTTGCTAGGATGGATTATAGAATATTGATTATAGACAAGTTAAATCATGGATTGAATTAGCAACTTAAAGGAGTCTTTTAAAAATAAATTATTTAAAAAGCCTCCTATGTGCTGTTTTAATATTTGTGCAATTGCAGCAGTGTTGCATTTCTAATGAATAACTGAGTGTCTACAAATGCATGAACATTTATAATTGTTCCAATATCCAAATCCAACCAATCCTAAAATTTTAGTAATGTCCAATGTAAATGCTTTCAACAGTGGCTGAATTCCAGGAAAATATATGTACAGTATATGTATATTTATTAAGTTTAATTACTTACTGTGCCTACGTTTCCTGCTCCACATAGCTCTGTTCCTCCTGGTATCTGCACGCTTTCAGTGTACACAACCCAGCCAGTAACTCGGATCCTGCATCATAGCTGCGTTGCAGGAAGTGAGGATTCCTTTACTTCTTGTATTGCGGTTGTGGAGCCAGACGCTGCTTGTATGTGTTCAACATGTGCTCTGCTGCCTGTGGCACCCCCTGGGAGTTGGGTCGCGGCAAATGGCGTACAGCCGTGGCACCCTCGTTACGGCTCTGGGGCCCCGTGATGTAAACACTATGGGCCCGGGTGGGCTCCACCTACATATGAAAGGGGGCGTGACTCTAAAGCAGCGGAGCTCACTAGTGATTTCCCCGGTGTACCGGCGGCCCAGTCCGATGCTGGTACCTGCTCCTTGTCAGCCTCACCATACCCGACACCTTTCCACCCCCAGTCCCTTTACCCACAGCATGCCCCCACACACCAGTCTGGTTCTTAGTGGCCTTTTCCTCCAGTGACATATTGTGCTAGTGGTTTTCAAGCACCTTCCACAATGGTATCCCCTTTCATGCGGTGAACCTCTTGCCTGTGGCACTGAAATGCCCCCTACAATCAGCTTTCTCTTCCCTTGACAACCTTCCCCTTGTGTTTGCTGCCTGAATTGTGTTTGCTGCCTGAATTGTCAATTAGACACTGTTCGTGCACTGATGGGAAAGAATTGTTCTCTGCTTGTGACGGAACTTCTATCTATTTGAGTTGCTATTTTCGCTATGCTTATATCATCTGAGTTATCGTGAGCCTAACAAAGGGATAAGTTAGTTTGTATCATAAACGGAACCCTTGGTCACGTGACTTGAAAAGCTTATCCGGATTGGTGCGCACAGAAGAGGACCTTTAATCTGTCTCCGGATTGTTCCATTAGACAGTGGCTTAATATAGCATTGCTCCTTGATGTGAGGACATTATCCGCTGGGGGTAAGAATACACATATATCTATATATCTTATGTGGAGGGACGCGATGTCTGCCGATGTTTAGCCGTCCAGATGGTAAGAAGCTTTCATCTACCACATATCCTTACTACTCTTAAACCCCAGCTGCACGGATATTACTTGTATACGGACATATGAATATACAATTACCTTTGTGACATTGAAGTTATTGTATTCCTCTTCACTAAAAGAGGCAACATCGCGATATTAAAGTTACTATACCCCTCTTTATCAAAAGAGACAACTTCTGTTTCTACAGATGATTTATTGGAATTGACATTCTATTGGTTTTCTCCACGGCTGCTTAGGATTTCCCAAGGGTTACTAGCATCTGCAAATGTAATTGATTCAGCTGTTGGATACCCTCATCTAACTGGATACTTTCTAATAAGGGTTAAATATATATTGATGCAATGTTTTTCTCTTTTGAAAGCCATGTGATATGACCCCTACAATCAGCTCTCTCTTCCCTTGACAACCTTCCCCATAGCTAGAGTTTTGGTTCCCCTTCTGCTCTTCTGCCCTAGGGTCAAGGACAAACTGATACCCTCCCTGAGTCAGGTACCCGGAATCAACCCAAGCCTCTGAGTTTCACACTAGGATGACATTCCCCTGGGCTTCTTCAAGTGCCCCAATCTCTGCTATCAGGCTCCTTCGACTTCCAGGAGAATGAATTGGCACTAATGGATTCTCCATGTTAGTAGAGCTGATTCCACTGGGTCAGGAATATTTTCAGGTGACGCAACTATACTTCACAAATGATCAGGTGGCACAGTAACTGAAGAACAACGCCTTTCAGCACGTGTGTCTTTGGTGGTATGATGCCCACACTGCATTTTCTATACACAACATATGACAGGTCTTAGTTAACACCAGTGATTACTTTTCAGAACTCATTATCATCATCATTTATTTATATAGCGCCACTAATTCCGCAGCGCTGTACAGAGAACTCACTCACATCAGTCCCTGCCCCATTGGGGCTTACAGTCTAAATTCCCTAACACACACACACACAGACAGAGACAGACATAGACACACAGACTAGGGTCAATTTGTTAGCAGTCAATTAACCTACCAGTATGTTTTTGGAGTGTGGGAGGAAACCGGAGTACCCAGAGGAAACCCACGCAAACACGGGGAGAACATACAAACTCCTCACAGATAAGGCCATGGTCGGGAATTGAACTCATGACCCCAGTGCTGTAAGGCAGATGTGCTAACCACTACGCCACCGTGCTGTCAAGTTTTGCCTTTAAAAGCATTGCTGCTTTAAATTTACCATGCAAAGTCGCCGTACATCGGCGATTTGCAAAAATCATTAATTGATACATTTACCCCCTGGTGTTATATGCATTTTATTTTTAAATAAATATTGATATTACAAAGTAATCTGTCCTGACATATAGCTTTATATATATTCTTCTAGTTTTCTGGTAATCTGGCATTACTTTCTCTGATTCTGTATTTGCCTAAACCTAGACAAGTGTATTTATTAATGGGCATAATAATTGTTTACCTTTAACTAAAACGACCCCAACACAACTACATCTGCATGTGTCTCCAAAATGCAGTCATCTGGCTAGTACTGTGATAACAACAAGATGATTATTTAGAATAATTTATAGCAATGTAGCATGTCTCAAATCTGTAGAGCTGTGGAAATGTGGGACCAAACTACACCTGTGACAGGATGGACCTCCTATGCCATATGTCGTGTTGCTGGGGACCGACTGGGCTTTCCTTGCCTCGCCCTTACCTATTCCCAATTGCTCCCTTCTAAATGCAGTTGAATGGGCTCCTTCACTGGCACCAAGAACCGCTTCCTTCTGGGTAACTTGCGCTGCTAATGCACCCCTCTTATGGGCACCTGGGCCAGTACCCCTGACCTCAGATCAGTGTTGCTGTGGATGGTTCCCCCTGCCCTATCACGTTGGCCAGAGCTGCAGGGTATCAGGCAGAATGTTGTTATTAGATGCTGGGTCCCAACCTCAGAACAGCTGAATAAGTAATTAGAGTGGTCTAATCTGTAAATCACAGGAATTGCCGGAGGTAAGTAGGCGTCAAAGCAGGATCTTGAAGCAGTGATATTTATTAGCTCAAGAAGTCCTTATAAGGACAGTTATACACTAGTTAGTGGGTCAAATGGGGCTCTTTTTATACAGTTTCTGACACATATGTTAAATATCTCATTCATCCACTGCTCAAGCTATCTGTAAAAGATCAATTGTGCAGATATTTTAGTGATATGGTATGGTTACCCTCTATTTGTTTGTTTAAGAATTTTATTAGTTTGTTTGTAGTGTGTGATTAGTGGGGGTTAACTCATGAAAGAGGTCATATGGCTGTTTGAACCAATTTAAACAGCAGTATTAGGCTGTTTAAACCTGTGTGGCTGTTAGCTAGTGAGAATTTTTCTGAGATTCTTACAAGTGTATTAACTAATTTAGTTAGTACAGTTAGAGATATACAAGAGATGCACAAGAAGAGAACAGGAGGGGAACCTTTTACCTGCAAACACTACTACATGAGGACAACATTCCACAAACAGCTTTGAGTTCTGATATCCTTCACCACCTGGATTGTTAACTGCCTGGACTCTCCCTGCTGAACTAATTCTCACACTTATTCAGACCTGCAGCAGTATTTTGACTTGGTGATTCCTCTTATGCTGATTGGATTCCCACTTTTAAACCACACTGTTGCTCCACTTAGCTTGAACTTTGAACTGGCTCCCTCTTGTCCTGTGGACTTGTATAACCAGCTCAGTGCACCTTGTATTATGCCTTATGTTATACTATTACCTTCCAGTCATGCCTGATGTCACTGTCTCATCTAACTGTTTTTTCTAAACACACCCATCTGGTATCTCTACTTCCTATTCCCTGACTCATACTGGACATCTCTTCTTCCTCTTTTCTCTCCTTCTACCTTTGCACTCTTTCACTTTACTCACCTTTCGTGCTCTCACCATTTCCTCACTCCACTTGTTAGCCCTTACCATTCTTGATTTCTGAATTCTTTCAACTGTCTATTCCACACCTTCTCTAGCTAGCTCTATCATGATTAAGTCCTCTTTCACTTCTGTCCTCTCCCTCTATCCCCCTGCTTTTCATACTCTTCCTCCTCCTCACTTCCCCCTCTCACTTCCCATCCCCCTCTCTATTTTACTCCTCTCTTCTCTTCTGTGCCTCTGGGCCCCTGATCTAACACGCTGCCCCCTCATCCATCTTTTCCTCTCTCCTACTTTTCCCCACTCACACCCTTTCCCTCTTGTTCCCCTTCGCTGCTCTTCTCTCAGCGTCAGTCTGCTCCTACCTACCACCTCCCTCTCTTCCCCCCAGGTAATCTACTCCCTCACGTCACTCATACCTTCTGCCTCTCCCAATTATAAACCCCCTTATCTGCCCCATCTCCACTCCTCCCCTACCTCTTGCTCCCCTGCCCCACATCTCCTGTCTGCTGACAAATCCTTTTTAATTTCTTCTTCTCGTCCAATTCCAACCCTCTCTTCCTGTCATTCTCCTCGCTCCATATGATACTCACCTTCGCAGACGAGCAACCCCATCAATCTCATCCACATTTCTCTTCTTCCCTCTCTTCCACTATCCTGTGGTCTCTGGAATGCCAGATCAGTCTGTAACAAATTGACCTCTATCCATGATCTCTTTATCTCTAGATCCTTCAACCTGCTTGCCATTACTGAAACTTGGCTATCCCCTGAGGACACTACCTCTCCAGCTGCTCTCTCTTTCAGGGGCTTGTCCTTCTCCCACACACCCAGACTTGGGGAATGGCAAGGTGGTGGCATAGGCATACTTCTCTCCTCCTGCTGTTCTTTTCGGGTTCTTCCCCCTGAACCCTCCCTCTCTTTTTCCTACTTTGAGGTACACTCTATCCGCCTATTCCACCCAGTCCACCTCCGTGTTGCGGTTATATACTATCCTCCTGGTCCTGTCTCCAAATTTCTTGATCACTTTGCCACCTGGCTCCCTCACTTTCTCTCCTCTGACCTTCCCTCCCTCATCTTGGGGGACTTTAATATCCCTCTAAACAATCCCTCAGACCCTGCTGCCTCCAAACTTCTCTCCCTCTTCTCCTCCCTTGGTCTCTCTCAATGGACTTCCTCTCCCTCTCACCGCTGTGGCCACTCCCTAGATATGTTTTTTTTACACCTCGGTACTATCTCTGACCTCATTATGTCACCTTTTCCTCTCTTTTAGCATCTCTCCACCCCTCTCATCGTCCTCGTCCCCCAAGGTTACTCTCACCAGGCGCAATCTTGACACAGTTGATCCTACCAGTTTCTTCTCCTCCCTGAGCTCGCTCCTCTCCCCCATCACCATTCTTTCTTGCCCCGATAAGGCTGTCTTCTTTTACAATCGCACTCTTACCAAGCAGAACGGCTCTGGAGAAAGTCACGCACTCATGCTGACTTCCTCCACTTCAAGTTCATACTTGCCTCTTACAGTTCGGCCCTATCGCTCTCTAAACAATCTTTCTTTAAAGCTCTCATTAATTCCCAATCCTCCAACCCCCGTCAACTTTTTGCCACCTTCAACTCCCTCCTCTCCCCTCCCCCTTTCCCACTCACCCCCACACTCTCTGCTGTCGACTTTGCTACCCACTTCACCACCAAGATTGAGTCTATATGTCATGACATCTCCCAGCAGTCCCTTCTTACCCCACCCTCTCCCCTCTCCATGCCCACTCTGTCCCCTTTCTCACCCTCCTCTGCTGCTGCTATCTCCTTTCTCCTCTCCCCTCCTGCTAGCTCACCCTCCTTCTCTTCCTTCACTCCAGTATCTGCAGATGAAGTCCATACCCTTCTCTATTCCTCTCCCCCCTCCACTTTCAAACAGGACCCAATCTCCTCCCACCTCCTCCACTTCCTCTCTCTTGAAGCCTGCTCCCACCTTGCACACCTCCTCAACATATCCCTCTCCTCTGGAATCTTCCCCTCCTCTTTTAAACATGCTCTTGTCTCCCCCATACTCAAGAAACCCTCCCTTGATCCTGCCTCTCTCTCTAATTACCGCCCTATTTCGCTTTTTCCTCCAAACTCCTTGAATGGGTTGTCTACAACTGTCTCACCTCCTTTCTCTCCTCTCACTCACTCCTTGACCCGCTCCAATCTGGTTTTCGCCCCCTCCACTCCACTGAAACTGCCCTCACTAAGGTCACTAATGACCTTCTCCTCCCTAAATCCAATAGACACTACTCCCTTCTTATCCTTCTTGAACTCTCTGCTGCCTTTCATACCGTTGACCACGCACTCCTTTTGAAAACTCTCAAATCTATAGGCCTATGTAACACTGGCCTCTCCTGATTTACCTATTACCTCACCAACCGCTCCTTCTCAGTCTCTACTCATGATTATACATCACCCCCTCTTCCCCTACCTGTTGCCATTCCTCAATGCTCCGTTCTTGGGCCCCCGCTTTTCTCCCTCTACACCTCCTCTCTTGGTGTCCTTATCTGCTCCTTTGGACTCCAGTACCACCTGTATGCTGTTGATACCCAAATTTATCTTTCATCCCCTGACCTCTCCCCTTCCCTTCTGTCATGTCCGATGCCTTGGGGTCATCCTTGATTCCTCCCTCTCATTCAACCCTCACATTCTGTCCCTCTCAAAATCCTGCTACTTCCACCTTCGGAATATATCTAAGTTACGTCCCTTTCTCACCACGGAAGCTACGAAAACTCTTGTTCTCTCGCTTGTTATCTCTCGCCTTGACTAATGTAACCTCCTTCTCTCTGGCCTACCTGATTCTCGCCTTGACCCTCTTAAGTTTATCCTCAATGCTGCTGCCCGCCTCATTTTTCTCTCCCGCCGCTCTGTCACTGCAGTCTCCCTCTAACAGTCAATACATTGGCTCCCCATACCCTACAGAATTAAATTTAAACTTCTCACCCTCACCTTTAAAGCTCTTAGTCAATCTTCCCCTCCCTACATCTCCAATCTCATCTCTACCTACACTCATACCCGCCCCCTCCGCTCTGTCTGTGACCACTGCCTCACTACTTCACTAATCACCTCCTCTCACTCTCGTCTCCAGCACTTTGCCCGCTCTGCTCCCCTGCTGTGGAACAATCTTCCACGTTCCATCAGGTTAGCATCTACTCTCAAAGGCTTCAAGCGTGCCCTTAAGACTCATTTCTTTATTCAAGTCTATCCTCCTAACTTCCTTGTCCTGGCTCTCTCCCCCAGTTAGTACCACCCTATTTGTGTCTCCCCATTCCCTTTAGGATGTAAGCTCTCATGAGCAGGGCCCTCTTCCTTGTGTGCTCCTTCTACTATTCCATCACCCTCTGTACCTCTTGGCCTGCTTCGCTTGCCCTGTTTTCCCTGTTTTTTAAGCTTCGGCCTGCTTCTCGCTGATTTCTACCATTCCTTTCACTATCTGTCCCAGAAATAATCTGATTTGCTTTACCCTGTCACCTGTGTTTGTATATATTTTGTTCTTTCTGTGTCATGTTGTGTCTTGGTTCTCTGTTTTCTGTATATGTAATGTACGGCGCTGCAGACCCTTTGTGGCGCCTTAGAAGTCAAAGATAATAATAATAATAATAATAATAATATGTTGGCAGGGGGTATCCCAATCCCCTGATCCTAGCTGGCACCACAAATTCTGAGATATTACACCTTATGTTTACCCTCAGAGGATAACACAAATTAATTTTAACAAAATTTACATCAATCTGTGATTTCCCAAATCACTTGCTGTCCAATTATTCAGACAGGTTTTAAGACACAGGATGAAAAACTACACAAGATAGAAAGGTAATGACCCTGCTGTGCATTCAGACTAAAAAAATATGATGGTCACTCACAGATGAAAAGATTTAATTTGCATGGGAGTTCCTTACTTCTTACAAAAACAAGTTTCCTCCAACATGACATATTAGTTCACTAATCAATACATGAACAATATGAAAAGAAATATATTTACACTCCCAGCGGCGTGTTAGTAGCCAGCGCCACAGCACCCATACATTAAATAGTTACATTTCAATTAATAATATACCCTTTAATACATCCCTTAGTGCAGAGGTTTAACCAATTTAGCAAAGTAAAATAAGGAATTAACCCATTCGATGCTGCAGCGGTCATCTTGGCCATGTGAGAGGTGAGGGAAACCTGGACATAGAATAAAATTATGTTCCTAACATGTAATCATGTTATGATGTTTAAATATAGTATTCAGAAGAGGTGTGGCTGGGCAGCCTAAGATGCAGAAATTTGTTGATTGGGCTCCACTCTAATGTAAATATAATCATCTGACATCTGATCAACTCCCCCTCCCCACACCAATGTGGCACAGCTCACTTGCCCACAACATCAGCACTAAATAATATCTGGTAGGGCACAAATGGGAGCATCTCCTTCATCTGGGAGCAAAAGCCTGCACTTAAATAAGCCGAGCCATCATTCACTAGACCTCTCTGGGCCCGACCAACATCCGGTGGATCCTAACACCCTCGGAAAACCTGTCTCCAGTCTATCAACCTCACTCTCCGTTGTGCGTCCGACCCGTCTGCAACTCAGTAGCTCCATGTTGGAGACTCGGACTCCCTCAGTGCTTTTGAAGTGCAGGATGGTAGCAGGGCTGACAATGCTAAGACTTACAATCGGGCCTCTTAGCGAAACAGGTGTCTCACCATCATAATAACAGGGATTGTTTAAAGGGAGTCCTGTGGTCCACTCATGTTTGGCATGATCCTTACCTGTCAACAGACTCTCCCATAGCAACATTGGAGTGGTGTCCTCCCATCATTATATATCTAGAAGCCTGGCAGTCATATTGTGTCCATTAACAAAACCTATACCCTATACCCACAGGCTGCCTCAAGTTAAATCCCCTTCTGTCTGTCTGTTTTGCAGCATAAGCTACCAATCAAAGTATAAAATAGACTATTTCTGCAGGAATCTCTAACTTGCTGAGCAATCTCAGTTGGAGCTCTTTCCCAGCCCAGATCATGTCCAGCACAAGTGGTTCAGTACCCCAGAGGTAAAGTTATAATCCCCAGTCATTTGTCAAGTAGTTTTCTAGGCAGAACTTTCCCCTGAATAACAATCCAATCGAGTCTAAGCATCAATACTTGATTTTTACCATTTTGATACCATATTTGTTCCATATAGAACACCTGGCATATATGAGAATCATGCTATATTTTTTCTCTCCACCAGAGGGCTCTTTAGCCTCACTCACTCAAAAATTTAAAGCATGTAACTTCAACTATTCTGCTGGTGAACTACATCACCTAATATGTTGTTTAAGCAACAAATCTACTCACTAACCCTTCAGTGATTGTGACAAAAGT
Organism: Mixophyes fleayi; assembly: GCF_038048845.1. Taxonomy (NCBI): domain Eukaryota; kingdom Metazoa; phylum Chordata; class Amphibia; order Anura; family Limnodynastidae; genus Mixophyes; species Mixophyes fleayi. Next base: position 80,507,634 of record NC_134408.1, read on the forward strand.
CTGCTATGCAATGTGCCACATCTAATTTGTTCCTGCTTAATGTAACTATACATTCAATACATAATATCTGGTCTGCAAGAGGTCAATAAGTAATACCAACTTACTATTCAAGTCATCTAAAACTCAGTAATGGACCCTAGGAAACAGAAAACACTAAATGTGTTTCACAAGTGCACTTCTTTTGCCCACAAATAATTCCCAATTAATCTTCTCAGTCCATTTCAGCTCCAATAACACAAACAGATGTAAGCTCTCCTTCCCCACAAGCTTCATCTGCTGAGACTTCTTCAAAACCAGATACTCCCCTGGATGGACCAGTGATAATTAGAACAATGAGATTACTTCCGATCTCTGCACTTCTCTGAAATAAATGACAACTGAGATTAATGAGTTGGCAGAATGTACAGATCATATGGAGACCAAAATGGAGTAACTGGTGGCCACCCATAATCATACTTTACTTGCCAACTTTTCCTCGTTGGCTTCAGGGAGATCCTGGGGGAGGTGGACGTGCAGGGACGGGGCTTGATGAATCTCATCATTTTGGCACCGCCCCCCTAAACGATTGTCACAATTTTGGCCAATTTCAGCAGGGGCGGGGCTAAGATGATGCGATATTTGCATCATTAAGCTCTCCCGACACTTATCTATTTCCGGAGAGAGAATCGGGAGGTTGCCCTGCTCTTCCGGGAGCCTGGTAAGTCTCCCAGAAATGCGGGAGTCTCCCGGACATTTCGGGAGAGTAGGCAACTATGCGTTAAAGAAAAGCAGCTAATGAATCTCTAGAGACTGAAGTCTTTTACATTTCTGTCTTCATTACTGAAGTAACTTTGCCTTACCTGTTAGGCTTTAATTAAATGTAGGTCACCATGAAAATGGCCACCTCCATAGACATCAATACATGGACATAGGACACAATGTCTGAACTGTGTCATCATGCCACAGATGACGAAGCCAACCAGGTCTTGTACTGGCTCAGTATCAGTTAGAATGCCAGACTCTTCAGGGAGTGAGGGAGATCACCCCTATTTCAGGAAGTCTCCCTGACATTCAAGGAGAGTTGGCAAGTATGCCGATAATTAACTCATATGGCCTCCCATAATGAACTCATTTTTTTTTAAAGTAATTTTTATTAGGGTTTTTTCAAAACAAAACAATGAGATTGAAACATACCAAAGGAATGTATAAACATACTGTATACATATGAAATTCCAAAATGTTTACACATAATAGCAAGAAAGACTTAGCTAAATTATCTAGAATCCGGTATGTTATTCATGAAAAAGAAAAAAAAAATGTTTGTTGTTTTATTTTTCAGAGGGGGGGGGGACGACGAACAATGGGGGAAGGAAAGATTTTAGGGATGGGAAGGGGAACAGGAAAATATTTTACTCATTGTTTTATGCATCAGATTATAGGGAAGAGGAGCCTTAACCCGCATGTTTATATGGAGATCAAATTAATTTAGGATTTTTCTAAGCCTTATAAGCGTCGTGATCATTCTTAAACCTGATGGGGGTACATATTAAAACAACAGAGACTTGTCAAACGGTTTCAAGGGAGGCTCAGCATCATAGTAACTCGTCCAGGAAGACCATGTGTTTTTGAAATTCACTGGTTTGTCTTTGAGAAGAGCTGTGATGCTTTCCATCCTATAGGTTGACCAAACTTTATTGATAGTGGCTGAGAGCGAGGGGGGAGAGGTGTTTTTCCATAGAGCGGCAATTAAACATTTAGAGGCATTTAATATATGATTGACAAGTTTTTGCGTGGAGCGACTAGTGCCCGGGAGCCGTCTAGGAAGAAGTGAGTATAGGGGGGACTCGGGCATTTTAACCAGTGTAATACCCTTGATGAGATTATGAATTTGTTGCCAATAAGGTCGTAATGTAGGGCAACACCACCAAACGTGCAACAGAGTACCCCGCAGACCGCACCCTCTCCAACATCTGTCGCTAGTATTATTATTATTATTATTAATATTTATTTATAAGGCGCCACAAGGCATCCGCAGCGCCATACAGAGACAAACAAAATCACAATACAATGGGAGACAGCACAGTACAGTAAACACAGCAACTCAGTACGCTCAATGCACAGCTAGAGAGGGCGGGGAAGAAGGAGGGAGGATCCGCAAACGACGGGGCCCAAGAAGGAGGGCGCGGAAGACAGGGAGACCCCCAAGAGGGAGGAGGGAGCGAGAGTGGACGTGGGGTGGAGGACCCTCGAGGAGGAGGGCTAAGTAGCTGGAGAGCAGAGTTAGAAGTGGTGGAAACAGGAGGAGAGATGGCCCTGCTCAGAGGAGCGTACAATCTAAGGGGAGGGGTGGACAGACAGAGAGACGCAGGGGAGAGAGGGAGAGTAGGGGGACAGAGGCAGAAGATAAGGTAGGAAGTTAAGTGGGAGACAGAAAGGCTTTAAGAAAAAGGTGGGTTTTTAGGGCCCATTTGAAGCTGGACAGATTAGGGGAAGTTCTGATGGAGGGAGGGAGCTTGTTCCAGTGGAGGGGGGCAGCGCGGGCGAAGTCTTGGATACGCGCGTGGGAGGAGGTTATAAGGGGGGAAGTGAGGCGACGGTCAGAGGCAGAACGGAGAGGGCGGGATGGAGCATGAATAGAGAGGAGGGTGGAGATGTAGGGCGCAGTGGAGTTGGCGAGGGCCTTGTAGGTGAGTGTGAGGAGCTTAAAGAGGATTCTGAAGGGGAATGGGAGCCAGTGAAGGGCTAGGTAGAGGGGGGAGACAAAAGAGGAGCGGCGAGAGAGGAAAATAAGCCTAGCTGCAGCGTTAAGGACGGATCGAAGGGGATCGAGATGAGAGTGGGGGAGGCCAGTGAGGAGGAGGTTGCAGTAGTCCAGGCGGGAGATGATCAGAGAGTGGATAAGGCATTTGGTGGCATCTTGGGAGAGGAAGGGCCGGATGCGAGCGATGTTGCGCAGCTGGAAGCGGCAGGATTTAGCAAGAGAGAGGATGTGGGGGCCAAAGGAGAGAGAGGAGTCGAGGATGACACCAAGGCAGCGAAGTTGGGGGACAGGGGAGATAGAGGTGTTGTCGACAGTGATGGAGAGGTCAGAAGGGGATGGGGTATGAGAGGGAGGAAAAACTATGAGCTCAGTTTTGGCAAGGTTAAGTCTGAGGAATCGAGAGGACATCCAGGAGGAGATGGCAGAGAGGCAGGCGGACACCCTAGAGAGGAGGGAGGGAGAGAGATCAGGAGAGGAGAGGTATAGTTGAGTGTCGTCAGCGTAAAGGTGGTAGCTGAAGCCGAAGGAGCTGATGAGTTCACCCAGGGAGGAGGTGTATAGAGAGAAGAGTAAGGGTCCCAGAACAGAGCCCTGAGGGACCCCGACTGGAAGGGTGGATGGGGGGGAGAGAGACCCAGAGGTGGTGACAGAGAAGGAACGGTGAGTAAGGTAAGAGGTGAACCAGGACAGGACTGGGCCGGAGAGGCCGAAAGACTGGAGGGTGTGAAGGAGGAGGGGGTGGTCAACGGTGTCAAAGGCTGCAGAGAGGTCAAGGAGGATGAGAAGGGAGAAGTGGCCCCTGGCTTTTGCAGAGAGGAGGTCATTGGTGACTTTAGCCAGGGCAGTTTCAGTGGAGTGGAGGGGGCGGAAACCAGACTGGAGAGGATCAAGGAGGGAGTATTCAGAAAGGTAGGAGGTGAGACGGCTGCAGACGAGCCTCTCGAGAATTTTGGAGGCAAAAGGGAGAAGAGATATGGGGCGATAGTTCGAGAGAGAAGTGGGGTCGAGATTAGGTTTCTTAAGAATGGGGGATACGAGAGCATGTTTGAAGGAGGAGGGGAAGATGCCAGTGGAGAGGGAGAGATTAAAGAGATGAGCGAGGTGGGAGCAGGTGGTGGGGGAAAGGGAGCGAAGAAGGTGGGAGGGGATGGGATCCAGGGGGCAGGTAGTGGGGGGGAGGATAAAATGAGAGAGTGGACTTCCTCGCCGGTGGTGGGACGGAAGGAGTGGAGGGGAAGGTGGTTGGGGGGGAGGACAGAAGAGTGGGAGGGGTGGAAGAGAGAGTGGAGGAGGAGATTTCAAGTCGGATGGCCTCGATTTTAGAGGAGAAGAAGGAGGCGAAATCAGAGGCAGTCAGGGAGGAGGGGGTGGGGGGAGGGGAGGGGGCCAGGAGAGTGCTGAAGGTGGCAAAGAGGCGGCGGGGGTTAGAGGACTGGGAAGAGATGAGGGATTTAAAGAAAGATTGTTTAGCGAGTGAGAGGGCAGAGCTGTAGGATGAAAGGATGAATTTAAAGTGGAGGAAGTCAGCCAGGGAGCGGGATTTTTTCCAGTGACGTTCGGCGGAACGGAAGCATTTTTGGAGGAAGCGGGTAAATTTGGAGTGCCAGGGTTGGGGTTTGGAGCAGCGGGGGTGGACGGAGTGGGCAGGGGCGACCGCATCCAGAGCGGAGGTGAGGGTGTGATTGTAGAGGGAGACCGCCTGGTTGGGGCAGGCCTGGGAGGAAAGGGGAGAAAGGAGGGTATCGAGAGAGGAGGACAGAGAGGCAGGGTCAAGAGCATCGAGGTTGCGTATGGACAGAGTAGGTTTGGACAGGGGGAGGGGAGCAGGAGAAGAGGAGAGAGAGAAGGAGAGGAGATGGTGGTCGGATAGAGGAAAGGGAGAGATGGAGAAGTCGGAGAGATTACATAGGTAGGAGAAGACAAGATCAAGGGAGTGACCAAGGCAGTGGGTAGAGGAGGAGGTCCATTGGGTGAGACCAAGGGAGGAAGAGAGGGTGAGCAGTTTGCTGGAAGCAGGGTAGGTGGGGTTGTCGATGGGGATATTAAAGTCACCGAGAATGATCGAGGGGAGATCGGAGGAGAGGTAGTGAGGAAGCCAGCTAGCAAAGTTGTCAAGGAAGAGGGAGATGGGGCCAGGGGGGCGGTAGATGACAGTGACGTGGAGATGGATGGGGTAGAAGAGGCGGATGGAGTGAGCTTCAAAAGAGGAGAAGGAGAGGGAGGGTTCAGGGGGAATGACACGAAAAGTACAGGTGGAGGAGAGGAGGAGGCCAACTCCACCGCCAGGGCGGGCATCAGGCCTGGCGGAGTGGGTGAAGGAGAGGCCACCATAGGAGAGGGCAGCGGGGGAAGTAGTATCAGAATCGGAGAGCCAGGTTTCAGTAACGGCAAGAAGGTTAAAGGAGTTGGATAGAAAGAGGTTGTGGATAGCAGTCAGCTTGTTGCGGACGGATCTGGCATTCCAGAGGGCACAGAAGAAAGGGGGAGAGGAGAGGGGGGAAATGTGGATGAGGTTAGCAAGATGAGCAGCGCGCGGGGGATGGCGGGGAGGAACGGGAGAGGTAGGGCGGGGGGAGAGTATGGGTATGGAGTGAGAGCGGGGAGGCATAGTAGGGAGAGAGAGTAACAGAACAGTGAGATAGTGGGGACAGTGAAAAACAGGTAAGAACAATGGCAGGAAGACAATGAAAAGGTGGAAGATAATTACGAATTAGGGCGTGGAGGGCATGGAACAACAGTACAGTGAGATAATAAGGACAATGAAGACAGGTAAGAATGATAGCAGAACAGTAAGATAATAAGGACAGCGGATAACAGGTAAGAATAAGCAGGGAGACAATAGCAAGATGGAGGACAATAACCAATTAGGGCGTGGAAGGCAAAGAATAATAGAAGGAGAGGTAATAAGGACAATGGAAATAGGCAAGAATAATAACAGGTAAAACTAGTTGCTGGTAAATATAAAATCAGGAAAAACAAGATAAAGGCATATAAATAGTAGAATAATAACAGGTAAAAAGTAGAAACTTGTAAATGTACAATCAGGAAAAACAAAATAATGGCATATAAAATAATGTTTTATATGCAGTTGATGCAGTTAAGACAGGGATTCAGCAGGAGAAGGGTTAACTGACAAGCTGGGTCGGTACACAGTAGATCAGTTGCTGCAGATAAGCCAGGGATTCAGCAGGAGAAGGGTTAACTGACAAGCCGGGTCGGTACACAGTAGATCAGTTGATGCAGATAAGCCAGGGATTCAGCAGGAGAAGGGTTAATTGACAAGCCGGGTCGGTACACAGTAGATCAGTTGATGCAGATAAGCCAGGGATTCAGCAGGAGAAGGGTTAATTGACAAGCCGGGTCGGTACACAGTAGATCAGTTGGTGCAGATAAGCCAGGACTTCAGCAGAAGAAGGGTTAACTGACAAGCCGGGTCGGTACAAAGTAGATCAGTTGATGTAGATAAGCCAGGGATTCAGCAGGAGAAGGGTTTATTGATAAGCCGGGTCGGTACACAGTAGATCAGTAGATCAGTTGGTGCAGATAAGCCAAGGATTCAGCAGAAGAAGGGTTAAGTGACAAGCCGGGTCGGTACACAGTAGATCAGTTGATGCAGATAAGCCAGGGATTCAGCAGGAGAAGGGTTAACTGACAAGTCGGGTCGATACACAGTAGATCAGTTGATGCAGGTAAGCCAGGGATTCAGCAGGAGAAGGGTTAATTGACAAGCCGGGTCGGTACACAGTAGATCAATTGATGCAGATAAGCCAGGGATTCAGCAGGAGAAGGGTTAATTGACAAGCCGGGTCGGTACACAGTAGATCAGTTGATGTAGATAAGCCAGGGATTCAGCAGGAAAAGGGTTAACTGACAAGCTGGGTCGGTACACAGTAGATCAGTTGATACAGATAAGCCAGGGACTCAGCAGGAGAAGGGTTAATTGACAAGCCGGGTCGGTACACAGTAGATCAGTTGATACAGATAAGCCAGGGACTCAGCAGGAGAAGGGTTAATTGACAAGCCGAGTCTGTACACAGTAGATCAGTTGATGTAGATAAGCCAGGGATTCAGCAGGAGAAGGGTTAACTGACAAGCCGGGTCGGTACACAATAGATCAGTTGGTGCAGATAAGCCAGGGATTCAGCAGGAGAAGGGTTAATTGACAAGCCGGGTCGGTACACAGTAGATCAGTTGATACAGATAAGCCAGGGACTCAGCAGGAGAAGGGTTAATTGACAAGCCGGGTCGGTACACAGTAGATCAGTTGATGTAGATAAGCCCGGGATTCAGCAGGAGAAGGGTTAACTGAAAAGCCGGAAAGATAGTAGTCGGAAAGATAGAGTGGAGACAAGAGGGGACCAAATACCATCTGTAGAAACTTTTGCAAGAGTTTTCCTTTATCCTAACTGATATAGATGATTTAGCTATATTAGCTCTCACCTTTGACCATTCTTTAGGAGTCAGGGTCTCCCCGGTGTCCAGGCAAGCTCATGAGGGTCTTTTTTGGGCTGGCCAAAGTTATTAATCAGTTGATACAAAGTAGAAATTAAGCCTCTAGTAGTCGGGGAACAACAACATAAAGAACATGGAACCGAGGGGGGGGGGGGTAGGGGGCGCATTTAAAGATCGATAGAGGTGCCTAAGTTGAAGATGCTGATAAAAGGCTTTTTGAGGCAAATTAAATCTTCTCTGTAAGTCTGAGAATGTAAGAAAAACCCCAGCCAGAACCAGATCCAAAATGAAGACCAAATTGTGTGCGGACCAGTAATGAAACAATTTATGATCTAACCCTGGCTCAAAGTTTTTATTGTTCCAGAGTGGGACAAGGAGAGGGTAATTAGATTGCAACTTGTAAAATCTGGTCACTTGATCCCACAATGAGAAAGAAAAACGAGCAGTTGGAAGCTGGGCCAAACGTCTAGTCCTATGCTGGGATGGTATCCATCATAAAGAATATGGAGAATATAATTGCAATATGTCAGCTTCAATCTGCGTCCACACTCTATACTGAGGGGGTGAGTGCCATAAGATACATTGTGACATATGTGCAGCTCTATAATACTTTATTATATTTGGGAGGCCCAGTCCTCCAGAGGTTTGATGCTTAGTGAGTATTCGCATACGCACTCTAGGCTTACGCCCTGCCCATACAAATTTAGATATCATTTGTTGAAGATGCTGAAGAACATGTAAGGGAACCTAAATTGGGAGTGTTTGCCACAGATAAAGTAAACTGGGTAAAACATTCATTTTAATTGAGGTCATCCTGTCAATCCAGGAAATATGAAATTTATTCCATTGAGTTAGGTCGCCTCCAATTGTATTAATTAATATAGGGAAATTTAGCCGCGTATAGAGAAGAGTAATTCTTGGTTAGTATATTCCCAGATATTTGATCTTACTGTGCTGCCATCGAAAATTATAGGTGGTTTTAAGTGGTTGGGTGATATGCTGAGGAGTATTAAGATCTAAAATTTCAGACTTTTCCGCATTAATTTTGTAGTTCGATAGGGAACTATAGAGTGATATTTCCTCAAAAAGGTTAGGCAGTGAAGCGTGCGGGTTAGTTAATGTAAGTATAACATCATCAGCATATAGGGTTATCCGAGATCCCCTTACAAAAGTAACCTTGGATCCCCATGCTTCCTAAAGTCTGCTGAATGAGTGGCCAAGCCACTCTATCAAAAGCTTTCTCAGCGTCTAGAGCAACCACCAAGGCAGGGAGAGATGCACTATTAGCTATATGGATTAAGTCTATTATTCTTCTTGTGTTATCTGAAGTTTGCCTTCCTGGAACAAATCCGACTTGGTCCGGGTGGACCAGTGAAGGGAGAACAGCCCCTAGCCTATTTGCTAGTATCTTAGCAAAAAGTTTTAGATCAACGTTAAGCAGGGAAATGGGTCTAAAGTTACTCACTTCCGTTGGATCTCTGTCCGGTTTAGGTATTACGACAATCCCTGCTCCGGTGGTAGCTCCGTCAAATTTATCCTCTTCAAGTACTGAGCTAAATAACCCTGAAAGCATGGGGACCAGTTGGCAGACAATTTTTTTGTAATATATAGAAGAAAATCCATCTGGACCCGGGGCTGATTGATGTTTCAGAGCTTTAATGGCCTCAGTAAATTCTTCTGGGGTAAGCTCTGCGTTAAGAGTTGCCAATTGACTTCTACTGAGTTTGGGTAACTGGCAGGAGCGGAGGTAGCTCTTAATATTTGCTTTAAGGAGGACTGGATCTTCTATTGTTGGACTAAAATGGTATAGAGAAGCATAATAATCCCCAAACTGCTGCGCATTTTTTTTGAGGGTCATAAAGAGAAGAACCCGTAGAATCTTTTACTGATATTATTCTGTTTTGAGTATGGCGGACACGGAGCTTGCGCGCCAAGATAGAATCAGCTTTGTTGCCTTTTTCATAATACTTTTGCTATACCCACAACAGTGTCTTAGACGCCTGTTTTGATAGTATTTGATTCAACTGTCCCCTAAGAGAAAGAAGTTTTGAATACTTTTTAGGATTAATTTGATGGTGAGATGTAATTTATTATATCTGTTGCTCAAGCTCGCGTATGCGCTCTTTTTCTTTCTGTCTCTGCTGCGCTGCCAATTTGATAAAGATGCCCCTTATATTAGCCTTATGGGCTTCCAAGAGTATAGGTTGTGATGTCTCTGGGGACGCATTTTGTGAAACATAATCAGTGATAGCCTGAGAAATCTGATTGATATCATCATCATCATCATCATCATTTATTTATTTATTTAGCACCACTAATTCTGCAGCGCTGTACAGAGAACTCACTCACATCAGCAGGGCTGCCAAGAGGAATTCAGGGCCCCGGTACAACAAATTCATGGGGCCCCCCCTTATAGTTGAGTAAGCAAAAACATGGGTATGGTCACACAATTGGGGGCGTGGCAATGTGCCATTGGGGCGTAACTAGGTCCTGTATTCCGCGGAGCGTGACATTTGTCCAAGCACTCCTGACTTTCAGGACATCTAGCACCCTTGTGTAGTATAGGAAGAATGCAGTGTGCACAGAAAGAGTTCAGTCTTGGCCTGCGCCCACTGGGCTCACCAAACATTGGCATTGTCCCTACTAGAATAACAACATTTCACACACTATGCTGCTCTGTCCTACCTGTTCTTCTCACTTTTACCACATTTTTTCAACTACCCTGTTCCACCCACCAACGACCTAAATTCCCTAACATACACACACACACAGACAGACAGAGAGAGAGAGAGACTAGGGTCAATTTAGTTAGCAGCCAATTAACCTACCAGTATGTTTTTGGATTCTGGGAGGAAACCGGACCACCCGGAGGAAACCCACGCAAACACAGGGAGAACATACAAACTCCTCACAGATAAGGCCATGGTCAGGAATTGAACTCATGACCCCAGCGCTGTGAGGCGGAAGTGCTAACCACTGAGCCACCATGCTGCCCCAACAGCAATGACTCATCAAGTCGCCATTTAGGATGTGATTGCGAGAGCCGGGGCAAGAGCAAAGACAGCTCAATTGCCTCATGGTCAGACAAGGACACCAGGAAGACCCGGACATCTCCCAATTTCTGTGATGTTCGATGATCAACAAAGAAATAATCTATTCTCGAATACAAGTCATGAAGAGCCGAATAATGAGCTTATTCTCTGGAAGAAGGGTATAGAACCCGCAAGGCATCATACAGATTGAATAGCTTCAATTGGTCCTTCAGCCTCCTAGACTCCTTAGAAGGACCTGAGGAGATATGAGTTTGACTGGATCTATCTAGTGTTGGGTCCAAGATAGTATTAAAGTCCCCTTCCACGATAGTCATACCACCTGCATGAGAGGATAGTTGCTGAAAGAAATCTGCGTAAAAAGCTCCCTGCTGCACATTTGGGGCATATACTGAAGCTATAGTTATAGGGCTCTGATTTAAAATACCCTTCAGAATAACATATCTACCCAGAGGGTCAGAGATCTGTAATTCAACAGTCAGTGGAACTCTACTATGTATTAGTATGGCTGTACCTCTGCGTTTTGCGTTTGCAGAAGAGTAAAAAGCATGTGGATATGATTTAGAGGCCAATGAGGGGTGTGGATCTTTAAGATGTGTTTCTTGTAAGAAAATCAAGTCTGGATTATTCCTCTTAAAATATTGTAAAGCCATTGTGCGCTTATTCGGTGAGTTAAGACCGTTGACATTAAGAGATATTATTTTAAGACTCATGGGGGATATTGATGCGAGAGAAGCACAGTTTTAACAAAGAGGTTAAAGCTTCTAATTAAATCTAGTAGCTGGGTGAGGAAAGGGTAGACACATAAGGAAAAAAGGGATGGGAATGTAAATTGGTCCTAATCTCTAGGCGAGTTCCAGGACCTAGGTAAAAGAGATGTGGCGGGTTGCGTGACATCATCTCTTTGGTAGTGGAAAGGTTGAAGGGGGCAATGGTATTTCGCAGGAAATGTAGTAGACAACTAAGAAAATTTGTGCTCAGCGCACTTTTAAGGCACATGGGTGCGGGTGAGATAAGTATGGGTGAGGGGGACCGCACCGGAAATGATCAAATACAAAGTGATATAAATAGCATAATATAAACATCAAATATAAGGGTGTCAAAACAGTACAAACATGTAAACATTTCAACAATATGAACAAGAACTGTAAACATATTCTATATAGGTTCCAGAAAAAAACGGAATAAGTACAGCTATACAAATTAAGACTCCATGTCTATTTTTAAGTTAACCGAATTAGAATTGGTCAGTGCCCTTTGAGGAGAAAAGGTAGGAAGGAGAGGGGGGGGGTAGGGGAAGGGATGAAAGGGAAAGAGAGGGGGGTAAGCAGGGAATGGGAAGAGGGCTGTTGACCTGGTTACTAATAACTATATCAAAAAGATACATAGTCTAAGAAAATAGCAAAGGCCTATAATCTATCTTTATCTAAACTTCAGGGGGTAAATGTATCATACCCCGGTTTTGTCAACTCCCGCGAGTTCGGCGTCTTCGCAGCTTCGTGGCCTTGTAAAGGGAAACTAACTCCTCACAATCTTAACACTATGCGCTTTGAATTTTCTAAATTTTGGGCACTATATATAAACAAACACATTGCATTCATACTGTGCACACCTAATTAATTTAATTTTTTATGCACTTGTTATAATATGTAAATATATTTATAAACAAATTGTCTCATTATTAATATAATGTCTACCTTATAGCACTTTTCACCTTCACACTATCTCAAATTTGTTTATAACTATTCCCATTTTATTAACATAATATTTTCCTTCTATCAATTTAAACACTTTTTTGAACAATAGTCACATTTTGTTTTATTATTTTTATCTGTATTTGTTATTGTATGTAACCGGTCACACAAAATGACTGCTGAAACTCCATTTTTGACATTTATACTTTTATGTGTGTATTATTTTAAATGCTTTAGTAAACAAGGCAGAGTCCAGGTAATGTCAATGTGTTGTCTCAGGGCATATCTACACCTACGCAGGGAATGTATTATTTTTATCTCTATTGTACCAATTAAAAGCCTGATTTCATTTATATAACCAGTGATTTCGCAATGCTTATAAAATAAAGGCCTTTCTAGAAATATCTCCACATACCAGAGACGTCTCAGCTAGGGTGTTGTCTTTGGGCCTACTGTACATGCTCAAACTTCTTATCAGTAAAGAACCAATAGAAAGTCCGAAAATCATGTTTATACCTTTTCTGCAAATTTTTCAGGGTCCTGGTCAATAAAACCTAGGAAACTGTGACATAACCTTGCAACAGCTTGGCTCGCTGCAGGGATACTTAGTACTTGGTTTGATACCAGTTTGTTCATCTTAGCTTTCAAGATAACGTTCTGTCAGTGGCACAGAGAAAAACAGGGTCCTAGGATAATCTGTGAATAAACATATTTCGTCTGGAACAATCTATTTTCAGCAGTTAAGTAACACTTTTATTTACTCTTTATATCTTATACTTAAGTATTACTTATACTTACTCTTTGCATTATATTTACTCTTTCTACTATATTCTTCACAAAATAAACAATACACTTGATTGATAGCTTTAGTGATCACATGTTATTAATTCTTTGGAACCTGAGCCTGCTTTTTCCACTGGAAACATTGTAAGTATGAAATTAATAGAATCTATTACTCGAATGTCGTGTTAGAAGTTTGATTAATTTACATTATAATTACTTAACTTTTAAAAATACAACTAAAAATAAAAAGCTATTCTAGCCAAAGTATCTATTACTTGAATTAATTTAGTTACATTTCCTTTATTTCATTTAATATAGCCAGTGAATGACTTTGTTTTTCTTGCTTTATTCTATACAAGTATCAATTGTGAGACAGATCAGGATCACTGGGATAGGCTTCAACAGATGTCCATCAAACAATACTTACATGGATTGGCTACACGGGTTTTAAAAACCCTCTGACAACTAGAGACTGGTTGATACCTTGAAAAAGCGCAAGCGAAAAGCGTGTTGGTAGTGCAGTGTCTCAGGATGCTGCTCCTGTCTTTTAACACACCAGCTTAATATTTATTATGACAAGAATCATTAATAACTAAACTGTCCTCCATACCAAAAAATATTGTTTAATACAGAAACTAATTATTAGTTGGAGGTGGTTACAGAAGTATAATAATATTGGGTAGGAAGAGACGTGGCTAAATATATGAGAGTAGCTGGCTGCTTTATGAGGGCACAAAAAGACAATCGATTTAGGATAATTTTTTTAAGAAAGATCCACATTACAAATTTAATTTAATACATTTATTTTCCTTATGTTTCATTGCTAACTTAATTGTAAACCTGACGAGGGCTACAATATCACTTATTGAGAGCACACGCTGCACTCCGTACTCGCTGAGTTTTTCAAACAGCGTGATAGCGATTCCTACACACTATTAAAGGTTACATTTCTGAGAATGTATCTATGTTTTATATAACTAATAAATAAATTAAATAAGTTTCAGGATATACCTAAACTGAAGAGATCTTTAATTGTTGGGAATTACAAAAGTATGACTGAGGAGTGGCGTTTTAGCATCGCAAGTTAAAAAATACATTTATTATTGTTGAAGTCAGAAAATTGGATAAAGTCATTTCAATTAATATCGAGCAAACTTGATTGTCTTTGTCTGAAATTATGCGTAGAGCACGCTACGGCGTTGAAGGGTGTATCCAGCCGCAACACGTGGCAATAACAGTTTTTACACTTTTGTATACATTCGCTCAAACACACACATTTGTAAATAGTATACATTAATCGTAGTTGCAACACATAGTTATTTATGTTGAAATATAGTAGTGTTTATGTGTAATATCATAAGTTAAATGCATATTAGTGATACATATGGTTCAGGTTAAATGAAATGTGTCATGTCTGATATCATATTAATCCCCTTTATATCAGCAGCTGTCCGGTGCATTCGGCGAAGAGATCGCACATTGCATACTCTAGTTATTAATGTTAGGGAATAAACCTTTAATATGATGCTGACTATAAAATGCTAATAGACTAGTTGTAACTGGAGTCTTGGCGGAAACAAAGGAGCACATCCCCTGGAGAGATGACCCCCACCTTTAGATTCTTTATTTTGAACTAGCCTATGATCTGCAACCCCCTGGACCTTCCTGAAACCTGGACCAATAGAAGCAAGCCATACCATCTGCATTGTTTTACTGTATTTCTGTTTGCATATAAGCAGTAGCTTTCATCTAGTGTTCAGTCATATAGACCACAGACTTCAGACCTGAATGACTTTTCACTGGATCCAGAGCGCCTGCGATAAGTAACGGCTGTACTTATGATTATTTTGCTTGAATTTATCTGCTACTTTTTGAGAATAAATATTTGTGCGTTGGAAACACAAATCGAGATTCGACAATCGTTATTGAATAGCGACAAAACATGCATAACAATTTGGGTGCTCGCGACGGAGGTTTCATTGCCAGACGAAATGCAAGACCAACGGATTTCGGTTCCGCAACAAAGGGTGGAGACGCGTAATATATGGGTAAGAACGCAATGTGTTAAAAACCTGAATTTTACTCTGTGTTGTGAAACCGAATGTCCGTTTTGCATAATCTGAAGGTGCGCTAACTTAAACCTAGGGAGAAAAGAGAAAACTGTTTCTTTTTATTGTCATATTGCGTTTTATCTATTACAGTGCTTTGCGTATACGTACTTCCTGCTTTCCGTATGTGAACTTCCGGTAGATTTTCCACGTGGTTAAACAATCGTTTTAATAGTTGTTATATACGCATAATATAATTACTTGTGAAAGCCTCTGAAACGTTATTACTATTGTTGGGAACTTTTAATTTTCTGCGCAGAAAAGGTGTATAGTGTGTGATTTTGTAACGTAGATACACTGTTTTGTTGTGGATTGTGCTCCGTTGCTGTATGACGAGGCAGGTTGCCCAACTGAAAGACGGTATACGGGGCAGGTATACCGAATGCGAAAACGAAAGGGGTTTTCGCAAAGCGCCACCAATAGATCGCAAGGTTTACTGATAATTAGTATTAGTAAGCGGTGAGATCTAACCGCACGGTAAGGACAATCGTAAGTGTGAATTGAAAGAGCAGCTTGGAGGAATTATATTGGAAATGCAGGTTGATTGTATCAACTTGGTGCTACCAGTTATAATAAACTCAACAGATTTTGTGGTAGAGCCGGTCTATCGAGGAGCTAATAGCCCTGGGGCCCACAGTGATATTTCTGTGTTAGGGGTCCTCGCCGGGTGCGAAAAGAAGCGAGTGGACGCGGCTATCGGAAAAATGTCCACGGCCATTAGAGATCTCTAGCGGTAGAATGTTTGTGGCAAAGGGTTGAAAGTGTTTGTGGAAGTGTGGTCCGCATAGATTAGTACTGTTCAACATGGGTGCTAAGCATACGCTAGAGATGGCCAGTGTACTGCCTAAGGAAGGGCCTATTGGTTCAGCGAGGTTTCTTATGTGTAAGAAATATGGTAAATACGCAACGGTTTATTGCGACACGTGGGTCAAGATGACCAATGATTGTGTTAGGCCTTTCCCAACAATAAGAAGTTTTAATTCAGAGGTACTGAATAATGTAAAAGATAAAGTGTGGTTGATTAAGTCAACAAAAGTGAGAAATAAACATAATGATTGTTTAAAATTGTGGCAAATGGAAGGCAACATGTGGCAGATCAGCAAATACACAGCGGAAGTAGGCGTGGCGAAAAGAGCGTGCACAACAGATGTAGCCGTTGAGAAGCGTGGCAAACTCAGCGCAAGCGCGCCCCCGCCACCCTATGTGGCGGGAGGTGTAAGTACAGCCGTTATTAAAAATGAAAAAAAGGAAATTGCTAAGTTATATCCTGTTTTAAATCAGTTTAAAGCAGGTGTTTCTGAAGAAGAAGATGAACCCACTGTAATTTCAGCCATTGCCCATGCTGTTAATATGCTAGAGGTTCAGCGTAAGCATGGAAAGGGGGCAATGGCTGAGATAGGTGAGAGTAGTGTGACCATTAGGAGGGATAACATCCAAAGTACGGAAATAGCAAATCCTGTAGTTACTTCTGAAGACAGTGAACCAGTGGGTACGTATCCAGTCCGCACAATATCAGTTTGCAATGGGGAGGCGGACAAGGATGGTGTAGTTCCTTTAAGAAATGTTACAATGCATTGTCCCTGGACTAGATCAGAATTACGTTCCATTATGACTGAATTCCCGGATCCTAGAAAGAGTCAGAAGTTTGTTAAAGACTTAGGAAATGCACACGAACAAACCAATAAGGATTGGGGTGTAGTGTTGAGGGCGTGTCTTCCTCCCAATACTAACATACAAAAATGTATTAAAGATTGTTTGTTAGAGGAAGATGACACCTTGACAGATGAGGTTAATCAAGAGAATATAGAACAAATTGTCACACATTTAGCCATCTATTTTCCAGTAGTAATGAATTGGAGTAAAATTTTCACCATTAAACAGAAAGATAGTGAAACAGCAGCAGATTACTTCAGTAGAGGTATAGCAGCGATAACACGGTTCACTGGGATATCAAACATAGGTGAGGATCCACATCACAGGGAAGTAGCTGTAGGGGTATTAATGGATGGTCTTAAGGAAAATTTAAAGACGAGGGTACAAACCACATTACTTAACTGGAGAGGCATCACAGTAGATTCTCTTAGGGAGTCTGCTGTAGAGCATGACAAAAATATCTTTAGAAAAAAGGAAGAGAAAAGCGATAGGTTAATGACGGTAAGTATACAGGCTCTAGAGGGAATGCATACACGACCACCAGCATACAACCCACATAACAAGAAACATAAAATGATCAGGTGTTTCAACTGTAACAAGGGAGGACATTACATGAGAGATTGTAAGAAGGAAAGACTCGATGCACATAGGGGTGGGTCACGTAGATATCCTCCAAGGAGGAATTCACATAGACTAGAAGACTCACATCTACCCGCGCATGTAATAGCAGCAGATGCTGCGCGGGAAAGCAATAGTCAACGCTAGGGGTCAGGTCATACCTGTAGTCTACAGCCAGTGAGGTTAACTGAGAGTCTGAGAGAAGAACCAACAATGATAGTTGACATAGCTGGTAAGAAACAAACTTTTCTCGTAGATACAGGGGCGGCCAGATCTGTGATAACCTCTCCTTTCAATCTACAGGTGACCAGTAAAACTATTCCAGCTATGGGGGTAACGGGAAGAGTGTTACATTATCCTTTAACTAAACCCACATAAGTTACTATCGGGCCCCTGCATACCAAACATTCATTTCTCTTGGCTGCAGCAGCTCCTACTAACTTGCTGGGAAGAGACTTGTTAAGTAAAATGGGATGTGTCATATACTGTACCCCAGATGGTGTATTCCTAGATATACCAGAGAAGGTCGTGCATGAGGTACAGGATATTTTGGACACCCCTCAAAGGTTGATGTTGCACTCTACCGTTATAGAACAAAGTCCATCTCAAGTAAAGGGGATGTTGCTGGAAATACCGGGTTCCCTATGGACCAGAGATGGACAGGACACTGGATTAATGGCAAATAAAGCTCCTGTGATGGTAAATCTAAAAAGTGGTAGGATAGCTCCAAAATTCCCACAGTATCCATTAAAACCGGAGGTGGAACTAGGGGTATATCCTGTTATTGAGAGGCTGTTGCAACAAGGGATTTTAATTCGTACATCCAGCACAGCAAATAGTTCCATTTTCCCTGTGAAGAAGAGTGGGGGGAGGGGCTATAGATTAGTCCAGGACTTAAGGGGAATTAATAAAGTTGTTGAGAGCCAATTCCCCGTAGTGCCCAATCCAGCTGTCATCCTCATGCAGATTCAATCGTCTGCTAGTCATTTTACTGTCATTTATCTATGTTCTGCTTTCTTCTCAGTCCCTCTTCACCCTGACTGCCAATACCTTTTTGCATTCTCCTACAGGGGAGTGCAATATACATGGACCAGACTGCCCCAGGAGTTCATTGACAGCCCCAGTATTTTCTCTCAAGCCTTACATGACTGTTTACAAACTTTCCAGCCTAGCAATGGGTCTGTTCTAATTCAATATGTGGACGATTTGTTGCTGTGCTCTGATTCTTTTATGTCATGTTTACATGATACTTAATTGTTGTTGCTCCATCTCTCGCAAACAGGGCACAAAGTGGCCAAAGGACAAGTTACAGCTTTGTCAGACTAAGGTCAAATACTTAGGACACTGTCTTACCCAGGGGCTAAGACACTTGACGACCGACAAAATTGAGGCCATACAACACATGACTCTGCCGCAGAGCCAGAAGCAAATTCGTACCTTCTTGGGGATGTGTGGATACTGTAGATCCTGGATCCCAGGTTTTTCTATTCTGGCATTACCATTGCAGGAGCTAGTCTCTTCCTCGAAACCAGAACGTGTCGTACACACTGAAGAGTCAGAGCAAGCATTCTTTAATCTTAAAGATAGACTGACTAGATGTCACGGTTACATACAGGAGTACAGCTAGGAGCCACGAATATGGTGAAAACACTCTGTTTATTTGCAGAAAAGTATAAATAGCAGGTAATCAAGAGTAGTAGTAAATACTAGGTGCAAGCTGATGCAGGAAGTAATATGAATGTTCAGAAACCAGCAGGTACACAGCTAATGCAGGGTGCAACAGGGTGCAACAACAGGATATGACATCAGGATATGACAACAATAACCAGCAATGTGTGCTGGGAGTGACAGGTATAAATAAGGAAAATGAGACCACACCCAGGTGCATGGGATAATAGTGAACAGAAAGGTTAACTCCTAAAGCACAAGAAATGCACAATAGCAGCACCTCTGGACATCAGCGGTACTGCTTCAAACACATAAAAAGAACAAATACAAATAATAAAGTCCAACAGGTAGGAGCTGCCAGGCGGATCGTGACAGTACCCCCTCCCTTAAGGGCGGATTCCAGACGCCCAAATTACCACAAATGTCTGAATTCATCAGAATCATAGTCCACAATAGGGGCCCTGGCAGAAAAGTCCTCGTCCATGGGCGTAAAGGCAAAGGGGACCATGCCAGCTGCCAGTTCAAGCACTGCAGAACCACCTTTCTTCTTACGTCCTCCCCTCTTACGGGACTTCTTCGGAATTGGGACCTGAACCAAGCGGGTGGAACACAAAGATAGCTCTTGATCAGGTGAGATGGGTGGTACTGCTGACAATGCAGAGGCCCCGCAAGATGGCATAGCGGGGGGTGTTACAAATTTGCTGAAAACTGCCTCAGTAAAGGATTGAAAGTCCGATAAGATGGGGTGATCCGTCTCAATAAATGGGTTTGCCCATTCCAAAGCCTCTCCCCTAAAATAGGATATTAGAAATAGTACCTGTCTCTTAGGGCTACTAACAAGGCTTGGTACGGAGGGGATCCGTGAAGCAAAAAACTTCAGAAGGGCATTCAATTGGGAAGGATGCCCCTCAAAGAAAGGTGATGGTTCAGACTTGGCACCCTCAGTAACAGATGGCTCGGACTTGGCAGACGACTTGGCAGCAGACCCGGACTGGGCGACAGACTTGGCAGGAGGCCCGGACTGGGCGGCAGACTTGGGGGCAGGCCCGGACTGGGCGGCAGACTTGGGGGCAGGCCCGGACAGGGCAGCAGACTTGGGGGCAAACCCGGACTGGGCGCCAGACTTGGCAGCAGGCCCGGACTGGGCGGCAGACTTGGGGGCAGGCCCGGACTGGGAGGCAGACTTGGGGGCAGGCCCGGACTAGGCGGCAGACTTGATAGCAGGCCCGGACTGGGCGGCAGACTTGAGAGCAGGCCCGGACTGGGCGGCAGACTTGAGAGCAGGCCCGGACTGGGCGGCAGACTTGGCAGCAGGCCCGGACTAGGGCGGCAGATTTGGCAGCAGGCCCGGACTGGGTGGCAGACTTGGCAGCAGGCCCGGACTGGGCGGCAGACTTGGCAGGGACAGCACTGTGAGAAGCCTCAGAGCAGACAGCACCAAGTGGTAACTCGGGCTGAACCGCATGGACAGGCAACTCGGGCTGAACCGCATGGACAGGCAACTCGGGCTGAACCACATGGACAGGCAACTCGGGCTGAACCGCATGGACAGGCAACTCTTCTGGAGCAGACTGGAGGGACAGGACCCCCTCTGGAGAAGGCTTTAAGGGCAGCACCCCCTCTGGAGAAGACTGTAAGGGCAGCACCCCCTCTGGAGAAGACTGTAAGGGCAGCGCCCCCTCTGGAGAAGACTGTAAGGGCAGCGCCCCCTCTGGAGAAGACTTTAAGGGCAGCGCCCCCTCTGGAGCAGGCTTTAAGGGCAGCGCCCCCTCTGCAGCAGGCTTTAAGGGCAGCACCCCCTCTGGAGCAGGCTGTAGCTCAGAAACAGAGACCTCGGCTGGAGACTCAGGACCGGACACCGTGGCATTAGACTTAGGACCGGACACCGTGGCAGGAGACTCAGGACCGGACACCGTGGCAGGAGACTCATGACCAGACACCGTGGCAAGAGACTCAGGACCGGACACAGTGGCAGGAGACTCAGGACCGGACACAGTGGCAGGAGACTCAGGACCATACACAGTGGCAGGTGACTCAGGACCGGACACAGTGGCAGGAGACTCAGGACCGGACACAGTGGCAGGAGACTCAGGACCGGACACAGTGGCAGGAGACCCAGGACCGGACACAGTGGCAGGAGATAGAGGCTGGCACCTCGCAACAGGAGACAGAGGCTGGCACCTCGCAACAGGAGACAGAGGCTGGCACCTTGCAACAGGAGACAGAGGCTGGCACCTCGCAACAGGAGACAGAGGCTGGCACCTCGCAACAGGAGACAGAGGCTGGCACCTCGCAACAGGAGACAGAGGCTGCCACCTCGCAACAGGAGACAGAGGCTGCCACCTCGCAACAGGAGACAGAGGCTGCCACCTCAGCACAGGAGACAGAGGCTGGCACCTTGGGACAGGAGACAGAGACTGGCACCTCGGCACAGGAGACAGAGGCTGGCACCTCGCAACAGGAGACAGAGGGAGTTGGCGCCTCAGGACAGGCGGCTGGAGCTGGCAGATTGGGTCTCTTCCCAGAGAACAGGAATGGTGGAGCATAAACAGATTTGGAATGCAGAGAGGAAACAACAGGAGATGGTTCAGTAAGCTGACGTGGTCTACGGATAGGACAGTCCTGCAAGAAATGTGCATTGTTGGCACAGTAGAGACACAACTTGTTCGTTATTCTGCGTTGTCGCTCCTATTCGGTCAGATGGGGGCGTGGACCACCTGTGACCTGGGAATTAGTTACCCCATAGTTCTTAGAAAACAGCAAATTAGTAGAAGCACTTTTAAGAGGTGCTATTTGCACAGGTTCATCAGCAGAGAAGGTGGATTGAGACAGATCAGCAGCTTCTGAATTAGGAGAGACAGAATCTGACAGTCTCCTGAGTGGGTCCATAAGCAAAGTGGAAAATTTAGCCAGCTGGGAGCGTAACAGGATTATGTCCATTTGTAAAGCCTGTAGCTGTGGCAATTCAAAAGCTGGTAAAGCAGACATGTTCCAAAATTAAACGAGAAATGAGTTGCAGAACAAAAAGGTCCCAGAATAAAAAACTTTCACCTGACTCCTAAGCTGTTTTTTGGGCTGGTTATACTGTCACGGTTACATACAGGAGTACAGCTAGGAGCCACGAATATGGTGAAAACACTCTGTTTATTTGCAGAAAAGTATAAATAGCAGGTAATCAAGAGTAGTAGTAAATACCAGGTGCCAGCTGATGCAGGAAGTAATATGAATGTTCAGAAACCAGCAGGTACACAGCTAATGCAGGGAAGCAGGAGGTATGAACAGATTTCAAGCAGCATGTAACCAGAGGAGCAATGCAGGAGGAAGAATCCACAGGGTGCAACAACAGGATATGACATCAGGATATGACAACAATAACCAGCAATGTGTGCTGGGAGTGACAGGTATATAAGGAACACACCCAGGTGCAAGGAATAATGAGTGAGGAGTGTTAACTCCTAAAGCACAAGAAATGCACAATAGCAGCACCTCTGGACATCAGAGGTACTGCTGCAGACACATAAAAAGAACAAATACAAATAATAAAGTCCAACAGGTAGGAGCTGCCAGGCGGATCGTGACAATAGAGCATCTGCATTGGGAATACCTGATTATGAAAAGCCTTTTGAGCTATACTGTACGGAAGCTGATGGTTGTGCAGCAGGTGTTCTCACACAGAAACATGGTGATGCTAGCAGACTGGTAGCATACTACAGTGCACAATTGGACACTGTGGCAAGATCACTCCCAACATGTCTCAGAAGTGTAGCAGCAACTGCTCTTCTGGTAAGTAAGAGCGAGGACGTAGTATTAGGACATAATTCAACTGTCTATACACCCCATGCTGTATCAGCTCTGTTAAATTCAGCTCAAACCAGACATGTTTCTTTAGCTAGATTCACAAAGTGGGAACTAGCCTTGATGGCACCCTCAAACATCACCATCAAAAGATGTAGCACCTTAAATCCAGCTACATATCTTCCATATGTGTCTCTAGAGACACAAAGGGTGGGAGGTGAGGAGACACTGGGTGATGATGAGTTTAACTAGAGTACTGATACGAATGACTGTATGGAATACCTGAACCAGACCTTTACTGCGAGGCTCGACATATGTGACACCCACTTAGAAAATGTAGATTTTACGTTTTATACAGATGGGAGTTGTCATAGACAGACAGAGACGGGAGAACTATGTACTGGTTACGCTGTTGTAGACGATCAGGATGTTGTAGAAGCTGAACCCCTTGGCCCACCTCACTCAGCCCAGGTGGCGGAACTAGTAGCATTAAGGAGAGTTTGTGAGTTGGCAAAAGGTAAATCAGCTAATATATATACTGACTCTAGGTACGCCCTCGGGGTAGTGCACGATTTTGGGGCCCTTTGGCGTCTTAGAAACTTTACGACAGCAGCAGGCACGCCAGTGGCACACTCACAACACATAAAAGGACTTTTGACAGTGATACAGTTACCCAGGAAGGTAGCCGTCATAAAGTGTAAAGTCCATACCTCTGAAGAAGACCCGGTACCATTGGGCAATAACAGGGCGGACGAAGCTGCTTAATGGGCAGCAGGGCAACCTTTGACTGTATCGACCGAGACGTTGATGGTTTTTCAGACATTAGACATGCAGAAATTAATTGAAATGCAAGACTTGTGTTCCCTGCAGGAAAAGGCGGTCTGGAAGGCGAAGGGATGTGGTCAAGAGTCCTCAGGACTCTGGAGAGATGGACAAGGTAAGCCTGTAGCTCCCAGAATATACTATCCAAGCCTGGCTGAAGCAGCACACGGTCTGACTCACCTGGGTTAAGAAGGTATGTGCAAACTGGTGAGAGCATACTGGTGTGCTCCTGGATTTTCCTCTCAGGCTGGTAAAAAGGCAATGTCATGTCTCACTTGTTTGAGGAAAAATGTCGGGAAAACTATTCCAATGGAGCCATCCCATATCCCTCCTACAGACAGACCTTTTCAGGTAATACAAATTGACTATATCCAATTACCACCTTGCAGGAATCTAAAGTATGTGTTCGTATGTATTGATGTGTTTTCCGGTTGGGTAGAAGCATATCCGGCAGCCACTAATACTGCTGTGTTCACTGCAAAGAAAATTGTACAAGAGTTTGTGTGTAGGTTCGGTATCCCTAGAATCATCGAAAGTTATAGGGGTACCCACTTTAGTGGTGATATCTTCCAAAACATGTGTAAGCTGATTGGAAACAGTAGCAGACTTCACACCCCTTACCGACCACAAGCCAGTGGTAAGGTGGAAAGAGTAAATGGTACTATTAAGAACAAGCTTGGTAAGATAATGGCTGAAACTGGGTTAGCGTGGCCTGAAGCTTTACCACTAGTCCTCCATAGCATCCGAACCACTCCTAGACCTCCTCTTAATCTGTCCCCCTTTGAGATTCTGTTTGGCCGACAACCACATTTGATAGTGAGTCTGCAAGACGACTTAAAGTGTAATAATGAAGTGACTGTGCAATATCTTATAAAAATGAGCAGATAGCTAAAACAACAACAAAAACTCAAAATGCTGTCACCTGGTATGCCAGAAATGAACTGTCATGATGTTGAACCTGGGGACTATGTTATGATCCGCAATTTCTTATGCTCAGGTTGTTTAAC
The DNA here is from genome assembly GCF_038048845.1 of Mixophyes fleayi. Taxonomy (NCBI): domain Eukaryota; kingdom Metazoa; phylum Chordata; class Amphibia; order Anura; family Limnodynastidae; genus Mixophyes; species Mixophyes fleayi. The sequence continues at coordinate 80,532,024 of NC_134408.1, forward strand.
AGACCGTTGGGAAGGCCCGTACCAAGTGCTGCTGACCAGTACCACATCACTGAAGGTTGCAGAGAGAGACACTTGGGTCTATTCCACCCACTGTAGGAGAGTCAGTAACCCGGAGAAAGTGCGAGATAAAGCTGAGACCGACGACACTGATCTGTCACTCGTAACCCTGTTCCGGGAGACCTAAAGCCTGCAGTCAAGACACCTGAACCGGAGACGTTGCCTCAGAACTATCCTTTCAGCGATGGAGTGGCGGTTTTTGATTTTCTTTTGATTCAGGATTTTCCTTGTTTTTACTTTTTCTAGGACACTCGATTTTGGTGAAGGAGGATGGAGGACAGAGACAGGTTCTGGTAGTGATACCGATGAGATGGAGTTATTAGAATACCCAGAGCAGCCCATTATCAAGCTTGGTCCAGGGGTTATGAAAAGGTCTGCTCGCTTGGGAACTCGGAGACAGTGTGGGGGCTATTGTGTGATGAGTTTTGTATCTGTAAGTTCTGTGACTCCCTAGTTGAAGAAAAGTGCATCCAGCGATGCCAGTCCACCAGTAACCTGGACATGGGCGGACAAACTCTGGAGGATTATCACTCGTTAGTGGGTAAGGTTCTAAATCAAACTGAGTGCTGGGTGTGCTCACATGTGCCTCAGGGACAGCATAATATAGGACTAGTGCCATTCCCTCTAAACATCTCTGAGGTACTAGAATTGAGGGGAGGGAGGCCCATAGAAGGGAGGTACAATAACACTAGCTCCCCTAGTCTGAAGCTTCGACAATACTCTTTAGACAGATCTTTACTGTGCCTAAACATCTCTCATGTAAAGCGTCTGGAGAATTGGGAAGCTGACCTATCAGATCAGACAATGGCTCGCCACACTCATTTTGGAGGGAGACTTGCAAGGTCACCAATAGGCAGGACTGTTGATGGACACCACAAATTAGGGCGTGTAACTAAACATAAGAAAGTATCCATTGGAAAGGTCTCTATAGGTAATTGTAAGAATGTCATCCATGCTGACACATGTCTCGAACAAATGGAGGCACTAGGCATGGGTAGTTTTGTCAAAACCTTATGTGATATAATTAATGGGCATACTGTTCCTTATGTTCTTCCTGATGATGTGTACTTTGTTTGTGGAAGAAAAGCCTATTCCTGGGTGACTCCAAGTTCCAAGGGTTTGTGTTTCTTAGGTAAACTGGTTCCTGATATCATGACTATTACTCATGAAGAAATGGTTGGTATTCACAAGACTACATCACCACCATACATACACACACAGTATGAACACCGTGGCAAGAGAAATATGATTCCTTGTGAGAAGCCCATAGCTACAAAATTGATTTGTGAAACCGCTGGTTTTCAAGTTATGGTTGCTCTAGACCTCACCAGGACCACTCGGGGAACTTTAAATATATTCAAGACCTAGCTAAATTGATAGACAATATCACCGAGATGTATGATGACACTTTCAGGTATACTGGAAGGGAGCTACAAGCATACAAGAAGGAGTTGGTGCAACATAGGTTGGTACTGAATTATCTCACCTCTATTACTGGTGGATACTGTGTGAGACTTTGGCCACCCAGTTTGGTGTCAAGTGTTGCACATACATCACCAATAATACAGATGACCCCAAAGAGGTTATAGACCGGAAGATGGACGAAATTCTGCAACTGAAATGGGAATTTCGAAGGAACTATAATTCTTCGTTATATGAGGTCGGGGAAAAGGTGGCAGGTTGGTTCTCGTGGTTGAACCCTGTGAAATGGTTCTCTGGCCTGGGGGAGTGGGTACAGAAAATGGTTGCTAGTGTAGGTAAGCTCCTTCTCCTTATACTGGGTGTCATCTTAGCAATTGGTTTAGGTGTCAAATGTGTTCCTACTGTGTTGAAGTGTGGAAAACAGTCTTCTGGGAGAAACACTGAGAACGAGACTGAAAGGGTGGTGAGAGATACCGAGATTATGGTCTGTGAAGAAGTGTTGTATAATCCTGAACTTGAGACGGTGATTATGTGATAGTTTATAACACTATCAAAGGGTGGAGCTGTCGAAGTCAGCAAATTGGATAAAGTCATTTCAATATCGAGCAAACTTGATTGTCTTTGTCTGAAATCATGCGTAGAGCACGCTACGGCGGGGAAGGGCGTATCCAGCTGCAACACGTGGCAATAACAGTTTTTACACTTTTGTATACATTCACACAAACACACACATTTGTAAATAGTACACATTAATCGTAGTTGCAACACATAGTTATTTATGTCGAAATATAGTAGTATTTATGTGTAATATCATAAGTTAAATGCATATTAGTGATACATATGGTTCAGGTTAAAGGAAATGTGTCATGTCTGATATCATATTAATCCCCTTTACATCAGCAGCTGTCCAGTGCATTCGGCGAAGAGATAGCACATTGCATACTCTAGTTATTGATGTTAGGGAATAAACCTTTAATATGATGCTGACTATAAAATGCTAATAGACTAGTTGTAACTGGAGTCTTGGCGGGAACAAAGGAGCACATCCCCTGGAGAGATGACCCCCACCTTTGGATTCTTTATTTTGAACAAGCCTATGATCTGCAACCCCCTGGACCTTCCTGAAGCTTGGACCAATAGAAGCAAGCCATACCATCTGCATTGTTTTACTGTATTTCTGTTTGCATATAAGCAGTATCTTTCATCTAGTGTTCAGTCATATAGACCACAGACTTCAGACCTGAATGACTGTTCACTGGATCCAGAGCGCCTGCGATAAGTAACGGCTGTACTTATTATTATTTTGCTTGAATTTATCTGCTACTATTTGAGAATAAATATTTGTGTGTTGGAAACACAAATCGAGATTCGACAATCGTTATTGGATAGCAACAAAACGTGCATAACAATTATATTTAGATTTATCTGTCAACCGACACCTACAATTCTCTACATATTAGTGATAAAATGAGATATTAAAGATGATGATTTAGATAGAAAGATATTTTGAATTCCATTGAACAGTCCGGTAACATCATACGTAGAGTGAATGAGTGCGAGGCTTATAACTGAATTGGACAAGATAGGTAATCTCATTATAGTTATAATCATTTTGAAAACGATGAACATCGTTCTTTGAGACACTATATGATAAAAAGATGATGTCCATTTAATGCCATATCTATTATTTAACTGCAAAGATTTTGCTCTATTGAATTTTGCACCAATAAATGAGATACCTGCGCCTCTAAATTAGAGATGCTTGGGCTCGGTTTTCGGAAAAACCCAGCCCACCTGAACTCAGCTGATCCAAGTATCGAGCCGACATGGTACTTTTGTGTGCCCTCAGAACTGAAAAAGAGGCAAAACGTCATTGTCGCGTCATCGGATATCGCAAGTTTTGGATTCTATAAGTACCGCCCTCCACGGAGATCCTGCGCCATTTCACAGAAAGACACAGAATGGGTAGCAGGGTTGTTGGCAGTCTCCAGTGTAGTTGGGCAGCGTCATATCTTAAACACAAGGTGAGAGGTGGCAGTGTTCTTCAAAGTCTCCAGTGACATTCTACAGAGTTATAGTTCTGTAATGGATTACTGGATATACTTGTAACGGATTACTGGATATACTACAATCTAATAGCTGGCTTACCTGAGGTGCGGAGTCTAACGATCTCCCCGGTGTTCACCAAGAACCGCTGCAAGGCGGGATGGGCTTTGCTGCCAGGAGTCGCAGGTCGCAGTCCTCATGCTCACCCTTAGATGTAGTGCAGCGTAGTAGGAGCAGGAGTACCGTAGTAAGACGGGCCAAGTCGGTACACAGAGAGGCAATGCAGACGGAATCAGAAGGCAGACTCGAAGTCAATCAGGCCAGGTCGTTACACGGGTCTCCAGAACAGGAGAGTAGTCAGTAAGCTGGGTCGGTACACTGGGACTGAAGATGAAGAATGGTCAAACAGGCAGAGGTCAATACACAGGAATCAGCAGGGGTCTAGAAAGCAGAAATCCACAGGGAACAGAAGCCAGGAACAGGAGAAGTTGCTCTGACACTCACCGAGTGTCAGAGTGAAGGTTTTACACAAGCAGGGTTTGTCATGTGACCGCCGAACCCGGAAGTGTGGCATCCGGACCAGCGGCGGTGCAAGGTAAGTTCGTAACAAGTTCACACAGAAACAGAAGAGGTGGCAGTTTTCAGTGCTGAAAGACAAATTATAGGGCTGGCAGTGTTCTTCAAAGTCTCCAGTGACACTCTACAGAGTTATAGTTCACACAGAAACATGGAATTGGTGGAATTGTTCAGTGCTGAAACAGAAATTCAAATAATAGGGCTGGCAGTGTTTTTAAAAGTCTACCGTGACATTTTAATGTACCATAGCTCACCCAGAAATAGGAGAGGTGGCAGTGTTTAAAGCTGAAACAGAAATTCAAATAGGCTGGCAGAGTTCTTAAAGTCTCAATTCACATTCTACTGTGCCATAGCTCACCCAGAAATAGGAGAGGTGCCAGTGTTTAGTGCTGAAATGGAAATAGTAACAATAGGACTGTCAGTGTTCTTAAAAGTTTCCAGTGATATTCTACTGTGCATAGCTCACTCAGAAACAGGAGAGGTGGCATTGTTCAGTGCGGAAACAGAAATTGTATTAATAGGACTGTCAGTGTTCTTCAAAGTTTACCGTAACATTTTACTGTGCAGGTGGCATTGTTCAGTGCTGAAACAGGAATTCAAATAATAGGGCTGGCAGTGTTATTAAAAGTCTCCAGTCACATTCTACTGTGCCATATGTCACACAGAAATAGGAGAGGTGTCAGTGTTTAGTGCTAAAACAGAAATTCAAATAATTGGGCTTGCAGTATTTTTAAAAGTCTACCGTGACATTACTGTGCCATAGCTCAGTCAGAAATAGGAGAGGTGGCATTGTTCAGTGCTGAAACAGAAATTGTATAAATAGGGCTCTCAGTGTTCTTCAAAGTCTTCAGTGACATTCTACTGTGCCACAGCTCACCCAGAAACAAAAGAGGAGGCAGGGTTCAGTGTTGATAAAGAAATTCTAATAATAGGACTGGCAGTGTTCTTAAAAGTCTTCAGTGACATTCTACTGTGCCATAGCTCATAGAGAAACAGGAGGGGTGACAGTATCCTTGTCACTCTCCAGTCTTCAATCACATTGTTCTTGTCACTCTCCAGTCTCAGTCATGATGACACTAATCCTTCTATGTCATGTGCTAAAGCCTGTGTTCAAGAGCATAGTGGTTTTAAGTCAGGGAAACAAAAATGTAAAAAAAAGCTTTTACCTTTATAAAGAAAAAAAACACCTTTCTAATAAAGGTGAAAGTTTACTGTAGAAAAACATAAAATTGCCAACATGCCATTCTACCCAAAATAGTAGCAAGTATACCAGCATCAGCTAGCTCCCTTCTCTCAGCTGGATCTCAGCACCTGCAGTCTACACTGTCATCATCCTCACCCTCATCAGTGAGTACATCATCCTTACACAATACTAATTCATCCCCACTGGAATCCACCATTACAGAAGTCTCTGTACTTTGATGTAATTGCCGGTATTGGCCTTCCCTATGGAATTTGTAGTTTATTTTATGACAGAGCTGTCACGATTTTTGGCCAATTATTTTACACCATACCAAATGTCAAAATGTTGTGTAACTCACCTGCATCACCACTTGGCTTCTTGGGAAAGCTAAGTTTTTTTTCTAGCAGCAGTTGCCAAAGAAACTGGGGGAGGATGAGCCATCGTGCCACATACCACTTGAGCTGTCAGGCTGCTAACCAAGAGCTCATTGCATCTCTTGAGATTTGGGTCAGCTGTAAAGAAAAAGAAGACATAGCTCTTAAATCTAGGATCATGCACAGTTGCCAAAATGTAGGGATCCGATTTCAGGATAATCTGCTAAATGGCAAATATATAAAAAAGGTCTTTTTAATAAAATCATTAAAATAATATCAATTAAAAATAAAAATTAAATAAATGAAAAATGTTGCATTCCCACAAACAAATAATAATCCTAAATAAAACTAAAGTGAAAAAAAAAATAAAAAAATTAGTTATCCATAAATTAAAAAACACGAATAAAGAGACACATACCTTGATCTATATTAACTTAAAAGGGTCCTAACTCTTTGTATAAATAACTTTTTAATTGATATTATTTTAATTATTTTATTAAAAATACATTTGCCGTTTAGCAGATTATTTATACATCTCATATATTAGAACTGCTATAGCCATTATTGGTCTAATTTGAGATCATTGTATGTCTAAATAAAGAGTTCTAAATATGTATGTAATGAATGGGACTTCTGGTCTCTGATATACCTTATAGTAATGCCTTAGCTTTGATTCAAATGGCTACACTTAGGAGTGAACAATCTGGATCATGATTTGATATACTAATTACGGTCATGTGACATTTGCTCTGGCTATAAATATCCATGCCTTTGAAGAGATTACCATTCCTCTGATGAAGCCGTACTGAACGGAGAAATGCGTCAGGATTGGTTGCTTTCAAATCAGCTGACTAGCTGGCTCCGCCCTGCCTCACCCCAGGTACTGTGTGATCGATGGCCTGGAGCAATTTCCTCATGACATAGACTCGTTTAATACCTTCCTCTGATTCCAGCACATATTAAGGACAAATTGGCGGTGCCTAAAACAAGCTAAGTTATTCACTTTTTCAAGTGTTGCCGCTTTTTCTGTATGTTCTAACTGGCCAACTGAAGAACATTCTAACGATTATTTTCGGACTGAATACGCACGGCTGTGTATATTCCATTACTCCATGAATGGTTGGCAATATGCTTTAAAAATTGAATCAATAGGAATTATCGCTTGAACTGTATACACTAATAATCCAGCCAGTAGTCTCTATATTTGCTGCAGATCTCTGCAGGCTAAAACTGGCTAGACCATTTTGCTGGACTGTATCGGTTCTTTGATAACTGGATGCCTCTATTCTCATGCTTATATGCATTCATGCTGACCACATCTGCATGATTATTTGTTTCCTACCTGGAAGTTTCATCTTAGGATTCATTTATGTGTGTCATATAATATCAAAAAGCGAGGAAATTTGTCAGTGAGATCGTAATCTACTATATCACGGAGCCCCAATAGAGTTTGGGTGTCTTTATTTCTGTTAGGAGAATCACCATGGTTATTATTTACACCTGCTTTTTTTGTTTTATTTATGTGGTCCGGACCACTGTGTGTTAAAAGGTTATAATGTTCATATACTGACAATATTAGGTGCTTTATTTCTGCTATATCGATACTGGAATACCAATTGATTTGCTAATTACTCTACAGTGATCTTTTTCGGTGATTTACTCTCTATCAGTGATATTGATGATAATACTATCTTAGCAAAAGGGTTTCTAGTCAGCTCTGATTTGTTTATGTACATTTGCAAGCCCATTAAGGCTTTCTTACTGTTTATATTATATCTATTAAAACAATTTTTTCAGTTGGATCAGCACTTCCCTATATATTTTTTTATATTTTCTGTCATAAATCATGTTGTTAGTGATAGTATATCATATATTTTTCTGATATATTTTTATACTGTAACTGATAAAGTTCCGGCTCAATTTTTTTTTTTTTTTTTTAAACGTCTGTTTTATTGGTTTTCAAATAAAGTACAAAGCATACAAACATCAGTTGTGTCTATCAGGCAAATAATGTACATGACATTCAGAACAGGTTCAAACAGTAAGATACTTAAGATTATTACGACACAACATTCAAAAGGGGTGCCATCATTATATCACATTCAAAGTCATTTAGATTTATTGAAACAGTGATGTCAAGCATAAATATATAAGTATACTTATACCGCAACCAAAACAATAAAAATAACACAGGTCTGCGATGAAAAAGCTATTTTAACAGATTTATGTAATACTTATCGGTTTTTGGCTTCTGAACATGAAAATGACTCCCGATTTTGCATATCACATCACGTTTTTCTGCAAAACATATATTTATGAAGAAGTCATTTTGTTCATATTCTTTAAAATAATCAATTTATTTTGCCTACATTTATTATAAAACATTGTCTTAAATGAATTCAGTCGCCAGTATAGAACGTTGCAATTCAGTTCTCATCATAAAACTTCTCCCCGCCCAGTGCCAGATTAAGGTCCACATGGGCCTGGAGCTGAAACTTACAAAGGGCCTAAACCCCATACTGTCTAAAGGAGCATTGCACACACACAACAACTACAACTACAAGGTGAGCCGGCGAAGGTGGAACCAAATACAACAGATGCAACAGTTTTGTCCTGTGTCGGTTCATTTTAGCCCCTGCCTACCACCACATACACACACACACACACACACACACACACAGTACACACTACACACACACACACACACACACACACACAGTACATATACATGCATAGATTCTTCAAAAATAAGTTTAAAAGCTGTTTTATTGCACAATGGTAACACATACATGTCAATTCCATTAGCACATTCAGTCTATCTTAAAGAAACATATGAAAATTTGAAAACTGTTTTGGAACTGATTGGATATGCAAGACACAACTGGTTAATATGTGGAGATCTTAAAATGTTATGCATGGTACTTGGGCAGCAACAAGGTTACACCAAATTCCCATGTTTTTTTTGTGAATGGGATAGCAGAGCTAAAAATTTACATTGACAAAAAAACAATTGGCCAGCTCAAAAAAGTTTAGAAATTGGAAAAAATAATGTAATAAATCCAGTTTAGTAGATCCAAATAAAGTTTTACTTTCACCTCTACATATAAAATTAGGACTGATGAAACAATTTGTAAAAGCACTGCCTAAAGATGGAGAAACTTTCAAATATTTCCAAATTCCCTATCATATCTGATGCTAAACTGAAGGAAGGCATTTTTACAGGCCCTGACATTAGAAAGTTAATAAAAGATGAACATTTCGTGTAATGAATATTGTGAAAAGTTCGGCGTCAAGTGATTTCAAAACTTTTAGGCAACGGATCCAAATTACATAGAAATTGTCAGGGAAATGATTAATAGTTACAGAAACTTTGGCAGCAATATGAGTTTAAAGGTATATTTTTTGAATTCCCATATGAGCATTTCCCGAATAATCTCAGAGACTACAGTAAAGAACAAGGTGAACGGTTCCACCAAGACGTTAAAGATGTAGAAAGAAGATATCAGGGTCGTTGGGTCGGCAGCATGATGGCTCACTACTGCTTGATGATACACAGAAAAAACTTATAAAAAGCGAAAAGCGACAAAACAAAGTTTGAAGACAGAAAAAACAAGATAATAACGATTTTTTCAATAATTATGATTTTTTTCTATTATTGTTTGATTTTGTTGTTATTTTATTATGTAATTAAAACAAAAACACAGTGATATCATCTACACTTCTTCGTATTTCACAATAAATATGTCAAGAACAATTAAATCTTGTTTTTTCTTAAAAATGTATGTAACCCCCTTATAGGTAAATGTGATGCGGTAATTTTTTTTTATATTCTATTTCTTGATGTAAACAGGAGTATAAATAAGAATATATAAGTATTATTAAAAAAGCTTTCAATACCTTACATTTCGCAGACCTGTGTAATCATACAAATGAACTTCCAGCGACAGCCCCGATTATCTATAAGTGATAAAGGCTGAGATATGCTAGTCCTGCTGAGCACACCACAAGCTGTCAGCTAGGTCACATAAGTCCCCAGATTTCTCTACGGAGGAGTCACGTCAGGAGGGGAATTGAAGGGGGGGTAAAATACAATAGTCACTTTTAGACTATCCAGCCTCCAATCTCAAGTATATTTTAAAGTTGGTATTGAGCATATAATTATAATTGCTGAGGTCCTTTTAGGTCATAACTGTCTGTGCTTTCCCCAGCGCTCTGTGTAGAGACCAGTTAATGTCATCAGAAAGTTTCATCATGCTATATATTAGATCGGGGGATGTTGATTCTATATATGGGCCCCATTTAGCGTAGAATCTCTTTTTCAATATTGGGAAGAGTTACTCTTCTGTCAAAATATTATGTGTCCAGTAGTTTGGTTTTAAATTCTGAAAGAGAGAGCGGGTAGCAGTTATCCAATAACGGAGTATGATTAATTTGGCATTGGTAAGAACCACTGTAAGGAATGGTTTTACATCTTGGATCTCCCTTGGGGGAAGTAATGCGGTCCAATGATCAAAGTTACAAAAAGGATAGCAACTTTATCAGGAGGCAGGGAGGTACCCAAAGAGGCGTTTAGAAAATTCGAAACCTTGTTCCAGAATTTTTGCATTTTCCGACCTTCCCATATATTGTGGAAAAAGAAAGCCTGTGGACAATTACATTTGGGACAATAACCTGACTCTTCTCTCTAATAATGTTTTCTTTGGTTTTATGATACATAAGCTCTATTTAATACGTTTATATGTACCTCCTGCAGTCTGGTTGAATATAGCCATTTCATGACATTGTCATGTTACTGAACAAGATCTGTGGATGAAATGAGTGTTACAGAATCTCTGGCTCAAGCTACCTTTGTAGGTTCCCAAAATTTTGAGAAATCTCATGGTAAAATGTCACGGTACAGATAACGAATTTTAAATTTCTGACTCTCTGAAAAATTCAATAATTTATCTAAAGCACTGGGAATGGGCAAAGTCATCTTCCCCTCAGCATGACATAATGGCATAATTGTAAATACATGAAAAAATGTCAATTGCTAAGCTGAAATTTCTCCTTAAGTTGCTGAAATGTAGGGTTCCCCCCAATTTTTATTCTTAAATATGCTTGTCTATGTGGAAACTATGTAATGTTAATATTTGCTGCATACCCATATGTTACCATCTCTTATATTCTACTTTTCCTTTTCTTATTTTCTGTAGTCCCTATACATTTTTTAAAAATATAAAAATGTAATAAGTTAAAATAAAAAATATAGTATTTATTATATTTTTTAAATATTTTATCCAGATGAACTACTTACTGAAAAGATGGAGGAGAGTATCCCCCTGTCTGAACTTTTTAATAAAAAGAAGGAAAAAATAAAAAAAAGGGAATAAAATAATGAAAGAATAGAAAAATATATACATCATATATATAAAAGAAATACTGTTTTTGTTATAACATTATTTTATTACTTGTTAAATATTTTTAATGTAGTTGCTGTTATAATATAACATTTATAGTAAATAAAAAAATGCATGTTTGTTTTGTTCATGAAACGCAGATTTGTAATAAGGAGAAATATTTGATAGTAAAGGTATGTGATAAAGGGATAATTGTTAATATGGAATAGTGAAAGTAATTAGACAATGCAGTGAAAGGGTTAATGTTAGTTAATTGTCAGGAGCAGTGTTTTAGGATTAATAAGAGTGTAATGATTATGTAGAATAAATAATGACTGATTGTTATTTTTTGTTGAATTCATGTATGAGAATGTATATTGTATGTAACCTTGTAATGTAATCTCAAGGTGCGCTTGAGATTACAACTGAAGCCCCAAAGTTGTAAACTCTCTAGCTAGCCAAGCAGAATGAGCAAAGGTGGGAAATCAGGTCTTGTGAACATTCCGATCTCAAGACATCCCTAGCTCCCTTCGAAAAGCTCTGTGACATTTGGGAGATCAATCTGTCCTTTGACAGCTAAACTTTAGACATCAGATTGCGCATTTTCATGAGAGGTCTATCAAGACTGAAATGTCTCATTTTCCTCAATTGTGTACCCTTACACACTAGGGGTAAGTGTATCAAGATGCGATTTTGCAAATCCAGCGATTTTCTCGGGAAAGATGAAACTCGCAGATGTATGAACCTGAGATTTCATGTAAAATCGCCAGAGATGTGTTTCTGTCAAAATAACTATTTTCAAAATCAATAGAGATCAAACTCCCGACTGTTTGCCACTCTAGCTATTCAAGTCTCAAATGTATGAAGCTTCAAATAAGCAAGCTCTCCTGAGTTTGCTTTAAAAATCGCCAGATACAACACGCTGCATCCTAGGAGTGTGTTCAGTAACAACATCACTGTTACACTTACTTGTCCCTGCCTATACAGCCGGAGCTCCGGCAGCTGTCAAAATTTTAAAAATAGATAAAAGTAAAAAAAAAAAAAAGCATGGGGTCCCCCTGCTGAGCACTATTAACCCTAGTGCTGCCAGCCTACTGCTGGTTACGTGAAAATCGGGGGAAACATTTGCGTGGGGTTCGCCCGATTTTCAATTAACCAGCACTAGGCAAACCAGCCTGGGGTGGGTGTCACTATAGCAGGGGTCACCCTGCCATAATGGCAAGAAAAAACCCCAGGCTGTTCAGCGCTGGGCTGGATTCCCTAGGGAGTTGGGTCTACCGATAAAAACGAGCGGGCCCCTCCTCTAGGGTCAACCAGCCTAGTGCTGAAAGCACTAGGGCTCTTCCTACACCCCTGGGCGGTAGGTGTAGGCTAATAACGGCGATAGAAATGTATAAAAACAAACAGACACCATTATGTTTTGTGGAACTACAAGTTTCAGCCAGCCAAGGTGCCATAAACAGTCTGGGCATGCTGATGTTTCTATAACTACTAGCACCAGCATACCCATTGTAGCCAGGGCATGCTGGCACTTGGAGAACCACAAGTGCCAACTTGCCCTGACACCCATGGTTTGCTGACACTTGTAGTTCCAAAAAATAAAAAGTTTACAAAACCACAATTCCCTCATTCAAACCATATACATTTAATAAAAATAATAAAGCCCCATTTATACCACATAATTTTATTAAAAATAATAAATCCCCAATATACTCACCAGTGATGTTTTCATCTGTCATCAACAGCTTTTAATCCTAAAATGTGTGAATACCAAGTCCCAATAAATTTGTATCCAAAGTCCGGCTTGTAAAAGTCCAAAATAAATTTGTATCCAAATGTCCAGCTTGTAAAAGTCCAAAATAAATTTGTATCCAAAAGTCCGGCTTGTAAATGTCCCAAACTAATTTGTAATTCCATTAGTCCATGCTTGGAAAATTCTTCAGTTCTTCTGGCCAGGAGGGCCCCCTTGTTGATTGCAGTCTTCTTATCTTCAGCCAGAAAGGCCCCATATTTGTAAAATCCAATTTGGAACATGCTTGTTTACAAAAAATAAAAAAAGATGACAGATGCTGCAAACAGCTTCTACACTGTAGAAGCTCTGATACGCAATGAGCTTAGGTGTTGCGTGAGGTCTATTTATAGTATTAGGGGTTTCCCACGACAGCGTGGGAAAATCCCCTAATACTATTTGTTTCATTGTTCAGTGTGACCGACGCTGTAAAAGGTTGCCGGTGTCTAGCGAGCTGGTCTCAGATTATTTAATATTTAGGGTCACAAGAAACTGCATGGAATCTTTATGTTGTCAAGTACGTTGCCATCCTGACATTAAAACAAAGCATAAAGCAAGAAGTTCCGACCATGGCCTTATCTGTGTGGAGTTTGTATGTTATCTCTGTCTTTGCTTGAGTTTCCCACGGGTGCTTCGGTTTCCTCCCACACCCCAAAAACATACTGGTAGGTTAATTGGCTGCTATCAAAATTGACCCTAGTCTCTCCCTCTCTGTCTGTCTACCTCTCTGTCTGTCTGTGTCTGTGTGTGAGTGTGTGTCTATATTAGGGAATTTAGACTGTAAGCTCCAATGGGGCACGGACTGATGTGAATGAGTTCTCTGTACAGCGCTGCAGAATTAGTGGCTCTATATAAATAAATGATGATGATGATGATGATGAAGTTGTTCGCAAAGGTTTCACTAGAAGTGTACACACTGCATATTGCTATAAATCTTTGTACATATCCCAGCATGCATACAAAATTGTGCATTTCCACCCCATGCATTGCAACATAGTTTGTCCAGGTACAAATGTACACCCTCTAACTGAATTTGCTCCAAACTATAAGTGAGGTGTACCAAAATGTATAAGATAAGTGGTGGTATTGAGTCTGTTATAATTATTTTACCATGTTCAGTGTAAATCAGAAACACAGAACAGCATGACTTGACAAAGAGAAACAACTAGGAAGCATACAGGGCCTGATCAACCACTAGGCTGATCAGGCTGCAGCCTGGGGCACTGGTTCCCAGGGGGGGGCGCGGCGCTGCAGGTATTTATTTATTTTTTCATTCATTTTTTTTTTTTCGTTGTGGGGGAGGGGGGGGGTGTCGTCGCAGGGGAAGGGTCGCCGCGCAGGGATGGGGGGGTGGTTTTCGTGCTGATGATAAAAGGCATTGGTGGTCGGTGGTCAGCAACAGGCAGCCAATCGTTAGGCTGCCTGTTGCTGTGCAGCAGACAGAAATCAGGATGTCTTCACTTCCTGTCTGCTGATCTGAGGAGCGAGGAGCGAAGCTGGGCAGCACAACTGCAGGTAAATGAAGGGGGGACTGTCATGCATATCCATAGGGAGGTAGAGGGGGGGAACTGCCATGCAGATCTATAGGGAAGGAGAGGGGAGCTGCCATGTATATCTATAGGGACGGAGAGGAGGGAGGACTGCCATGCATATCTAAAGGGAGGGGGGCTGCCATGCATATCTATAGGGAGGGAGAGGGGAGGGGGGCTGCCATGCAGATCTATAGGATGGGAGAGGGGGGCTGTCATACAAATCTATATGGTGGGAGAGGGGGGCTGCCCTGCAAATCTATAGGGAGGGAGAGAGGTCGATATATGTGTGAAGGAGGGCAGAGGAGAGGGGCTGATATATGTGTCTGGGGGGGTTTGATGTGATGGGGGGGAATAGCTACAGAGTAGAGGTAAGGAAAATGGGTGCAGGGGGGATGGATGTAGGGTGGGAGGTAAGGAAAATGGCTGCAGGGGGGGTTAAAAAAAATGGCTACAGCGGGGGTTAAGGAAAATGGCTGCGGGGGGGGTAAGTAAAATGGCTGCATGGGGTATTTAAAAAATAAAGCAGCTTTGGGGGGCATAATCTCATGATTGTGTGGCGGTTACGTGGATGCTGTCTGTGGTCTCAGCAATCACTAGAATACTAAATATTAGTGAGATGGGGCTGGTAGAGGTTTGTATTTGATTGACCACAAATATTCAGATATTGCTTATATATGCCTGTACAATGGGGTACTTTTAGCTGGCCATAATGAAGTGTTTTGTTTTAACTAAAGGGCCTAATCATTCAGGGTTTGTTAACATTTTGCATTATAATAAATTTTTGCATTTTCAAAACAGGATGCCAACTTTCCAGAAGCCAGCGAGAGGATAACAAAGCTGCAAGAGAAAAGAGAAAGAACAGGTATTAGCCTAGGGAGGCCAGAACCCTTAATCAGACCCTGGAAGCATATTTAAATAAAGGAGAAAACAAAGGAAGTCATTGGCAATGCGCACAATTCTGCAGTGCAGTGCAAAACCAGTGTTGAACAAACTATGTACTTCGATTTACCTAGATTTCCAATGAATCATTAATTTAATTTAAGAAGCAAGGGGGCGGCTTTGCAGAGAAATGAAAGTTATGGTAAAGTGTTGGCATGCCTTCCAAATTACAGAATATACACCCTAGTGTGCCTGATTTTTTGGAGCATTGACAAAACTAGTTTTCCTTTGCAGAGTAAGATTATTTGAATAGGGGGGCGTGGCTTGGATGCCAACATGGCCGGATGAGTCTGATATGAGCTTCTAACAGTGTGGGCAACTTTGGACCTGCAATTTGCTCTAAAATCGTCCATTTCACCGGAAAAGCATCTGGCTAAAGTATTAACATCTCAGGCTGCTTATTATGATCAGACCTATCAGGAGAAAGGAGCAAGGAGCAGCCTTTTGAGCCTAAACGGGTTTTGATGCGAATCTGGAGAAGCAGACTCATCCGCTGCCGACATAGATTTTGGCTGTTATCTGGGCTGGAACCTCACCTATCTCTGCCCTAATAATCGGGACTCTGACAACATGTCCCACAGCACCCTATGAGAGGCAGATTGACTGGGGCTGCACTGTGAAATAATTGCCTAACCTGGCTAAGACTACCGGAACTAGAAGAAAAAGCCAGAACCTAATTTCTAATACTGAGTTTTACCTGCTGTGCTGGACGGACGGCGAGGCGAAATGGAGCAGCGGTCTGTAACCCTCTACTGCAAGCCAAGACCCTGCTATGGCACCTACCCCAAGCTGTGATCGGACGTTGAGATCCCCCTGAGACTCTGCTCCTTACCTCTGGTGAGTGCATCTCCGTTCTCAAATCGTTTACTAAGAAAAAGAAAAAAAAAAAAGTCGCTGCGTCATATTTCTACTCCACGCAGGAGTCACGGATGGACTGTTGAAAACGAGCATTTCACAGAAACACCTGTCACACTATTAACTGAGCAGCTAATAATTTAGACGGTGTGAGCCATATAATCTACCACACTTGCAGCTGGTTATTGATCCCAGGAGATACAGGCACAAGGCTATTCTTTGAAAATTTGAAGCCACTGCGTTGTTTCATATCGCAGCCCCATCAAAATCAAAATAAAAGTAATATCGGCCATATTAAACACCTACGAAGAAGCTATATACTTTTTACAGACCTGAAGCCATCTTGTGGTCAAAACATAGATATACCTTACTGTTCATTCACCCCACATACAATAGTGCTGCCATCTAGTGAGCAAAGTGTGCGATACAACAGTATTACAACCTGGAACTGGATTAACACGAAGATATAAGCCACTTTTACTAAAACCATCAAGTGCTTGTGTAATTGAAAAGTCGCTACCCCAACCCCTCTTGTGGTCTTAGTGATATTCATAGATCTCCGTGAACTCAAAGAGTTTAAATGCCTCAAACGTATGCTGTATTAACCTCGAAAGAGACATACCGTATTTTTCGCTCCATAAGACGCACTTTTTCCCCCCAAAAAAGTGGGGGAAAAAGTGTGTGCGTCTTATGGAGTGAATACTGCAGAAACTCTCCGTTGAAACACTATTTTGATTCAATCCGGCACCCTTAGACCGGAAGTGGAGAGATTTGCGTTCCACTGTGGAACGCAGGGTATCCGCAGATCTCCGCTTAGACGAGCTTGAACGTTGCGATCATCCCGCCCGTTCTGGAGGACACTCGATCCCGGTCTTCTTTTGCCAGGCTGCATTCTCAAGCATCTACAATCATATTTAGCGTGAGTCCATGTTTGACATTTACATCCGGAACACGGTATTATTTTCTGAGTGCTTTTGTATGTGTTTTTATTTGTGTATCTCTGGTCTGTATGGCCATTTTGTTCAGCCATTAAATTTTAGATTATTACCTTTCCCTATTTCCAGTCATTTATGGGACATTTCCATTATCCCCCACTCAGTTACTATTGTAGTATCATTTTCATTTGTGTTGCTTTTTTGATTATTGCATCCTTTCCATCCGATTTAGTTTATAGTTTTTTTCATATTGCAAATCCGCTGACTGCCACCCCCCCATTTCTCTTTCCCTTTCCTTTTGAGGTTTTATCCCAAGCAAGTGTGGACATATTGAGACTTTCTGATTTGAGCTCCAACTGCCATTTGAGAGACCTATTCACATTCATGTGAACCACCAGCTTTTATATTGCTATGTGTGTGTAATCATACGAAAGCTTTATTATCATCCTTTTTTGTGCCAATACCCACTGTCAATATATATTTATTAAATATTTTATTACACTATTTGGTTCAGAATACTAGGTGCGTCTTATGGTCAGGTGCGTCTTATGGAGCGAAAAATACGGTACCTTCTTCTAAAATTTCTACATGTCAACAAATACAGAGATGGAAAAGTTCATCACAGCCAAACCTCAGAGAGTGAGGAATGAGAAAAAACAGGCGGAATCCGGCAAAACCTCTACAAAGTCAACTAGAAGAGGCGATGCTCAATCTAATATAAATGTAGATGACCCCTCTACAAATCCGGTCTCTTATGCAGATGTAGTGAAGGCAATTAAGGTAACTATGGAACCGTTACTCTTGGAACACTTAAACAAATTAATTTTTGGCCATTCATGAGTTGAAAGAACAAGTGGCGCAGAACTCCCAGAGATCACAAACCAACGAAATCCAAATAAGTGAACTGTTTCAAGAAGTTACAAACCTTAAGGAACAAGTCTCAGCCCTAACCAAGTCTCGTCATCAACTATGGAATAGGGTTGATGATTTAGAGAACCGTTCATGCAGAAATAATCTACGTATTGTTGGTTTAGCAGAATCACTTAGCATCCTGCACTCCTGCTGCACTCCTGCAATTTTCCACATTACCCACTTTACTTGGAATGCCGGACACTTCAAGCCCTATTGTAATAGAGCGAGCCCATTGGCTTGGCCCAATGAGAGAAGACACTTCATCACGTCCAAGGGTAGTAATATTTAAATGCCTCAGTTACACGCAAAAAAGTGAATTGTGGTCAGCTTACAAAAGAGCAGGTAGCATTTCTTGGGAAGGAAAATGCCTCTATCTCTTTCAAGACTTTTCTGCAGAAGTCTCAAAGGCATGCAGACTTTTCCCCTTTATGCTCTTCTCTTAACCAACTCAAAAGAAAGTTTGCATTAATCTACCTGGCCAGATTGCACCTATTCTCTTGTAACGCCTTTCATGATTTCGCTTCAGTTGTTGATGCCCAAAAGTTTCTAGAGGAAGAGGATACAGAGACACAGGAATTTAGTGCTACAGCTTCTACCTTAGCTGCATAAATGTATAGAAATAGTGCAACTTTTGAGCTATTTGGAAAGTGATCTGCTGGATGACATCAATATATGTCTAGTTTTCGCAATCATAACGCCACCTGACTTCTTTTTCTGACTCCTCCTTACTGAGTTCTCTCTCCCTTACCTTTCCTTTAACCCTACTCTATCCCCCTACATCTCTTCCCTTTCTAATCCTATCTCCTTCCTCTATACTTATGTTTTTTGTCACAGGTTTGATGTCCACGTCTTGACGAGAAATCCGTTGCAAAGTCGACCATGTAGTTTTATCGGAGGATTCTGAGTGCTTTATGACTTTTTTAGTCTGACGTATGGATTATCTGAGTGAACTTAAAACAAGATATGTATTTGTTATACCTTTCACACCTGCATTTGTCAGATCTGGCGCAATCTTACTGTCAAAGAATTGTGTCTCCTAGACTTATACTCATTTCTCCATGTATATTATATGTAATAGTATATGTAGAGATAACGCTGCGATATATCTAAAAAACAAACAAAGCAAAACAAAAACAAACAAAAAAAAGAAAAAAAATCTCCATTTGTTCTGACTGTTTAGATCCCGTAACAATTGTAAAAGAGGTTTTTTTTATAGCCTATAATATCTCTTATAATGCCTCACAAATGCAGTTCTGTTATTTTTGACTAACCTACTTAAATTGTAATTTTCAAATATTACTGAGACCCTAAGGGGGTTGATTGTCTTAATAGACAAAAATTTTTTTATCCAGCTTGCTGGATTTAAAACCTTCAAAATAAGCGAATATGCCTGAGGAGCATGTCTCCTTTG
Organism: Mixophyes fleayi; assembly: GCF_038048845.1. Taxonomy (NCBI): domain Eukaryota; kingdom Metazoa; phylum Chordata; class Amphibia; order Anura; family Limnodynastidae; genus Mixophyes; species Mixophyes fleayi. Next base: position 80,551,433 of record NC_134408.1, read on the forward strand.
TTACTTTATTTTTATTTGTTTTCTTTGTTGTTAATGCACAAATGACCTTGAACCTATCCCTGAAATGTTTTTTTTCTCTATCCCTATATTTATTCGTGTGGGGGGACGATGGAGGGGGGGAAATGTTCCGAGTGGGCTCTACTGATCTAATGTTAATACAAAATAATTAGAGATGGTCACTGACCCCCGTGTTTTGGTTTTGGATTCGGTTTTGGATCTGGATTACCGTCGTGTTTTGGTTTTGGTTTTGGTTTTGCAAAACCGCCATTGCGTGTTTTGGTTTTGGTTTTGGTTTTGTTTGGTTTTGTTTTGCTATTTTTTGGGAAAATCCATGTTTTTGGGCCTAAATTAACCCAATTTAGTGCTCCAACTGTTTTAGAGACAAGTAATCTAATTGTTGAGGTAATAAATCATCCAAAAAAACAGTTTAATTCTTCGTTGGTAGGCCTATTCTACACACAAAACAGATTGTCTTCCTCTCCATCTATGCATATTGGCAATGCAGCCATCGTCTTTGAATGTATATTACACCCTACACTTATAGTTAAATATGTAAAGAAATGGAAAAAGCCAGTTTGCTTTCTGTCTCTCAAGGCCCCCCTCCACTTGTATAAAATAGCAAAAAATTCAGCCATTATAGACTGTACAATATTAATTGACATGGAGAAAGCCAGTTTGGTTTCTGTCTCTCTAGGCCCCCCTCCACTTGTATAAAATACTAAAAAATTCAGCCATTATAGACTGTACAATATTAATTGACATGGAGAAAGACAGTTTGGGGTCACTCTGTCTCTCTAGGCCCCCCTCCACTTGTATAAAATACCAAAAAATTCAGCCATTATAGACTGTACAATATTAATTGACATGGAGAAAGCCAGTTTGGTTTCTGTCTCTCTAGCCCCCCCTCCACTTGTATAAAATACTAAAAAATTCAGCCATTATAGACTGTACAATATTAATTGACATGGAGAAAGACAGTTTGGGGTCACTCTGTCTCTCTAGGCCCCCCTCCACTTGTATAAAATACCAAAAAATTCAGCCATTATAGACTGTACAATATTAATTGACATGGAGAAAGCCAGTTTGGTTTCTGTCTCTCTAGGCCCCCCTCCACTTGTATAAAATACTAAAAAATTCAGCCATTATAGACTGTACAATATTAATTGACATGGAGAAAGACAGTTTGGGGTCACTCTGTCTCTCTAGGCCCCCCTCCACTTGTATAAAATACTAAAAAATTCAGCCATTATAGACTGTACAATATTAATTGACATGGAGAAAGACAGTTTGGGGTCACTCTGTCTCTCTAGGCCCCCCTCCACTTGTATAAAATACCAAAAAATTCAGCCATTATAGACTGTACAATATTAATTGACATGGAGAAAGCCAGTTTGGTTTCTGTCTCTCTAGGCCCCCCTCCACTTGTATAAAATACTAAAAAATTCAGCCATTATAGACTGTACAATATTAATTGACATGGAGAAAGCCAGTTTGGTTTCTGTCTCTCTAGGCCCCCCTCCACTTGTATAAAATACTTAAAAATTCAGCCATTATAGACTGTACAATATTAATTGACATGGAGAAAGACAGTTTGGGGTCACTCTGTCTCTCTAGGCCCCCCTCCACTTGTATAAAATACCAAAAAATTCAGCCATTATAGACTGTACAATATTAATTGACATGGAGAAAGCCAGTTTGGTTTCTGTCTCTCTAGGCCCCCCTCTACTTGTATAAAATACTAAAAAATTCAGCCATTATAGACTGTACAATATTAATTGACATGGAGAAAGCCAGTTTGGTTTCTGTCTCTCTAGGCCCCCCTCCACTTGTATAAAATACTTAAAAATTCAGCCATTATAGACTGTACAATATTAATTGACATGGAGAAAGACAGTTTGGGGTCACTCTGTCTCTCTAGGCCCCCCTCCACTTGTATAAAATACCAAAAAATTCAGCCATTATAGACTGTACAATATTAATTGACATGGAGAAAGCCAGTTTGGTTTCTGTCTCTCTAGGCCCCCCTCCACTTGTATAAAATACTAAAAAATTCAGCCATTATAGACTGTACAATATTATGAAAAATGGACAAAGCCAGTTTAGGGTCACTCTGTCTATGACACCCTACCCTTAAGGATAAATTGCCCTAACAGCAGCCTTTCAAGATGGTATGTGATATGGAAATGCCACAAGTCCCTTTCCTCTTTGGGGGTAGATTGCACCCTACACTTACATAGAAAGTTTTAAAAAGATGTTATCGGCATCATCTTCAGCTTCATCCTCACCCTCATCAGTGTGTACGTCATCATCACAGACTATCAATTCATCGCCGCTTGAATCCGCCATTAGAGAACAGTCAGTGCTTGGATGTCTTGGATGGTGAAGGCCTTCCTCGTGGAAGATGTAGTTCATTTTTATAAACATCATTTTCTCCACATTTTTGGGAAGTAACCTTCTACGGCGATCACTGACTAAGTTCCCTGCTGTGCTGAACACTCGTTCAGAGTACACACTGGAGGGTGGGCAGCTTAGGTATTGCAAAGCAAGTTTGTACATGGGTTTCCAAATGGCTTGCTTTTCTTCCCAGTAAGGAAAGGGACTGTCTGACATTTCCATATCAACTACCTCTTGAAAGTAATCCTCCACCATCCTTTGCATGTTTATACTCATATTGGATGGACTTATGGGCAAAGTGACACTTTTTTTTGAAAAATTCTTCAAACCAGCCCAGATGTTAAATTGTTCTCGTCTGCCCCCTGTGTCTTCCCTGCTTCTTTTTTGGAAATTTAATTTTTTACGAGCAACAGCTTGAGAAAGTGAAGGAGGACACGTCGTCAAGCCGAGGCCCAGTTCAGCGGCCAACTTGCTGAGCAATAGCTCCTTGCAAAAGTTCACATCTCGCTCATTTACAAGTAAAGACTCAATGTAGGTTTTAAACCTTGGATCAAGCACAGTGGCCAAAACGTACTGATCCGAGTTCAAGATCTTAATAACTCGAGGATCATTGTGAAGCGAATTAAGTACTTGATCGACAAGGCCAACATACTTTGCTGAATTGCTTGCTTTCAGCTCCTCCTTCATTTTCTCAAGCTGCTTTTCCAATAGTCTAATTAAAGGAATGACTTGGCTCAAACTAGCAGAGTCTGCACTGACCTCACATGTCACAACTTCAAATGGTTTCAGCACCTTGCACAGCACTGAAAGGATTCCCCACTGTGCAAGAGTGAAATACATCCCCCCTCCTTTCCCAATGTCATGACTTGTGCAATATGCTTGGATGGCTTTGCGCTGTTCCTCCATCCTCTGAAGCATGTACAGGGTGGAATTCCACCGAGTTACCACCTCTTGCTTAAGTTGGTGGCAGGGCAAGTTAAACTGCTCTTGGAGCTGCTGTAATCTCCTACATGCTGTGGCTGAATGCCTGAAATGGCCTGAAATTTTACGGGCCACCGAAAGCATCTCCTGCACCTCACGGTTATTTCGTAGGAAGCTCTGCACCACCAAGTTGATGGTGTGAGCAAAACAGGGAATATGTTGGAAATCACCCAGCTGTAATGCTCGCACTATATTGTTGGCGTTATCTGAAATGACATACCCTGGGGAGAGTCCGAGTGGTATAAGCCATGCATCAATCACATCTCTCAGTTTGCGTAACAAATTGTCAGCCGTATGCCTGTTAGTGAAGCCGGTGATACAAAGAGTGGCCTGCCTGTGACAAATGTTACGTAGTGGTGTACATGCTGCTGCTGTTCCTGCTGGTGAAGGTGAATGACCAACCCAGTGGGCTGTCACAGTCATATAGTCTTTGGTTTGGCCACTTCCACTTGTCCACATATCTGTGGTTAAGTGAACAGTGGGCAGAATGGCATTTTTCAGCGCAATCTCTACATTTTTACACACTTTTTGGTATAGTTGTGGAATAGCTTTACGGGAGAAATGGTGTCGCGATGGAATTCTGTAACGCGGACACAAAACCTCAATTAACTGTGAAAAACCAGCTGCGTTTATTGTGGAGATTGGACGCAGATCTAACACTAACATTGCAGCCATGGCGTCTGTGATTCGCTTGGCGACTGGGTGACTGCTGTCATATTTGCTTCCCCTCGCAAATGATTGTTTCACAGTTAATTGCTGAAATGTAGGACTGCTCATTTTATTCACCTGCCTCTGGGATGACGATTCACCCCCAGCAGCAGCAACAGCAGCAGCAGGACTAACGCTTTCTTCAGAGGAATCAATAATAGTGCCGGAGTCATCTAGCCTTAAGTGGGATGCCGGGCTAACTCCGAGCGCTACTGAGGATATTGATGAGGATGGTGTGGTGGGTGTATTTTGTAGCCGTCGGTATGTCGGTGAGCGGAGGGTCTTAGCTGATGAGGGAGTGCTTGTATTCTTTTGGGAAGAACTTTCAGCTTTTCCCAACACTTTGCCATGAACTCTCGTTAAATGGCGTAACATAGACGAGGTTCCAAGATGGTTAAGGTCCCTCCCTCGACTGACTGTGGCTTCACATACACTACAAATGGCTATACAATTGTTGTCTGGATTTGGGTAGAAATAATTCCACACATAAGAAGTGGATTTTTTTGTTTTATGCCCAGGCATGACAATGGCCTTTTTCTTGTCACGTGCCAGAACTGCTGCCACTGGTGCAGGACTTACACAAACAACCTCATCCTCATCAACATCCTCATTAGCGCCCTCGTCGCCTACACAAATCTCCCCCTCATCCTCTTCTAATTCCAAAGTGGCATCCTCAATTTGGGTATCACCGGCTACACTCGGGCTATTAAGGCACACATCAGCAGAATGCTCACGATTAGACATCCCACTGTTGGATGGACTCTCCACAGGGATTGTTGTCATTTGTGAATCAGAGCAAATATTCTCCTGTAATGCCTCACTGGTATCTTGCAGCTCAGCTTTGACGCGTAACAGTAGTTGTGCACCAATTGTAGCCTGGGTAACTTTTTGGGATCTGCCACTAATAGCCAAAGGTGAAGGCCTCATTCTCTCTTTGCCACTGCGTGTGTAGAATGGCATGCTTGCAATTTTTTTTTTATCGTCACTTAACTTTTGCTCAGTTACACTTCTTTTTCGCTTCAATACAGTAAATTTTTTTTTGGTTTTTGTTTTTTGCACTAATTTGAAAACACTCTGTTGTTTGACATCGCCTTGGCCAGATGACGTACTGGGAACACTAACATCAGGACTGGTGACAGAACCTGGTTGCTCATTTAGATCATATGTGGACTGCTTTGAATCCATTCTGAGCGCAAACCACTGAGGAGTGCTAAAAATTATTGAGTAGATACTGCTGACAGATATGACTTTTGACAGCCAGAAATATTAATGCACAATTAGGGAGGACACCCCAAAAACACTGAGGAGTGCTACAAATTATTGAGTAGATACTGCTGACAGATATGACTTTTGACAGCCAGAAATATTAATGCACAATTAGGGAGGACACCCCAAAAACACTGAGGAGTGCTAAAAATTATTGAGTAGATACTGCTGACAGATATGACTTTTGACAGCCAGAAATATTAATGCACAATTAGGGAGGACACCCCAAAAACACTGAGGAGTGCTAAAAATTATTGAGTAGATACTGCTGACAGATATGACTTTTGACAGCCAGAAATATTAATGCACAATTAGGGAGGACACCCCAAAAACACTGAGGAGTGCTAAAAATTATTGAGTAGATACTGCTGACAGATATGACTTTTGACAGCCAGAAATATTAATGCACAATTAGGGAGGACACCCCAAAAACACTGAGGAGTGCTACAAATTATTGAGTAGATACTGCTGACAGATATGACTTTTGACAGCCAGAAATATTAATGCACAATTAGGGAGGACACCCCAAAAACACTGAGGAGTGCTAAAAATTATTGAGTAGATACTGCTGACAGATATGACTTTTGACAGCCAGAAATATTAATGCACAATTAGGGAGGACACCCCAAAAACACTGAGGAGTGCTACAAATTATTGAGTAGATACTGCTGACAGATATGACTTTTGACAGCCAGAAATATTAATGCACAATTAGGGAGGACACCCCAAAAACACTGAGGAGTGCTAAAAATTATTGAGTAGATACTGCTGACAGATATGACTTTTGACAGCCAGAAATATTAATGCACAATTAGGGAGGACACCCCAAAAACACTGAGGTGTGCTACAAATTATTTAGTAGATACTGCTGACAGATATGACTTTTGACAGCCAGAAATATTAATGCACAATTATGGGGGACACCCCAAAAGCGCTGGGGAGTGCCAAATATGAAGAAAAAATAATAAACCTCTATCCTCCTCTCTGCACTAGCGATTTTGGTTAGAGCAATTGCAAGAACAATATGGTATTCTCTGTCCCTGCTCTAATTAGCCTATGACTACACCCTGCTCTCTCCCTCTGTCAAATGGCGATGGATTGCTGTGGAGGCGTGTATTTATAAAGTTGAAGTATCGCGAGAACCGAGTCCCGAGATCCGACGACGTCACAATGACGTTCGGCCTCGATTTGGATTCGGAATGGGCGGGAGAGTACCGAGCTGCTCAGCTCGGTACTCGGATACCCAAAGTTCGGGTGGGTTCGGTTCTCGGAGAACCGGACCCGCCCATCTCTAAAAATAATACACCTTTGCAAATCCAAGATCCTAAAAGTTCTTATGTCATTGTTGATATTACTATTGATGGAATCAGACTTACATTATGCAATTTATATGCACCCAACAAATATGACAAGTTTTTTTTTCTAAATATAATTGCAAAACTCTTTCCCTACCTAGACTCTAGCATAATAATATGCAGTGATTTTAATATTGTAGAATCTATAGATATGGATAGGGAGGGGGTTAATCAATCGCCCAAAACCAGAGGCGGATCTAGAAAATAATTTTACCGGGGACAATTGAGGGAGGGGGAGGGGGGATTTTTTGACAGCTAAGGCTGTCTACGGCTGAACACTATGTGCAGGTTCGTTCGGCAGAGACAGGCAGGGGGGAGAGTGCTGCCCGGTCGCTCTGATTGTTTTTAACACACAATCAGAGTAGCCGGGCAGCACACTCTCCCTGCCTGTCTCTGCCAAACGGACCTGCGGGCAGCAAGCCCCTGCTAGGGGGGGCAATTTGCCACTGCCCAAAACTCCCAAAATAGGATTCAAATAATTTACTGAACAACTACATCTGATAGATTATTGGCTTTTGAAGAATACTCATGCCTCTCTGCAGCGCATGGTACTCTGTCTCGAATAGATTACATGTTAGTCTCTAAAACTCTTTTATCTATACTTGGAGGCACTGGTATAAATACTATCTCGTTACTGGATCATGCCATGTTATGGACAGATATAATTAGCCCACGCAAGGTAGGGACACATAAGCAATGGAAATTTCCAGATTACCTATCCAATTCTTTATGATTTCAGAATATGCTTATCGCAGCCTGGCATGACTTCTTATATAATAATGAGAATCATCACACTGACCCAACCCTGATCTGGCAGACAGCTAAGGCGGTGCTTAGAGGCTGCATCATCTCCTGCACGAGCCAACATGTGAAACGACATACCAAATTATACCTAGATACACAAAGAGATCTCACAATAGCATGCCAAAATATGAAAAAAAAACATCTCATGCAAACAAACTCTCATATAACTCTTACTCAGTTTAACAGCCTAATAGCTCAAATAGCAGATAGAACATCTCAGGCTTCTAGATTCCAATTTTATAAACACGGTAATAAAAACAGTCACCTGTTATCCAACTTACTAAAAGGAGAAAGAAACCCAACGGTTGTTACAACGTTAAAAAATAAAAATGGCTCCTTGTCTACATGTGGAAAAGACATACTTAATATTTTACATAAATTCTATATGGATCTTTACTTTCAGGATCCTATTAATAGTATCTCCAAACACCAATTCTGGGGAAAAATTTCTCTACCTTGCATCATGGACAACCAAGTGGAATCTCTCCTAGCGCTAATACAAATAGATGAGGTTACACATGTGGTGAAAAATTTTAAATCTTTTAAAACACCAGGACCTGATGGCCTGAGTGGGGAATTTTATAACATTTTAACAAATCTGGTGACTGAACCACTTACTAATTTCTTTAATCAAGTAATTGAATCCTACTCACTCCCTCTGCATTTTAATTCAGCAATTCTCAAGGTCTTACCTAAGCCAGGGAGACAATTAGAGGATCCAGGCTCATACAGGCCAATCTCCTTGCTTAATACTGATTCTTAAAATCTCACCAAAATCCTAGCTGAAAGGCTAAAACTTAATCTCCCTTCAATAATAAACAAAGATCAGATTGGTTTTATTTGGGGTCGTAGCTCAGTTACAAATAAATGTAAGATCTTGGCGGTTCTATCACATGTTCAATCCCCGCAAAGCTCAGATACTAGCTGTCTTCTTTCATTGGATGTGTAGAAAGCTTTTAACTTAATAACTTGGAAACATTTATTTGAGTCATTAAGGAAATTTGGCTTCCCTGAGGCAATTATTTTAACCATTCAAACGTTATACCATAACCCCCAAACAACAATAATTGCTCATGGTCATGCTTCATCGCCGTTTAAAATTCAACAATGCACCAGACAAGGATGCCCTTTGACTCCATTGCTTTTTGCAATAGCCCTAGAGCCTTTAACTATAGCCCTTAGAGAAAGTCCAGAGTACACAGGTATATATATTCGCTCAGAAGAATGTAAATTAGCATTATTTGCGGATGATATGCTGATGATTACATGCCCAGAGAAATCTATTCCTGCAATTGTTAATATAATTGAAACTTACGTCTCTTTTGTAGGGTATAGAATTAACTTTCTCAAATCTGAAATACTTCACATATCAAATACAACAATGTCCCCTTATCAGACTCAAGCTATATAAAAATTTCGCCTGGTTACTCAAAAAATGAAATACTTAGGTATATATATTCCTGCCTCTCTAGGTGATTTATATAAAAGCAATTATCCTCCTATTATTCGAAAACTAGAATATACATTGGATAATTGGAGAAATCTCCCATTGTCACTACTAGGTAGAAATGCGTTAATCAAATGTATTATATTCCCCAAGTTGACTCACCAGATCAGATGTACATAGATGTACCAAGCTACTTACTGTCTTTTTGTGGCGAGGCAAACGCCCGAGGATCCATAATATTAAAATTAGACAAACTAGGTCTAAGGGTGGAATTGGTTTCCCAGACATATCTGCTTTCATGTTTTCTGCTCTGTTCTGATATGCTGTGGGTTGGTTGCTAAATCAAGAATATTTTGTTAATTTGTCCTTAGAGTCAGAATTAGTCCACCCATATTCATTAGCGGCACTTCTTTACCTTCCAAGGAAACAGGTCCCAGAAACAATATTTTGTTTGCTGACACTTATAAGGCTTGGAATTTTATTGTAAAACATTTAAATCATACTAGATATACCACACATTATGTTACAATCTGGGGAAACCCAGCATTTCCTCCAGGCTTAGATAATAATTGCTTCTCCTTCTGGAAATCTAAGGGCATTGCATCAATAAAGGATGTCTTTGATCCCGGGGCACTTTACTTGATTTTCAGCAATCTAGAGAAATATTTAACTTGCACAACAACCCCTTTTTTATTTACCTGCAACTTCAACACTATAGCATGTCACACACAAACAACAAGATGTTTCTTCCAGTATCTAGTACATTAGAAGATTTAATACACTTTCCTAAAGGACGAAAATTTTGAATTCGATTTCTATACTCTGATTTGTTACCCTCAAAGATCTCTAAAATTTGGGCCACCTCATATAAAGCTTGGGCAAAGGACTCTCTCTTGATTTTGTACCAGATTTGGTCAAATATAATGACAATATATTTAAATGGCTTCACTCCGCTAGATTACAGGAGATTCATTTAAACTTTGAAAACCGAGCATACATATCCCAATCGCAGAGAAGACATTATGTTCCCGACGAATCCGGCTTTTGTCTTAAATGTAAACATACATATGCATCCTTTTATCATAATGTTTGGCAATGCAGAAAAATTCAGAAGTTCTGGAATAAGATCTTAAATTTCATATCCAGGATATTGGGCGCCCCCCTACCAAGTGATAGGCATGCCATATTTCTATGTCAAACTAATGATCTTTAGACATTGGGTTGACCCAGCACTGCCCTCTCTTGCAGAAGTGAAACACAAACTCTTTAACACATTGTACCTTGATAGAAGAGCCTCTTTGCCAGGTATTGAAAAGGGGATTATCAGATTCTATAGGAAATGGGGCACATTTATTTAATCTCTTTGTCCAGAGATGCAAGAATTTTAAAAATGTTCGAAAACACAACTTGGTTTCTTTATCGCTCACTGGAATGAGGGTCGAGTGGATATTTGCTCTTTTGCTCTTTCGCTTAGGGTTTTGAGTTGGGGTCTAAAACGAAACAAACATGTGTAATGTGATCCGTCTTACATCTACCCCCACATACTCAATGGAAGAAATAATCAATTTGCATAAAAATGGGATATGTGCACTCTCTTTCATGTGCTTTTTACAGTTTTAAAATCATTCATGGTCATTTGTTTATTTGATTATTTGTTTATGGATTCTTCTTTTAGTTGGTTGATTTATTTGTTTATAGGTTTAATCGCTAAAATGTTTGCCATATTTTAGTACAACTTAAAATCATTAATATATGATGTTATATCCAAATAATATAACAATACATTCATTGGTTATATACAGTATAACTATTGCTAGCTAGTATTTTGCTGTTATACTGAGTGAATTGTATTAAACAAACCTGTATATCTCAATTTATTATAACAACATTTCATTTTGGATGTCGTTTGTTCACTGTACGGTACCTAAACTGGAAAAATACGAATAAAAATGATGTAAAAAAAAAAAACAGAAAAAAAAAAAAAGATTATTTGAATAAAATAAAGGGATGGAGAGGGCACATTTGTAGCTGTGTACTAGGCTGTTGCTGATGAGCACACTCCATAAAAAGAACTTTGAGTTTGCACCAACTGAGAGAATACTGTCTTTGGTTCACATCCTATACTTTTAATGGGACCTGTTTTCTACATTCATGTTGCACTTTGACGGAGAAGCATCTGTAATGAGGTGGGGCAGCCTTGATGATGCTATTCTCATTATGAAGTGGGCTGACAAGGCATAAGATGATGCAATCTGCAGAAGAGTAAGTACCTTACTGGATAAACTCTGTGCTCTCCCGACTGTCTCATGGACAGTCATGGAGACTAGACGACTATGATGTACTCCAATCCAGTGTTATGTCATTTAGATTTTCGCAAATTTTGTTTGCTGAGAAGCACTTAGTTATGAAGATGGTTAGGATAAAAACAATTCTGTGTTAATAGATAGTATAATATTACTGGGCATAACTATTCTTGGAGCATTGTGGCAAAAGTTTATTTTTTATTGTGAGGGTTAAAAGACTGTAACAAAAGTTCTGGTTTAATATGGGCTGACGCAGATTTAAATGCAAAAGGATTGTAATCCCCGTTTTAAAAAACCCCATATGAAAATGTGGCTTATTTTTGCGCCTATGTGTCAGGAACCCCTCCAGCCAGTACAACAAAACCCGGAATCTGCTCCGAAAGTCTGGTGTTCACTGGAGCCCCTAGTGGTGCAGACAGACTTGGCTGCAGACAGACAGAGGGTCGTGAGATGTGTACTGACTGGGGAGAACCCAGAGATATTGTGAAATAGCATACAGCGGTGGTGAAGTCCAGGTTAAAAGGTCAGGGCTGGCGGCAAACAACAAATCCAGGAAACAGGCAGAGATCGAGGTCACAGGCAATACAGCAGAGTCCAGTACACGGTCCAAGGTCATACACAGCAAGATCAATCCAAAGGCAGAGAAGGGGAACTGAGCAGGGAACAGGTAAGTATGCACAGAGCAGGAACTATTATAGGTGATAAGATAACCAGGAAGCATGTATAAAAATAAAAGTGAACCAGTTTAAATCATATAGGAGCTCCCCCTGGTGTTGGAGGATGTCACTACACCCTCCTGCATCTATGCAACAAGGATAATCCCAAAGAATAAAACCAAAGCATAGAAATAGAGCACGCGCCCGGCTGCTAGATCACACCAGGATGTGGTGTACCACCGCGGCTCGTGACAGTACCCCCCCTTGAGGAGGGGTTAAGGAACCCCTTAATCTAGGCTTATCTGGAAACTTCTGATGAAAAGCTCTTCTTAACTCATTGGCATGCACGTTCCTGGCAGGTATCCATGATCTTTCCTCAGGGCCATAGCCCTTCCAGTGAACCAGATAGTGGAGTTGGCGTTGTACCCATTTGGAATCAAGAATCTTTTCGATCACAAATTCCGTGTGACCATCCACTATCACTGGGGCAGGTTTGCTTGGCTGTTTCCTGGGAAACCTCCGGGAAGTAAGAGCTGGCTTCAATAAGGATGCATGGAACGTACGGGGTATCCTTAAAGAGTTGGGCAGTTCCAACTGAAAAGCCACAGGGTTAATCTTCCTGATTATCTTAAATGGACCAATGTATCTTGGTCCGAACTTAAAGGGAGGCTGGCAGAGCTTGATATTCTTAGTGGAGAGCCATACTCTATCCCCCTCCTTGAACTTACAAGGACGTCTGAAGCGATCCTTAAATAGCTTGGCTCGAGACGCAGCTTGCTTCAAAGATATGTTTATCTTTTTCAAAATTTTCTTCGGAGAATGAGCAATGTGTCCGATCTCAGGGTGGGTGGGTGTTATGATGTCAGAAAATGAAACAGACTTGGGATGTCTCCCATAAATGCAGAAAAATGGGGCATAACCAGAGGAAGAGTGTGGTGAATTATTGTAGGCAAATTCCGCCCATGGCAGGTATTCTACCCAGTTGTCATGTAATTCAGAAATGTAGCATCTTAAATACTGTTCCAAAGACTGGTTTACCCTTTCCGTCTGTCCATTAGTTTGTGGGTGATAGGCTGATGAAAAACTTAGTTGAATGTCAAGCAAGGCACAAAATGATTTCCAGAACTGGGCCACAGATTGAGTACCTCTATCTGATACAATATTAGTGGGTATTCCATGTAGTCTGAAAACATTTTGAATAAACAGAGGAGCCAAAGACTTAGCAGATGGTAGCTTAGGTAAAGGAACAAAATGAGCCATCTTACTAAAGCGATCGACTATCACCCAAATGCAATTACACCCTTTAGACAAAGGCAAATCCGTAATAAAATCCATGGAGATGTGGGTCCATGGAACACTGGGCACGGGTAAAGGCATCATCTGTCCCATGGGCAAATCTCTGGGTGTTTTCACCCTGGAACAAATCTCGCTGGACTGTACAAAGTCTCTAACGTCTTTCTTCATAGAAGGCCACCAAACAGAATGAGAGAGTAATTTGATAGTCTTGGTGATACCTGGATGTCCAGATATTTTGCTATCATGGACCTCAGACAAGACAGACTGTCTCAGACCAGCTGGCACAAACAAAAAATTGGGAGACATGGAAGCAGGTGCCTGATCCTGAACTGCCTGTAACTGGGTTGCCAAATCCTGAGTTAGCCCTGAAACAATGGTTTGAGAAGGTATGATAGGAGTGTTATGAAGGGGATCCTCATGTTTTTGTAAAAAACTTCTGGATAAGGCATCCGCCTTCAAATTCTTAGAACCAGGGCGATATGTGATCACAAAATTAAATCGAGAGAAGAAAAGAGCCCAGCGTGCCTGTCTGGGATTCAACCTCTTAGCAGTCTCAATGTATTGGAGATTTTTGTGATCCGTGTACACCGTGATGTTATGCTTAGCGCCCTCCAGCCAATGTCTCCATTCTTCGAATGCCCATTTAATGGCCAGTAACTGCCGATTTCCCACATCATAATTTATCTCTGCTGCTGAGAATTTCTTAGAGAAGAATGCACATGGGTGTAACTTTTCATCAGAACTGGACACGTGTGACAGAACTGCCCCCACCCCAACCTCAGAAGCATCCACTTAAACAATGAAAGGTAGCTCTGTATCAGGATGTTTGAGGATAGGAGCAGAAACAAAGGCCTTTTTTAGGGTATCAAATGCTTTAACAGCTTCTGGCGGCCATACCGCTGGATCAGCTCCTTTCTTAGTTAATTGAGTGTTAGGTGCCACAATTACCGAGAAATTACGAATTAATCTTCTGTAGTAATTAGCAAACCCAAGAAACCTTTGGATGGCTTTTAGGTTACTGGGAAGGCTCCAATCAGTGATGGCTCGGACTTTGGCTGGATCTATCGTAAATCCGTTGGCAGAAATGAAATACCCCAAGAATGCCACAGTGGAGACTTCAAACTCGCATTTCCCTAATTTGGCAAATAGATGATTGTCTCTAAGTTTCTGCAGTACCAAACGGACTTGTTCCCGGTGTTGGGGCAAGGACGAGGAATAGATCAAGATGTCATCCAGATACACAATGACTAATTTACCCAGATAATCCCGTAGTACATCATTGATCAAATCCTGGAACACGGCTGGCGCATTAGAAAGACCAAACGGCATAACACAATACTCGTAATGTCCAGAATAAGTGTTAAAAGCGGTCTTCCATTCATCGCCCTTCCGTATGCGTATCAAATTGTACGCTCCACGTAAATCAATTTTAGAAAATACCGAAGCACCTCTTAACTGGTCGAACAGCTGAGAAATCAGTGGTAGAGGATATTTGTTTTTAATGGTGATCTGATTCAGACCTCTGTAATCAATGCATGGTCGTAAATCTCCGTCTTTCTTTTTTACAAAGAAAAATCCGTCACCCAGGGGTGAACGAGAAGGTCTAATGAACCCTTTTTTCAGGTCCTCAGAAATATAGTTCTCCATGGCTTTGGTCTCTTCCACGGAAAGAGAATATAAACGAGTCTTAGGAAATTTACTCCCAGGCTGAATATCAATAGTGCAATCGTACGGGCGATGTGGTGGTAATGTATCTGCAGCTTGCTTGGAGAAAACATCAGCAAAATCTTGATATTGCAGCGGGAGTGTGAGACCTGGTTCGACTGAAGCAGTAGAAACCTTAACAGGTGTTGCTAGGCATGTCCCTTGGCAGTTTTTCCCCCATGCCAACAGTTCTCCTGTGGACCAATCAAGGACTGGGTTGTGCTTGCTAAACCAAGGGTACCCCAGAACCACAGGGTATGTGGGCGAATGGATAAGGTAGAATGACAGCATTTCCTTATGGAGTGCTCCCACTGTCAGGGTAAGAGAGCTGGTACTCTCTAGCACGCTTCCGCCCTTAATTAGGTGGCCATCCAAACCACAAACAGATACTGGGACTTTTAATGGTTGGGTAGGAACTGCAAACCGCCTAGCCAGAGAAATATCCAGAAAATTTCCAGCTGCTCCGCTGTCCACGAAAGCTAGGACATCAACACTCCCAGAGACCAGGGAAATCTGGGCAGGTAACTGGAGGGAATTTTTATTCTGTACAAGGTAACCGCCTAAATGAACTTTTCTAGTATTCCCGGTATTAACTGAGTTGGAGATAGGGAAAAAGTTCTGCGGATGAAATTCCTTTTCCAGTCTTCTTTCATTTATTCGCCGATCAATGCGAATTGCCAAACACATAAAGGACTCCAGAGAATCAGGAGCTGGATATTGCACCAATATGTCCTTTATTAGTTCTGTAAGGCCCAACCGAAACTGACTGCAGAGAGCTGGATTATTCCATTCGCAATCTGAGGCCCACCTGCGAAATTCAGTACAATATTCTTCAGTAGAATGACGCCCCTGTTTCAAAGATCTAAGTTTAGATTCAGCAGTAGCGAGTTTGTCAGAATCGTCATACAGGAGACCCAAGGCTTGGAAAAAGGAATCTACAGATAACAATTCCGGACTGTCAGGGCACAATCCAAATGCCCAGGTTTGTGGATCTCCTTGCAACAGTGATATAACAATACCCACTCGCTGCTGTTCCGAACCAGAAGACAGTGGACGTAGCTTGAAATATAATTTGCAACTTTCCCTGAAGTTGTGGAAATCCCTTCGGTTGCCAGAAAATCTGTCTGGCAGATGAAGCTTGGGTTCTTGAACTTTAACCTCCTGAGAAGAGGCTAGTTCCTGTACGGACAATCTGGTAGAAATGTCTTGAACAATCTGAAATTGAGCCTGCAGTTGATTAGCCAGCACTTGAACAAGGGAAGGAGGAGTAGGATCCATGGTAGTAAATCCCAAGTTGGTTATAAGCTGGTTATAATGTCAGGAACCCCTCCAGCCAGTACAACAAAATCCGGAATCTGCTCCGAAAGTCTGGTGTTCACTGGAGCCCCTAGTGGTGGGGACAGACTTGGCTGCAGACAGACAGAGGGTCGTGAGATGTGTACTGACTGGGGAGAACCCAGAGATATTGTGAAATAGCATACAGCGGTGGTGAAGTCCAGGTAAAAAGGTCAGGGCTGGCGGAAAACAACAAATCCAGGAAACAGGCAGAGATCGAGGTCACAGGCAATACAGCAGAGTCCAGTACACGGTCCAAGGTCATACACAGCAAGATCAATCCAAAGGCAGAGAAGGGGAACTGAGCAGGGAACAGGTAAGTATGCACAGAGCAGGAACTATCATAGGTGATAAGATAACCAGGAAGCATGTATAAAAATAAAAGTGAACCAGTTTAAATCATATAGGAGCTCCCCCGGTGTTGGAGGATGTCACTACACCCTCCTGCACCTATGCAGCAAGGATAATCCCAAAGAATAAAACCAGAGCATAGAAATAGAGCACGCGCCCGGCTGCTAGATCACACCAGAATGTGGTGTACCACCGCAGCTCGTGACACTATGCAGAGCTAAGCATATCTTTAGATGACGTGGTCACACCCCTGTCCCGCTGCTGGTGACTTGCAAGTTGGGAGGTATGTGACAGCCTTTTAAACACATCTTTTTCTCATTTAGTTGTTGGGCCAAATCGCAGGGAAGAGTGGTGAGGTTTGCTTGTTTCAAAAATGCCTTTATGGATTCAGCTGGAGGGGTGCTTCCAGGGTTCCAGCTCATTAAATTATATAAAGCAGAATAAAACTTCTGAAACTCTCGTCCTATTTGATCAGGGCTGTATATGGGGAGCCCGAAGCCGATTTCAGGGGCATAACGTTATTTTGGGAGGTTTAAGCCCTCAAACGGGCAGCCAAGATACTGTCTGCTTTGTCCCCCTTCTTATAAAACGTTTGCTTCAGCCGTTTCAGGGCCGCAGCTGTAGACTCCGAAAGGAGGAAATTCAAATCAGACCATACTTTTAGAAATTTATTAAAAGTAGCTTCATCTGGGGAGAGTTTATGTTGTCGTTCCAGGGTCTGAAGTTGGATACCTAACGAAGTGCATTTAGAAATGGATAGTTTCCTATGGTGCGAGGCCATGCTAATCAAATGACCCCGTATCACTGTCTTATGGGCTTCCCAGAGGGTCATGGGGGACATGTATGGAAGGCCATTTAGGAGGAAATATTCGTCTAAGAGGGTCCGCAACTCAAGGGTGAGTTGCGTGTCATGCAGGATGGAGTCATTGAGGCGCCACGCAGTGGGATGGGGGCGGGAGAATATATCAGTGAGATCAGCAGATACGGGGGAGTGGTCAGACCAGACCACCGGGGGGATGTGGGCTGCCTGGAGCTTCAGAGACAGATCATGGCTGAGGAAAACCATGTCTATTCGTGAATAAGATCCGTAGACCGGAGAATATAACGTATACTCTCGGGAGGAGGGTTCTCTAATTCTCCAGCAGTCAAAGAGAAGATGTGAGAGGAGGGATGCCAAATCTTTGGATTTACGGGACTCCGAACTGCAGACGGGGCAGTCACAGTAGAAGATCTATCAACAGTGTCATCTATTACAGCATTAAAGTCCCCAGCCATAATCCCTTCTCCCTGGCAGATCTGAGAGAGCAGGGAGTCTATGGAGGCAAAAAAATGATTGTTGGTTTTGGTTCGGGCATACAGATTAACTAACGTATACAAGGTATTGTTGGGTTTTCCCACTAGGATCAGGAAGCGACCATTTGGGTCGGAGTGGAACGTCAACATCTCAAATGTTACATGAGAAGCAAAAAGGGTTGCTGCGCCCCATTTTTTCTGTCTAGAATCGCAAGCATGGAAAGTGGAGGGATACAGTCTAGACTTCAGTTCTGGGTGGGAGTGGCGAGTAAAGTGCGTTTCCCGAGGAAAAACTACATCGGCCCTGTGTTGTTTAAGTGTGAGATAGAGTGTCGTGCGTTTTTGATGGCTGTTCAAACCTTTGACGTTCAGGGAGAAAATCCTAAATGTCATCACTTGGAGATAGATGGGCCGCCTCAGGTCCTCCGGCAAGGGTCATACGTGCTAGAAGAAAACAAACCGGGTATACAGTATTAGCATTGTAGTAATAAGTACAAATAAACTCACAAGGAGCCTGAGGATAGGACAAAAAGAAAGGGAAGGACAAGGAAAAAAGGGGGGTAGGGAAGTGGACAGGACCAGTATGTGGGGCCACATCTGGTCCGTGATGCCGGCCAGGAAAAGTACGGGA
Organism: Mixophyes fleayi; assembly: GCF_038048845.1. Lineage (NCBI taxonomy): Eukaryota > Metazoa > Chordata > Amphibia > Anura > Limnodynastidae > Mixophyes > Mixophyes fleayi. The sequence goes on from NC_134408.1 coordinate 80,569,957, forward strand.
TGTGCCAATGGCAGGGAAAGGTCGGGCAAGGACAGTAACCCCATTACAGGGTTGTGGTCAGGGATACAACTGAAGGTTCTGTGGTCACAACTGCAAAAGGTGGACGACCACACTACCCCCACGCTAGGGTCAGAGGAGCTAAAAGAGGGATAGGTGGAGGGGGAATGTCGTGAGGGGTGTGGAATAACTACTATTTTGACCTGGAAGTCCGGACAAACAGCAAGAAATAGGATAGCAGTGAAACCGATTTCTAACACAGTAAAAAAGTAACACAACAAAAACACAGAGAATCAGTGAAAAACACAGTAAAACCAACAACCTGATTTTAGGGTATCCTTCAAGTCTACAAGAGAAGGACCGAAAACCAGCTGCCCTATGTGTAGAGAGAAGGGATAAAGGACAAGATGACTTCTAATAAGAAAAACACAATAAGTACATGTGAAGGTGGTGGAACAGAGAGCGGAGGCTTGGCAGCTCTTGTCACTGTCGTCCACTCAGTGGTCGGGTGCTTCCTTATTGGAGAGGGTGAGACCAAGGGCCCAGGGCCTGGTCCTTGGGACGGGGCAGGAAGTCCCAAAGTCTCAAGGAGATGGACAGTGTCCGCTATTGTCCGAGCCAAGTAGAGCTTGGTATGGTGCCAGAGAAGAAGACGAAACAGGAATCCCCAGCGGTATCGGTTGCTGTTCTCTCTGAGGATCGTTCTCACTGGTTTTAACTCACGCCTCTTGAGGAGGGTGATCGGGACGATGCCCTGGTAGATTTGCAGGGAAGCATGATCGAATAAGATCGCGTCAGATTTACGAGATTCCCGCAGAATCGCCTCCTTAGTAGTGTAGTAATGATATCTGAGGATGACATCCCGGAGCTGGGAAAGTTCCTGAGACCTAGGGCGTAGGGCTCTATGTGCTCTGTCCAGGAAAATATGGTCTTCTGGGGTAGCAGGAGCTATATGCGTAAAAAGTCTTTTTAAGCATTGGCCAAGGAGAGATTGAGCTACTTTCTCAGGGATGCTCCTGATGCACAAAATATTTCGCAGAGCCCTGTTTTCTTGGTCTTCTTGTTGTTCCTGCAGTTGAAGCATATCTTGTTGGAGGCGGTGAAGATCCGCCCCTGTGTCCCAGTGGGAGGAGATGACTTCATCCATTTTGGTTTCCAGGTGATCCATCCTATCCCTGAGGTGGTGCAACTGAGCCTTAAGAGAGCCTATCGCTTTTTGCACTTCGGTTTGAACTGCCTGCACCAATCTCCTCCTCTCCTTGACCTCGCGGAACAAAGATTGTAAGATTTTGCGAGTCAGCGGAGAGGAATTTGAGTTATCAGAGTCAGAGTGAGTATCGAGACGTGGAGACGAAGCGCTCGGAGTCTTTGCTTCTGTGTAGGCAAATTTTCTGAGGCTCTGAGTAAGGTCTGAGCTACCCGTCTTCCTGCCCCTTTTTGGCATGGTTTACTCAGAGCAGGTGCCACAAATGGATCAGACAGGATGTACCGTAGTGGAAGATTCTTTGTGTAGGTTAGAAGAGAAGACAGTGTCACGACATTCCAGGTTAGGACCCTGGCCTGCGGTCCATACAGAGGGTCATGGTTTAGTCCATTTTGCAGGGTCACATTAAATAAGAACTGTGCTCAGCTCCATAGAAATCCAGAATAAAAGCAGTGAAAAAGATGTTGTCTAAAATTACTGTATGTAAGTGGCAATGATCAAAAGGTGTAGTACCACTAATCGGCCATTAGGTGGCAGCAGAGCCGCAGTTAGAAAGTCAGACAGCAATCAAATCGGCACAAGTGAGCTATGGAGTCAGACCAAGCGATAACAGCATGTACAGACATCAGAGGGATGTTGATGAGCTCAGCCTGGTGGTCGCAGCACACGTAGGCCAGAGGGGGAGTCTCAGAGAGACTTAGCTGCTCAGAATTCTCCAAGGGCTGCCAGCAGTGTGAGGAGCTGCATTGGGGGATCTTGCACAGTTGGCACAGCCAGTGTGCAGGTGGTAGACAGCACACCCCGATAGCAGCAGGAGCGGAATCCTCCAGGGGTAGGCCAGATGAGGATTTTACACCAGGCAGTTTATTTTCATTGAGGCCAGTGACAGTTGGAGTAGCCGTTAAGCCCCGCCCCCACCGGAAGTGGAGTGTCGGAGTATAGGCTGAACTGGGTGCCGGGGCTTCAGAAGTAGGCCTCCTTCCACGGCAGCAGCAGTGTGTGCAGCGGGGTAGGCGCCAGGGACCACAGGAAAGGCCTGGAACCAGCACCAACGGGGCGACCCAACACCAACTACAGCACCAGCCGGGATCCCACAGCCTCCCACAACAGGGAAAGGCAGGTTAAATCAGGGAAAAGGGATGTAGATCCCCAGAAAATATGCCAAATAGTCGACCTGGCACAGGGAGCCCAACGAGATGCAGCCAGCTAGCATGGTGCCCAAACCATGCCCCCAGGCATTTAATTTTTATACTTTCATAGGATCTCTTCCTAAGTAACATTCAATCACAAAACATGTCCAAAATCCAGCATTTTGTTTTAAATTCTAATTGGTACCTCTTTTAGTGGTAAAAGAGATGTGTGTGCCTGTGTAGCTGGCTCTAATTATAGTGTGACCTTTAGCCAATAAATAATTATACACAATAATGTATGTCTGCATCAGTATTTTTCATATATTTGTAGCAAAATTCTAAAATTTTAACATTTTACACTAGTAGCAGGATTTTAATTGACGCATTAAAAATAAAATCAGTGAGAACCGGAGGAATAAAAGGAGAACAGGTGGTGAACCCACAGCATAGTTGGACCTGACATCTCTGGAGCACACATTAGTAGCTTGCATTGATGAGCAACTAGTGTAGTGTGTGGGACGTATTGACATCAGTGTAAGTTCTCCCCAAGCAAGCCATACAATAATCACTATCATGTAAATATTATATCACTATGCAGTAATGCACTAAGTATTCAAAACAATTTAATGATGTGACTAAATAAATGTAGCTATACCAGTAAACACTTTTTCTAATATGTATTACTCTTTCACACAATCAAGTCACACCCCATTCATACTGCACCAAAATCTCGGGTGTTTGCCGGGGCGATCTCAAAAGACCCGGGTCTTGGTGCAGTATGAATGGTACAAGTCCAAAATCCCGGGTCTAAAAACCTAGGTCTTCAACCCGGGATTTATCGAGGGGTAATTCCCGGGTTGGACCCGGTTTGCCTGCACTATGAATGGTGCAACCCGGGTTTTTCAACCCGGGTTGCACAGAAAACATGCTGATTGGCTGTCTGCCTGTCTCTGGAGGATGATGTCATCATTGGAAGCCCGTGGAAGATTGTAGAAGCTTTTTAGGAGAGATGGTGGATGGTGTACTCAACATCAAGCTGAAGCAGAAATGTTTTTTTAGGGAGAAAATTGCTTTTATTATTTCACAAAAACAGTGTTTATTTACAGCAATTATGACACACTGGATGGAGGATGAGGTGCGTGAGCTGCTGAATGTCAGAGGGGAGGAAGAAATTAGAAGGCAAGTGACTGGGACTGTGAAGGATGCCACAGTGTACTACAACATCGCCAAAATACTCACACAACGTGGCATAAAGAGGACACAGCAACAAGTCCTGAACAAATTGAAGTCACTGAGGAAGCAGTACACTAAAGTCCATGACCACAACAGGCGCAAAAGTGGCGCTGAAAGAATGAACTGGCCCTTTTATGACCAGTGCAATATGGTCTTTGGACATTCTCCTCTAACAAATCCAATTGCACTGTCATCTTCTAGCAATGTGGATGTGGCTATACCAACACCACCAGAGAGCACACAGACAAGCGAGGCCCCAACGATAATAATAGAAGATTCTATTGAAGACACTCCAGAACTGGAGTGCTCTGCCACAACAGATGACACCAACATTTCTTGGAAGGAATTGAACGATTCACAGCCATTCCCTGCTGCGCAAGTCGTTACAGATACTTCGCAAGAAACGCAGCCAGAACCAGTGCCGGTGTCAAAGTCTACACCAGATCCCAGTTTACGCTCTAACAGTAAGTATCTTTAATAATCTCACATAATAACCAACTATATATACATACATATATATCTACATAATTGGAAGAAAAAAAATGAACTGTATAAACAAAAGTGCCAAAAACAGAGAACTATATCAACAGAAATGCAAGCCAAATACCAATAAATATATCTACATAACTTTAAAAAAAAAAAAAAAATGTTTGAACATAACTGGCAAAAAAAGAGAAGTATATCACCATAAATGCAAACCAAATACCAATATATCTACATAACTTAAAAAAGAGAACTATATCAACAAAAAGCCCAAAAGACAAATATAATACACTCCAAAGTATTAAAACATTAACACGCATATGTTGCAGTGCAAAACTACTGGGCTAGAGGGAGGAGGCCTCAAGCACATATCAGCTTACAACACTGCTTTTTTGTTCTGCCACATTATATATTCTAATGTATGTTTTACTGTGTTTTTTTCTACGTACAGTTTACAACGTTCCTAAAAAACGCAAAAGGCCCAACAAAATGGAGCAAGCAACTAAAACAATGACAACTGTCATGATGGATCAACTGCGGGAGATGGACAGCACCATGAGGGAACACGAGAATACACAACTGCAGCGTTTCATGGACAATGAGCGGCAACTCCTCATGCAAATCATGAACATGCAGGAACGCGTGTTACGCGAAAATCGTGAGTGTATGATGGGATTCATGGACAGACTCCTCTCACGGGTGCAGGAACCTCCTTCAAGTCCATATTATTATGACGGACATTATCCTATGTACCAGCGGGGGCAACCCATGTTAGGCAACAATAACCCTCCAAGCCCGGTACAGAATTAGGGATGTGCACCGGCGACTTTTGAGGTCTCGTGTTTTGTGTTTTGGATCCGGATTTTCTCGATGTTTTGGGTTCGGATTTGTTTCGCAAAACACCTGTCGAAAGGTTTTGGTTCGGATTTAAGGTTTTGGATTTGGATTTTTTTTGAAAAAAGCATAAAAAGTTAAAAAATCAAGTTTTTGGGCTTATTTTCACTCCTACGCTATTATTAACCTCAATAACATTCAATAACAATAATTTCCACTAATTTAAAGGCTATTCTGAACACCTAACACCTCACAATAATTATTTTTTTTTAGTACAAAACCTTGCAACGAGGTATCTTTCTGGACTGTGTAGAGGAGTGTTCCCCACAATACAATTAAAAACCCATCAACTGGTCTGAATTACACCCAAAAATAGTATCTGGACTGCGTAGAGGACTGGCCACTGGCCACCACAATATAATATATAGAAAACCTTCAACAGGTCAGAATTACACCCAAAAATAGTATCTGGATTGCGTAGAGTAGTGGGCACTGGGCACCACAATAAAATATATAGAAAACCTTCAACAGGTCTGAATTACACCCAAAAATAGTATCTGGACTGCGTAGAGGACTGGCCACTGGCCACCACAATATAATATATAGAAAACCTTCAAAAGGGCAGAATTACACCCAAAAATAGTATCTGGACTCCGTAGAGGACTGGCCACTGGCCACCACAATATAATATATAGAAAACCTTCAACAGGTCTGCATTACACCCAAAAATAGTATCTGGACTGCATAGAGAACTGGCCACTGGCCACCACAATATAATATATAGAAAACCTTCAACAGGTCACAATTACACCCAAAAATAGTATCTGGACTGCGTAGAGTAGTGGGCACTGGGCACCACAATAAAAAATATATAGAAAACCTTCAACAGGTCTGAATTACACCCAAAAATAGTATCTGGACTGCGTAGAGGACTGGCCACTGGCCACCACAATATAATATATAGAAAACCTTCAACAGGTCTGCATTACACCCAAAAATAGTATCTGGACTGCATAGAGGACTGGCCACTGGCCACCACAATATAAAATATAGAAAACCTTCAACAGGTCAGAATTACACCCAAAAATAGTATCTGGACTGCATAGAGTAGTGGGCACCACAATAAAAAATATATAGAAAACCTTCAAAGGGTCTGCATTACACCCAAAAATAGTATCTGGACTGCATAGAGGACTGGCCACTGGCCACCACAATATAATGTATAGAAAACCTTCAACAGGTCTGCATTACACCCAAAAATAGTATCTGGACTGCATAGAGGACTGGCCACTGGCCACCACAATATAATATATAGAAAACCTTCAACAGGTCAGAATTACACCCAAAAATAGTATCTGGACTGCGTAGAGTAGTGGGCACTGGGCACCACAATAAAAAATATATAGAAAACCTTCAACAGGTCAGAATTACACCCAAAAATAGTATCTGGACTGCGTAGAGGACTGGCCACTGGCCACCACAATATAATATATAGAAAACCTTCAACAGGTCTGCATTACACCCAAAAATAGTATCTGGACTGCATAGAGGACTGGCCACCACAATATAATATATAGAAAACCTTCAACAGGTCAGAATTACACCCAAAAATAGTATCTGGACTGCGTAGAGTAGTGGGCACTGTGCACCACAATAAAAAATATATAGAAAACCTTCAACAGGTCTGAATTACACCCAAAAATAGTATCTGGACTGCGTAGAGGACTGGCCACTGGCCACCACAATATAATATATAGAAAACCTTCAACAGGTCTGCATTACACCCAAAAATAGTATCTGGACTGCATAGAGGACTGGCCACTGGCCACCACAATATAATATATAGAAAATCTTCAACAGGTCAGAATTACACCCAAAAATAGTATCTGGACTGCGTAGAGTAGTGGGCACTGGGCACCACAATAAAAAATATATAGAAAACCTTCAACAGGTCTGCATTACACCCAAAAATAGTATTTGGACTGCATAGAGGACTGGCCACTGGCCACCACAATATAATATATAGAAAACCTTCAACAGGTCTGCATTACACCCAAAAATAGTATCTGGACTGCATAGAGGACTGGCCACTGGCCACCACAATATAATATATAGAAAACCTTCAACAGGTCAGAATTACACCCAAAAATAGTATCTGGACTGCGTAGAGTAGTGGGCACTGGGCACCACAATAAAAAATATATAGAAAACCTTCAACAGGTCTGCATTACACCCAAAAATAGTATCTGGACTGCATAGAGGACTGGGCACTGGTCACCACAATATAATATATAGAAAACCTTCAACAGGTCAAAATTACACCCAAAAATAGTATCTGGACTGCGTAGAGTAGTGGGCACTGGGCACCACAATAAAAAATATATAGAAAACCTTCAACAGGTCTGCATTAGAGCCAAAAATAGTATCTGGACTGCATAGAGGACTGGCCACTGGCCACCACAATATAATATATAGAAAACCTTCAACAGGTCTGCATTACACCCAAAAATAGTATCTGGACTGCATAGAGGACTGGCCAATGGCCACCACAATATAATATATAGAAAACCTTCAACAGGTCAGAATTACACCCAAAAATAGTATCTGGACTGCGTAGAGTAGTGGGCACTGGGCACCACAATAAAAAATATATAGAAAACCTTCAACAGGTCTGCATTACACCCAAAAATAGTATCTGGACTGCGTAGAGGACTGGCCACTGGCCACCACAATATAATATATAGAAAACCTTCAACAGGTCAGAATTACACCCAAAAATAGTATCTGGACTGCGTAGAGTAGTGGGCACTGGGCACCACAATAAAATATATAAAAAACCTTCAACAGGTCTGCATTACACTGCACATACGGCTGCTCCTCCATCCTCTCCATCATATACATGTTGGAGTTTCAGCGTGTGAAAACCTCTTGTTTTTGATAATGTCAGTGCATTTTGAATATTTTTCAATTTGCCCCATACCACTGAATGTACTTTATCTATGATACGCATCTATCTATCTTGACTGCGTAGTGTGGTGGCCCCGGTACACAATTTGGTACCGAGGCCACAATATAATTAAAAAACCCTCCACGGGTCAGAATTCCACCAAAAAAGGGTATGGACTGCGTAGTGTGGTATGCCCGGAACACAATTTTTTACAGCGCCAACAATATAATTAAAAAATTGGGCATCAACTGTCACCGTTGTTTAATATCTGATACACCTAAATATGGACTGCACAGTGGAGTGGCCCCGGTAGTAAATTTGGTGCCGGGGCCACAATACCTCCTCCAACTTCCAAGTGTAGTGTTTATAAAGACAGACAGCGTCGAAGTGTTATTAGTTGACTTTCTTAACCCTAAAATTGTCCCTGTTGCAAATATTCGTGCAATGGACAGTTACTTTTTTATTGAAAGACTCAAGCTTTCAAGTGTAGTGTTTATAAAATATAAACAACAATACAGTAGTTTTAGAGCACGTCAATACCTCTTGTTTTAAATTATGACAGGGCATTTTACTTTTGGTTTAATTTCTTGAATTTGTTTAAATTTGGTTTTACTTTTTGAACATGGCAAACGACTGTTGATTGGTCATATAATGCAAAAAAAAAAGTTCCAAGATGGAATTGTCCTTGGGCCCTCCCACCCACCCTTATGTTGTTGAAATAGGACATGCACACTTTAACAAACCAATCATTTCAGCGACAGGGCCTACCAAACAACTTTGGCTGAAATGATTGGTTTGTTTGGGCCCCCACACAAAAAAAGCTATTCATCTCTCCCTGTACAGACTAAACAGGCTCTACTGAGGCAAGATGTCGTCCTCATCCTCAACCTCTGATTCCTCTCCTCCTATAGTGTGTACTTCCTCCTCATCACACATTATCAATTCGTCCCCGCTGGACTCCACAACCACAGGTCCCTCTGTACTATCTGGAAACATCATTTTTTCAACGTTATGAGGAAGCAACCTCCTTCGCCGCTCACTGACCAGGTTCCCCGCTGCACTAAAAACTCTTTCCGAGTACACACTGGAGGGGGGACAACTCAGGTAAAATAGAGCCAGTTTGTACAGGGGCTTCCAAACTGCCTTTTTTTCCTGCCAGTAACAATATGGACTGTCTGACATGTCTACTTGGATGGTGTCAGCAAAGTAATCATCCACAATTTTTTCTATTGTGACAGCATCCAATGCAGCGAGAGTAGACATGTCTGCAATGGTTGGCAGGTCCTTCAGTCCGGACCAGATGTTATCAGCATCCCCGCCAGCGCCTCTTTTGGGAAAACTGAGCTTTTCCTCGCAGCCATAGATGTGGAAGAAAATGAGGGTGGAGCTGTTGGCATGTCACGGTCCTCTTCAGAGGACAATCTCCTAACCAGCAGGTCTTTGCACTGCTGTAGACTTGTGTCCGCCGGAAACAGAGACACAACATACGCTTTAAACTGAGGATCGAGCACGGTGGCCAGAAAGTATTCCTCTGACTTTAAAAGAGTGACCACCCTCGGATCCTGGCAAAGCGTACGAAGGGCTAGATCCACAAGAGCTACATGCTTGGTGTAATCGCAATGGCTTACCAGCTCCTCCCTCACTTTCTCCAGCTGCTTCTGCAACAACCTGATCAGGGGAATGACCTGACTCAAGCTGGCAGTGTCGGAACTGACTTCTCATGTGGCAAGTTCAAATGGCTGCAGAACCTTGCACAACACGGAAATCAGTCTCCACTGCGCTTGACTGAGGCGCATCCCCACTCCTTTGCCTATGTCGTAGGTGGCTGTGTAGGCCTGAATGGCCTTTTGCTGCTCCTCCATCCTCTGCAGCATATAGAGGGTGGAGTTCCAGCGCGTCACAACCTCTTGTTTGAGGTGATGGCAGGGCAGGTTCATGCTTTTTTGATGTGCCTCTAGTCTGCGGTAGGCACTGGCTGAATGCCGAAAGTGTCCAGCAATTTTGCGCGCCACCGCAAGCATCTCCTGCACACCCCTGTCACTCTTGAGGTAATGCTGCACCACCAAATTAATGGTGTGGGCAAAACATGGGACGTGCTGGAAATTGCCCATATTTAATGCCCGCACAATGTTACTGGCATTGTCTGACACCACAAATCCCCATGAGAGTCTAAGTGGGGTAAGCCACTGGGAGATAATTTCCCTCAGTTTCTCTAATATGTTGTCAGCGTTGTGCCTCTTATTAAAGCCTGTAATACACAATGTTGCCTGCCTTTGCACGAGCAGCCATTTTGTAGATGCTGCTACTGATGCAGCTGTTGCTGTTGCTGCGGAAGGGGATGCATCTACCCAGTGGGCTGTCACAGTCATATAGTCCTTCGTTTGCCCAGAACCACTTGTCCACATGTCCGTGGTTAAGTGGACAGTGGGTACAACCGCATTTTTTAGAGCACTGAGGACACTTGATCGTACTTCTCTGTACATTTTTGGTATCGCCTGCCTAGTGAAGTGGAATCTCGACGGGATTTGGTACCAGGGACACAATACCTCCATCAACCCTCTAAATCCCACTCCACTGATGGCGGACACCGGGCGCACGTCTAACACCAACATTGCAGTTACAGCCGCAGTTATACGCTTTGCAATAGGGTGACTACTATCGTATTTTGTGGTCATGGCAAACGACTGTTGGACGGTCAATTGTTTTGTGAAAGACTTAGCGGTCTTACGACTTCCCCTCTGGGAAGATGACCGACTAACAGCAGCAACAGCAGCAGTGGCAGTAGTAGGCGTACCCCTGCAGGATTCCTCCGATGAATCCCGTATTGAGGAGGACTCAGTCTGGCTGCTGACTTGGGCTGCAGGACTGAATCTGATGGAGATTGTGGAGGAAGTTGACGAGGAGGGTGTTGCTGGTGTGTATCCAACTGGACCACGGGATTTAGGTGTCCCTGTACCGATGAGGGTCCTAGCCCCAGTTCCTGAACTAACCACTGAACTATGAAGGTTATTCAGGTGACGTATAAGGGAGGATGTTCCTAGGTGGGCAAGATCCTTACCCCTGCTTATTTGAGCTTTACATAAGCTACATATGGCCATACATTGGTTGTCTGGATTTGGATAAAAATAACTCCAGACCGAAGAGGTGCATTTTTTGGTCTTCTGACCAGGCATGACGATGGGCTTTTTCATCCCATGGACATCAGCTGTTTCCCCCCCGGTGCCTCATTTACAATAACCACATCACCATCCTCATCATCAAGTTCCTCCACAGCGCCAGCTACATCATCAATAGGCTCCTCCCGAGCCACCTCTTCCCGTACAGTGATGGGAAGGTCAGGCTTGACAACCACCAACACCCTTGGACTCGCCTTGAGGATTTGTGATAATTTCTCTTTAGAAGGCAGAGTTGTTTGCTGTTTTGTTGCTGACAGCATAACTCTCTTCAATTTTTTGTAGGGGGGGGGGAGGAGGAGGGATAAGATCCGTGGGTGAAGCTGAACCACTAGTCATGAACACGGGCCAGGGCCTAAGCCGTTCCTTGCCACTCCATGTCGTAAATGGCATATTGGCAACTTTACGTTTCTCCTCAGATGATTTTAAGTTTCTCTTTTTGCTACTTTTTCTTAACTTGGGCTTTTTGGATTTTACATGCCCGGTACTACGAGATTGGGCATCGGACTTGGAAGACGAAGTTGATGGCATTTCATCGTCTATGTCATGACTAGTGGCAGCAGCTTCAGCATTAGGAGGAAGTGGGTCTTGATCTTTCCCTACTTTATCCTCCAAATTTTTGGTCTCCATTATATGTAGCACAAGATACTGCAGAATGTGTGAACTTGGTAATATTGCAGTACCACTGGACTTTTACTGCTGAATGTGTGAACTTGGTAATATTGCAGTACCAATGGACTTATACTGCTGGATTGGTTTTGCAAATTTGGTTATAATTACTTTTTTTTAAAAAATTTTTATTTTAATATTTTTTATAACTTTTTTTTATTTTTTAAAAACTTGGGAATAATGGGGAAATACCTATGCCCTTAGAAGCACAGAGCACAGGACACAGCACCACTGGACTGAACAGGACACAGCACAGGACCCAGCAGCACTACTGAACTCAGCAGGACAGAGCACAGGACACAGCACCACTGGACTGATACTGCAGAATGTGTGAACTTTGTAATATTGCAGTACCACTGGACTTTTACTGCTGAATGTGTGAACTTGGTAATATTGCAGTACCAATGGGCTTATACTGCAGGATTGGTTGTGCAAATTTTGTGGTAATTAAAAAAAAATTAAATTAGTTTTTGGTATTTTTTTAAATAACTTTTTTTATTTTTTTAAACACAGGGGAATATTGGGGAAATAACTATGCCCTTAGAAGCACAGAGCACAGGACACAGCACCACTGGACTGAACAGGACACAGCACAGGACCCAGCAGCACCACTGACCTCAGAAGGACAGAGCACAGGACACAGCACCACTGGACTGAACACAGCACAGCACAGCACAGCACAGAACAGCACGAGATATAGCAGGACAGAGGACCACCTAACACACCCTCACTCTACCCTGATCAATGCCCGAGTAAAGATGGCGGCGACTAGCGGGGAATTTATAGGATCCGAGTATCGCGAGATCGGACAACGGGATTATGAGTCAGAGCCTCAGTTTCAGATTTGAATTTGGCGCCAATACCCGGATCTGTCTCGGATCCGACTCGGATCGGCAACATTCGCGTGGGCTCGGATTTCATAAATCCGAGTGCGCTCATCTCTATACAGAATACACAACATGCTCAACCTATGGGTAACCCCAACATAGAATACCCACCGGGTAACCAAACCACTCCACAACCAGAAATGCCACAATATAGGCAATTGTAATAATCATGTTTTATGGTCAAATGTTTCACAGTTATTTGTTATCATGTATGTTACGTGTGATCTGGAATCACACCGTTAGCTTCACATATAACGTGAAAAGCAAATTTGCACTTACTGTTTGGGCACATTTGTGTCTTCTGTTTACTACTTGTGTATATATTTTTTTTTTCTACATGCAAGTAAGCACTTTTATATTGTGTCATTTTATATTTTTGTGAAGAGACATATAAGGAAATATGTACAAAACAAAATACAATATGTGAAATAAACATTTGTTTTTACTTTTACATTTGTGTGGTACATTCAAACAAGTGAGGTCAAATTGGCAGTGAGGGTGGTCCTAATAAGTTCAGCAGAGGTATTGGTGCGCTCTCCTTCAAAAGTACTGGAGTCCACTGACAGCACTGGCATTTCAGATTCCTGCACATTCCACTCAGGTAGAAATTGCTCTTTTTGTATTTCGCAAATTTTATGTAAAATACAGCAAGCAGCAACCACGTGGGGCACAAGCTTGGTGTCAATGTCAATGCGCTTCAATAGACAGCGCCAACGTCCTTTCAAGCGCCCAAAAGCATTTTCCACCACCATCCGAGCCGAGCTGAGGGTATGTGTAAACCGGATCTGTTCCTGAGACAGGTGATGTTGCTGAGTGAACCCCTTCATCAGCCAGCGCCTCAAAGGGTAAGCAGGATCCCCAATGATGTGTACCGGTATCTCCACACCAACAACAAACGTAGATTTCTGTAAATAAAAACATGCAGTTTCACGTCACCATGTTAAAAAAATTGGTCACATAACGCAGTACACTTGGTACTATATGGTGAAAATGCATTTTGCAAGTGTTACATCTATATATCAAAAGGGGCAATAAATACATACAATATTGATAGCAAACAATAGCATATAAGCTTCAATTACAAAAACATCATACAACATTACACCTATATTTACCTCTCTAGGGAACAGCCAGCCATCTTGTCTTTCCTCAGCAATTTGGTAAAGGTCTGAATTTGCTAGAACTCTGGCGTCATGGGAACGTCCAGGCCAGCCGATGAAAACATCTGTGAAACTGACATAAAAAAATACATATAGCAATGTTTTACAATACGCATTACAGATGGCACAGTCATAAAAAAAACCCATAAAAAATGCTTACCAATAGTTGTGGTCAACCACAGCCTGCAGAATGATGGAATGCCAGCCTTTGCGGTTGTAGTAATCTGCATGGTTGTCTGTGGGGGCAATGATGGGGATGTGTGTCCCGTTTATGGCTCCAGCACACTGTGGAAACCCACGCTTCAGGAATCCTGCAATTGTATCATCCAGGCGCTGACCTTGCGGTAAGGAGATGAAGCGATGATACAGGGCTTCCAGCAATGCCGTGGTGACTTCATGCACTAGAGTGCACACCGTGGATATCCCCACTCCAAACAAGCAGGAGATTGTCCGGTATTCTCCAGGAGTAGCATATCACCACAACACAATAGAAAGGCGTTAGTGGCCTTCCTGGAAAGTGCTGGGGTAATAAGGTCCAGCACATAGTTAAATGTCCCACGTGACATTCTGAAGTGTTGCATCCACTGCTGTTCCTCAAACGCTTCCACAGTAGACCAGAAAGCTTCTCCGTGGCTACGCTCTCTGGCACGCATAGTTCGGTTACTGGCAGCACTGAATCTCAAAATTGAGGCAATGCTGGCCCTGAGAAAAGCTTTCCTCCTGCGCATATACAGACACCGAGTTTTCTTCTGTTGTGCCATAAACTTCGCCTTCCTCCTCCTGAACTGGGACTGTGCAAGAGTGCACAGTGTCACCAGCTGCAGCAAACTCTCATTTGCTGCATAAAACAGCAAAAACACACTAGTAAACATGAACTCTGGGCTACACAAAAGTGAGTCGTCGGCCACGATGAAAAGTAATGTGGTAAACAATCACCACCCACTTTTGCATCATCTTTATGCGTCAACAAACCAGTCACCTTTCAATGACATCACCTTTTTTCAGCCAATGAAAACTGCTCTGTTGATGACTCCCACAAATTGCCAGGGCACAGACTTGTGCAGTATGAATGGGGTCAACCCGGGAAATTCCCGGGTCCGAGGTGCAGTATGAATGGTGTTTCTGAGCTGGGACGCTCAGAGCCCGGCAAAAACCCGGCTTGAAAAACCCGGGATATTGCCGGGGCGGCAGTATGAAAGTGGTATCATTGGCAACTCATGCTTTTAAAATAATATTTAAAAAGTAACATAGCAACACTATACCTTTATAAACAAAATATACAATCATGTAATATGCATTATAAATAAAACACTGTCAAGTTTATTATGTATTTTCTTTGATTATTATATTCTTGGAAAATAAATAATATGGTTGAATATGCAGTTACCAGAAAGATACAGAATTTTAGTTTATACTTTAATTGGTATTGTCAAGCCATTTTATTTGTATTGTTTTTAAAACAACCCTACATATACACATGTATAAAAGTATATGCATTTAGCATGCTACCTTAGTAATGTGTATAATGAGGTTTATTAGAAAACATCTATATATATGATGCCAAATGTTGTACAAAGTAGATAATAATATTTATGAGCAATATTAAATGAATGTAATGGACTGAAACATACATGATTTTAATATCTGATTGTTTATTTAAAATTAAACAATCCTACTTGGATTATGATGATACATTGGATGGAAAACAAGTCACACCAGAGTGGTTACTAAAAAAATGAAAATTTATTACATCAATAATATATCAATTATATCACATAAAAGACCCCACCTTAGGACGGAATGATAAAATAAAACAAACTATTGCTCACATTAAGCTGGTAAGCACTATATATGAAGATTGAGATATATCAAGAAGCTCAAGAATCCTGTATATTGCATATGATTAAAATCCCTATTGCAATAACATGGTATATATGGATCAGTCACCACAATAAATAATAATCGGTCTGATGTTTGGTATTGTGTCTTAATTTCCTTAGTAATCCTGGAATTTGTAGCTATCCAACCTGTCAATCCAGAGATAAATATTCCCCTAAATAATACACAGTAGCTATTGGTATTAAAAAATAAAAGTACACTTAATAAATAATTAATCAAAAGTCAGATCTCAGATATATATCCTATTTGATTGAATGGAATTGAATCAAATTCTTGTGATCCCACTTCTGAGGATAATGAGTTCAGTAGTTTATCTCCCAAAATAAGGACGATGAAACCATTGTCAAACCTTCTCACATCCAGGTATTTGCCTGGTAACTGCTGGGAGGTGTTAGTGATGCAAGCAGCCTTCTATTAGTAGATGTTAGTAGATGTTCTTTACCTCATGTAGGGTCCACATAGGAGGATTGAAAATGTAGTTTAAACAGTCTATGAAGAAATCTTGGATCTTGCTCACTCTGATGGAAATAGTAGAATAATTCTGGATAATCAGGTGGAGCAAGTACTTAACTGACGCGTTTCGTCTGACGCAGTCAGACTTTTTCAAAGACACCACAGCAATATCTGTGGTGTCTTTATATGGCGAGGAACCCCATGACCGTGTCAATGTTTGTATTAACCTCTAGCCATTTTAATTGTATTAACTGCATTAAATTTTACTTGCAATGGCAGCAGAAACTTGTTTTCTTTTTTTCCTTTTCTATTCTTTAATGCGGGAAGACATCCACTGCAGGAGAGCAGACAGAGGAGAAACCCTATGAGAAGATGGAGGAGGCCTCAAAGCAAGACACTGATTTCTTCTCCTCCTGCTGGTCTGGCACAATCACCATCTGTGCAATACCTGATACCTGGAGGGTTTGAAGCAAAAGAAAATACCAAAATGAAAGTAATACTATCTAATATATGTGTTATGCTCGAAGAGATTGAGGGCCAGCAAGATTGACAGCTGCAAAGGGGGTTAGGTATTCTCTGTCAGCAATATTGGATTGACTGGCCCCTGTCCCACATCTGTCCCCAGAAAGTGTGAGGTTTGTTATGGCTGGCAGGCTACTGACATACTGTCAAAGTCAAATAATTGGATGAAAGTATATTGATTAATATTGTTTTACCGTGCGATTGCATTCAGTACGCCACGGGTCCTGATGCAATCACACAATAAATAATGCACTCATACATTTACACTTACACATTCACTTATATAGTTCATATTTATTAAGGTTCCAATCCACATTTATTTATCAGTAAAATGTATTAGATTGTTTATTTATGCATATATAATACTGTAGTAAAGCTATTTATGGTTCAGGTATTTTAAAAGGTAAAGAATTTGGTCTCATACTGAAGCTTATTTTGCCAGCATTAACCTGGTGTGGACGGGGTAGTGATCGCGTCTAGCGATCGTAAGATACAAGCAATATGAGATTAATACTCAAATGTATTTTTATGTGGGTCAGTTGGAACTGGTCATTCAGAGTCAAAACATGTGAACAATGGGGTGGGGGAAGTTCCCCTCACCCTTTGAAAGGATCAAATGAATTGACCTATAACTTGTAAGGAACTGGAATATCATTAACCCTGGACCAATGAAGACCTCACTAAGTGTTATCTGTACACTATATTATTATTATTATTATTATTATTATTATTATTATTATCATCATTTATTTGTTGGGCGCCACAAGATTTCCGCAGCGCCGTACACATACAAGCATATGCAAGCATGCTGGCTTTTGTTCTACCTCTTTGATCCTGGCAACTGGTGAGAGCATGGCTGTATTCACTGAATCTGGATGGACTCTATAAGGAAGATGTAATGTATTCAGAACTTTTATACTTTCCTGCTTTATTGTAACATCATTAATGTGTAATAATGGCTTGCTGCAAATTCTGATATATATTGCAATTAAATATATTTGTGCGTTGGAACAACAACAATCGCATTGGACAATATTTTATTGGTAAGCGATAAAATGACTTTAATAATACCCTTTCAGAACAGTAGACAGAAGTCTTCGCCTATAGCAGACGTTTTTCCTGTTGAGCTTGTTGCGCTCATAGGTACTCTGCTGCCCCCAGATCTTAGTTCTTAGCGTAGTAGAAGCTTATATGCAGCACCGCAGCAGGTAGATTGGAGGTGGTAGCCAAGATAAGTGGGTAGTCAGAAGCAGGCCATGGTCAGGGGTCCGTAGCAGGCAGAAAAGTCAGATGCAGGCCAAGGGTCAGGACTGGCAGCGAATTGGACTATCCAACCAACAAAGCCAAAGATTAGGGCAAACAGAGAGCCAGTAGGGTCTAAAAACAAGCCAGGGGTCACAGCAGGAGTCATAGTAACATAGTAACATAGTAACATAGTTGATGAGGTTGAAAAAAGACACCAGTCCATCAAGTTCAACCTATTTTGGATCTCCTGCGATCCTGCCCTTATATTTGAAATTGATCCAGAGTAAGCAACCGCCAATCAGTTTCAATTGTGAAAATCCCCCCAGACTCAATATTGCAGTCCTATTTTTACCCTATATCCACTACTATCCTTTAATTAACGGTCGTATCCCTGGATACACTTTTCCGCTAAAAAATTGTCTAACACTTTCTTAAACATATCTATTGAATCTGCAATCACAACCTTCCCTGTGTTACGAGCCGCGGCGGCACTCACTGCCGCCGTGACTTGCTTCCTGGTCTCCCCGAAGTCCCGGCCGTCACCTTGACGTCTGGGACGTCACTTCCGGCCGTGACCCGGCCGACGCTTCCTTTGCAGCACCGCGTCCCGGCAATGAATGAAAGCCGGGCGCATGCGCAAAAGGGCCCCACCAGCCTGCGGGCTAATTTATGAAATAAATTAATTTTATGCAGGGGGCTGTGTGACTTTAGAGCCAGGCTCTGATTGGCTGCTTGTACTATTTACGGCAGGGAGGGCTTAGCCTCCCTGCCGGTTATAGCTTCCAGATTCCTGTGTTGCTGTCTGCTGTTGTACTCCTGTACTCTTGGTGTTAAGCCTTTGGATTGTTGCCTGCCGTGTATGACCCCTGCCTGTTTCCTGGATTTGTCTTTTGCCTGTTTCCTTGACCTTTTGACTTATATCTTCGTTTCTGCTAATTTGCCCGTGACCTCGACCCATGGCGTGTTTCCTGACGATTCTTCCTAGCAAGTGACCCCTGACCTTGGCCTGTTCTTTGGAATTGCTGTCTGCCATTACCCTCTGCTCCTGGGTTCCCCGCAGCTGGTACACATCTTACGACCCTCTGTAGTCTGCAGCCAAGTC
The DNA here is from genome assembly GCF_038048845.1 of Mixophyes fleayi. NCBI lineage: Eukaryota > Metazoa > Chordata > Amphibia > Anura > Limnodynastidae > Mixophyes > Mixophyes fleayi. The sequence continues at coordinate 80,588,895 of NC_134408.1, forward strand.
TGTCCCCACCACTAGGGGCTCCAGTGAACAACTGACTGTCAGAGTAGACTCTGGGTGGTGTTGTACTGGTTGGAGGGGTTCTTGACACCCTGGCAATGAATTCCATATCTTGACTGCCCTTACTGTAAAGAACCCCTTCCTTTGCTGGTTGTGAAATTTCCTCTCCTCTAACCTTAGGGGGTGACCGCGCATCCTGTGTTTAGTCCTTGGAGTAAAAAGTGCCCATGAAAGTTCTCTGTATTGACCCTTAATGTATTTGTAGATAGTAATCATATCTCCCCTCAGACGCCTCTTTTCTAAAGTAAACATGCCTAAACTGGCTAACCTTTCCTCATAACTTGATGACTCCATACCCTTTATCAATTTTGCCGCCCTTCTCTGAACCCTTTCTAATTCCAGAATATCTTTTTGATAGAGTGGTGCTCAGAACTGTACTGCATATTCAAGATGAGTTCTTACCAACAATTTATACAGTGGCAAAATTACACTATCTTCCTATGCCCCTTTTTATGCATGCTAATACTTTCTTTGCCCTTGCAGCTGCTGCTTGACATTGAGCACTATTGCTAAGTCTACTGTCTACAAGCACTCCCAAATCCTTTTCCATTATAGATTCTCCTAAATTAATTCCATTTGATTTATAGATTGCATTCTTGTTTTTGATCCCTAAATGCAAGCCTTACATTAATCTATGTTAAACCTCATATTCCATTTGGCCGCCCAATCCTCCAGTTTATTTAAGTCCCTCTGTAGAGAAGCTACATTTTGCTCTGATTTTATTACCTTACAGAGTTTAGTGTCATCTGCACAAAACTTTACGCTCTAAACCATCACCAAGGTCATTAATAAATATATTAAAAAGGAGTGGCCCCAGCACAGAACCTTGAGGTACACCACTTAAAACTTTTTATCAATTAGAAAAATGTTCCATTTATCACAACTCTCTGTTTCCTATTCTCTAACCAGTTTTCGATCCAAGCACAAATGTTGATTCCTAAACCCAGTTCTCTTAATTTGTAAAATAACCTCTTGTGTGGCACTGTTTCAAAGGCCTTTGCAAAATCTAAGTAGACCACATCTACTGTGCTGCCCTGGTCTAAGTTCCTACTGACTTCCTCATAGAAACTAATTAGATTAGTTTGACATGACCTATCCCTCACAAATCCATGTTGATTCCCACTAATAATTTTATTGCGCACCAAGTAATCCTGAATACTATCCCTTAAGATACCTTTCAGTAGTTTTCCTTGTCAGGCTTACAGGTCTATAATTCCCCGGTTGTGATCTCGTCCCCTTTTTAAACAAAGGCACCACATCTGCTATTTGCCAATCCCTTGGTACTGAGCCTAATCCTATATTATCTTTTTTAATCCTTTTGCCATTTATATACTTAAAAAACTTTTTGGGGTTTGTCTTACTTTCTTTTGCAACTTGCCTTTCATTTTCTTATTTAGCCAATCTAATTTCCTTTTTGCATGTTTTATTACATTCCTTGTACCTACGGATGGACTCCTCTCACCCTTCAGACTTAAACAATTTAAATGCACGCTTCTTCCTTTACATTTCTTCCCTTACCTTTTTATTTAGCCCCATTGGTTTAGACTTAATTCTTTTACATTTATTTCACATAGGAATGAACTTATACGTGTATGTTTCCAACATTTTAGAGACAGCCCACTTTTCTTCCGTAATTTTTCCTTCAAATGCTTTGTCCCAGTCTATACTCTTTATAGACTCCTTTAGCATATTAAAATTTGCCTTTCTAAAGTTTAAAGTTCTAGTTGATCCCTTATACCGTTGCTTCTGGAAACTAATTTCAAATGAGACCATATTATGATCACTGTTTCCCAAGTGCTCCCTTACTTGAATATTTGATAATACGTCTACATTGTTTGTTATTACTAGGTCCAGTATAGTCTGGTTTCTAGTTGGTTCCTCTACTAATTGGGACATGTAACGGTCTTTTAGCTTGCTCAGAAACCAATTTCCTCTAGCTGTACCACAGGTCTCAGTACTCCAATCAATGTCTGGATAATTAAAATACCCAACAATTAAAATTTGACCTAGTTGTGTAGCCTTTTCAATTTGCTGTAGAAGTTGGACTTTCCCAATCGTACTAATATCTGGCGGTTTATAGCATATCCCTATCAGCAACTTCTCTGCACTTTTTCCTCCGCTGGATATTTCCACCCACAATGCCTCTATATTATCAACAATATTCTCGTATATAACTTCCTGAATACTTGGTTTTAATTCTGGCTTAATATAAAGATATACTCCTCCTCCCCTTTTATTTACCCTATCCCTCCTGAAGAGAGAATAGCCTTCCAAGTTGACTGCCCAGTCATGTGTATCATCCCACCAGGTCTCCGTAATACCTATAATATCATACTGCTCATTCATTGCTACTAGTTCTAACTCCCCCATTTTACCTCTCAGGCTTCTTGCATTTGCAAGCATAAACTTAAGTCTATTGCCTCCCTTAGGTATTTCTTTTTGCTTTAAAAAGGGTCTCTCCTTATCGGCTATGCTTCCCTTTCCCCCCTCTCCACCCCCTTGACTCTTAAATTTCTCCTTGCTACTCTCAATGTCTATCCCATAAATACTTGCTTGCCCCTCCCCCCAGAGCCTAGTTTAAAATCTCCTCCAACCTTCTAACCATCCTCTCCCCTAGCACTGCAGCCCCCTCCTCATTCAGGTGCAATCCATCTCAACAATAAAGATGGCAACTGACCGAGAAATCAGCCCAGTGCTCTAGGAATCCAAAACCCTCTTTCCTACACCGATCTTTTAGTCACGCATTAACCTCCCTAATCTCCCGCTGCTTCCCATGACTAGCAGGTGGCACAGGAAGTATTTCTGAAAATACTACCTTGGATGTCCTTGCCTTAAGTTTGCGACCTATGTCCCTAAAATCATTCTTTACGACACTCCTTCTTCCTCTAACTCGGTCATTGGTGTCAACATGCACCAAAATCGCTGGGTCATTCCCAGCCCCTCCCAACAATCTGTCCACCCGATCCGCAATTTGCCAAGCCTGATCATCCGGGAGACAACACACTGTTCGGCATGCACGGTCCCGGTAACAGATTGATCTATCTATCTTCCTAATAATTTAATTCCCTACCACCACAATCTGCCTGGGTCCCTGAGTAACTTTGGTCCCCTCTATGCTTTAGAGACCATTCCCCTGGTTGCTAGAGGAAGCAGTCTCACCCAACTCTACTAATTCTGAACTGCCTTCCACAGTATCTTCATCCAATCTGGCAAATCTGCTGGGATTGCTTAGCTCAGCTTAGTCAAACAGGAATACAGCAGAGTATCCACAGAACACTCAGGAACACAGCAGCAGGTCAGCAAATGCTCAGCATAAGCGCTATAATCGGCAAGGAGGCTAACAAAGGGGGACCAATCAACAGGGAGCAGGCACATATAAATAGTCAGCCTCAGGAGGCTGTTAATAAATTAGTATATAAATTTGCACATGCGCCCGTCTGCCTTTTCATGCAAAAAACAAAAGGAATTCCAGAAGGTAGCAATAAACTGGGAGCCACAGTAGGATACAACGTTGACATGGAGTCCATGAAGCAGGAAGATATGTTGTGTGAACAAAGAGGCCAAGGTTCTTGCACATGGTAGTTCAGCTAGAGGTACGATGTTGGCCATTTTGCTGAATCGGTCCACGGTTACCCAGATGGTGTTGCTGCCGGAGAACTCTGGAAGATTTACATTAAAATCCATAGGTTAGTGCATTCAGGGTTTCTCCGGGATGGACAGAGGCATAATCGGTCCAGACAGACAATTGTTCCTGGCTCAGTCCTCGCAGGAGAGCAAGAAGGATAAGTGGAAAACAAAACTGCGTGATAAGGTGTCAGCCTTGGTATACTTGGAACCTGGAAGGAATGTAATGATGAAGTTGAAGCGAGTGATGAATGGGACCCATTGGGCCTGCCTGGAGTTCCAGGTCTTGGTGGACTGAATATACTGGAGACTTTTATGATCCAAAAAACTGAGATCTCCTGAGTAGCTCCCTCCAACTAGTGGCACCATTCCTCAAAGGCTTACTTAACATCTAACAACTCATGGTTTACCATATCATAGTTAGCTTCTGCAGAGAGAACTTCTAGGAAAGATAAAGGTTGTTTTCCACTTGTCCCCCTTTCTGATCCAGATGAGAATGAGAATGCAAGCTCCCCGTAAGTCAATTTTGGAAAAGATTGTGGTCTGTTTCAACTGGTCTAAGACAACCAACATAAGCAGGAGTGGATATGTGTTCCTGACAGTAATCTTATTCAGACCGTGAAAATCAATGCAGGACCTCAGACTCCCATTCTTCTTAAATACAAAAAAGAAATTAACTCCTACCAGAGACTTAGAGGGTCTGATAAACCCTTTATGTAGGTTTTCCTTCACATCATCATCCATTGCTTTAGTTTCAGGCATGGAGAGTGCATGCAGTCTACCTTTTGGTAACTTGGAGCCAGGAATGATATTGATTGTACAATCATAGTTCCAATGAAATTGAAGGGAATTTGCCTTCTTTTTGAAAAAAAAAACTTCCTGAAAATCCCTGTAAGGATATAGAAGCTGTAATTGACAAGGCTGCAGAACTCTAAGGGGTAAGGTCAAACAGGTCGTGGAGTAGGCCGCACTCCAACGTATGATTTCCCTCTTCTTCCAATAAACATGGGGATTATGGTGCTGAAGCCAGGAATACCCCAGAATCAAGGGAATGAAAGGGCAGGAGATCAAGAAGAAAGAAAGAGTTTCGGAATGGAGGGTTCCCACGAAGAGCTGCACAGGTGGGGACCTACAAAAATTCTGCCCCTAGTCAAAGGGTTACCATGCAGACTGTGATACATGACTACAACTTGATTGAAGGAATACCAAGGCTCTGGGTAACTTTCCCATCAAGAGAGTTCCCTGCTGCACCAATGTCTAAGAGGGCTGTAACATAGGTAGAATGATAACCATAAGAAAGCTGGGCAGGAATCAGAGCATAATTGTTGAAAGAGACCATTTGAAGACCTAGGCCAGGCTTGGCTAACTTGTGGCACTCCAGGTATTGTGAAACTACAAGCCCCAGCATGCTTTGCCAATATATAGCAGCTTATTGCTGGAAGGGTATGCTGGGACTTGTGGTTTCACAACACCTGGAGTGCCACAGGTTAGCCAAGCCTGACTTAGGTGCACCTCTTCCTCAACACACAGGCCTAGACTTTTCCCGCCTTGTTACGATAAGAACAAAGCAGATGCCCCTTGTTTCCACAGTACGGGCAGAAACCCACTACTGTACAGGTGAGGCTAGTATGTACCACCCACACAACTGGTACTAGCTAACAACAGGCGCCTTGACCCTACAATAACTAATGGTTGGGTAACGCAACTTTGCTAAGTACTGGGTGTAGTCTACTTCCTAAACCTCTTCCCTCTACCTGCGGAGAACACCAGCCGTTGTTTGCCTTCTATTCCGGGGGCTGACCCTAAGCCTTACCCAAGTCGTGCAGAGAAGACTGTCTTCCCACTAGGGGGTCACTCACAGAATCCCAAGGACCAGTTGCCACTTGCCCGACCAGGGCTCACTGGAGCAACGCGCCACCGGAGTTGCGGCTTCCGCACAAAACTGTCAGTGGCCACTACTGGAACTCGAGAAGGTCACGTTCACCCAGGTGGAACACAGCTCTAATCTGGAACCGTAAGGGACCCTGCTGGAACTCAAACTTGGACACCCAATTGGAACCACGGGCCGCACCCCTGGAACTCAAAAGGGCTGTGCTGCACTGCCAGTGAGGTGCCCAATCACTGCCTCAGGAATTCCTTATAACCCCAGGGACTTACTGGACAGGAAGACTACCGTGTGTCCTAACCCTCACTGCGTGTGTACTCTAACTAACCCCTTTGTCCCACCAGACACAGAGAATCACAGAATTACAGTAAGGAAACAAGAGCCTACCTTTATTGGGGGCCTGATGTCTTGCACTGGAAAGAAACATACACAGCACAACCAAACACAATACACAATGCTATATTTCACCACACAGGCTCAATTCACGTTGCTACTGTATACGGAAGGCTGGCAACAATGGGCACTTACCTCTACTACTTAACCAGCCAGTTTGTAACTATAGAGCATTGTGTCCTCTTTATTAGGCCTTATGTCCTTCCTAACTATGGGGCCTTAAGCCCAGCTAACTTGGGCCTTTTGAACTGTGGGCTTTAAGCCCCGCTAACTTGGACCTTTTGCCCCCAGTAAAGCCCTACCTATACCTATCAGTGCCAGGGCCTTGTGCCCCCTAATTGTGCCATGGGCCTAGTGCCCAAAGTGCCCCAGGGCCTTGTGTACTTATTGAGAGAATAGGGGTGCGGGCAGGGGCCCGGAAGAAATTTTAGGATAACTACTGGAGTCAGATAAGCCCATGTTATATCTGCGTGGTGTGGTGACAAATACCCTTGATGAAAGATATTGTAAAATATTTTTCTATAGATAGTAGCAGATAGAGGGTAAAGTGAATATAATAATGTCTTGCAAATTTGATCATCTGAAATATGAGGAAAAACATTTATCCAATGGGATAATCCCAGAGATGTTTTAACCATATCAAATGAACTTCTCAGTAATTTATAGTATAATGAAATAGTTTTTCTACCACAGAATGGCCTATCTAGCAACCGAACGAAATCATTGCTCCAATCCACAGGATGCAGGAACTTTAAGTTAGTATTTACATAGTATCTAGGCTAAAAAATTGCAAAAACCTGCAAATGCGAAAGCTCAAACCTGTCCAAAATTTGAGTTATAGTCAGAGAATCCTGTGTGAGAACATTAACCAGTGATTTCACATACTTAATACCCCTTATATACCTGTTAAGTGCATATTGTCGCTAACCAATAACGATTGTCGAACCTCGATTTGTGTTTCCAAAGCACAAAGATTTATTCGCAAAAAGTAGTATAATATATTCAAGCGAAGTGATAATAAGTAGAGCCGTTACTTATCGCAGGCGCTCTGGATCCAGTGTGCAGTCATTCAATCCTGAAGTCTGGGGACAAGATGTCTGAACACTAGATGTGAAGCTGCTGCTTATATGCACACAGAAATACAGTAATACAATGGAGATGGTATAGCTTGCTTCTATTGGTCCAGGTTTCAGGAAGGTCCAAGGGGTTGTCAATCATTGGCTAGTTCATCCTAAAGAATCCAAAGGAGGGGGGTCATCTCTCCAGGGGGTATGCTCTGCTCTTCCCGTCAAGATTCCTTAGTCTTAAGTAGTTCATAATTCCCTATCATTCATAACTTGTGTATGCACTCTGCAATTCCTTCGCAGAGTGAACCAGACAGTAGCAAATGTTAAGAGGTTTATTATGATGCCACATGATATGATTCCTTCAACCTATTCCATATATTTCACTAATGTGCATATAACTCATGTTATAACACATAAATACTACTATATTTCGACATAAATGACTATGTGTTGCAACTACCATTAATGTGTACTATTTTACAAGTATGCATGTTTGTGCGAATGTATGGTAAAAGACCAAATACTGTTGCTGCCACGTGTTGTAGCTGCGTACGCCCTTCCACGCCGTAGCGTGCCCTTGTACGTCGTAGCGTACCGTACGCATCTTTTCAGACAAAGACAACCAAGTTTGCTCGATTTTAATTGAAATGACTTTATCCAATTTGCTGACTTCGATAGCTCCACCCTTTGATAGTGTAACAAACTATCACCCAATCACCGTTTCAAGTTCAGGATTATACAATACTTCTTCACAGATCATGATCTCGGTATCTGGTACCACCCTTTCAGTCTCTTTCTCAGTGTTACTCCTAGGAGACCATTTTCCACACTTTAACACAGTAGGAACACATTTGACACACAAACCAATTGCTAAGATGACACCCAGTATAAGGAGAAGGAGCTTACCTACACTAGCAACCATTTTCTGTACCCACTCCCCCAGACCAGAGAACCATTTCACAGGGTTCAACCATGAGAACCAACCTCCCACCTTTTCCCCGACCTCATATAACGAAGAATTATGGTTCTTTCGAAATTTCCATTTCCGTTGCAAAATTTCATCCATCTTCCGGTCTATAACCTCTTTAGGGTCATCCGTATTATTGGTGATGTACGTGCAACATTTGACACCGAACTGGGTGGTCAGTGTTACACAGTACCCACCAGTAATAGAGGTGAGATAATTTAGTACCAGTCTATGTTGCACCAACTCCTTCTTGTATGCTTGTAGCTCCCTTCCAGTATACCTGAAAGTGTCATCATACATCTCGGTGATATTATCTATTAATTTAGCTAGGTCTTGGATATATTTAAAGTTTAATGTTCCCTGAGCGGTCCTGGTGAGATCTAGAGCAACCATAACTTGGAAACCAGCAGTTTCACTAATCAAATTTGTAGCTATGGGTTCCTCACCAGGAATCATATTTCTCTTGCCACGGTGTTCATACTGTGTGTGTATGTATGGTGGTGATGTAGTCTTGTGAATACCAACCATTTCTTTATGAGTAATAGTCATGATTTCAGGAACCAGTTTAGCTAAGAAACACAAGCCCTTGGAACTCGGAGTCACCCAGGAATAGGCTTTTCTTCCACAAACAAAATACACATCATCAGGGAGAACATAAGGAACAGTATGTCCATTAATTATATCACACAGAGTTTTGATAAAACTACCCATGCCTAGTGTCTCCATTTGCTCCAGACACGTGTCGGCATGGATGACATTCTTACAATTATCTATAGAGACTTTTCCAATGGATACCTTCTTATGTTTGATTATACACTCTAATTTGTGACTTCCATCAACATTCCTGCCTATTGGTGACCTTGTGAGTCTCCCTCTAAAATGAGTGTGGCGAGCCATTGTCTGATCTGATGGGTCAGCTTCCCAATTCTCCAGACGTTTTGCATGAGAGATATTTAGACACAGCAAAGATCTGTCTATGGAGTATTGTCGAAGCGTCAGACTAGGGGACCTAGTGTTATTGTACCTCCCGTCTATGAGCCTCCCACCCCTCAATTCGAGTACTTCGGATATGTTTAGAGGGAATGGCACTAGTCCTATATTATGCTGCCCTTGCGTCACGTGAGAGCACACCCAACACTCGGTTTGGTTTAGCACCTTACCCACCAGGGAGTGATAATCCTCCAAAGGATGCCCACCTATATTCAGAGTACTGGGGGACTGGCATCGTTGGATGCATCTCTCTTCAACTAGGGAGTCACAGAACTTGCAGATACAATACTCATCAGACAATAGCCCCTCACACTGCCTCCGAGTTCCTGAGCTAGCAGACCTTTTCATAACCCCCAGACCAAGCTTGATAATGGGCTGCTCTGAGTAAAAACAAAAACCGCCACTCCATCGTTGGAAAGATAGTTCTGGGGCAACTTCTCTGGTTCAGGTGTCTCGACTGCAGGCTTTAGGTCTCCCGGAACAGACTTACAAGTAACAGATCTATGTTGTCGGTCTCAGTTTTATCTTGCACTTTCTCCGGATTATGGACTCTCCTGCAGTGGATGGAATGGACCCAAGTGTCTCTCTCTGCAACCTTCAGTGATGTAGTACTGGTCAGCAGCACTTGGTACGGGCCTTCCCAACGGTCTGTTAAACAACCTGAACGTAAGAAATTGCGGATCATAACATAGTCTCCAGGTTCAACATCATGATAGTTCGTTTCTGGCATACCAGGTGACAGCATTTTTAGTTTTTGTTGTTGTTGCTTTAGCTGTCTACTCATTCTTATAAGATATTGTACAGTCACTTCATTATTACACTTCAAGTCGTCTTGTGGACTCACGATCAAATGAGGTTGTCGTCCGAACAGTATCTCAAAGGGGGACAGATTAAGAGGAGGTCTAGGAGTGGTCCGAATGCTATGGAGGACCAATGGCAAAGCCTCAGGCCATGCCAACCCAGTTTCAGCCATTACCTTACCAAGCTTGTTCTTTATAGTACCATTTACTCTCTCCACCTTACCACCGGCTTGTGGTTGGTAAGGGGTGTGAAGTCTGCTACCGATTCCCATGAGTTTACACATATTTTGATAGATATCACCAGTAAAGTGGGTACCCCTATCACTTTCAATGATTCTAGGGATACCGAACCTACATACAAAGTCTTGTACAATTTTCTTTGCAGTGAACACAGCAGTATTAGTGGCTGCCGGATATGCTTCTACCCAACCGGAAAACACATCAATACACACTAACACATACTTTAGATTCCTGCACGGTGGTCTGTAGGAGGGATGTGGGATGGCTCAGTTGGAATAGTTTTCCTGATATTTTTCCTCAAACAAGTAAGACATGACATTGCCCTTTTACCAGCCTGAGAGGAAAATCCAGGAGCACACCAGTATGCTCTCACCAGTTTGCACATACCTTCTTTACCCAGGTGAGTCAGGCCGTGTGCTGATTCAGCCAGGCTTGGATAGTACATTCGGGGAGCTACAGGCTTACCTTGTCCATCCCTCCAGAGTCCTGAGGACTCTTGACCACATCCCTTCGCCTTCCAGACCGCCTTTTCCTGCAGGGAACACAAATCTTGCATTTCAATTAGTTTCTGCATGTATAATGTCTGAAAAACCATCATAGTCTCGGTCGATACAGTCATAGGTTGCCCTGCTGCCCATTTAGCAGCTTTGTCTGCCCTGTTGTGGCCCAATGACACCGGGTCTTCTTCAAAGGTATGGGCTTTACACTTTATGACGGCTACTGTTCTGGGTAACTGTATCGCTGTCAGAAGTCCTTTTATGTGTTGTGAGTGTGCCACTGGCATACCTGCTGCTGTCGTAAAGTTTCTAAGATGCCAAAGGGCCCCAAAATCGTGCACTACCCCGTAGGCGTACCTAGAGTCAGTATATATATTGGCTGATTTACCCTCTGCCAATTCACACGCTCTCCTTAGTGCTACTAGTTCCGCCACCTGGGCTGAGTGAGGTGGGCCAAGGGGTTCAGCTTTTACCACATCCTGATCGTCTACCACAGCGTAACCAGTACATAGCTCTCCCGTCTCTGTCTGTCTATGACAACTCCCGTCTGTATAAAACGTAAAATCTACATTTTCTAAGGGGGTGTCATGTAAGTCGGGCCTTGCAGTAAAGGTCTGATTCAGGTGTTCCATACAGTCATGCGTGTCAGTATTCTTGCCTAACTCATCATCAACCAGGGTCTCCTCACCTCCCACCCTTTGTGTCTCTAGAGACACATATGGAAGGTATGTAGCTGGATTTAAGGTGCTACATCGTTTGATGGTGATGTTTGAGGGTGCCATCAAGGCTAGTTCCCACTTTGTGAATCTAGCTGAAGAAACATGTCTGGTTTGGGCTGAGTTTAACAGAGCTGATAAAGCATGGGGTGTATAGACAGTTGAATTATGTCCTAATACTACGTCCTCGCTTTTACTTACCAGAAGAGCAGTTGCTGCTACACTTCTGAGACATGTTGGGAGTGATCTTGCCACAGTGTCCAATTGTGCACTGTAGTATGCTACCGGTCTGCTAGCGTCACCATGTTTCTGTGTGAGGACACCTGCTGCACAACCATCAACTTCCGTACAGTATAGCTCAAAAGGCTTTTTATAATCAGGTATTCCCAATGCAGGTGCTCTAGTCAGACTATCTTTAAGATTAAAGAACGCTTGCTCTGACTCTTCTGTGTGTACAACATGTTCTGGTTTTGACGAAGAGACTAGCTCCTGCAATGGTAATGCCAGAATAGAAAAACCTGGGATCCAGGATCTACAGTATCCACACATCCCCAGGAAAGTACGAATCTGCTTCTGGCTCTGCGGCAGAGTCATGTGTTGTATGGCCTCAATCCTGTCGGTTGTCAGGTGTCTTAGCCCTTTAGTGAGTCAGTGTCCTAAGTATTTGACCTTAGTCTGACATGGCTGTAATTTATCCTTTGCCACCTTGTGCCCTGTTTGTGAAAGATGAAGCAACAACAATTTAGTATCATGTAAACATGACATAAAAGAATCAGAGCACAGCAACAAATCGTCCACATATTGAATTAGAACAGACCCATTGTGGGGTTGAAAGGATTGCAAACAGTCATGTAAGGCTTGGGAGAAAATACTGGGACTGTCAATGAACCCCTGGGGTAGTCTGGTCCATGTGTATTGCACTCCCCGGTAGGAGAATGCAAAAAGGTATTGGCAGTCAGGGTGAAGAGGGACTGAGAAGAAAGCAGAACATAGATCAATGACAGTAAAGTGACTAGCAGACGGTGGAATCTGCATGAGGATGACAGCTGGATTCGGCACTACGGGGAATTGGCTCTCAAAAACTTTATTAATTCCTCTTAAGTCCTGGACTAATCTATAGCCCCTCCCCCCACTCTTCTTCACAGGGAAAATGGGACTATTTGCTGTACTGGCTGTACGAATTAAAATCCCTTGTTGTAACAGCCTTTCAATAACAGGATATACCCCTAGTTCCACCTCCGGTTTTAATGGATACTGTGGGATTTTTGGAGCTATCCTACCACTTTTTAGATTGACCATGACAGGGGCTACGTTTGCCATCAGTCCAGTGTCCTGTCCATCTCTGGTCCATAGTGAACCTGGTATTTCCAGCAACATCCCCTTTACTTGAGATGGACTGTGTGATATAACAGTAGAGTGTTACATTAACCTTTGAGGGGTGTCCAATATGTCCTGTACCTCATGAGCGACCTTCTCGGGTATATCTAGGAACAAACCATCTGTAGTAACTTCAGTGGGTTTAGTTAGAGGATAATGTAACACTCTTCCCGTTACCCCCATAGCTGGAATAGTTTTACTGGCCACCTGTAGATTAAAAGGAGAGGTTATCACAGATCTGGCCGCCCCTGTATCTACAAGAAAAGTTTGTTTCCTACCAGCTATGTCAACTATCATTGTTGGTTCTTCCCTCTGACTCTCAGTTAACCTCACTGGCTGTAGACTACAGGTATGACCTGACCCCTAGCGCTGACTATTGCTTTCCCGCGCAGCATTTGCTGCTGTAACATGTGCGGGCAGGTGTGAGTCTTCTAGTCTATTTGAATCCCTCCTTGGAGGATATCTATGTGACCCTTCATTAGGATTATACCTTCCCTTTGTACAATCTTTTCTCATATGTCCTTCTTCTTTGCAATTACAACATCTCAACATTCTGCGTTTCCTGTTATGTGGGTTATATGCTGATGGTCGTGTATGCATTCCCTCTAATGCCTGTATACTCACCGTCATCAACTTGTCACTCTTTTCTTCCCTTTTTCTAAAAATATTTTTGTCGTGTTCCACAGCATTCTCTCTAAGAGAATCTACTGTGCTGCCCCTCCAACCAGGGGTTGAGGTTTGTACTCTCGTCTTTAAATTTTCTCTGAGGCCATCCATTAATACTCCTACAACTACCTCTCTGTGATGTGGGTCTTCACCTATGTTGGATGTCCCAGTGAATCGTGTTATTGATGCAAGAGCTCTGCCAAAATAGTCCGCTGTAGTTTCACTATCTTTTTGTTTTATGGTGAAAATCTTACTCCAATTTACCACTACTGGAAAATAGATGGCTAAGTGTTTGACAATTTGTTCTATATTTTCTTGGTTAATCTCATCAGTCAAGGTGTCATCTTCGTCCAACAAACAATCTCTAATAAATTTTTGTATGTCAGTATGAGGAGGAAGACACGCCCTCAACACTACACGCCAATCCTTATTGGTTGGTTCGTGTGCATTTCCTAAGTCTTTAACAAATTTCTGACACTTTGCCAACTCTTTTCTAGGATCTGGGAATTCAGTCATATTGGAACGTAACTCTGATCTAGTCCAAGGACAATGCATTGTAACATTTCTTAAAGGAACTACACCATCCTTATCCGGTTTCCCATTGGGAACTGATATTGTGCGGACTGGGTACGCACACACTGGTTCACTGGTTTCAGAAGTCACTACCGGATCTGCTGTTTCAAGATTTAGAACGCTATCACTCCTAGTGATTACACTACTCTCACCTATCTCAGCCATTGCACCTTTCCCATACTTACGCTAAACCTCTAGCATATTAACAGCATGAGCAATGGCTGAAATCACAGTGGGTTCATCTTCATCTTCTGATACATTTGTTTTGAACTGACTTAAAACAGGATATAACTTAGCAATTTTTCTTTTTTCAGTTTTAATAACGGCTGTACTTACCCCTCCCGCCACATAAGGTGGCAGGGGCGCGCTTGCGTTGAGTTCGCCACGCTTCTCAAAGGCTACTTCCGCCGTGTGCGCGCTTTTCGCCACGTCTACTTCCGCGGTGCATTCGCTGCTCTGCCACGTGTTACCTTCCATTTGCCACAATTTTAAACAATCATTATGTCTATTTCCCATTTTTCGTTGACTTAATCAACCATACTTTATCTTTTACAGTATTTAGTACCTCTGCATTAAAACTCCCTATTGTTGGGAAAGGCCTATCACAATCTTTGGTCATCTTGACCCACGTGTCGCAATACGCAGTTGCGTATGCACCATATTTCTTACACATGAGAAATCTCGCTGAACCAATAGGCCCTTCCTTAGGCAGTACCTTGGCCTTCTCTATCGTTTGCTTAGCACCCATATTGAACAATAGGGTCCCAGAAATATCACAATATCCTGCCACAAAATAGGGTTCCAGAAATAACACAATATCCTGCCACTAATTTTCAACACTACCGCTAGAGATATTTTACCGGCCCGTGGACGTATTTGCTACAAGCCTCGTCCACTCGCTTCCTCTCGTATTAAACAAGGACCCCTAATACAGAAATATCAATGCGGACTAAAGGGTTATCAGCTCCCTGATCACCCCTGACTCTCCAACAAAATCTGTTGAGTTTATTACAACTGGTAGCATCCGGTAAAGTCAACCTTTACCGGATGCTACCAGGATGGTGCCAGCCTTACCAACGTAATTCCTCCCCGTTACTCCCAAGTCACAATCACGGCTTTCCTTGCTGTGCGGTGCAATCGCAACGCTTAAAGGTTATCAGTAAGCAATACGATTACCCTTGGGTGTACGTCACGAAAACTAGCTTAGTTTCCGCCCCCCGGTATACCTGCCTTGTATACAGTACACCAGTTGGGCACCTGCCTCGTCAAACAGCAACTAACACTCTATTTTACAATAGATAAAACCTTAGTGTATTTAAAGTCAACAAATCACACGACATACACCTTTTCTGCGCAGAAAATAAAATAATTTCCAACAATAGTAATAATGTCCCAGAGGTTTTCACAAGTGATTTATACTATGCATGTATAACAACTATCAAAACGATTGTTTAACCACGTGGCAAATTTACCGGAAGTTCGCGTACGCACAGCCGGAAATACACATACACTAAGCAATGCAATACAGTTAAAACGCACAATGACAGTAAAAATAAACAGTTTTCTCTTTTGTCCCTAGGTTCTAGTTAGCGTGCCCTAGACAATGCAAAACGGACATTCGGTTTCACAACACAGAGTAAAATTCAGGTTTTGAACACGTTCTTACCCGTTTATGACGCGTCTCCACCCTTTGTTGAGGAACCAAAATCCGTTGGTCTTGCGTATCATCGGCAACGAAACCTCCAAAGCTGACGAGCCCCCAAATTGTTAAGTGCGTATTGTCGCTAACCAATAACGATTGTTGAACCTCGATTTGTGTTTCCAAAGCACAAAGATTTATTCGCAAAAAGTAGTATAATATATTCAAGCGAAGCGATAATAAGTACAGCCGTTACTTATCGCAGGCGCTCTGGATCCAGTGTGCAGTCATTCAATCCTGAAGCCTGGGGACAAGATGTCTGAACACTAGATGTGAAGCTGCTGCTTATATGCACACAGAAATACAGTAATACAATGGAGATGGTATAGCTTGCTTCTATTGGTCCAGGTTTCAGGAAGGTCCAAGGGGTTGTCAATCATTGGTTAGTTCATCCTAAAGAATCCAAAGGAGGGGGTCATCTCTCCAGGGGGTATGCTCTGCTCTTCCCGCCAAGATTCCTTAGTCTTAAGTAGTTCATAATTCCCTATCATTCATAACTTGTGTATGCACTCTGCGATTCCTTCGCAGAGTGAACCAAACAGTAGCAAGTGTTAAGAGGTTTATTATGATACCACACATGATATGATTCCTTCAACCTGTTCCATATATTTCACTAATGTGCATATAACTCATATTATAACACATAAATACTACTATATTTCGACATAAATGACTATGTGTTGCAACTACCATTAATGTGTACTATTTTACAAGTATGCGTGTTTGTGCGAATGTATGGTAAAAGACCAAATACTGTTGCTGCCACGTGTTGCAGCTGCGTACGCCCTTCCACTCCGTAGCGTGCCCTTGTACGTCGTAGCGTACCGTACGCATCTTTTCAGACAAAGACAACCAAGTTTGCTCGATTTTAATTGAAATGACTTTATCCAATTTGCTGACTTCGACATACCATTGATTGAAAGGTTGAGAAGCATGACCAGATTGAAATTCTGGATTATGTACAAAGAGTAAAAGCAACGAATAATTGCTATTCAGATGGAACTTGCGTCATATAAAATGCCACATCTTCCAGACTGTCATCAGTAGTGGGTTATCCAAAATATCTCATGGATTTTTTTGTTTATAAAAATGGAGAAAAACAGTCAGACTTGCTCCAAAGAGGAACGATTGTTCCAAATCATTATTTACAAAAATATTATCAGCATGCAGCCAGTCTCTTATAAACCTTAAGTTTCCTGCATAACTATATAATTTTAAATTGGTACCATTTACGCTACCCTCTGTCATACTTTGCAGAAGTTTAATTAAACTTATTCTTGGCCGCTTGGATTTCCATATACAATTTCTAAATTCTCTTTTCAGCCTCTTTTCATCAGATGGTGAAATTAATATGGGCAAAATTTGTAGGGTGTACAGAACCTTTGGAAACACTATAATTTTAATTAAATTGGCTCAGCCCAAATAAGAGAGCGTAAGATGTCTCCAGCTAGCCATTTCATCCACTACGGCTTTAACCACCCTACTCATATTAAGACTATACAGTTCATGAATATTCTTAGGTAGTTGAATGCCTAAATATGTTAATCACAAAGCCTGATACCCTTCCATACTCACTATTTCAAATAATACAGAATGGGTTAAATGGGGGTCGGATCGAAATCGATAGTAATAAATCATCAGCAAATGCGACCAATTTGAATTCCCACCCTTATCCCAGAAAATTTGGGATGGGTTTCTAATATGGAGAAGAGGGTCAAGTGCCAAGTTAAACAGAAGTGGCGAGAGAGGGCAACCTTGTCTGGTACCCCGTGTCATTGTTATAGGAGAACTAAGTTACCCCTTGATGGAAAAAAATGTTTTAGGACTAGTATAAAGAAATCTAATAACCTGTAAAAATTCTTGTCCAAAAGTCCTTGCTTCCATTACTAGTTGAAGATGTTGCCAAGAGACCGTATCAAAAGCCTTTTCGGCATCAAGGCTTTAGATTATATCTGAATTTTTCTTTGCCTTAGTGGACTCTGCTATAATGTCTGCTATTGCAGTCCTAACCCCTTTTACTGAGTGTCTATTATGGGTAAAATCCATTTGATGTGAGGTAAGCAAATCCGACATTATAGATTGCAATCTGTTTGCTAAAACCTTAGTCAAGATTTTAAAATCTAGGTTTAACAGAGTAATGGGCCTATACAAGGCTCTTGGGAATAAATATAGTATGAGCCTCATTAACCCTTAAGTAAGTTAAATGATCCTTAAATATTTTTTGATATAAAGAAGTCAGAATGGGGACCAGGCTATGTTGGAGCAATTTATAATAATCACCATTATAGCCATTTGGTCCCAGTGATTTGTTAGATGCCAAATTCTTAATTACTGCTTCAACCTCCTGTTTTGTGATATCTGAATTCAGCTTTTTCCCCTGGGCAGTATTGAATTTAGGCAATTTAGCCTCACCAATTAGTTTATGGTGTAATTTTGGGTCAACTGGGCGAGCTTTGTAAAGCTCATCACAATATGTTTGAAATTGAGATGCATCAGAAAAACAAGAACCCATAATTGGATCTTAAATGAAAATAACTTGATTTCGTCCCTTTTGTGACTTGGTTAGCCAACAATTTACCTGCTTTGTTCCCCCACCTATAATATTTGTTTCTAATGAAATCAACACTGGTTTGAACATTATATAGCAAACAAATTTCAAACAGTTATTTAGCTGAATCATATATTTCTAAATTGGCTGTAGTGGGGCATAAGGTATAAGTATCAAATGCCTGTTTCATAGACGTATATAAAGAATTATATTTAATTTTAGTTGCTTTTCTTTTATTAGCCAAATATGCGGAAATATGTCCTCTCATGACTACCTTCGAGGTCTCCCAAAAGAGAATTGAATCTTCCCAATATTCTAAATTGTCATCTGTAAATTCAGTCCATTTATTATTTAGATATTCAGTAAACTGTTCAGACTGACTGAGATAAGAGGGAAACCTCCACATTCTATGCAAGACATAAGGAGCACAAAAACTAACTTGGATAGAAATTGGGGCATGATCTGAAACTACAAAACCATGAAGCTGTCGTTTAACTATACGTGAAAAAATGTGGCTATCCACTAAGATATAATCAAACCTTGACATGGCATATGAATCCAAGAGTGAAAAGTATAAGATTGTTCCAATGGATTATGCAGTCTCCAAGGGTCCGATAAAGCATGGTGAGTTTTCAGTAGGTGTATACTATCCCAAAGGGAATCAGAAAGAGTAGATGGGGGATCTGATTTATCTAATTTTGGATTATCAATTGTCTAAAAATCCCCCCCAATTATCAAATTAGATATATTACTATGGGGCATATTCAATTGTTAGCGAGACGGGTGAAAATCCCGCGCTCGAAAAAAAAAAAAATTCCTGCGCTCGTTTTTTCCTGTTCGAGCGCTCGTTTTAAAGAAAAAAAACGCTCAATTCAATTGTTAACATTGCATCCACCCCCTCGCGCTCTATTATTGGTCCTAGCGAGTTTGAAATGAGGAGTGGTTAAGGCAGTCATTTTAGTATAAAAAATTAATGCAAATTAATGCAATCAAGAAGGGCCCCAGCACTACAAATGAGATTGGGCC
Organism: Mixophyes fleayi; assembly: GCF_038048845.1. NCBI lineage: Eukaryota > Metazoa > Chordata > Amphibia > Anura > Limnodynastidae > Mixophyes > Mixophyes fleayi. Next base: position 80,608,020 of record NC_134408.1, read on the forward strand.
CCTACACTGCAATCAAGAAGGGTCCCAGCACTGCACAAGAGAATGGGCCCCCACACTGCAATAAAGAAGGGCCCCAGCACTGCACAAGAGAATGGGCCCCCACACTGCAATCAAGAAGGGCCCCAGCATTGCAAGCAACAATGCCCCCCCTCCTGGACAGCAGATTTAAAGATTTTACAAGCATGAAAATTTATTGCCATTTACAAACATTTCTTGAACACTGGCCAAGCATGGACATTTGTAAGGTACAAATATTTGTGGGACAGTGGGCAAGTCGGACATTTCTTCGAAGGTGCAAATATTTGTTGGGACTTTGCGTAAATGAGTGTGTGTAGGTAAAGCATCAGAAAACTGAGGATTTCGTCCATGGTGAGTATTTTGTTTTTTTTTATTTTTAATAAAAATCTATGGTGTACATGAGAGTGTTTACTGTATTTCTTGGGGTTTTAGTATTTTTAATAAAGATTTGTGGTTGGAATGAGGGTGTTGTGTTTTTATTTAACATTTTGCTTTGTGGAACTACAGATCACAGCCAGCCGTGGGTGTAAGAGCATGTTGGCACTTGTGGTTCTACAAGTGCCAACATGCTCTGGGTGCCATGGGTACGCTGGTGCTTGTAGTTAGACAAGTAGCAGCATGCCCACACTATTTAGGCCAACATGGCTGGCTGGGACATGTAGTTCCACAAATCAAAATTGTGTTTTTTTGGGGTTTTTTTCATACAAAATCCCCATTTATTACCCTACTACCCACAGCCCAGGGGTAGTAGGAAGAGCCCTAGTGCTATCGGCACTGGGCTGGGTGTCCATAGGGGGGTGGCCCGCTTACATTTTTCAGCGGACCACACTCCCTAGGGAACCCAGGCCAGCGCTGAACAGTCTGTGGGTGTTTAATCATTATGGCCGTGGGACCCAAACTGCGTTTCCCCCCCCCCCGCTATAGTGCCTATCACCCCGGCTGGTTTGCCTAGTGCTGGTTCAATTAAAATAGGGGGAACCCTACGCAAAATTTTTCAAAGATTTGAACACACACAGCAATAGCCTGCCAGCACTAGGGTTAAGACTAAATAGAGTGGGGAGCAAACGCTTTTGGTTTTAAAAAATATGCTACTTTTCACAATTTTGATGAGAGCTGACTGAGGTCAGGCACAACCCCCCCCCCCCCCCCCACCCTTAAAGAAAAAATAATAAAGTTTAAATACATGCACCACTAATGGATTTTTTTAAAGGGGGAACTTTGAAGAAATTATTAATTATTACACTGTTATTTTTTAAAAAAAATAGTACTTTTCAGGTTTCAGGTTATTTTAATGAACTTTTACACCTATTTTTTCAGTTTAACTTATATTTTTCTTAACTTAAACATTTTTTTTTTTTCTTTGAGCAGACCAAGGAGGTGCTAGATGAAACAGCAGATTTGCCTGTTTCACCCACAGCGTTAAAAAACAATTGAATAGCATTTTTTCGCTCAGGGTTCGCATCCAGCCTATACTTTAACATTGACAAACGTTTGGAGCGCGATAAGACCGTTTCGGTAAAAAAAAAAAAAAAGATTTGAATTGCGGGAGAAGTTTCCGCGCTCGAAAATAATAATAAAAAAAAAAAGACTTAACTCGCTCGAAATTACAAACTCGCTAACAATTGAATACCCCCCAATATGTCCGTAATTGAGAGATATGAGAAAAGAAATGACGGTTTGGAGCAGATGGAGCATAAATATTTAAGAGAGTGAATTTTTACCCTCTAAAACGACCTGTTATATTAAATATCTACCTTCTGTATCCTGAACCATACTTTCAATAGTGTAATTTAACCATTTGTGAAACACTATTTCCACTCCCCTCTTTTTTTAAATATATTAGAAGCTGAGTAACATTTTCTTATCGACGAAGCCCTAATTGACAAGCTCTGTGCGCGATTCCAGTGGGTTTCCTGCAGGAAAGCTATATCTGGGAATAGAGAAGATTTATGTAATTTTAATAAATAAGAAATTTACACAATTCTGAGCAAAGTATTTATATGATTTAAACATTAGTGCAGCCAGCTTTTCTTCTTTTAAAAATCTATATTTATATTTGGAGATAGCACCATCTCCTTTATGACACATGCTTCCACTTATTTATATAATTTAAATGTCCACTTCACTTATAGTGTCTGGGACATTTTTGGTTCAAAATTATTTTTTTTATGTTATAAAGTGAAGAGTAAAACTCCTTTGCAATCTGGGTTGGGTCATATACTAGTTGATATTGTTTGGTTTTCATAGTGGATATGTGGCTATTTAAATGTGTTTGGTGAGCAAGGTGCCTGCCTTATCACCCCTGTTATAGAACTGCTGTTTAAGCCATTTGAGGTTGATTGCTGCATTAGGTGACAGAAGGACACGTTAGAATGGTTTATATTAACTATTCAGTATTTACTTAATAGTACTTAATATTACAACACATTGAAGTAGAGGTTGACATGATAATTTAGAATAAATTTGAATTGATCAGATTGAGCCAAGTGGTATTTGAATTTTAAAACAGAAAGAAAAGTAGCTCAATCAATTAATTAGTTAACAGCAGGTGCTTGAAAGGGTGAGGTTATCCTTAAAGGAGCAAATCCAGAGAAAAATCCCCCAGCACACCGCTATTAACTAGTAACAAAGCTGCAATTTTTTCTTGTACATAAAAATGCAGAATTCTTAGTTACACACATTTGAAAATACTTGATAAGCCACCGCCATGTCAGAGCGTTGCAGCTAATAGGGTGATTCTAACTCTAATCAGTGAGAGTCCCTATTTTTGGGTCATACATATATGTGTTTTTAAATTGAGAGCTAACGTACCAAGAGATACCCCATGCTATACTGCCATTTTGAGGTTCTTGTTAGAACTTGGAAGGTCAGTCACGGAATCCATGCTGATGTGTGCCCAAGATCTGGATGGTACTGGCAGAGGCATGAGAGGGCCAAATGGAAGTTGATAGGGGGACTTATGTTGAGCGCAGGTAGTACAAGCAGTTACAAACTCTTTCACATCAGATCGGAGAGTAGACCACCAATAGTTCTGGTAGATGATTTCTAGGGACTTCAGGAAATCTGCATGGCCAGAGAAGCGAGAAGCTTTGTACCAGTGAACCAGTGAAGGAGCCTTTTCCTGGAAGCGAGATGGAACAAAAGTCTTGCCTAAAGGTGGGATAGGATGAGAAGACAGTGATGAGGAGAAGACATTTGGGATCCAAAATGGGATGTTCAAAAGATTGATCGGCATCCTTGGTGGAAACAAACGCCTGGAAGAGAGCATCAGTCTTCTTGTTCATATGGGCAGGTTTGTAAGTTATGCTGAGGTCAATGCGAGAGAAGAATAATGACCAGCTGGTACAAGAAATTTTAGTGATCTGTAAAGATGGTGACTGGATATCATTCAAGAAGAAAACGCCATTCTTCATGGCCAATAGCTCCTTATCCCCAATGGTATAGTTGCGCTCTGCGGGTAAGAACTTGCGGGAATAGAAAGCACAAGGTAAGAGTTTGTTGGAGATGGATCTTTGCGAGAGCATCGCTCCCACGCCTACAGCAGAGGCATCAGCCTCTAAGAAAAAAGGTAGGCAAGCATCCGGATGTCTGAAAATAGGTGCTGAGGAAAATGCTTCCTTAAGAAAAGTGAAGGCCTCCAGTGCCTCTGGGGACCAAACCTTGGTTTTAGCTCCTTTTCGAGTAGGGGCAGAAATGGACACAATGATGGTGAAATAATTCTGAATGATATAATAATAGTATATAATAATTTTCAAAGCCCAAAAAACACTGAATTGATTTGAGGCCGGGTGGAAATGGCCAGTCCAAGATAGATAGAATATTCTCTGAGTCCAGTTTTAGACCGGTGCCTGAGATGATGTAACCAAGAAGTGGCATAGATGGAGCTTCAAAGGAACATTTCTCCAGTTTGCAGAAAAGCTGATTTATGGAAAGGACCTCTGAGATAAGGAGTTGGTAAGAGGCAACAGCTTAAGAAAAAATAAGAATGTCATTGAGGTATACTACTACACAAGAGTAGAGCAGATCCCTGAAGATCTTGTTGAAAAAACTCTGAAAGACAGAAGGGGCATTACACAGTCAGAAGGGCATTACGACATACTCATAGTAACCATCGCAGGTGTTAAAGGCGGTCTTCCATCATCACTGGCCCAAATTCTGATGAGGTTGTAAGCTCCTCGCAGGCCTATCTTGGTGAAAATCTCGGCTTCTTTAATGCGATTCAGTAATCAATGGAATGGGATAGCGATTCTTTATGATAATAGAGTTCAAACTGTGGTAATCAATGCAGGACCGCCGGTACCCATCTTTTTTCTTTACAAAAAAGAAACCTGTTCCAGCAGGAGAAACAGAGGGTCGAATGAAGCCCCGTTGCAGGTTATTCTGGATATAATCAGCCATGGCTTGTGTCTCTAGTATCAAAAGAGGATAAAGTCAACCCATAGAGGAGTCATGCCTGGAAGAAGGTCAATCGGGCAATACCAAGAGCATTGGGGTGGTAAAAGCTCAGAGCAGCCTTTATCAAATACATCAACAAAGGAGAGGTATTGAGGAGTTAGGGCTGAGGGTGAGTGTTTGGAAGACACAGTAGACACCTTAAGAGGTTTAATCCGGGGCAAGCAACGAGAATGACAAGAGGGCCCCCAAGTCAGAATTTGCGAGGAGTTCCAAGCCACTTGCGGAGACTGAAGCCAAGGTAGTCCCAAGATAAGTGGCATGGTGGTTTGGACCAGCACGAGGAAAGAGATTTGTTCAGAGAGCAGGGCTCTGATTTGAAGTGTGATGGATTCAGTTTGCAGACGAATAGTCCCGTAGGCGAGACGAGAACCGTCTATGGTGGTGATGATGATAGGAACCTTCCAAGGAATTGTAGGAAGGGACCACTGGGAAACTAAGGAGTAAGAAATAAAATTACCATCTGCACTCGAGACCAGCAAAGCTGAGGTGTTATAAGTAAAACAAGAATTCTGCATGGAAACAGGTATGGTACAAATACCAGCAATAGGAGAGGGTTTAGACATCCCCAGCCTGACCTTTCTGGAGCAGATTAGGGCTTGGCGTTTCCCGATCTTTTGGGACACGAACTGAGGAAGTGACCAGATTCAGTGGAATAAATACATAGGTAATTCCTATGCCTTCTTTCTCGCTCCTTGCCGGTTAAACGTGCCCAACCAAGTTGCACTGACTCATCAGGAGGAGAGGTGTGCTGGAACTGGGGGCCCAATTTCACAGTGGGCCGGCAAGAGGGTTCTTTTTCAGCAGATCTTTTTCGAAACCTGAGGTGTACCTGGTTGCACAAGGAAATCAGGACGTCCAAGGTGGAAGGTAATTCCTGGGAAGCTAAAACATCCTTTACCTGGTCAGATAGCCCCTGCCAGAAGGTGGCCACAAGAGCGCCGTTATCCCAGTGGAGTTCCAATGAAAGCTTGGAAATTCAATGACATATTGTGCAATAGGAAGAGTTCTTTGATGGAGCCAAAGAATATTAGCAGCTGCTGTAGAAACGTGTCCGGGCTCATCAAAAATTCTTTGAAATGTGGATTTGAAGGCACCACAGTCTCTAATCAGAGAGTCATCCTACTCCCACAGAGGAGAGGCCCAAGCCAGGACTTGTCTGACTAACAAAGATATTATATAGTGTTACGAGCACCACCGCGACTCTCTCTTTCGCGTCCCGGCCGTCGCTATGACAACTGTGAAGTCACTACCGGGTCATGCTGTAAGAGATAGCGCCGCGTCCCGGCATTAGGTGCAGCCGGGCGCCCGTGCTAATTAGCGTGGGGGCCAATAGGACAGACTCTAGGGCTGCTCACCTCTCCTTCCTCATTGGCCAGTGGTTCTTTATTAGGCAGGGAGGGTTTAGCCTCCCTGCCCGTTATAGCTCAGTGCTCCTGTGCCTAGCCTGCTCCTGTGCCTCAGCTGGTGTATTGCCTTGGATTTTTGACCACCCGTGTATGACCCCTTGCCTGCTACTGGATTTTGCCGTCTTGCCTGTGCCCCTGATCTTTTGGCCTGTACCACGGATTCTGCTGACCTGCTCGTGACCCTGACCCTTTGGCATGTTTGACTATTCTTTTCTGCTAGTGACCCCTGACCTCGACCCGTTCTCTGGAAACACGGTCTGCCATTACTCTCCGTTCCTGGGTTCTCCGCAGCCAGTACCCATCTCACGACCCTCCGTTTGTCTGCAGCCAAGTCTGTCCCTACCACTAGGGGCAACAGTGAAAACCAGACTTTCGGACTAGACTGAGTGGCCTGTAAAGTGTCTATTTTGCAGTTATGACTTGGATACACTGCAGCAACTGACACTGCGTGGCTTTTTGTTGTTCCACTCTTCCAACAAGGTGTTGAAGCATATCCTTCGCTGAAGGTTCCCCAGCTGGATCCATACTTTTGAACTGTTCTTACTGTCACTGTCCGAAACTAAATATAGGATCCCCAGGACTGTCTAACTTGGCACTAATCTACCAGCATGTGCGGAGTCTAACGGGACAGGTTGTCTTCACCTGGAACCCCCGCAAGGAAGTATGGGCTTTGCAGCCACTGCCCAGCAGGTCGCGGCCCTCAGAGAGAGCTCCGTATGGAGCACATAAGAGATAGCTGTAGGTGAGTGGTTCTAAACAGTAACCGAGAAATCAATGGGAACAGAGGACTGAACTCTAGGAAGTGATGTCTGCAGATGAGTAACACTGAACAGCAACTGAGGAATTACTGGAACAATGCACTGAACACGATCAAGTGATATCTGAGGATAAGTAGCACTGAGCAGCAACTGAGAAATCACTTTAACAGCAGACTGAACACGAGGTAGTGATATCTGTGAATGAGTAGCACTGAAAAGCATCTAAGGAATGACTGGAACAACGGACTGAACACGATGAAGTCCTATCTGAAGAGGAGCAGTACTGAACAGCAACCAGGGAATATCTGGAACAGTGAGCTGAACACAAGGAGGTGATGATTGTGGAGGAGAGGCACTAAACAGCAACCAGGAAATCAATGGAACAACAAGCTGAAGCCGCAGGAGTAAAGGGAGTCACGTCTGTGCACTGTCAAGTTTTGACATACAAAGTTCAGGCACTTGACTGTGGGTTTGGTTGCTTTAAATACCCTGCTAATGAGAAAGACACCAATAGTAAAGAAGATGAGGTTTTAAAAGAAGATCGGGTCTGCGCATGCTCAGACCAAAATCCAAGAATGTTGCCACCATCAGACGGATGCGTCGCTCATTGCTGAAAGGGACTCCTGCGTAAAGCAGTTAAATTGTTTCTAACTTTTTTAAGTGAAAGTTAGATATCTTGATAACATGAAAAAAGTATATAAGCTTGTCAGTAGTGTTCCTCCCATGTACTGCACAGTCGGTAAGAAAAACCATCTCACGAGTCTATATGACCAAGTGCCCCGGTAACTATATCAGCCAGTCCCTACGAGGTCTATGTATGTGCTAGCCGTAGCAACGGTAATAAGGGGTCTACTCTTCTTTTCAATACAAGCAGATTACAACCTGCCTTTCAATATTTCTATACAGGAGTGACTATATCCTTAAGAATAATCTCTATACCCCTCTATTAATAAATTATCCGGACCCCTTTCCCGATGTATGTGGTCTATGAACAAGAAATCCCCCTTATCCTACCAATTAAGACCTAGTGCATATTATATATCAATTAAATTCATGTGATATTTTTATGTTGTTATCTATCTTGCAAATAGTTTATTTCTCTGTTACTGTGACATGTATTTATCTGTAGCCACTGTGTTGCTTTATTAAGATAGCTTATACGAATATGTTTACCATCCTATTCATTATTCAATACGTATATCTATCTCTTATTGTCTATTAGTAACACATTCTTGTGTTTGTTGTAACGATTTTAAACCATTTATTCTGTGATTTTGCGCACTCTGTGTTTTTTCCTTGCTATATATTTATGGAGATTTAGCACAATCTCCTTTGAGTTGCTGCAATTGATACCGAGGTTTTCTCTTATTCATATATGCATCCTATTAGCGCCAGAGATTAAGTTGTTAGTTATAAATCCTGACTTCATATTCCATTACATCTTTGTTAACTATTAGGCAGCCAGATATATTTGAACTTGAATATATTTAATAATAATGCAATAGAAGATAGGGGCCTTATTCATTAAGGAAAGGTAAGCAAAAGTAAGCAAGTGAAAGCTAACTTTTCTAGAATAGGAAAGAATACATGTTTTTGTTAAAACTTTGGAAAGCTCCAGGGAAAAGAATACATTTTTTGCATACATGTATTTAATATTACTATAATTCATTGAAAAATCAAAAATCCAGTACTGATGTAAAGGGAAAGTAGACATGCACAAGTAATGTGATATTAGGATGTCTAAAAATGTTGCACTATACGGGGATTACACTAATGTATTCATCTGTTCATTCCTCTTGGCTTTTTTCAGTCTGTTTTTACAAGCTTAATTTTGAGGTTGTACTTGCCAAAATTTAAATGGGAGAAACTGGAATCTCAGGGAAAGTGGCAATGGTAGGGTGTCTTCCGAAAACAATAATGAAGGGTGAGTCTCTGGTGGAGGTGTGTGAGTGATTATTTTGGGTGATTTCAGCCCAAGGTAGATATTTACTCCAAGCAGATTGATGTTCAGAAGCATAATAGCGGAGAAAGGTCTCAAGATCTTGTTTCACACGTTTGGTTTGCCCATTAGTTGGGGATGGTAGCCAGAAGAAAATATAAGTACGATACCATGGTTCTTACAAAATTATCTCCAGAACTTGGAGACAAATTGCACCCCTCTATCAGAAATGATCTGTTTGTGACAGCCTTGGAGACAAAATGTATTCTGATTGAATAAGGAAGCAAGTTGGGCGGCAGAGGGTAACCATTTTAGGGGAGTGAAATGGACCATCTTGGAAAAAACGATCCGCAAAGACACAAATGTTATTTAAGCCGTGGATCTCCAGAAGTTCCTTAATAAAGTTCATAGATATACTGACCCACGAGGAGTCGGGTATAGGAAGAGGAAGAAGTAGCCCACAAGGAAGGTGTCAGGTGCCGTTCCCGCTGATTCCCTGTCATATTGTTCTGTGACCTCGTCTTGTTGACTATTCCTTCAGATTCTCCCTGGTACCGTGCATTCCCGATTGGCTAGACCCGGACTGTCTGACCCTTCTACACTACACCGGTAACTGGCTAGTAGGACCGTGACCTGCGTACCCTGTGCAGCGAAGTCCAAACCTCCTTGCGGGGGTCCCTGGCGAATACCAGAGGTACGTTAGACTCCGCACCTGCTAGTTCAGTGGTGCTAATACCGGTTAGTGTTTTGCTTCATCGTACTCCTGAGAAGGCCTACGGCCTGACAGTTTACTCTGGCCATGACAGACGGCTCTGGGGAACCTTCTGCTCGAGATCTCCTCGTCAATTTAGAGCAACGAGTGGAACAGCAAGAAGCTAACCAGGCTCAACTCCTGCAGTGTATTCAAGGGGTGATGTCCCGCCTGGACTCCCTGAATCCTCCCCAGGCAGCTTCTCTGGCTCCTCCAAATCCTCCTAGCTTGAATGTCGCTACCTCCAGGACTCTACGGATTGCCACTCCTGAAAAATATGATGGTAATCCCAAGAGATGTCGAGGATTCCTCAATCAATGCTCCATCCAATTCGAACTTGCCCCGGAGAATTTCGCTTCTGAGAGAGCCAAGGTAGCCTACATTATTTCTCTCCTTAACGGACAAGCCCTGGCCTGGGCTTCCCCGCTTTGGGAACGTAATGATGTATCTCTTTTTAATTCTGCCGTTTTCATAGAAAATTTCCGGAAAGTGTTCAATGAGCCCAGCCAGGTGTCTTCTGCCGCCTCTAGCCTTCTAGCCCTCCGTCAAGGATCCCTTTCGGCTGGTCAGTACATGGTACAATTCTGTACCTTCGCCTCTGAACTGGGGTGGAATGATGAGGCCCTGACAGCTACCTACTGGCAAGGGTTGTCTGACCCTATTAAAGACGCCCTCACCTCCCGGGTTCTTCCCACCAAACTCGATGAGCTGGTATCACTAAGCATCAAGGTGAACACCTGTCATCAGGAACGCTCTTTGGAGAGGAATCAAGATCGCGCCTGTCACGACTTTCACTAGGAATATCACTGACTGGTATTAGCGCAACTAAACTGAGAGGCGCGGAGTCTAACACACCACCGGTGTTCGCCAAAGACCCCCGCAAGGAGGTTTGGGCTTTGCTGCGCAGGTCGCGGTTCTCCCAGATAGTTACCAGCGCAGTGAATGGAGAGAAGTCAAACAGACCGAGTCGAAACCAGAGGAGCGCAGTACAATGGAGAGAAGGCAAATCATAGTCAGGAACAGTCCAAGGGTCAAAACCAGTGTGGGCAGCGAAGAACAAGGGATGATCCAGAAGAGAAGTTAAACTATAGCCAAGGAGTCAATACACAGGAGTAACACAGGAACAACAACAACAATGCTGGAACAGGAAGAACCAATACTCTGGCACTAGACATGTGTCAGAGGCTGCTTTATATACCCAAAGGTGCCTCCTGATTGGGTTAGGGAGATTTTGGCGGTTAGACATGCTGACTGCAGACAGGTGAGCAGAGATAGCGTTCTGCTGCTAGGCAACAGGACGTGTATTGCAGAGAGAAGGTGTCCGTCTCCAGCGCCTGTGAAGAGCGCGGAGTCCGCACCTGACACCGCCCTGTTCGTTTGGCTCCCCGCTTTCAGTCTCCAGTTCTTCCGGCAGAAGAGCCTATGCAGACTGTTTCAAGATGAAAGAGAGCATCGGATTAGGAACCGCCTTTGCCTGTACTTCGAGGAACCCGGTCACTTACTGTCAACTTGTCCTAAGTGGCCGGGAAACTCCACCTCCTAGGCAATAAAAGGGAGGTTGTCCTAGGATCCATACTCCCTACTACCTCAAGGATACCAACTTTCTGATGCCAGTCACCCTCAAGTATATGGATACCTCTCTGGAATGTTTCATTTTTGTGGATTTTGGATCCGCAGGGAACTTCATCTCCGCCATTCTGGTGTCCAAGCTTCATATACCCTAATATCTATTTCCGCAGCCTTTGGTTCTCACCATAGTTGATGGTAACCGAGTCAGCAAAGGCTCCATCACCTGTATCACTTGCCCAGTTTGGTTGCAGGTAGGGGTTCTTCACCACGAGTGGATCAAGTTCCTGGTCATTCCGCAGTCCGTCATTATCTTGGTTTTTGGCCCAGGACGCATTTACCACAGTTCGACTGGCTTCATGCCCAGGTATCCTCCTGGGGTACTTCTTGTTTCAAGTGTCTCCCTAAAGTACATCCACCCAACCACCTACCTTGTCTTTCTCTCGCCTCTCAAATCAAGCTCCCGGAACCGTAGTTAGATATCCTTGATGTATTCAGCAAATCTGCCGCTGAGAGTCTACCTCCACATCGTGCGTGGGATTTTCCCATCTGACTTTTTTATCTGGGAAAACCATCCCCAAAGGTAGAGTCTACCTGATCTCTCTACCTGAGACCAAGGCAATGTCACTGTATGTCTCTGACAATCTTCGGCGAGGATTCATCAGGAAGTCTTCCTCCCCCACAGGGGCTGGATTGTTTTTTGTTAAAAAGAAAGATGGCTCCTTAAGACCTTGTATAGACTACCGTCGCCTGAATGCAATCACTATCAAAAATCACTATCCTCTTCCCCTTATTACGGACCTTTTCGACTGCATCCGGGGTGCCAAGATTTTCTCTAAATTGGATCTCAGAGGAGTTTATAATCTAATATGCATTTGGAAGGGCAATGAATGGAAAACTGCATTTAACACCCGCGATGGGCACTACGAGTACCTAGTGATGCCCTTCGAGCTCTGTAATGCTCCAGCTGTTTTTCAAGATTTTGTCAACGAGATCTTCAGGGATCTTCTGTATCAATCCGTGATTATCTACTTAGACGATATTCTAGTATTCTCATCTGATCTATGCTCTCATCGTCTTCATGTTAACACAGTTCTCTCCCATCTCAGAAAGCATTCCCTGTATTGCAAGCTTGAGAAATGCCTCTTTGAATGTTCCCAGGTTCCTTTCCTAGGTTATCTGGTCTCTGACACTGGTCTCCAAATGGACCCAGAGAAAGTAGAAGCCATCATCAACTGGCCGCTACCTGCTAGCCTCAAAGCTATGCAACGCATCATCGGGTTTGCCAACTATTACCGTTAATTCATTAAAGGATTTTCTTCCATCATCGCTCCCATTACGGCTTTGACTCGCAAGAGGGTCTTCTGCAGACCATGGCCTGCTGAGGCAGTAACAGCCTTCAAGACACTTAAAGAGGCCTTCATTGCGGCTCCCATTCTCAAACACCAGACCAAGGAAGACCTTTCCTTCTCGAGGTTGACGCTTCTTCTGTAGGAATTGGGGCTGTCTTTTCCCAAAGATCTTCATCCAGCTCTCTGGAGACATGCGGATTCCTTTCTAAAAACATTTCTGGTTGCGAATTAAATTACGGGATCGGAGATAAGGAGCTCCTGGCCATTGAGATGACTCTGGGAGAATGGCGCTACCTTCTCGAAGGGGCATTACATCCTGTGACTGTAATGACTGATCACAAGAATCTTACTTACCTCCAGGAGGCACAATGTCTCAACCCCCGCCAGGCTCGCTGGTCTCTTTTTTTTTACGATTACAACTTATCCTGACCTTTCGTCCTGGTTTTAAGAATTGCAAAGCCGATGCATTATCCAGATCATTTGATAATACGGATTCCTTGGTCTCTTCGGATAACAAAACCATCCTTAACCCTATTCAAGTGGTGGCAATTACTAACTCCTCCGCCGTCTCTCCTCCTCCTGGACGCTCCTTTGTAGATCCACATCTCCGGCCCAAACTTCTGTGCTGGGCACACAAATCTAAATTTGCATGTCATGCCGGCTACAAGAGGATTAAGGAATTCCTTTTCAGATACTACTGGTGGCCTTCTCTAGGTTCTGATGTTCGCAAGTTTGTGTCAGCATGCTGTATATGTGCACGCCACAAGACTCCTAGACAAAGCCCTTCTGGTCTTCTACTTCCACTTCCCATTCCTGACTCTCCGTGGATCAGTATCACGATGGATTTCATCACCGACCTGCCTCGGAGTCACGATTATAATACCATCTGGGTTGTGGTAGATCGCTTCTCCAAGATGTCCCACTTCATCCCATGTAAAGGTCTTCCTTCAGCCCCTGAGCTCGCAAATCTGTTTTTAAAAAATGTATTCCGTCTCCACAGGCGTCCTCAGTAGGTCATCTCCGATAGGGGAGTACAGTTTGTGGCTAAATTCTGGAGAGCCTTCTGCACCAAGATTGGGGTCAAACTCAAATTTTCTTCCGGCTACCACCCTCAAACTAATGGACAGATGGAGCAAGTGAATCAGGACCTGGAGTGTTTCTTGCGATGCTTCGCTTCAGAAAATCAAGCTGCCTTTAGTGACCACCTTTATTGGGCCGAATTTGCTCATAATAATCTCTTACATTCTTCCTCGGGTTATTCTCCTTTCTGCATTGTCTATGGTAGACATCCTACTCCTCCTCTCTTATCAGAGGTTCCAGCTTCTTCTTTGCCTGCTGCTGATGCCTTCATCCACGACTTTTCACAAATCTGGACCAAAGGCAAGACGACTCTTTCTACTTCAGTGCAACGAAATAAGACAGCTGCTGACCGCGGTCGAAGGAATCTTCCGGTACTAAAGGTGGGAGACCGTGTATGGCTGGCAGCTCGCAACCTCTGGCTCCGAGTTTCATCAATGAAGTTGGCTTTCCGGTTTATCGGTCCTTTCTCTATATCTCAAGTCATCAACCCTGTTTCTTACAAACTCTCGTTACCTTCTTCCCTCAGAATCTACGACACCTTCCACATCTGCCTGCTGAAACCTCTAGTCCTCAACAAGTTCTTCCAAGAACCTGTCTCTCCTCCTCCCATCAAGACCTCTCTGGGGGACGAATTGGAAGTAGAGAGAATTCTGAAGATTCGTTTTGTTCAAAGTAATCCCCAGTATCTTGTGCATTGGAAGGGCTATGGCCCTGAGGAGAGATCCTGGATCCAGGAGGCTGATCTCCACGCTCCTCGTCTTCTTGCCAAATTTCTGGAGAGGATTAACCCTTCTTTGAGGGAGAGGAAGAGAGGGGGTACTGTCAGGCACCATCCCCGCTGATTCCCTGTCAGTCGGGGACGGACGCCTTTCCTTCTGAGCCACAGCGTTCTGTTGCTAGGCAACAGACGCGCTGTGGCTTCCGCTTCTGGAGCCCCAGTCGGGCGCATGCGCTCTGTCTCGTCCCGTTGCTTAGCAACGGGACTCTCCCTGTTCCACTGCATCCCCACGTCCTGGCTCCTCCAATTAACTCCTTGCCTGCACTATTTAAACCTGGCTCTGGCGCCATTAGGGTGCCAGAGTAACAGGTTCTGATCCTTGTATCCTGGTTCTCCTGCTCCCTTTTCCTTATTATTGCTGCTACTGTTCCTGCTCTCTGTTGTGACCCGGCTTAGCGACTACCCATTTATATGTGTGACCCATATTGTTCTGTGACCTCGTCTTGTCTACTATTCCTTCGAATTCTCCCTGGTACCGTGCATTCCCAATTGGCTAGACCCAGACCATCTGACCCTTCTACGCTACACCGGCAACTGGCTAGTAGGACCGCAACCTGCGTACCCTGTGCAACGAAGTCCAAACCTTCTTGCGGCGGTCCCTGGCGAATACCAGGGGTACGTTAGACTCCGCACCTGCTAGTTCAGTGGTGCTAATACCGGTTAGTGTTTTCTCCATCGTACTCCTCAGAAGGCCTACGGCCTGATAAAAGGCTTCTAGGTGTATTATACCAGGCACAAACATGACAGCTTGCGACATACTCTTGGACATCGGTAGAGAGGGAAGGCCACCAATAAAAGCGAGACAACAAAGTTACGGTCTTTCTAACTCCAGCAAGATCTGCAAACTTGGAATCATGAGCCCATCTGAAGATCTTGAGACGAAGATGAGGTTCAACAAGGGAATGACATACTGAAGGAGGCCTGATCAAAGGGCGAGTAAGAGCAACAATACTCGCTAGATTGATGATAGGTTTGGGTTCAAAAAAAGAGATGACATCAGAATCTTCCAAGGATCTTGAGAGTGCATCAGTTCTGACATTTTTAGAACCAGGATGAAAGGTTAGATTTAATTGAAAATGAGAAAAAAATAAAGACCAACAAGCTTAAAGGGATTAAGACACTGAGCGGTCTGTAAAAATACCAGATTCTTGTGATCCGTAAAAATGGTAACAGGGTGGAGAGGTCGCTCAAGAAGATGTCGCCAATGCCATAGTTACTTTCACAAGGGGAGAACTTCTTGAATAGGAAACCACACGGAAGCAGGGCACCAGAAGAATTTTCAGATAATACATAACCAATTCTAAGAGAGGAAGCATTGACCTTTCTTGAAAAATGGTTACTCTGGTCAGGTTGAGTGAGAACTGGCGCAGAGGAAAAGGCCTTGAAGGCAGCAATCGCAGATGGTGGCCAGGACTTTGGATGAGCTTCAGCGCAGGTAAAGGCAGACATGGGAAAGATGATGGTGGAGAAGTCTTTGATAAATTGCCGATAATAATTTACAAATCAAATTTTATTCCCCTCTAAAATCAAGCTTGGTGAAAATCTGAGCATTGTGAATTCTATCAAACAATTCGGATATAAGAGGAAGAGAATAGCGGTTCTTGATGGTGATAGCATTGAGTTGGCTATAGTCAATTGTGGAATGGGAGTGGTTTTCCACAGGCCTCTAATAGTGAAATTTAGCTATGGTGCTAACTGTCTGCAGACCAAGTTATATACAGGTGTAGCACTGTGCTTAAGTTCAGTAATGTACAGGTCAGAGACACGTGGTAAAGTAAATGTAAAAAAGTGATTTACTTGCATGCTTTAACGTGTTTGTATCCACAGAGCTGATAGGGGTGGCTGTGCTGATTAGGCATTACAGAACACCTGAGGAGCCATCCTTTAAAGACAAGGTGGGAGTGTTGCCTGTCAGTCATCCAAGCCTGTGGGAGGAGACATGTGTATTTAAACCTGGAGTTGTGCTCTTGTCAGAGGTGACTGACGCTGAACCAGTTGGCCAGTCAGTAGGGAGCTGTACTGTGTCTAGTTAGTGTTTAGGGTCACCAGGAGGTACAAGTAAAAGGTAGTTGCTTGCTGGTGTCATCCTGACGGAAGTTGTGCAATTTATTGTGATGAAAACAATAAATATATTTGATTTATAAAAGAAGTTTTCGTGTTGCTGATGTCTACTGGGTATTCTTGCAACAGGAGGTGACAAAAGTGCCAAGAGAAGGGTGCGGTTTTGTTAGAAGACAACTTCCGTCAGGATGACACCAGCAAGCGACTACCTTTTACTTGCACCTCTTGGTGACCCTAAACACTAACTAGACACAGTACAACTTCCTATTGACTGTTTATTGAGGAAAACTGCTGTCTTGTAAAAGAAGTGTGGAATTTAAAGCAGCAGAGAAAACAAGAAAATGTGATTTTTGAATCTGTGGAAAATGAGTTGCATGCATTGCAAAAAGTGTGTGAAAACAGACAAAAATCAGAGAAAGTTCTTAAAGAAATAGTAGCAGAGAAAGACAGAGAAATTGCTGCTTTAGAACAGAAGCTTGTCTTAGCTCAGCAAGAGGTATTCTTAGCAAGAGAGTCTGTAAGAGAGCTTGAGGAGTGCAAGTTGGAGAAGCTTGTACTTGTTGAACAGCATGAAAAGCTGGAACAGTTGCTCCAAGAAGAAAAAACTCTGTCTTCTAGGTATGCTGAGGAAAGTGACCAAGCAGTGGCCTTGACATCCACTCAGAGGAGTTTGGTGAACACCAAGGATGAGAGTGTTCAAGTGGGTTAACCCAAAGTCAAGGGCCTAAAGGGGAACACTGCTGCTAATTTAGGTCAAGCTGTAAGTGTGCCTGACAGGAGGTGCTTCAGGTGTGGAGAACTTGGTCACTATAAAGCCAGGTGCACTAGTCGCAAAAATCTAGTGGACTGTTCGGTTGGCCAAGCTGGACCTGTCTTTTCTCGATGCTGTTGCCAGAGTTTCACTAGCGGTGGATCACCTTTATTTAAAGTGGCAATGCGTTTGATCAACAAGATTGTACATGCAGTCGTGGACTCTGGGAGTGACATTACACTGGTTTCCAATTCTGTACTAGCTGGGGCCAAGATTTCGTGGTTGCCCAAAATGAATGTGCGCTGCACACATGGTGTAGTCAGGAGATTAAGAGGAACTCTTTTGGCCATTAGTCTGAAAGGCCAAACTGTGAAGGTAGTGGCTGCTATAGCGCCCAAGCTGCCGTATCCAATTGTTCTGGGACGAGACTTCCCACTCAATAAAGAGGTCCTCGGTGAGCAAATCCGGCCAGCCATGCCGGCAATTGATTCACTGGTTGGAAGCCCGGTCTTAAAGGATCTGCTAAAAACACCACAACGTCTGAACCTCAATCACTGGGAGCCGCCAAGCCGGAGTACTTTTGTGGGGGTCACGGCAGAACTTTCACAGGCAACTGGACAAATGGAATCAGCATTGGCGGGTGACATCTCAGATGTGCCCACCTTACCTGTTGGTGACAATATAGACTAGTCTGACTATCCCGAACTGTTATCTGTGCCAAACCTTGCACGTCAACAGAAAAATGATGTAGCTTTAAAGCGTATCTTTAATTTGGCTAGTAATGTTGGGAATGTACCAAAGCCTGTCAATTCGACAGACTGTGAGCCGTCGTATATTGTTAAAAATAATGTGCTATTTCATGTGACTACTGTTAAAGGGAGAAAAGTAGAACAGTTGGTAGTCCCACAAAACCATGTACCCATAGTGCTAGAAGCTGCACACACGCAGGAGAGTGGCAGACACTTAGGGGAAGGTAAAATGAGGGAAAAACTTCTACGCAGATATTACTGGCCAGGAGTCTATGTGGCAGTAAAAAAGTTTTGTAGGGCTTGTCTGGAATGCCAGAAGGCCTATCCCGCTGTAACAGTACAACCAAAATCAGAAGGAGCTCATAGACATCCTATTAAGGAAATAAGGGGTTATGAGTGGAGAAAGAGACAGGACGGGCTGTTTCAGTACAGGGTTCTCAAATGTCAAGAAGAGAAGGTCCCAATGAGTGCACTGGTGGGTGTGATTGTGAGGACAGTTAAAGACACAATAGAACCTTCCTTGTCTCAGGCTATAAAATGTCAGGTGGACAAAATGGTCGCAGAGGCTCTCTTCCATAGAGATGCGCTCCTCGCGAGGTCCGCGCCACCTTACATGGTGACGCTAGGGGAAGGGATATGTGGCAATGGGAGTAGTTTGCCACAGGCCTCTAATAGTGGAATTAGCTATGGTGCTAACTGTCTGCAGGTAAAAGGCTGCAGACCAAGTTATATACAGGTGTAGCACTGTGCTTAAATTCAGTAATGTACAGGTCAGAGACATGTGGTAAAGTAAATGTAAAAAAAGTGATTTACTTGCATGCTTTAACGTGTTTGTATCCACAGAGCTGATAGGGGTGGCTGTGCTGATTAGGCGTTACAGAACACCTGAGGAGCCATCCTTTAAAGACAAGGTGGGAGTGTCGCCTGTCAGTCATCCAAGCCTGTGGGAGGAGACATGTGTATTTAAACCTGGAGTTGTGCTCTTGTCAGGTGACTGACGCTGAACCAGTTGGCCAGTTAGTAGGGAGCTGTACTGTGTCTAGTTAGTGTTTAGGGTCACCAGGAGATGCAAGTAAAAGGTAGTTGCTTGCTGGTGTCATCCTGATGGAAGTTGTGCAATTTTTTGTGATGAAAACAATAAATATATTTGATTTATAAAAGAAGTTTTCGTGTTGCTGATGTCTACTGGGTATTCTTGCAACAGAAGGTGACAAAAGTGCCAAGAGAAGGGTGCGGTTTTGTTAGAAGACAACTTCCGTCAGGATGACACCAGCAAGCAACTACCTTTTACTTGCACCTCTTGGTGACCCTAAACACTAACTAGACACAGTACAGCTTCCTATTGACTGGCCAACTGGTTCAGCGTCAGTCACCTCTGACAAGAGCACAACTCCAGGTTTAAATACACATGTCTCCTCCCACAGGCTTGGATGACTGACAGGCGACACTCCCACCTTGTCTTTAAAGGATGGCTCCTCAGGTGTTCTGTAACGCCTAATCAGCACAGCCACCCCTATCAGCTCTGTGGATACAAACACGTTAAAGCATGCAAGTAAATCACTTTTTTACATTTACTTTACCACATGTCTCTGACCTGTACATTACTGAACTTAAACACAGTGCTACACCTGTATATAACTTGGTCTGCAGCCTTTTACCTGCAGACAGTTAGCACCATAGATAACTCCACTATTAGAGGCCTGTGGAAAACCACTCCCATTGCCACACAATGCAAGGTCTCAGGGTTCCATCTTTCTTTTTTGACAAAACAAAAGTCAGCACCAGCAGGAGAGGTAGATTTACAATTAAATCCCCGTTGACGATTCTCAGTGATATAATTTTTCATGGCTTGAGTCTCAGGAAGGGATAGCGGATATACCCTACCTATCACAATATTCTTGCTGGAATAAGGTCAATGGGACAATGCCAGGGGCGTTGAGACGGTAACACTTCAGAAGCAGATTTGCTAAAGACATCATGGAAGGCAGCGTAGTGACTGGGTAGATCAGTTTAGACCGAACAATGCGGGTCAAGCAATGCTTGTAACACTGGCACCCACATGACATGACTTGAGCTCGTTGCCAGTCAAACTGGGGAGAATAGGTTCTCAACTAAGGTAACCCCAAAATCACGGTGTGACTGGATTACTTATAAGTAACTTATGGTATAAATTTTCTTTTAGGAAATAGCGCAGAGCGCTTATTTATATAATTGCAAATGCACTTATTTTTGATATTGTATTGAAAATGGTTCTTCTGTAAGCCCCTCCTACTGCGGTGAGAGGGCACAATTGGAATAGCGATAGGGAACGGTGGCAAAGTAAACCCAGTCAGTTACCAGCAACAACAGACAGGGTGGCATAGGCGGTCCATCCTGTCATTCACAGAGTTGACAGATTGTGGTACTACTAGGAACTTAATCCGCTCCGAATGGCAGAGTCCTACCTGCAGCCGAGTGGGTCCAGTGACAGAGGAGATAGAGCCATTGGAGGCCCGGTTGCCATCCACTGCAGTCAGGGCCAAGGGCTGCGGCAAGGGAAATAAGGGAAGGTGGAGTTTTCTTGCTAATGAGGAATAAATTAAGTTTCCAGCAGATCTGGAACCCACAAACACTGACAGATGGTGGGAACCCTTGGGTGGTGAGTAGAATAACAGGCATCATAAATTTGGGGTTCCTAAGGGAACAGGGAGTAAAAGATTTGGATCCTAGGACAGCCTCTATCCCAGTCTCTTAACACAAGCTGAGAAAAGAAATCCAGCCTCGCCACAATACAAACAGAGATGGTTCTTAATCTGACATTCCCTCTCTTTGGGTGTGAGGCGCAAAGGACCCAGCTGTATGGGCTCCTCCTTCCGGAGTAGAAGGAAGCACAGTGGGTGACTGGAAACGAGGGGCTACAATGAATGAACGATCCTTCTTTTGAAAATGCTCCCTATGGCGGATATTCACCTTGACACAGAGGGAGATCAAGTCATCCAACTTAGCCAGCAAGTCCCTGAGGCTAGGACATCTTTTATGCACTCAGACAATCCCTGCCTAAAGGTGGCAGTCAAGGCTTCATAGTTCCATTTTAATTCCGAAGCGAGTGTCCAAACGGAACTGATATTGCCCAGCAGAGAGACAACCCGTCGCAGAGCCAACAAACTGGTAGCTGCAGAAGATACCCTGCCGGGCTCATTAAAAACCTTTTGGAAGGCCTCAATGAAGGGAGTTAGACTGGAGAGTGTCATTGTGTTTCCATAGGGGAGATGCCCAAGCCAGGGTCTGAACAGAGAGAAGAGAGACAATGAAAGCTACTTTAGCTCATTCAGAAGAAAAATTCTCAGGAGCGAGTTCAAAACGAATCGAGCACTGATTCAAAAACCTGCTGAATTCTTTAAGATCACCTTCATACTTTTCAGGTGTGGGAATGCGAAAACCCCTGGAACCTGGAGTACTCAAGGGAGTGACAGGATCTAAAGAAGCTGCAGACAATACAGTAGTTGCCTGAGACGGGAGAGATCCCTGAATGGAATCCAGGCGCGATACTGAGTCTGGTTTTCCTCCTGTTGCTCAACGCACTGTGCAAAATATCAAATCTGCCGTTGTTGATGCTACTGTACAGGGAAGTGCAGACCCCCCCCCCTGATTGGAGCACCAAAGGAAGCAGCTCCCATAGACTAATGCGGGAGGGCATTGAGAACACTGACCGCCGATATAGAAAAGAAGTGTCACCGCAGGTAAGAAATGGGGACAAAACTGCGCATGCACACAGACTCTGCCAGTACAGAAAGACTGCGTCCCGTTGCTAGGCAACGACGCGCCTGAGGCTGGAAGGAGTCAGGCAACTGTCCCTAGAAGCAGCGGAACTGTGGGGATGGAGCCTGACGCAAACTAGTTTGGTACACAGCTACCAGTAATAGAAGGCCAAATTAAGAGTAGAAACCACAATAATCCAGGCCGTTTTTGCCTCCAATCCCCCCACTCTCCTCTCAATAGAGCAGAGCAGGGGTCTCTTTTAAATGGGGGGCTTCTTATGGACATGACTGGTCAGATGAAGCCTCTCCTCTGTTTTCTTTGAGAGCTCCATGGTCTGCCAGCCATATTCAGATGTTTTCATAATGTCATGTTTGTAATTAATTTTAGTGCGAGCAGAGGTCACAAAGTTTTAGTTTGTGATCTAGTTTATCATTGTGACATTTCAAAATATTTTACCAACCCAGACCAGCAAAAAATAATCATTTTTAATAGCTGTATACTTTTAGAGACACCTAGATGGTTTATCATTTTGAGTCATAGAAATTCTTGAGTACTTCCGTTTTGAAATCTTTGTGGCCAAAAAGCTGTCCTTGGGGACAGTGGAGGAGTGGCAGAATCTTTTCTTAACTTGTAAAAACATTGCGAGCATAAAGTTACCTTTGTGTAGAATAGTACTAAGTGCAGTTATCATCTCTGTATTAGCGAGAAACATTCTAGACAGTACTTTATCACTTTTAGTTCCTGGCCAATAAATGATGTGAAACACAAAGAAAGAAAGAGAAAAGAGACCAGCTGACTTGTTGCAGTTTCTTAGCAGTTCACAAGTACTCTAGATTCTAATGGACTGTAAAAATCTGAATAGCATGTGCTGTTCCTTTAAGTAGATGTTGCCAATCTAAAATATTGTTCCGTTCATACGAGTTTCTTTGAGAAGAAAGCAGTGAGATGAAACTGACCAAATGGCACCAATTGCTAACTTTGAGCCATCCTCTTTCAGGGCAAATGGTAGAAAAGATCTGGATAAGCCAAGATAGCAGCTGTGGTGAAAAGATAAATCTTTCAGATTATCAACATCAACTTGGACTTGACAAGTCCAATTAAAATAGACTGCTAGGTGATAGGTTGAATTATATGGAATAAGTTCTGAATAAAGTTATGGTAGAAATTAGCAAAAAACTTATTTTATGAATTTGAAGCATGCCACTGCAGAATTGCAAAAACCTTGTGGTGGTCTATTTGGATACACTGAGTTCAGATTGTGATTATGGAAACTCCGTAAAAATCCATAAAATCATTTTACAAACTGGTGAGTGAACTTTTCTCATATGTTAACAATGTTTGCTCAAAGAGGGAGCAAACATTAAACCATTTAAGGTCATCCAAGTACATGACTGCAAAGAGGTCTAAGAAGTATCTGAAATTATCATTAACTAAATGTTGTACTGTAGTTGGGGCACTAAAAAGCCTAAAAGGTATTACCATGTATTCAAGGGCTCATACCTAGATTATCTTCCATTTAAAGTCTTCCTGGACACAGAAGGTTATTTGACCCTCTGAAGTATAATACATTATTCCCTATCTCTGTGACTTCTCCATCTCTCCCTTTCCGCTTTCCGACCACCACCTTCTCTCTTTCTCTCTCTCCTCCTCTCCCGGTACCCTCCCCATGCCCACTCCTACTCACTCCAGGCACAACCTTGACGCCCTCGATCCTGTTACTCTGTCCTCTACTCTTGACACTCTCCTTTCTCCCCTTTCCTCCCAGGCCTGCCCCAACCTGGCGGTCTCCTTCTACAACCACACCCTCACCTCTGCTCTTGATGCCATCACCCCGGCCCACTCTGTCAAAACCCGTTGCTCCAAACCCCAACCTTGGCACTCCAAATTCACCCGCTTCCTCCAAAAATGCTCCCGTGCGGCTGAACGACACTGGAGAAAATCCCGCTCCCTGGCTGATTTTCTCCACTTCATGTTCATCCTCTCTTCCTATAGCTCCGCTCTCTCCATCGCCAAACAATCTTTCTTTAAATCCCTTATAGCTTTCCAGTCCTCTTGTATCCCCCATTCCTAAGAAACCTGATCTCGACCCCACCTCTCTCTCCAATTATCGCCCCATCTCTCTTCTCCCCTTTGTCTCCAAAATACTTGAGAGGCTTGTCTGCAGCTGCCTCTCCACCTACCTCTCTGATCACTCCCTCCTCGACCCTCTCCAATCTGGCTTCCGCCCCCTCCACTCTACTGAAACTGCCCTGGCCATAGTCACCAACGATCTCATCTCTGCTAAAGCTAGGGGCCACTTCTCCCTTTTCATTCTCTTGGACCTCTCAGCGGCCTTCGATACCGTTGACCACCCGCTCTTGCTCCACACCCTTCAATCCTTTGGCCTCTCCGGCTCCGCCCTGTCCTGGTTCACCTCTTACATTGCTGACGGTACCTTCTCCGTCTCCACCTCTGGATCTATTTCCCCCCCTCTTCCCTTCCAGTAGGGGTCCCCCAAGGCTCTGTTCTCAGACCCCTACTGTTCTCTCTTTACACCTCTTCCCTGGGTGAACTCATCAGCTCCTTTGGTCTCAAGCACCACCTTTATACGGATGACACCCAACTCTACCTTTCCTCTCCCGATCTCTCTCCCTCCCTCCTCTCCAGGGTGTCCGCCTGCCTCTCTGCCATCTCCTCCTGGATGTCCTCTAGATTCCTCAAACTTAATCTCACTAAAACCGAACTTATTGTCTTTCCCCCTGCTCACTCCCCCTCCCCTTCCGACCTTTCTATCACCGTTCTCAACTCCTCTATTTCCCCTGTTTCTCAACTTCGCTGCCTCTACGTCACCCTGGACTCCTCGCTCTCCTTTGCCCCTCATATCCTCTCTCTCGCTAAATCCTTCCGCTTCCAGCTGCGCAACATCGCACGCATTCGGCCCTTCCTCTCCCAAGATGCCACTAAAGCTCTTGTCCACTCTCTTATTATCTCCCACTTGGACTACTGTAACCTCCTCCTTACTGGCCTCCCCCGCTCTCATCTCGCTCCCCTTCGCTCCGTACTCAATGCTGCCGCTCAGCTCATTTTCCTTTCTCGCCGCTCCTCTTCTGTCTCCCCCCTCTACCAATCGCTCCACTGGCTCCCCATCCCCTAAAGAATCGTGTTCAAGCTCCTCATTCTTACTCTCCAACTCCACTGCTCCCTACATCTCCAACCTAATCTCCATTCACGCTCCATCCCGCCCTCTGCGTTTGGCTAACGACCGCCGCCTCTCTTCCCCCCTGGTTACCTCCTCTCATGCTCGCATCCAAGACTTCTCCCGCACTGCCCCCCTCCAATGGAACCAGCTCCCCCGCTCCATCAGAACTTCCACCAACTTGTCTAGCTTCAAACGGGCCTTAAAAACCCACCTCTTCCTTAAAGCCCTCCAGTCCCCCACCTAATTGACCTGCTCCCAGTCTCCCCCTACCCCCCTCCCACTCCTGCCCTCCCTCCTGTCCCCCTCTTACCTCCCTCCTTTTCATTCTCGTCTCCCTCCCTCTCCCTCTCCGTCTCTGCCTCCGTTCTCCCCATTCCCCCTCCTACCATTGTGTCTCTGTCCGTCCTACCCTCCCCTTAGATTGTACACTCCTTCGAGCAGGGCCTCCTCTCCTTCTGTTCTCCACCACCTTAACTCTGCTCTCCAGCTACTTGTCTCTTCCGTGAGGTCCTCTGCCCTTCTACCCCTCTCTATACCCCGCTGGGGGCTCTCACCTCTCATCTAGCTGGACATTAAGCTTCTGAGTTACTGTGCTTTTTGTTAACTGTACCGTGCTGTCTCACCCTGTATCGTGTTTTCTGTCTGTCCCTGTATGGCACTACGAATACCTAGTGGCGCCCTATAAATAAAAATTAATAATAATAATAATAATATCTCCATACTGCCCCTACACAACCCTGGTCCACAGCACACTATATGGACTCATAAAGAGCCCTGCCTCACACACTCATATTTCAGGGATTGTTAACCTCTAACTCTCATGGGGACATTTGCCCTGGCTAACAATGAGCTTTGACTGTTATCAATTTAGAGTGCTTTTCAGTCATTTTTTCTATTATTTATTTGCTTATTATTTTATAGGTATATAAAAATCTAGATAAAAAAATAAAATCTAAATTTTAACTTTAACTAGTTTGAAAACTTGTCTATCTGGTTGAGAGTTTTTTTTCAATCATTTACAATTTGCCTATGGCCTTATTGGACTAGGTCAGATAAAGAGAGGATCAGGTGAATAACCTTGTTTATAATACATGTACTTTAAGGTCTAATAAAGATAAATATTTTGACAACTGGATGGTGAATTTTTTCTAACTGTATTTGTTCATTATAATTAGAGATGCTCAGGCTCAGTTCCCCAAGAACTGAACACACCCGAACTTAGCAGATCCAAAATTTCACGTGTTTTCGGAATTGAAAACGAGGCAAAACGTCATCGCTAGTTTTCGCGAGTTTTTGATTCTATAAGTACCACCCTCCACGGCGATATAGCGCCATTTCACAGAGGGACACAGAAGGGGTAACAGTCTGTAGAGCAGTTGGGCAGCATCATAGGTAGAAGAGAAAGAGGAGGGGGTAGCAGTGTTCTTCAAAGTCTACAGTGGCATTCAGGAGAGCTCCATTGCTAATTGTCATTGCTGAAATAGAATTAATAATAGGTCTGGCAGGCTTGGCCTTCTAAATCTGCAGTCCCATAATGTAGAATGTTATATAGGTAACACACAAAGAGGAGAGCTCCATTGCTCCATTGCTAATTGTCATTGCTGAAATACAAATACTAGGGCTGGCAGGCTTGGTGTAAATCTGCAGTCACATTGTACTGTGTTATATAAGTAAAAAACAAAGAGGAGAGCTCCACTGCTCCATTGCTAATTGTCATTGCTTAAATGCAAATACTAGAGCTGGCAGGCTTTCTGTAAATATGCAGTCACATTGTACTGTGTTATATAGGTTACACACAAAGAGGACAACCTCATTGCTCCATTGCTAATTGTCATTGCTGAAATACAAAGAGACATCATTGTGTCATGTACCACTTGAGCTGTCAGCCTGCTGACCAGGAGCTCATTGCATCTCTTAAGATCTGGGTCAGTTGGAAAGAAAGAGAAGACTTAGCTCTTAAACCTAGGATCAAGCACAGTTGGCAAAATGTAGTGATCCGATCTCAAGATGTTGATAACTCTTGGATCCTGGTGAAGCGAATAAAGTACTTAATCTACAATTCCAATATAGTTAGCGGATTTGCTTTGTTTCATTTCCTCCTTCAATTTGTCTAGCTGCTTCTCAAAAAGTCTAATAAGTGGAATAACTTGGCTTAAGCTAACAGTGTCTGCACTCTCTTCAAAGGTGACTACTTCACTGGACTAAAGTACATTCCCCCTCACAGAAAGCATATCCTGCATGCATGTCATTGTCATTTTTAAAAAGTTCTGTACTAACAAGTTGATTGTGTGAGCAAAACAGGAAATGGGATGGAATTTCCCCCACTGTAATGCTCTATCAATATTGGTGGCATTATCAGAAATCACATATCCTCGAGAGTCCAAGCAGGATAAACCATGTTGCAATGATATCCCTTAGTTTTTCAAACAGGTTATCAGCGGTATTACCTCTGACCTGCGCCTTGTCTCGTCTCTGATAACCACCTCTCACTCCTGCCTTAAAGACTTCTCCCGTGCTGCTCCCCACTTATGGAATTTCCTACCACACTCAATCAGACTTTCCGACAGCCTTCAAATCTTTAGGTACTCTTTGAAAGCCCATTTCTTTTTAGAGGTGACCTTATCCTCGATAACACTATTCACACTAATGCACCCTCACAACTATCCCAATCTCCACTCTGAGCTACACTCGCTCCTCTTGTTTCAGCTGTTCCTTCTTCCCTTTAGAATGTAAGCTCTCTAATGATCAGGGTCTATCATACCCTTTGTGTTCATGTCTCTATTTATTTTGTCTGCCTTCTCTGTTCTTCTTTTACGTATGTCTTGTTTTATGTATGTCCTTGTCTTCCCTACTGTACGGCGCTGTGGAGCACTGTGGTGCCTTACAAATCTACGATAATAATAATAATAATAATAATATGCCTATTAGTGAAGCAGATGATACACAAAGTAGCCTGCCTCTGAAAAATGTGACGTACTTGGGTACATGCTGCTGCTGTTCCTACTTGTGAAGGTGAATCAGCAACCCAGTGCGCTGTCACAGTCATATAATCTTTAGTTTGCCCATTTCCGCTTGTCCACATATGTATGGTTAAGCGTACCAGGGCTATCTCTTCCATTGGGCACAATGGGCAGGTCCCCGGGGGCCCCACAGGCAAGGGGGCCCCATAGACAGGGATCTTAAGTAAAATAAATAATCCTGCAAAAAAATAAATCCTGCAAATATATCTATATATATATATCTATATATCTATATTTATATATATATATATATATATATATATATGTGATACACATATATAGAGGTAGGGGCACCGCTGCACTGCTTTGCCCGGGGCCCCATAATGTTGTTAAGGTGGCCCTGAAGTGTACAGAGGGTAGAATGGCATTTTGTAGCCCAATTATTACATTTTTATGAACCTTCTGGTAGAGGTGAGGAATAGCTTTTCTAGTAAAATGGTGACGTGATGGAATTTGGTAAAGGGGACACAAGAACTCAAGTAATGGTCCAGCTGCATTAATAGTGGATATTGGAAGCAGATCTAATACTAGCATAGTCGCCATGGCATCTGTGATCCGCTTTGCGACTGGGTGACAGCTTTCATACTTGCTAAGGTTTGTTTAACAGTCAATTGTTGTAAACAACTAGTTGTCTTCTTTTTGGTCTGCTTCTGGGTTGAAGATCCAGCCCCAGCAGCAGGAGCAGCAGCAGTGGGCCTAACGCTCAAGGATTCTTCTGAGTAGTCCTGGGTAGGAGAGGATTCATTTTGCATTAGCAACTTGGATGCAGGACTAACTCCGATCACTTGTGAGGATATTGATGATAAAGGTGTTGGGGGTGTAGAATGCAGGTGCTGGGATCTAGGTGAGAGAAGGGTGGTAGCTGATGCTGGACTGCTTGTTGTTATTTTTTAGCATAAGTTTCTGATTTTCCAAAGAGCTTTCCATGAACTTGCTTTAAATGGCGTAACATGGATGAGGATCCTAGATGGTTAAGGTCCCTACCTCTACTGACTGGGGCTTTACAATGCTACAAATGGCTAGATAACGGTTGTCAGAATTTGGGTAAAACTAATTCCGCACATAAGAGGTGGATTTTTTGGTCTTATGCCTAAGCAATGGCCTTCTTCTTATCACTGGCAAAAACTGCTGCAGTCTTTGTTTGAAAGTGTATGAAAATAATATTGTGACCTGTGAGGTGGTCAAAATTGACTGCAAATGACTTGAAATTAGTGTTGTTGTGCTTAATAATAATGTAGGATCAAAAAAACAAGCAAATTTATGTGATTTTAGCATATTTTAACTATTTTTCTAAAAATTACAGATTCAAAACCAAAACCAAAGCACAGGAGGGCGGTTTTGCCAAATCCAAAACCAAAACCAAAACACAAAGTTAATCCAGATCCAAAACCAGAACAAAACCAAAGCACACGAGGGCGGTTTTGCCAAATCCAAAACCAAAATCAAAATACAAAGTTAATCCAGATCCAAAACCAGAACACAGGGGTCAGTGAACATCTTTAATTATAATTACTGGTATTGGATTATGCAACCTACAGTTCTTCAGCTGTTGTAGAACTACAAGCTCCAGTACGAGCTGTAATTATTAATTGTCTAAATTACAAATATATAAAGTTTTAAACTTAATTTTAGCCATTATGCATTGATGCATAATTACTTTATGGTGTCACAAATTTTAACAATCTATCCAACAGAAACATTCAACTCCTGCAGTTGTTTAAGGTCATGTAATGTATAGGCTGTAGTATAGAAACATATTGCTGTTAAAGCAATTTGAACTACAGCATCTTCAATTTCTAGTTGTCATGTTACCTTATACAATGTGTTGTAAGATTAATATCAAATATGGGGAACATTCTATCTCTTGCTAATGTTCTTAAATTAACTACATGGCCAAAAATAATTTGAGTGATTTAGTTAAAGTAAATATATAATTTCAAGCTCAATTTAGTTTAGTACTTAAACTAATTGTTGAATACTATCGCTGCAAATCTGATACACTTACTTAACAATTATCTTGCCTTTCACTTGTAAATCTGATATTGAACAGTTGCTGAATTGTGTGACTGAACAGGTTCTTGAAACACATCTGCAACAATTAACTCAAGATGTGGAAAATCTGATTCATTTGCTAAAATTTCGGCAAAAGCGTGTTCCAGATTTTGAAAGTACACTCTGGGAAAGAGAATCCAAATGTATTTTAAAGAAAGAATGAAGGCAGGAGGTGCAGCATTAAAATACATTAAGTATTTATGTTGTGCATAAATCCTTTAAAAAGCCATGTTAAGTTTAGCATTCAGCGTGGATGGTTGCCACCTGTTAGTCTGCTGCTCAACACAACTGTTTTTTTATTGTCAATAAACAGATGCAAAAAATCCAAGAATTTCACAATGCAATCTGCAAATCCATTCTGCCACAAGCAAATATTCTCACAATGCACTGCATAGTAAATAGTGATTGCACATTAACCTTACTGCAGCTGTTGTCCAGAGGTATTAAACATATTTATTTGTCTTTTCTCAAGTATGACTACCTATGGTATTTATATAATTATAGCCTAATTATAAAATGCCAGACAGTTTACACAGCACTGTACAATTTTGTCAAATATAAACATTTAAAAGTGAATAAGGTCACAAGCTCAGTTGAATGGAATTGGGGGTTTAAATGTGTAAAATATTACTGAATCTACATTTTATCTGGTACTTTCTATCTATCTATCTATCTATCTATCTATCTATCTATCTATCTATGTATCTATGCTATTTAAAACTTATTGAATTAATTAGGAATTTTGTCAAAATAATATTTCAAGTTATTTGAAATTTTGTTGCTAAAAAATCTCCATGTTTAACATATTGTAAAGAAACTGCACAAATCTGTTGTATAGTTGGACAAGAAATGCTGACTTGAATATGAAATGTTCTTTCCTTTAAATACAAGACAGAACCTTCTAGACCAGTGATGGACAAACTACGGCCCGCAGGCCAGATCCGGCCCACTTAGAGGTTCTATCTGGCCCGCCAATATTTTAAAAAATTTCATTAAAATATGCATAAAATTATTAGGGCGGACCCTGTGTGTCAGAACCTTCATTTTTATGCCTTCCCAGCTATTTCCTCCATTACACTTCATCCTCCTTCCTAAAAGGACACTTCATATGTCAATCACTCAAACACCTGCCCGCCCACTAATGGCTGAAAGTCATGTGAGAAGAGATGGGCTGAGCCATATACTAAGGCGGATTTCGATTGGCTGCTGTGTTGTCAGTTAGTGGCTCACCAGAAAGACGGAACAACCTGCTGAAATAAGTGTTGTGTCTGTACGATCGCTGCACTTATAGAGGTAACACTGCTATATAACACCCTCCTGTCCCATTCAGTAGGCTGCTCATGTTAGAAGACTGCTTTCAGAGCCCTATCTTACACTGTTATATCATGGGGTTCTGTGGTATAGACATACCAGTGTCCTTGCATACATTATACTCAGTTCACTAATGTTGTGGATCTAGCATTTTTTTTTACTTGCGAGGGTGATGCTGTGGTGTAATTATGGTTAATAAGAAACTGTGTGTATTTGGGGATGATTATTGAATTTTATTGGCCCGCCTAAAGTTTTTCTTTTTTATTTGGCCCGCTCCTGAAAAAGTTTGCCCATCACTGTTCTAGACAGTCTTGCTATGTACTACCTTGCATGTATGGTGTTCATATTCCAAAAAAGTACCCATTTGGTAGTGTAATAAGATCAATTTTGATGTAGGTATATAGCGAAAATGTTCTTAATTACCTTTGTTCATTTTGCTGCACATATCTTTTTGTTCCAATATTTTTATTTCAAGACACTGCAAACAAGTAAATCTGTAAATAGCCAATAAAATAACAGTAAAATAGACAAAAGGCGCTCAGTGAATATAGTGAACAAACGTGTAAATAATGAATATATTCAACACATACAATAGGTTGCTTCACTTCTTACAACATCTATATGCAGATGTACATCCTAGAATAAAGCACAAAAGACAGAAGCGCCAAACATAGTGTGAATCGATAAACACCACAAATTTTTGTGTAAATAGGTGACCGTGTACCAAAAAACAAAATGAATGCACTTATCTGATACATAACTAGAAGTACTGTAGTCCTCCTCAACACATTCCCAGGGTTAACATGCACCCTCTGATGTAACACTGGAAGTGTCATGAGCCGCGGCGGCTCCGGGCACCACAGCAACTTGCTCTCTTCTCTGGCCCAGCGTCCCGGCATTCGTCATGACAACCGGGATGTCACTTCCGGTTTGTCCCGGCCATTGTCAAGGCAACGGTCGGGACGCTCTCACTGAAGCGCCGCGTCTCAGCATCCAGGGCAGCCGGGCGCGTGCGCAAATTAGGTAATAAGCTTTAGCCTCAGGGGGCAAATTATTCCTGCTGTACCCCAATCATTTCATTGGTCACTACCAGTATATTAGGCAGGAGGGGGCAAGCCTCCCTGCCGGTTATAGTCCCTGCTTCCTAGCATACTCCTCCTGCTGTGTTGCTGCTCCTGTTATCTATATTACTGTTGCCGACCCCTTGCCTGGATACTGACGCTGTTGATTTGCCTGTGACCCTGACCCCTTGCCTGGATACTGACACTGTTGATTTGCCTGTGACCCTGAAACCTTTACCGGGATCCTCACGCCACCTCTTTGTTAAACAGCTGCGCTACGTTCTCAGGTAATCAGCTCCTACTACTAGAGAACAAGACCTGGGGACATCCGAGTACCTGTGAGCTCATCTAGCTCTTCGGGAAAGGCGGCTGCTATAGGCGAAGTCCTCTGAAGCAGTTCTAGGGGTTGATACCTGGGGCATGAGCCATAACTGGATGTCTTAGTTAATCTCACAGAAGTTTTATTCCAGAGTCCTGCAGATTGTTCCATGACAGGTTCCAGAATATAAAATAAAGAACATTTTCAAACAGTGCAAGTCAATTTGTATTACTTTTAAACCACCTCGATTTAAGGATTTTATTTATGTAGTGAGTTGTGAAGGGTTAGAACCCAAAAAAGAAAGAAATTACGGTGTGGGTGAAGAGAACTTGAGCACTATAGAGTGGGGTTATGAAGTGACACGTGGTATAAAAATTACAATATAAAAACAGTGTAACAAGGAAAGTGTCATCTTTAAAGGATAACATAGCTATTGAGAGTACCAATGTTATAGCATTTTTATGCAATTCATGTCAATAAAAATATATTTATGGAGTATATAGAGTCCTCAAGTTATAAGCAAACCATGGGTCTCCAACCTGGTTAAATTTGTCTCCTTTGTTATGTATGCAGCAGGTTTTTTTCCATTTCAGCTATGAACCAGGTCTTATTTTAGACTATGTGGTGGTAGAGATTGTTTCCATAATTTACTCCACTGAACTCTTAGCGGCTCTGAGGACATGAAAGATTAGTTTATTTGGATTTTTAGAAAGCCCTGAAACACGAAGACCTAAAAGAACACTCTAAGGGTTTAGTGGGAAATTAGTTTTTAGTATCTCATCTAGAAGCTTTTTAATCTCTGTCCAGAATGTAGAAATGCTCTTGCAAGTCCACTAAATGTGATACAAATTTGACCATAACTTTGCCAGCAAAGAGGAGAGGTAGAAGGAATGATTTTGATTAATCTAGTTGGGGCCATGTTTCACCTTGTATAGATGTTATATGTATTCTGCTTAATTAGCATGGAAATGGAGGATTTAGAGACTATGGGCCTGAGTCATTAAGGTGAGCAAAGCATAATTAAGGAGTAACTTTGAATCTGGGCAAAACCATGTTGCATTGGAGGGGGAGGTAAATTTAAAATGTAGGTACAGATTTATAGTTGAGGTGGGGCATGTCCTAGTTCAACTTTAAATTTCAGTGTTAAAAT
Source organism: Mixophyes fleayi (assembly GCF_038048845.1). Classification (NCBI taxonomy): domain Eukaryota; kingdom Metazoa; phylum Chordata; class Amphibia; order Anura; family Limnodynastidae; genus Mixophyes; species Mixophyes fleayi. Next base: position 80,641,513 of record NC_134408.1, read on the forward strand.
AAAGCTATCAAGTATTTGTGTGCTAGATGAAAAAACAGCCAGTATTATTCTTATGTGCAAAATTATAAATTCATTTGCACCCCTTCCATTGTAACATGGTTTGTCCCAGAGAACATTTACTCCTTTTTCTTGCCTTACTTTTCTTAATGACTCAGGCCCTATATATATATACCTTTCCCAATCAGATTCATGTTTTATTAATGGTTCCATATTAAAGGAATAGAGCATGCTATACAGCACAGAGATGATACCGTTCATCTGGGAATGGTAGAGAACATAGAATGATAGCAGGTTGCCTCAATAGGCACAATATTTCTGAAAAAGTTTGAAGAAAAGAACACACTTGATGGTATTCCAATAATATTCACTAGGAAATGTGTCTCTGAGAGAATGAATCTAGTGAGTACCATGTATCACCTTCTATAAAGTCGTATGCAAAGATTGGACTACATGGTAAATATTCCCATGATTGCGTGTGGGAAGTTGATACATTACCATATGGGTCTTAAAGGGGAAGAATAAGAGTTGAAGTTAAACGGTGAAAGCAGAAAGACCGGATTGAGCAAGAGAATTTACTGATTGGAAACTTGATATGACCACTCTGTCTTCCTGTATTCAAAGTGAAAACAAGAGATGAGACCCCAGCTCCATCTGTTTCAATTTGCACCCAGGAAGAATGCTTGGTTGGGGCCCACCAAATTAGAATTTGGCACAAATGGGTGGCATAATAATATTTCTTAATATCTGGAAGAACTCTGCCTCAATCCTGGGAGCTTCTGGTTAGAGTTCAAAATTTTAATCTATTTTAATCCCTCCTGCTAGAGAAATATAGAATGTTATTACTACTCGAAGACTTGCTAGGTTACCAAAGTCTACTGGGAGGGCATTGGGGAAACAAAGACAAGAGTCAGTGCGAAGATTGGAAAAAGTTAAATCAGAGGTCATCTCTGAAGTGGAGATGCTAAGTGAACCAGCGACGAGTCCTTTGGATGACAGCAGTGTTGGAGGAGAGATAGAACACCCAGGAGGGTTGTCAGCTAGAGACCAGGAATGCCTTTTAGCCTCTAAGCTACCCAGGTGAAATGTTAGGGCCCTTATGATGCTAACTTTTGATCAATTGGGGAGAGCTACTGAAGTCCCCTGTACAGTACATCTTTATTGGGCTTATCCCTGACCATACTTTGAATCCCCTACAATCAGCATAGGAGCTTGTTATGGTTCATGTTTGTGTATTAATAAGCATGTATTAACCAGCATTCCTTTTCACAGTGTGGAACTGGACCATTAACTGGTCAGTGGAGGACCAGCCCCACAGGGAGAGTGTGTAGTTCTGGCGTACATGATGGCCCGAACATGTGCATTAATGTCAGGGATTGATAAAGCTCTGCTCACAGTGACATCACAGAGACTAAGGAAGTGAGGAAAAAGCGACAAGAAAGAGAAATGACTAAAAACTGGCAGTTGAAGTGTGGCAGTTGGTCCCTGTCAGTGGAGAAAACCTGTGAGCCGGTCAGGGAAGAACCCTGTCATGTTGTCAGTAAAAAAAAGCCCTTTCAGTCCCTGAAGAAAATGAGCCCCAGGAGGAAACAGCCAAGAGGGACAGAAGAGTATCAGCTCTGACAGGAGCGAGAGCCCAGTCAGTCTTGGCAACCCTGTCCTGTGAGAGAAACAGCTGAAATTTCCTGTGAGAGGTCTAAGGAGAAAACTGAATCTAAATGGATAAGTAACCCCTGTTTATTTATTATTTGATGGGACTGTGTATTGTGCATCTTGTTATTAGGCAGATAGGAACTTGGTGGGAAGGCCCAAAGATAATTTGCATGCCCGTTTGCAGGACTGTGGTAAACTATCAGGGGTAGCGATAGAGAAAGACAGTTACAGATCAGAGACTGAGATGTATTGTGAAAATCTGCACTAAACAACAAAATTTACCTCAGACAAGTGACATTACAGTGAAGCACAGAAGGGAGATGGCTCACTGCAAAACTTGACATCTGTAATAGGATGAGACAAGGAGGAAAGTGTGTACCCGCCTATCTTTTCCAAGTCATAGTCCGCCGGAATAAAGATAGACTATAAATTGTTCGTATTAGAAAAGTGAGGAGTACTACAGATTGTCGCCATTAAAAGAGATTTATGTTTGACAAAGCTAAAGAAAACTGACACCAGCGACTTTATTCTGGAGCCTTTTCAACAATAGTCTACAGTTTCTGGGATAGAGAAGTGGAGAGACATTTGCTTGTCATTAATTTGCTCACCACTTAAATGCATTTTATTGCTAAATATGTATATGTTGATGTATAACTTGTGGATATATGTTAAAGTAAAGAAAACACCACAGGTCACAATACACTTCACATAGACACCCAGCTGATGTACGGCAAAGGGGGTGCTACAATATAAACAGTGAAATAAATCTGTAGGGGATGTCTTAGACAGCAGATATTGGGTGGGGGAGGCAAAATGCACATTTTATAGCTGTTATTGTCTGAATTGATTGTTTCTTTCTTGGCAATAGCTAAAATGTGTATAGAGGAAAAGAGAAAAGAGTTTATTTATATGTAGTAGTACACAAGGGTCCCATAAATTGTCTCTAATTTTGGATTGTTCCTCTTCTAATAGTTAAAATAAATTATTTAATCTTTATTTAAAATGTTAATTTGTTTATTAAAAAACAGCAAAATAAATACTTTGATTGTGTGTTAGGAGTAGAGATGGGCGGGTCCGGTTCTCCGAGAACCGAACCCACCCGAACTTTGGGTATCCGAGTACCGAGCTGAGCAGCTCGGTACTCTCCCGCCCGTTCCGAATCCAAATCGAGGCCGAACGTCATTGTGACGTCGTCGGATCTCGGGGCTCGGTTCTCGCGATACTTCAACTTTATAAATACACGCCTCCACAGCAATCCATCGCCATTTGACAGAGGGAGAGAGCAGGGTGTAGTCATAGGCTAATTAGAGCAGGGACAGAGAATACAATATTGTTCTTGCAATTGCTCTAACCAAAATCGCTAGTGCAGAGAGGAGGATAGAGGTTTATTATTTTTTCTTCATATTTGGCACTCCCCAGCGCTTTTGGGGTGTCCCCCATAATTGTGCATCAATATTTCTGGCTGTCAAAAGTAATTTCTGTCAGCAGTATCTACTAAATAATTTTTAGCACACCTCAGTGCTTTTGGGGTGTCCTCCCTAATTGTGCATTAATATTTCTGGCTGTCAAAAGTCATATCTGTCAGCAGTATCTACTAAATAATTTTTAGCACTCCTCAGTGCTTTTGGGGTGTCCTCCCTAATTGTGCATTAATATTTCTGGCTGTCAAAAGTCATATCTGTCAGCAGTATCTACTAAATAATTTTTAGCACTCCTCAGTGCTTTTGGGGTGTCCTCCCTATTTGTGCATTAATATTTCTGGCTGTCAAAAGTCATATCTGTCAGCAGTATCTACTAAATAATTTTTAGCACTCCTCAGTGCTTTTGGGGTGTCCTCCCTAATTGTGCATTAATATTTCTGGCTGTCAAAAGTCCTATCTGTCAGCAGTATCTACTAAATATTTTTTAGCACTCCCCAGTGCTTTGCGCTCAGAATGGATTCAAAGCAGTCCACATATGATCAGAATGAGCAACCAGGTACTGTCACCAGTTCTGATGTTAGTGTTCCCAGTACGTCATCTGGCCAAGGCGATATCAAACAACAGAGTGTTTCCAAATTAGTGCAAAAAACAAAAAACAAATTTTTTTTTACTGTATTGAAGCGAAAAAGAAGTGTAACTGAGCAAAAGTTAAGTGACAATAAAAAAAAAATTGCAAGCATGCCATTCTACACACGCAGTGGCAAAGAGAGAATGAAGCCTTCACCTTTGGCTATTAGTGGCAGATCCCAAAAAGTTACCCAGCCTACAATTGGTGCACAACTACTGTTACGCGTCAAAGCCGAGCTGCAAGATAACAGTAAGGCATTAGAGGAGAATGTTTGCTCTGATTCACAAATGACAACAATCCCTGTAGAGAGTCCATCCAACAGTGGGATGTCTAATCGTGAGCATTCTGCTGATGTGTGCCTTAATAGCCCGAGTGTAGCCGGTGATACCCAAATTGAGGATGCCACTTTGGAATTAGAAGAGGATGAGGGGGAGATTTGTGTAGGCGACGAGGGCGCTAATGATGATGTTGATGATTATGATGCAGACAGATACCAAATTGCCTTTCTCAATTTCTATTTATATTCTAGATTATATAACGGCTGAATAGTTTTCTATTTTACTCCTAGTGGAGAGAGGATCTGATGCAGACAGATACCAAACTGCCTTTGTCCATTTCAATTTTTATTGTACAGTCTATAACGGCTGAATTTATTAGTATTTTATACAAGTGGAGGGGGGCCTAGAGAGACAGAAACCAAACTGGCTTTCTCCATGTCAATTAATATTGTACAGTCTATAATGGCTGAATTTTTTTTTTTTTTTTTAAAAAGTGGAGGGGGGCCTATAGAGACAGAAAGCAAACTGTCTTTTTCCATTTCTTTACATATTTAAGTATAAGTGTAGGGTGTAATATATATCCAAAGACGATGGCTGCATTGCCAATATGCATAGATGGAGAGGAAGACAATCTGTTTTGTGTGTAGAATAAATGAAGGCCTACCAACAAAGAATTAAACTGTTTTTTTGGATGATTTATTACCTCAACAATTAGATTACTTATCTCTAAAACAGTTGGAGCACTAAATTGGGTTATTTTAGGCACAAAAACATGGATTTTCCAACAAAATAGCAAAACAAAACCAAACAAAACCAAAACCAAAACCAAAACACGCAATGGCAGTTTTGCAAAACCAAAACCAAAACCAAAACACGACGGTAATCCAGATCCAAAACCGAATCCAAAACCAAAACACGGGGGTCAGTGACCATCTCTAGTTAGGAGATCCTGGCTCTGATTATTTTTCTTTGTTTAAGGTTACTGCTTTCTCCCCTCCCCCTTTTTTTTCTCCTTACCTTTTTTTCTGCCCCCCTCTTTACGCCCTGCTCTTTCCTCCCCTTCTTGTTCCCTGGAAAAATTTGTGAAACCCATAAACTGCGTCATGTTCTTATGGTCTGTTCTCATCATATGCTGAACAATAGTTGCTTCATTGTTTTTGATTGTATGCTGTGCAATATCTATGATTAATGTACCATTCCTATAATGTTGCTGGATTGTTTTCATTTTAATGCTGTGTACTCTTGATATATTTTTGCAAAGCGACTATTTGTTTTGTCTGATGCAGTTTACAATAGAAAGTTTAAAAAACAGACAATAAAAACCCAGCGAAATAGAATTGCTACTGTGTGCAAGTGAACATATTATTGTGAAATAAAGCTAAAAAGCAATTGGTTGTTTGCACTGACAAATGTATTTTGTCAAATCAGTTCATCTTATCTTGTGAGAAGTACTACAATGTATGTAAGGTTAGGAAATATTGGTTCTTTGTTAGTAATATAATTGTATATGGATATGAATAAAATTTTTGGCTTTTTTTGTAGCGCAAGTTTCTGTTACTTCCCTTTATACAATAATGAAGTTCCTTGTATCTATATTGTAACATCAATATATTGCTATAAATGCAACAATGATTTAAATCTTCAACTTGATCTGTTACAGTTATATTAGTGTTTTGTTCACTGCCTCCTTTGTGCTCTGTTCTATCTTCAGGCTGTATGGAGCTATAAATTTAGTGAGCACCGATCTATACCCACCTAAGCTTATTGAGCTATTTTTTAACCGTAACCCATCAACATAAATTCAAAAGAATATGATTGTGTCTCTTATAAATTATTTGTTTAACTTAGTGCAAGCAGCCTAACGCCAACACTTGTTTCGCTGCATACTCTGCTTTTTCAAGGGTGATTTGTCAACTGAATCCAGGGGATAAATGTATCATGCTGAGAGTTTTCCGGCAGGTTTGAAAAGTGGAGGTGTTGCCTATAGCAACCAATCAGATTTCTGCTTTCATTTTGTAGAATGTACTAAATAAATGATAGCTAGAATCTGATTGGCTTTTCAAACCCGCCGGAAAATTCTCAGCTTGATACATTTACCCCCAGATGTTTAAATTTAAACCTTATTTATGAGAGCCGACTATGCTGATCAGGCTGCAGCCTGGGCCGCGGGGGGTGTGGGGTGTGGCGAAGGCACCGATCAAAGGCATTGGTGGTCAGTAACAGGCAGCCAATCGCTAGGCTGCCTGTTGCTGTGCAGCAGACAGGAAGCAGGAAGTCTTCACTTCCTGTCTACTGATCTGAGGAGCCACGCTGGCAAGCACAACTACAGGTAAGTGAAAGGGGGACTGCCATGCATATCTATAGGGAGGGAGAGGGGGGGGAACTGCCATGCATATCTATAGGGAGGGAGAGGGGAGGACTGCCATGCATATCTATAGGAAGGGAGAGGGGGGGGGCTGCCATGCATATCTATAGGGAGGGAAGGGGGGGGGCTGCCATGCATATCTATAGGGAGGGAGAGGGGGTGCTGTCATACAAATCTATAGGGTGGGAGATGGGGGCTGTCATACAAATCTATAGGGTGGGAGAGGGGGTGCTGCCATGCAAATCTATAGGGAGGGAGAGAGGTTGATATGTGTGAAGGAGGGCAGAGGAGGGGGGCTGATATATGTGACTGGGGGGTTTTGATGTAACGGGGGGAAATAGCTACAGAGTGGAGGTAAGGAAAATGGCTGCAGGGGGGATGGATGTAGGGTGGGAGGTAAGGAACATGGCTGCAGGGGGGGGTTAAAGACAATGGCTGAAGGGGGGCTTAAAGAAAATGGCTGCAGCGGGGGTTATGTAATTGACTGCATGGGGTATTTAAAAGTAGAGCAGCTTTGGGGAGCATAATCTCATGATTGTGTTACATTGATGCTCTCTGTGGTCTCAGCAATCACTAGAATACGAAATATTAGTGAGATGGGGCTGGTAGGGGTTTGTATTTGATTGACCACAAATATTCAGATATTGCTTATATATGCCTGTATAATGAGGTTCTTTTAGCTGGCCATAATGGAGTGTTTTGTTTGAACTAAAGGGCCTTATCATTCAGGGTTTGTTAACATTTTGCATTATAATAAATCTTTGCATTTTCAAAACAGGACGCCAGCTTTCCCGAAGCCAGCAAGAGCATAACAAAGCTGCAAGAGAGAAGAGCAAGGACAGGTAAAAGACACAATCTGTCTAAATTTGAATACTGGAGAATACACCTGAACATTCATATTCAGGAGTGTTCCTATACACCAATATATTCGGTGAGGGGGTGGGTAAGGGGCTCTGCTGCCGTATTAGCCTAGGGCGGCCAGAACCCTTAATCAGGCCCTGGAGACACTACTACCTCTGTGAGTATGTTACTGATCACTAAAACCACAGCTAGCAGCTTACTGGGCACTATTACTGTGTACTACTTACAACTGCTACTACTATTTGTTTTTGATTGACATAAACATTACTACTTAAGCTATGGTTTTGTATATTAATAGGAATTTCCTCTTCTGCTTTACATATTATTATTTTTAGCTCCTACTGCTGGCGTACTCTGCACTGCTGATGTTGTCTGGTAGTTCACATGATACCTAGTGAAGATCCTCAGTGCTAGTGACTCGCAGTAGTCGTGTGACCCCAGTTGACAGCAAACAATTTGAGTGAAAAAATTCCTTTCCTATTTCTATTCATTCTACTGATTTTTCCTCCTGATGAAGTCCATTTCTTTCACGGACGAAACGCGTTGAGGAGTTATTGAGGATTTTCATTATCCGTTTTGGATTATGCAGTATTAATATGGTGGGAGTGCCGTGGAGACCTATTTACAACTGACTGATTCCTGTCTTTACGTCTCGGAATGTATCCCAGATGAGTACCATAAAGATACCTTTTCATGCATTTTATATGAGATTTTATGTAAGTGTAATACTTACCTTTTATTATTAAACTCTGATTCATGCAGTATTACACTATTTGAGTTTTTTATTGCTTCTATGACACTGAGGTTCCAGTTTCTATGAGACAGTCCATATGGATGAGTGACGATACTGGTAGCAATTCTGCAGCGTTGGAGACACCATTCCTTTATAATTATCTACCTTAAAGTTTTACAATCTGGTACGCAGTTATATTATTATTGGTGACTCCTCTGTGGCATTGGATACAGTGTGTTTTCACGTGTGCATATTTCTAATCACCATTCTGGTCCTATTCCTGTGCTGGAGAGCTGTATAATATTCTTGAGTGTGTACCTATTTCATCATACCTTACCTTCTCTCACATTGCTACTTAAATTATTGTGGTAATACACTATGTGGCGCCGTGTTTCCTTTATTCCTTTTTAGATTTTCCAGACTTACCATCTGTTTTGGAACTGGCCGCCGCCTGTACATTGGACTTTGTGTAAATTACTTCTGTTCAGTGACTTTTTATACAGAATTGGGTTACGCGCCCCCTTGTTTATATATATATATATATATATATATATAAATATATATTCATTAATGGGATACGATATTGCTGGGACTTTATATTCGACGTATGTATCAAATGTATCCTGCAGTGTCTTGTCTGTCAGAGCGGAACAGACCTAGACCCATATTCAATAAGAGACTGTTCCGCTCATTGTTGAATACGGAAGTGCGTTTTTAAAAACAAAATGCTATTTGTGTTCATTTTGCATGTCTTAATGAATCATGCTCTCAATGTCTTTGTTAAAAGTAAAAAGGGAAGAATATAATTTAAGGTTTGATATTAGTAAGATGTAAACCTGACATGTGGTCTTTAAAGACTAACTAAACTTTTATGAGTTTTTTTTTGCTCAGTGTGCAAAATATACCCTATGGGGAAATGTATTAAAGTGTGGTTTAGTGAAACCACATATTTGGACAGATTTTTTTTCTAGCAGATCTACAAACTGCCAGATTTACTGAAGACAAAACCACTGCAAAATCACTGGAAATACCCTGTTTTACAAACCATCAAATTACAACGCACCATCCAGCTGTGTAATATAAGAATACAAAGTGTCAGATTTATCAAGCTGAAGTTTAATAAGCTGCCAGAAAAAAGAAGTAGATGTGAGAGGTGAGATTTCTTAAATTGCAGGCCATTGGCCTATGATGCATATAAAAAAGGAACCCAAACTGTGGATGTGACAAGATAGCAGCCATAGGCAATGTTGTTAATGGCATAGTTCAACTATTTGTAGTGAATGTTTTGAAGGATAGGAGGAAGAGGATCATCAGCACCAGATAAGGAGGTTGTTAAAGTCTTTAGACTCACCAAACAACCAAACCAAACAAACCTCCTGGGTGTTTATGAGCAGGTGAGACATGATTTGGAGCCTTTACCATCATGCTCAAATGTAGTGTTTGGGTAAGAATTATTATGCGCTTCACACTTTATGGCTTCATTTTGTTGAATCATACATATGCTTCACCAGCCAGGAGTGGCAAGAGCTAAGGGTAGCTTTCTATGAGCTAAAACTAAAGATGGACGGGCTCGGTTCCCCGAGAACCAAACCCGCCCGAACTTCAGGTATCCGAGTCCTGAGCAGAGTCAGCTTGGTACTCTCCTGCCAATTCAGAATTCAAAACGAGGCAAAACGTAATTGTGACGTAATCGGATCGCGGAGCTCGGTTCTCACAATGTTTCAAATGCATAAATATGAGTCTCCACAGCGATTCAGCGCCATTTGACAGTGGGAGAGAGACGGGTTAGGTCGCAGGATTAGAGCAGTTATTAGAGCAGGAAGAGAGGAGTATAGAGGAGGCATTTTTCAAAACATTACAAACTGTTTGGGGTGTCATATTCCCTCCTAAGGAAACTATTTTCTGCCTGCAGAAATTGTAATATACCAGCACAATTTCTTTCTGAATTTGCACTAAAAGTGTTGGGTGTCACATATTCCCTTGTAGTAAAAAGCTATTTTCTGATGTTGAAATTATTATATACCAGCACTATATATTTCTGAATTTGCACTACAAGTGCTTGGGGTGTGACATATTTCCATGTTCTAAAAAAATCTATTTTTTGGCATTGAAATTATTATATACCAGCACTATATATTTCTGAATTTGCACTACAAGTGTTTTGGGTGTCAGATATTCCCCTCTTTGAAAAAAATCTATTTTCTGGTGTTGAAATTATTATATACCAGCACTATATATTTCTGAATTTGCACTACAAGTACTTGGGATGTGACATATTCCCCTGTTCCAAAATGTCTATTTTCTGTTGTTGAAATTATTATATACCAGCACTATATGCTTCTGAATTTGCACTACAAGTATTCCCCTGTTCAAAAAAATCTATTTTCTGGTGCTGAAATTATTATAGACCAGCAATATATATTTCTGAATTTGCACTACAAGTGTTTTGGGTCACATTAAAATGGATTCACAGCAGTCCACATATGAGCAGGATCAGCAAGCAGCTGCTGGCAGCAGTCCTGATGGTAGTCTTCCCTGTATCTCATCTGGTAAAGCCTAAGTACATAGTCTTTTGAAGTCAGGGAAAAAAAACACACAAAAAAACACCTTTTACCATGTTGAAGAGAAAAAGAGCTGTAACTGCTGAAAAGTTATCTGCCGAGAAAAAAACAATTGCCAACATGCCATTCTCCACACGCAGTGGCAAAGAAAGAATGAGACCTTTGCCTTTCTCTATTAATGCGAGATCTAAAAATGTTACTGAGCCTAATTCTTGTAAGCAAGAGTACAAAAGTGGTGCACAACTACTGTTACGTGTGAAAGCCGAGCTGCAAGAAAACAGTAAGGCATTAGAGGAAAATGTATGCTCAGAATCAGAAATGACACCAATCCCTGAGGAGAGTCCATCCACAAGTGGTATTTGTAATTGTGACCATTCTGATAGTGTACCTGTCATGTGCAAGCTAATGTTTAGGCATAAATCTGCAAATATATGTTTGTGTATTACTTCCTAGAAATAGTGTGACCTGGTTCTCTTAGAAGCTGTTAGATCAATGGGTTTTGTGGATGTTAAACCAGACTTGCCAACTCTCCCGAAATATCCGGGAGACTCCCGCATTTTGCGAGAGTCTCCCGGGCTCCCGGGCGAGTGTGGCAATCCCCCGCATCTGGATAATTCTGCCCACTTCCTAGTGAAGTGGGCAGAATTAAGTCCCAAACGCCGCGATTCCCGGTGAATCGCGGCGTTTGGCCCCGCCCCCCGCTGTCAAATGACGCATTTTGCGTCATCACGTCATGGGGGCAGGTCCAAAATGACGTCACTTGGAGCCCCGCCCCCCCCGTCACGCCCACCTCCTCTGCAGGCTCCCGGATTTCACCAACAGAAAGTTGGTAAGTATGTGTTAAACCACACAGGGGGGTTGGTCGATAAGTATAGCACCTTATACCATTTATGGCAGGATGGCAAATGTGAATGCCTTTGAGGAGATCTCTTGCAAGACAATGAAATCTCACACATGTTTGGGAGGCCCCAGACAGGCCGACTGCAGAGACTGGGTTGTATGTTAATGACAGATTCAAGCTGAATAAGGGCACAGGAAAAGATCATATCATTTTCTCCAATATCATACATACCAGAGGCATGTGTGGTATGCAGATGAAGGGAAACTTAGGACCTGTTGTGTGAAGGTAAAATCATGTTCGTAAACCATACTGTTGAAAAGTTAGGACGGTGTAAAGAAAACTTGACTTAGAGGTATTCAAACAACAAAGTCATAAGACCCTAATTTGCATTCTCCCCTCCTGTTGGTTCTGACCTCACAGGGAAGGGGGCTGGGGGGCCCTGTAGCTGGGTTTTAAAACTGTACTGAAAATGTAACTCCTGGTTCTTCTTCTTCTGAGGGAGTTTAATTGAAGAGGTTCCATTTTTTCCTGCTCCTCCCGGCACCACAAACTTGATTCTAAGTGAGGTATCAATTCTGTGTTTTATCCTTTTTATTTTATAAGAAACAATTGCACTCTATTTGTATGTCATTTTATCATCTTTTTATCTTAAGCATTGTGGATGTATTTTCCATATTAAATTACACTTAATAAGTTCTAGTCTCTGTGTTCTTATGAATTCACGCGACAGTTTGGTCCAGACGCTACCTAATTGAAACTGTGCAAACCTTGTGGTTTAAGTGAACTCTGATTAAAGTAAATTGTGTTGGATTAATGCTAGGGAGAACCGAAGGCTTCCTAAATAAGAGTGTCAGCTCTTATCCGAAACAACCTTGGTGGTGGTAATTAGTATCGCAAAGCTAGTGTGTGGCATAGATAGGGAAGGATTTAATCATTTTAGACAGACCAGGTGGTTGTCTTTGTGGTTGACCCTGTGTCACATATGCGTCACGCAGACTCAGGTGAGTGCTGTTCGTGACAAATTGGTGGCAAGCTTGTGGGATATATTTTTAATTTTTTTTTTAAGAACTTAAGTGAATTAGGGTTGTGTGATCCCTGAGAGAGGAAATACAGACTAATTCACCAGAGACTGAACTCAATGCTTAAAACATTATAAGACATACAGCAATTGTTTCTTTCCCTCCCCTTCTCTTTTTTTTCTTATCTTTTTTTATTTGACATTAAGCGGAGGAGATGGCGGCTGCATATAAACGCTTGACAAAGGAGGCGCTGATTTCAGACTGTGAGGATGGAGGAATTCCCACCAGTGGCAAAAGCAAGGAGCAATTGATTGAAGCTCTTGTGCAGAGGGATCAGCAACTCACAGCTGTGTCCGAGGAAGAGAATAGCCAGAACTCAGAAGTGGACCTGACTGTGGGTATTCCTCAAAACCAGGGACTGTTAATTTCGGATGATTCTAATGGTTCATGTGTGGACACTGCTATGGATGTTTATTTGCAAACTGCCCTAAAATATTTGGGCCCAGCGGACATTACAACTAAAATGCAACTCATACAGCAGTTCCAGGAGAAGGAAGCTGCTGACCGTCAGGAGAGGCGTGCTGCTATGGAGGCAGCAGAGAGGCACACTGCTATGGAGGCAGCAGAGAGGCGCGCTGCTATGGAGGCAGCGGAGCGCCAAGCAGAGCGACAGGCAGAAAGAGAATCTGCCGAGCGAGAGGCAGAGAGGAGATATGAGCTGGAGCTTGCGAAGCTCAAACGCCAGCCAGAGACCAGAGATGCTGGTATTAGCAGACCCCGTCCTGAGAATTTCCCTGTATTGGAAAAAGATGGGGATTTGGATACTTTTTTGCGAGGTTTTGAAAAGACATGCAGACAGTATGGACTGGCCAAAGATCAGTGGGCACAATATTTAACCCCTGGTTTGCGAGGTAAAGCATTAGAAGCCTTTGCAGATCTTCCACCTGAGATGGACGGAAATTATGAGGCAATCAAAAGTGCCCTGTTGCAACGCTTTAACATCACCCCAGAGGCGCATAGGCAGAAATTCAGAGATTTAAAACGCAGTGCCTCTGACACATATTCAGGACTTGTGGCCCAGCTGTGTGCTTCATTCAAACAGTGGGTTGGAGGGCTACAGATCACCACCTTTGATGCTCTGCAAGACTTGATGATCCAGGAGCAGTTTCTGACTTTGTGCCCAGCTGATGTGAAGGAATGGGTAGTGGATCGTGATCCTACATCATCTGCGGAAGCAGCTAGACTGGCTGACAAGTACACTGTCACCCGGGCACCTGCAGCTAAAAGAGGAACTCTTGTGCCAGGGCAGTCGGCCTGGAAAGGGGGCCGGCCAGGAGGATCAACGCCACCCCCCTCAACGCCATCACCCACTGTTTCTTCATCTTTTGGGAGGGTTGGGGCAAAGCCTGCTGTGGGAGACACCCGCAGGTGTTTTGTGTGCAACCAGGTGGGGCACATTAGTACCGCTTGTCCAGAGAAGAAGACCAGTTCACCCTCCGCTGGGGGGGTACCTTCCCTGCAATCTTCACCAGCTGTCCTGTGTGTTGCGGGACCAGAAGGGGGCCGGAAGGACAACATACAAACAGTCACTGTGGGTGACAAGGTAACTGTGGGGTTAAGAGACACTCGTGCGGATGTTACATTAGTTCATTCAGAACTGGTAGGGTTAGAGGACTTCATTCCAGGAAAATGTATTTCTGTGAAAGGGGTTGGTGGAATTCACCTAACTGTACCTGTAGCCAAAGTTTACCTTGATTGGGGTGCTGGAAGAGGTATAAGGGATGTCGGGGTCTCAGATAATATGCCTATAGATGTGTTACTGGGGACAGATTTAGGAAGAATGTTTTCTCAGTATGTCTGTAATGACGATGTCAATGCCACCCCTGTTACTGTGTCAGAATCAACTGAAAGTACCAAAGTTTGTTCCCAGGTAGCAGGAGGTGACAAGGAAAAGGTCTGTTCAATTGCACCTGAAATGTGTAAACCAGGGTGTGACAGGGAACGAAAATGCCATATTATACCTGAAGTGTGTAATGATTTTAATGCCGCCAATGTTACAGTACCAGAACCTGCTGAGAGTAACCATGTTTTGTCCCAGGCACCAGGAGGTGACAAGGAAAGAGAATGTATTATTGTACCTAATGCGAATAATGAGGATAATGCCAATAACAGTATTGGGTTAGAATCCAAACCTGTCTTCACACTGACATCTTGTCATGGGATAGGGACAGCGGACATTGTTATTGCAGATATTGGCATTAATACTGGTGTAAATATTATGCTTACTAGAAATGGGACAGATGCCCATGTGATTACTTCTGTTGTGCTAGAGAAAGACAATGTTTCTACCCAGGTAATATGCCCAGAAGATGCTGTACAAGGTAACTGGGAGGGCGGGCAGGGTGAAGATGTATATTCTGTGCCTGAACCAGCTGCACACAGAGCTGGTGAGCATGGGGGGGAGACACCTAGTCCTGACCAACGGGAAATAGCGAGTGACAGCAATCCTTACCTTGCTGCTGGGACCTGTAGTTCGAATGTTCACCACTCAGATCTACATCTGAGTTCTGACCATTCACTTGAGTTTTCTATAGAGACAGGGGGGTCAGTGGCTAGCCCACTCTCACTTAGCCAGCCGTCTAACAGCTTAGAGGAGGTAGATGAGGGGCCCAAACTCCCTGTTACTCTACACCCCCAGATAGATGAGTCCAAGAGGGAGGGGAGCATCCTGTTCCGTAGCCCCCAAGATAAGAATTGCATAGTGTGTCCCCACCTAGAAGTGCAGTGTCAGGAATCCCAGGCCATTGTTCCCTTAGGCTTTAACTTAGAGGACATGAGAATTAGAGACAAAGTGCACACTGCAACAGGGTTGGTACATGAGAACATGACGCAGGCCCAGACAAGCCAGAAGCAGTGGTATGATCCCCCTGCCAGGATGATAGAGAGAAATTTTCATGATAATCTGTTGAAGGCTCCTAATGACAGTGATGCGTGTGCCCTGACGGTCTGTAGATTGCCAGATGAGGGGAAGAAGGACTTGCCATTGGATCTAGTAGCTGCAGCGCAAGGGATAGGACCCTTTAAGAATACAGAGGTTAGCCCACAGATATTGCCAGACCAGAAGTCCCAGCTGTCTGAGATATGTAACCCCTTTTTAACCCTTCTCCCCAGAGAACCTATTGAGACCCGGCTAACAGCTATTCCATTTGAACCAGGTGGGATCTGTGGGAGATGGCTTGGGCAATGACCTGTCAGTCAATCCCCATGCCATCTCTTAAAAAGGGAAGGTGTCATGTGCAAGCTAATGTTTAGGCATAAATCTGCAAATATATGTTTGTGTATTACTTCCTAGAAATAGTGTGACCTGGTTCTCTTAGAAGCTGTTAGATCAATGGGTTTTGTGGATGTTAAACCACACAGGGGGGTTGGTCGATAAGTATAGCACCTTATACCATTTATGGCAGGATGGCAAATGTGAATGCCTTTGAGGAGATCTCTTGCAAGACAATGAAATCTCACACATGTTTGGGAGGCCCCAGACAGGCCGACTGCAGAGACTGGGTTGTATGTTAATGACAGATTCAAGCTGAATAAGGGCACAGGAAAAGATCATATCATTTTCTCCAATATCATACATACCAGAGGCATGTGTGGTATGCAGATGAAGGGAAACTTAGGACCTGTTGTGTGAAGGTAAAATCATGTTCGTAAACCATACTGTTGAAAAGTTAGGACGGTGTAAAGAAAACTTGACTTAGAGGTATTCAAACAACAAAGTCATAAGACCCTAATTTGCATTCTCCCCTCCTGTTGGTTCTGACCTCACAGGGAAGGGGGCTGGGGGGCCCTGTAGCTGGGTTTTAAAACTGTACTGAAAATGTAACTCCTGGTTCTTCTTCTTCTGAGGGAGTTTAATTGAAGAGGTTCCATTTTTTCCTGCTCCTCCCGGCACCACAAACTTGATTCTAAGTGAGGTATCAATTCTGTGTTTTATCCTTTTTATTTTATAAGAAACAATTGCACTCTATTTGTATGTCATTTTATTATCTTTTTATCTTAAGCATTGTGGATGTATTTTCCATATTAAATTACACTTAATAAGTTCTAGTCTCTGTGTTCTTATGAATTCACGCGACAGTTTGGTCCAGACGCTACCTAATTGAAACTGTGCAAACCTTGTGGTTTAAGTGAACTCTGATTAAAGTAAATTGTGTTGGATTAATGCTAGGGAGAACCGAAGGCTTCCTAAATAAGAGTGTCAGCTCTTATCCGAAACAACCTTGGTGGTGGTAATTAGTATCGCAAAGCTAGTGTGTGGCATAGATAGGGAAGGATTTAATCATTTTAGACAGACCAGGTGGTTGCCTTTGTGGTTGACCCTGTGTCACATATGCGTCACGCAGACTCAGGTGAGTGCTGTTCGTGACAGTACCCATAAAGAAGGGCCCTTTTGGCATTTCTGCTGATGTGTGCTTGAACAGCCCGAGTGTAGCCGGTGATACACCAATTGAGGGTGACACTTTGGAATTAGAAGAGGATGAGGGGGAGATTTGTGTAGCCAACAAGGGCGCTAATGAGGATGTTGATAAGGATAAGGTTGTTTGTGTAAGTCCTGCACCAGTGCCAGCAGTGTGGCAACAGTGCCAGCAGTTCTGGCATGAAATTGCACTTTCCAAACAGAAGCAGGGATGACGCAGGTGGCAGACCACAACAGTTTGACATCTGGGCTGGTTTGAAAGATTTTACCAAAAAATGTTTGACCTTACCCATAACTCCAACCAATCCTACTATTAACATGCAAAGGATGGTGGAGGTTTATTTTCAAGAGTTAATTGATATGGAAATGTCAGACAGTCCCTTTCCATACTGGGGCATTTCTATTTTACGTACAGTCTTTGCAGGCTGCTGTTTTGTCAATTTCACTATAAGTGTATGGTGTAATCTACACCCAAACAGAAAATCTGCTGTGAGCATTTCTATTTATGGTACAGTCTTTGCAGGCTGCTTCTTTCTCTATTTAAATATAAATGTAGGGTATAAAATACAGACACCCAACTGCCTTTTTTGCTATGAATGTCAATAGCTTTTTTTTAGAACTTTGCCTGCCACCCTGGATTGTTGTGTGTAGCTGTAGAATTAAGGAGGGTTTAGCAGGGATTAAACAGTATTTTTCATTATTTGCACTAATAAGGTTTGGGAATAATATACACCCAAACAGAAAATCTGCTTTGGGCATTTCTATTTTATTGTACAGTCATTGCACGCTGCTTCTTTTTCTATTTCAATTTTAATGTCTGGGAATAATCTAGACCCAAACAGAACATCTGCTTTGGGCATTTCTATTTTATTGTACAGTCTTTGCAGGCTGCTTCTTTTTCTATTTCAATTTTAATGCCTGGGAATAATCTTGGCCCAAACAGAAAAACTGCTTTGGGCATTTCTATTTTATTGTACAGTCTTTGCAGGCTGCTTTTCCTATTTCAATGTTAATGTCTGGGAATAATCTAGACTCAAACAGAACATCTGCTTTGGGCATTTCTATTTTATTGTACAGTCTTTTGAGGCTGCTTCTTTTTCTATTTCAATTTTAATGTCCTGGAATAATGTAGACCCAAACAGAACATCTGCTTTGGGCATTTCTACTTTATTGTTGTTACGATTCCTAATAAACTCAGCAAGCAGCCACGGAAGTATAATACAAATGTCTTTATTCCAGCAAAATATATAAGCAAGGATTCAGTTCCAGGAACATGCAGGTTTTCATAAACAGGTATAACTCCCAACATAAACAGGTGTGGCATGAAGGTACACAGAAAATAACAGGTTCCACAGAATGCTAATATAGTTTGAATGCAGGGATAATAAGGGTGAGTTACCCAATTCCAGGATGTAAAAGTCTTGTCTAGGAAGCAAACAGAGTCCAGGCAAAGTAAATGTCACAAGCAAACTTGCATAGTCCGGTAATCAGGCCAAGGTCTAAGGTAAAGAGAGGTCAAGCAGTATCCAGTATTCAGGCAAGGTTCGGGGTCACAAGCAGACAAGCATAAACGGTAAACAGGCCAAGGTCACAACGGGAGATCAAATATCAGCAGAATCAAACTGGAACAGGGGGAACACAAGCAGCAGCCAGGTATACAAGGATGAACTGCCCAGAGCACAGCTTGAGGCAGGTATTTAAAGCAGTGCGAAAGGTGCAGTTCTAATTAGGCATAATACAAGGTGATTAACTCCTTCAGGCATGTAGAAAAGTTCAGGAACAGAACAGCAGCACCTCTGGTGGTATAAGGTACTGCTGCTAGATACAAATAACCGGCAGAGTTGCAACATAGCCCCCCCTTTAAGGAGCGTATTCCAGACGCTCCATACAAGCTCCCTTCAGGTTTTCCTCCTCTTCTTTTTCTTTTTATGGGATCTTCCTGAAGACACAATTGGGCTCTTCTCTAAAGGAGTACAGAGAAGACCCAATTCCTCAAAAGCAAAAAAAGAATTGGCAAGTTCCTCCACTGAGTCTCTAGCATCTTCAATGAACTCACTTTCAGAGTCTGAGTCCCAGCCAAGGGTCGGGATAGGACCTTTTATTCTATTAGAAATTGGCGATATGCCCAAAAAGCCAGTCACCAAGGTTGATGCTTGTGGATACTGAGGTGGCATAGAGAAACCCCGATCAGGTGACTTGACTGGAGATGAAAGATATTTCTGACAGACTGCATTTACAAAGTCCATGGTGTTGTGGGTAATGGGATCATCAGATCTAAGAAGGGAAAAAGCCCAAGTCTGCGGCTCCCCTCTGAAATTCATGATAATCGTACCAACTTGGTTAAATTGGTCAGAGAAATATCCTGGAAATTCTTCAAATTGCTTCATACAAACTTGAAGGACTAAAGCAAATTGTTTCAGGTCTCCATCAAAGAAGGCTGGAGGAGGGTCTGAAGATTCAGAAGAAGCTTTTAGGCGTTCAAGCTCAATAGCAGACTCTAAAGTGTTCCAAGCTTGTGCAGCAGTCTCTGGAGAGTCCCCGGCTGGGACGGCAAGTAGGGCACACTTGACGGGAAGCCTGGACTGGGCACAGCACACCGACTGGATAGCACTGTGAGATGCCTCAGAGCAGACAGCACTGTGAGATGCCTCAGAGCAGACAGCACTGTGAGATGCCTCAGAGCAGACAGCACTGTGAGATGCCTCAGAGCAGACAGCACTGTGAGATGCCTCAGAGCAGACAGCACTGTGAGATGCCTCAGAGCAGACAGCACTGTGAGATGCCTCAGAGCAGACAGCACTGTGAGATGCCTCAGAGGAGACAGCACTGTGAGATGCCTCAGAGCAGACAGCACTGTGAGATGCCTCAGAGCAGACAGCACCAAGTGGTAACTCGGGCTGAACCGCATGAACAGGCAACTCGGGCTGAACCACATGGACAGGCAACTCGGGCTGAACCGCATGGACAGGCAACTTGGGCTGAACCCCATTGACAGACAACTCGGGCTGAACCGCATGGATAGGCAACTCGGGCTGAACCACATGGACAGGCAACTCCGGCTGAACCGCATGGACAGGCAACTCGGGCTGAACCGCATGGATAGGCAACTCGGGCTGAACCGCATGGACAGGCAACTCTGGGGCGGACTTTAAGGGCAGCGCCCCCTCTTTGACAGTCTTTAAGGGCAGCGCCCCCTCTGGAGCAGACTTCAAGGGCAGCGCCCCCTCTGGAGCAGACTTTAAGGGCAGCGCCCCCTCTGGAGCTGAAGACTCGGGAGTAGAGGCAGCGGCTGAAAACTCAGGAGTAGAGGCAGCGGCTGAAGACTCGGGAGTAGAGGCAGCGGCTGAAGACTCGGGAGTAGAGGCAGCGGCTGAAGACTCGGGAGTAGGGGCAGCGGCTGAAGACTCGGGAGTAGGGGCAGCGACTGAAGACTCGGGAGTAGGGGCAGCGGCTGAAGACTCGGGAGTAGGGGCAGCGGCTGAAGACTCGGGAGTAGAGGCAGCGGCTGAAGACTCGGGAGTAGAGGCAGCGGACTCAGGAGGACTCAGGACCGGACACAGCGGACTCAGGACCGGACACAGCGGACTCAGGACCAGACACAGCGGACTCAGGACCAGACACAGCGGACTCAGGACCAGACACAGCGGACTCAGGACCAGACACAGCGGACTCAGGACCAGACACAGCGGACTCAGGACCAGACACAGCGGACTCAGGACCAGACACAGCGGACTCAGGACCAGACACAGCGGACTCAGGACCAGACACAGCGGACTCAGGACCAGACACAGCGGACTCAGGACCAGACACAGCGGACTCAGGACCAGACACAGCGGACTCAGGACCAGACACAGCGGACTCAGGACCAGACACAGCGGACTCAGGACCAGACACAGCGGACTCAGGACCAGACACAGCGGACTCAGGACCAGACACAGCGGACTCAGGACCAGACACAGCGGACTCAGGACCAGACACAGCGGACTCAGGACCAGACACAGCGGACTCAGGACCAGACACAGCGGACTCAGGACCAGACACAGCGGACTCAGGACCAGACACAGCGGACTCAGGACCAGAGGCAGAGGCTGGCACCTCGGAACAGGAGACAGAGGCTGGCACCTCGGAACAGGAGACAATTGCAGGAGACTTAGTGCTGGTGGTAGCTGGGACTGGCACCGCAGGACAGGTGGCAACTGGAACTGGCACCGCAGGACAGGCGGTAACTGGAACTGGCAGATTAGGCCCTATCCCAGGGAATGGATTAGGTTGAAGTAAAACAACAGGAGATGACGTGCAGAACAATCCAGGGTCTGGAGAGGAGCACACTGAAGGCTGCTCCATAGGATGTTGTGGTCTGCGGAGCTGACAGCCTTGTAAGAAATGTTCGCCACTGGCGCAGTAGAGGCATAGTTTACCAATCCTTCTGCGCCATCGTTCCTCCTCAGTGAGATGAGGACGCAGGTAGCTTGGTCGTTTAGAATCCCTAATGGTAGGGACCGCAGGCAGTACCATAGATGCAGCACCACTGTCAGTAAAAGTTCTGGGAAGATTCTCTGCGGTCTGCATGCTTTCACCAGAGGAGTTTGTTGCTTTAAAATCAGAATTAGTGTTAAAACGACTTAACACAGCAGCAGGAAGGATTTTAAGCAGTTCTTGGAGTAGAGTGGATACCTGTATGATTTGATAGCGGAGCTGAATAATGTCCATATGCAGTATTTGTAGTTGTGGATTAAGTAACATGGTCTCAATAGCCAAACACAGAGTTCAATACAAAAATACTAGGAATCCCGGGACTAAGCAGAGGGCGTGCAATCAGCAGGCCTAGATTGTATGGCAGTTCATCATGTACGATTCCTAGTAAACTCAGCAAGCAGCCACGGAAGTATAATACAAATGCGTTTATTCCAGCAAAATATATAAGCAAGGATTCAGTTCCAGGAACATGCAGGTTTTCATAAACAGGTATAACTCCCAACATAAACATAAACAGGTGTGGCAGGAAGGTACACAGAAAATAACAGGTTCCACAGAATGCTAATATAGTTTGAATGCAGGGATAATAAGGGTGAGTTACCCAATTCCAGGATGCAAAAGTCTTGTCCAGGAAGCAAACAGAGTCCAGGCAAAGTAAATGTCACAAGCAAACTTGCATAGTCCGGTAATCAGGCCAAGGTCTAAGGTAACGAGAGGTCAAGCAGTATCCAGTATTCAGGCAAGGTTCGGGGTCACAAGCAGACAAGCATAAACGGTAAACAGGCCAAGGTCACAACGGAAGATCAAATATCAGCCGAATCAAACTGGAACAGGGGGAACACAAGCAGCCGCCAGGTATACAAGGATGAACTGCCCAGAGCACAGCTTGAGGCAGGTATTTAAAGCAGTGCGACAGGTGCAGTTCTAATTAGGCATAATACAAGGTGATTAACTCCTTCAGGCATGTAGAAAAGTTCAGGAACAGAACAGCAGCACCTCTGGTGGTATAAGGTACTGCTGCTAGATACAAATAGCAGGCAGAGTTGTAACAATTGTACAGTCTTTGCAGGCTGCTTTTTTTTCTATTTCAATTTTAATGTCCGGGAATACTGTAGACCCAAACAGAAAATCTGCTTTGTGCATTTCTATTTTATTGTACAGACTTTGCATGCTGCTTCTTTTTCTATTTAAAGTGTAGGGTGTAATATACAGTTAGACACCCAACTGCCTTTTTTGCTATGGATTTCAATAGCTCTTTTTAATGCATTGTCTGGCACCCTGGATTGGTGAGTGTCTGATAAAAGCACACATCCCGGGGGGATGGGGGGTAGCGCTCGTTGACATTTATTAGCTGTAGAATTACCTCAGTTATCCAAGAAACAGGTGGAGCACTAAATTATGTTATTTAAAAAAAATGGCATTTTTTTAACAAATTGCAAAACAAAACCAAAATCAAAACCAAAACACGCAAGGGCGGTTTTGCCAAAACCAAAACCAAAACACGAAGGTAATCCAGATCCAAAACCAAAACCAAAACACGGGGGTCAGTGAGCATCTCTAGCTAAAACAGAACTGCCTAATGTCCTGGAAGCTATAGTGAGCTATATTGCTCACATATGGGTCTGAGACCAACATTCCACAGAGCAGAACTATATAAGTCGACTGTGATGCAAACATGCATATAATAAATGTTGTGTCTGGCTATCCTGGCTCATGCTATGATTCCTACATATGCTTCAATCATCCCTCTATGCCTAATTCGTGAGAGGTAAAATGCGGGTACATATAACCCCTAGCGGTGTGATTGAACATACCTCTGGACTATTGAGCAACAGCTTCAGATGGTGTGCTTTTTATGCCCATGCAAAGGTAGCAGATATTGTGGTGGCTTGCTGTCTACTGTCTACATCACAATATGGCTTTATATTAAATAGCAGTAGATAGCAAAGAAGTAGGAGTGCACCTATCTGCTGATTTGCATAATACAAAGAGGGAAGGCACATCAGATCAAGATTAATTGAAAACCATTTCACATGTAAAGTGAAAATTCACTTGTTAACCAAGCTTTAATGAAAAAAATATTCAACATATTTTCTTATTTTAGGGAATGGTTCATTTGTGAGGAGGCAATTGTGGCCTCTAGCTCTACAACCCTTTTCATGGTTTGTGTAGGGCAAAATAGTCAGCTCTACTGAAACATTGCCTAATTAAAGTTAGAGGAAATAAATTACTCTCTTTAATAGTCTTTTGAATCCAAACAACATTAATAGTGTATAAACCATTTTTAAATTAAATGGACCATCACATTGTTCAGTTAAACTGAACGGGAATAAAGATGAATTTGTAATGTTGTACATTAAATGTTTAGTATTAACAATGCTTTATAGCAAATAAATACTGAAAAAATGTTGAGTTGAGCTCCCTGACTGAGGCTGTTACTGTCAAATAATATATTGCCATGGTCATCAGTGTGAACTTATCAATCCTCTCCATGGCAGTTGTATGCCTATTGTGGACTGTTTTATGGATACTTTATTAAACCTGAAATGTTATCAGGTTCAACTGCTGAGTGTGGGTATTCATACATTGTGTTTGGGTGTTTTTGAGTTGTAGAGGTTTCTACTGTACGGAATGCCTTTCAAGTTGGTGGAATGGTCTTGTAAAGGAAATTTAGAAGTGGTGGTCTGTTAGTTTAGAAGTAGTGGTGTGGTAAAATTTAGGTGAATAGAATGTGATAGTATTACAATGAAGGCAGTAGGAGAAGTGACCACTGTATACCAGCCCACTTCAGCCATCAGTGTAAGTATCTAAAAATTAAGAACAACATATCTAAACATTTGATTTTTACAGTAAATAAGATTAGAATAATAACAGTATTGAGATTTTATTTTCTAATAGTGGTGGTCCTTGTCTTTGTGAATGATCTGTCAATTTATAAATTTATGAATATGACCTATGTTTATACTGTGAATTAAAAACATGTTATAAACCTGACATTTTCAAATACTTAGCTTGCCAGTCTGTTTGCATTGATTTGGACACATTTTGGGATAGTAAATCTGGTGGGTTGAAGGTCATATTTGTGCATGCAATTTATAAACTGCCCAAAAAATTCAAAAAGATTCTTTTTTGCAAAATGACTCTGTCCTAGTTCTATATGTATCCTTACCTATCTGAAACTTCTGCCAATGTTCGTTGACCGGTTGTACTAAATACTCTTTTGTCGCCCCCAATTCTCTCTCACAAACCTGATGAGATTTTCACACTGCTATGTTCAGAAATGATGGCTCCGACAAATGTTACAACATCTTTCCAGA
This sequence comes from Mixophyes fleayi, assembly GCF_038048845.1. Classification (NCBI taxonomy): domain Eukaryota; kingdom Metazoa; phylum Chordata; class Amphibia; order Anura; family Limnodynastidae; genus Mixophyes; species Mixophyes fleayi. The sequence continues at coordinate 80,666,140 of NC_134408.1, forward strand.
TGTCACTTTATAATTGGGAATAAACTTTTTGATCAGTCAGTAAAATAAATGAACATGTGAAATATAGGAAATATTTAACTGAAAACATTTAAATTATACAATGGAACACTACTTTGTGAATTAAAATCAAGTTCCTATCCTAGCTCTGAGAATTCTGAACAATAAGGTCCTGCTCAAAGCAAAACATGTTTCTTCAGCAGGAACAGGTTAGGTTATTAAGCTGACATGTGTCACTTTCAGGCACTTATCTAGGCACTGAGTGCTTTCTTAAATTGCCTGTTATGTTCTATTAATACATTATGTCATTTAGAGTTCAGTATGTATTTTTAGAAGCAACTTTTGAACAAACAAATATTAAATGCTTGGAAAGAAAACGGTAAGACTAATTAAAGGGAAATTAAACATTAAAATGTAAGTAATATTGTTGATAAAAAAAATTAAAAAATACAGTTTTAAAATAAAAAATTACACAATGTTACAAACCTTCAAGAGCATATGCCAGACAAGGTGTTTAGTGACTTGCAATGATTATCTATTGGCACCTTTAATTTCCCTACTGAAATATAAAGGGTATAATCTTACCTGGTTTACTTTTACAGTTCTAAGTTTTGTATATGTACAGTTGTAGAAAATTATCTATACAGTATGTGCTAAAGGTCCTCAACACTTTGCTTGCAGACTTACTCAAATTCTAAACACTAAGCCCTATGGTATGAAGAACAGTGCAAGTGTGGAGCAGCAGGGACAGCAGGGTTACCCATGGGTGAAAAGGGATAGAACTAAACACAAAATAATAAATATTATTAAATCAGAGTGTTTATAGATGGACCCAAATCAAAAAAGAATAATTAGGTAAAGACGTTTACAATGTATGGATTAGCATACACTTCTAGAAAACAGTTTGGCTTAATATTAATAATTAGTGACTTGAGAAGTGGTATGAACATTAAAGAAATAGGATAGCAAGCAGGGACTTTTTGAGTAGATATTTTATGAGATCAAGGAAGGCCAAGGCAGCATATTCCTCTCAGCTATAACATATCAACATATTATACAGGTTTACACCCTCTCAAAGTCATTGCCAGATATAAAAAAATTCTATTGTGGGCAATCCTGGCTTGTTTACTGCCTAATCTCACAACCTTTCCCTCTATCATCTCTAATTCTCAGCTTGCATATCCTAAGAACTAGCTGATTGATTTAACAAGCTTTTACAAACTTCAGGTTCTTTGTGTTGCTTGCGTTTCATGATGTCTCCTAACTGCAGACAATAAGGTTGTATCTCACATTATCATATGATAAAAGTATTTAACATGGATGATACAATCAGTTGACATTCCACTCTGTACAGATTAAAAGGGAGTTATAAAAGTAAGGTTTTTTTTGGCAGTACTTTGACATATGATCAATTTGACCAATAATAAAATATTTTTTTCCAGAATGTTGCTTTTATATAGTACATATAATTATAAATTACACCGAGAACTAGGGACGGGTTGTACTTTCCTAATGTAAGCAGCTACATATCACACCACCTACATTGAAAGGCACTGCTCACCTACACATCAAAAACTTCCTTTCCCAGTGACAACCAAAGCATATATCATTTGTCCATTCAACAATCTTTGTTTAATGTAAATTCTAAAATAAAACGAATAATAAAACTGTTTGCTCCAAATCCAATCAAGAAAAAGCAATAATAAAACACAAATTGCTGTAACAACAATTTGAACTGAGAAATATTGTAATTGGAATAAAAATTAAAAATATAGTAATCATCCTAGTATCTACTAGTACTCAACTGAAATATTAATTGATCTATATTTACATATAACATATAATTGCATAGAATGAAAATAAAAAATCCCACATATTTAAAACATTAATGTTGCAGTCTTGATTGGATGACTGTTCAGAAAAGTTCAAAAGGTGATCCTTATTTTCCAGATCTTGCTGCCTGCTGTTTGCAAGTCCAACACATTACATAGAAAATTATCCACAGACAAGAAAAAAGTGTATTTGTATTGTCTTCTTTTCTCGGGCACCATGACTGTGGATAATATTCTACCTAGTGTAAACATGTGTAGTAGAATTTTTTGTTTTAAGTGTGTTTGAACAGGACCAGACTACCATTTTGGTTAATCTTTATCTTATAGTATATGGGGTAATATCTGCGCAAACAACCAGTATAGATAGGAGATGGCTGCCAAAAACGGGGACACTGTAAAGGGGGGGACCCCTCCCCCTGGTTGTATTATAGAGAACCACAAGAAAAGACTTGGGGTTATCCCCAGGCGCCCTGTAGTAATGGGACAATCAAGGAATATGTATTAGGTGTTTAATGTGATCAAAACCTGATCGCAGAGATGAAATAAAGATGTGTATTGCATCTCATAATGTTGAAATCACACTGATAATAAAACAACAAGCACATATCAATCATGCTGACATATGGAATGCTGAATGGAAACCCATTCCGCTCAATAAGATTTGTTGGCAGCAATGGTTGCAAAATCCAATATACTGGTGCAGTCACCATAAAAACAAGGCCCCAAACAATTGTGGGTGATATAGTCACATGTGCTGCATAGAGTTTCCGTGCTGATTGCACAATAAACAGTCAAATAGTAAAATGGATATGAAAGTCAATGTATAATGATATTGTGATAGCAGCTCCGGTACATCACAGGAGGGGAAAAGAGATGGTAGACTCACCCCGCTCTTAGAGGATCCACTTCTCAGATGTCCATTCGGGGAAGCCGCTGTAGAAGTCTTGTTCCACGCTGCTTAGCATCCAGCTACCAAGTGAAAGTCCGTAGTTCGCGCATGCGCATGCGGTGATGTGTGTCCGGTCCGTGCAGCCGGCTTAAGAGTGTAAAATTGCAGATGCTGATAAATGTTGGTTAATCCGTTTGGGATCGATAACCAATAAAAGGTTCTTCCTGTGATTTATAACATTCTTTGTCCCCCATAAGGAACAGTATGTACACTTATACAGATTCAGTATAAACTGCTGTAACCTGTATAGCCTTAATTGGCACATCTGGTCATAAAATGGCTTTTATTGGTCCATCCGTTTTTAAACAACTACAAAAGGAGGCATAGTGGCCCTAGCCCCCTACACATCCCTGAGGAAGCCCATCACTGGGCGAAACGCATAGGTTATCGATCCCAAACGGATTAACCAACATTTATCAGCATCTGCAATTTTACACTCTCAAGCTGGCTGCACGGACCGGACACACATCACCGCATGCGCATGCGCGAACTACGGACTTTCAGTTGGCAGCTGGATGCTAAGCAGCGTGGAACAAGACTTCTACAGCGGCTTCCCCGAACGGACATCTGAGAAGTGGATCCACTAGGAGCGGGGTGAGTCTACCATCTCTTTTCCCCTCCTGTGATGTACCGGAGCTGCTATCACAATATCATTATACATTGACTTTCATATCCATTTTACTATTTGACTGTTTATTGTGCAATCAACACGGAAACTCTATGCAGCACATGTGACTATATCACCCACAATTGTTTGGGGCCTTGTTTTTATGGTGACTGCACCAGTATATTGGATTTTGCAACCATTGCTGCCAACAAATCTTATTGAGCAGAATGGGTTTCCGTTCAGCATTCCATATGTCAGCATGATTGATATGTGCTTGTTGTTTTATTATCAGTGTGATTTCAACATTGTGAGATGCAATACACATCTTTATTTCATCTCTGTGATCAGGTTTTGATCACATTAAACACCTAATACATATTCCTTGATTGTCCCATTACTACAGGCGCCTGGGGATAACCCCAAGTCTTTTCTTGTGGTTCTCTATAATCTTTATCTTATGCTTGTTCAGATGTCCTAAATATTGAAGTGGCCATGAGTATAACAACCTATAGCACATCAACCATCTGAATATTCCCAGCAGCATAAATTATTTCAGGAAATGGGTGTGGCCAGTGACCTACTGATATGATTAAGTCAGTTAAGATAGTGCTGCATTTTTACAGGGGCTGTTTCACAATATGAAGAGGTAAATGAAGGCAATTGGGAAGCCACAGACTAAGAGTTTGATAGTGGAAGGAGCAGGATTATCCAGCAGCACCGAGTGTTAATGTGAAGCATCTATAAAACCAATGCATATAATACTATATTAAACAGAATGCCTAATGTGTCTTGATTCTTGAGACAATTTATGAGTTATGGGGCAAAATCAAATGTTGGAGACAGATGCGTTACAATTGGGGATGCAGGAGCTGTTGCAGCTACAGGGCCCAGAGGTGAGGGGCCTAAGTCCCCCAGTCCCCCAATGCCCCTTCTTTGCTATTTCTATTTTGAAACCTCTTCTGATCTTTAATGAGCATTCACCGGATCAGGCATGCTCAGAAGAGGCACCCCACTCTACTCTATTGAGAGGACCTGTGAGTCAAGTACAGCATTGTGGGCCCCTGCCCAAATTTGATATGGGCTTCCGGGATTGGTTAAATATTATAAAATCAAAATATTCTAAATCCAAATGTATAGTGAGCAAGACCTTCATTCTGCTTTTACCTATACAAATGATTTGAGAGTTCCCTGTATGTGTTTCAATATGAAGTTATATTTGATTACCTTAACTAGAGTTAGATATTAAAGTAAATGGGTGGTTCTGCTGTTAAATTATTAAAGTAACCTTTGGCCTCTTGGCTGGATGTGGCCCTTCATTTTGGGGCCCCCATTCTCCCCGGCAACCTCCAAAGATTCCATTGTATGATATATTTTTAAAGGGCCTTTTATATTTAACTCTTGTAAGTCCTTGAACAACACTATTGTACTATAGATTAGATTAATGGATGTAATTGGTAAAATTAGGAAAAAGTTGATGGAGTCATTTTGGTAATGACTTAATGGGGGGTATTCAATTGTTGCTTCGGGCACCGCCGGAACGAGCGCGTTAAAACTATTACTGTTTATACGGTAATATTGCGCGTAACTACCGTACATACGGTAATTTACTCGCTCAATTTCAGCTCGCCGCTCAGGGAGCGGCGAGCTGAAATTGAGCGAGTAATTACTGTATAAACGGTAATAGTTTTAACGCGCTCATTCCGGCGGCACCGGGAGCAACAATTGAATACCCCTAAATGAGTATGTTAGGACATGATGCCTTTCTGCACTAAGTCCCTACAGGTGCAGTTCTGCGTTTTACCCACTAGTGGCTGCTATGTGGATTCTGTGTCTTCACTCAGCTGCTAAGTGTTATCTTGATCACCAGACCATAAAGACTGACCCGTGGCAATTATTCCTTGCTGGTTCATTGTATGTGTTGCAGCTCTAGTTCATTGTGATGTGTTACAGCTCTGGATCATTCTGCTCTTATATTGCTGTTTCTGCTTACCTGGATTTTGGACTCTGACTTCACTCTGACTTCACTCTGCATCTCTGGACCCTGGCAAGTTTAAAAGACTTTGTTTTCAATATTATTCCTGGATATTTTGTTTCATGCCTTGCCTGGCCCTTCCGCCACTGAGATCCAACCCTGCCTGTATTTACAATAAATAATTAAGTTTACAATCATCACTGTTTCTGTGCAATAATATTGTGGAATATACCTGAGAGCCGTGACAGAATGAACCAGCCCAACCTCATGGATCTCGCTGGGGCCACACCTGTTTCAGCTTTTTCAGACTCTTCTATGTTACAGGCATTACAAATGGACATAATCCTGCTACTCTCCCAGCTGGCTAAATTTTCTACCTTGCTTATGGACCCACTCAGGAGGCTTTCAGACTCTGTCTCTTCTAATGCAGAAGCAAGTGATTTGTCTACACCAACCCTCTCTGCTGTGGAATCTGTGTAAGCAGCACCTTGTAATTGTGCTCCTACAAATTTGCCATTTACTAAGAACAATGGTTTAACTAATTCCCGGTTTACAGGTGGTCCACGCCCCCATCTCTCCGAAGAGGAGCAGTGGCACAGAATAACAAACAAATTGTGTCTGTACTGTGCCAGCAAAGAGCACTTCTTACAGGACTGTCCTATCCATAGACCACGTCAGCCTACTGATCCTTACCCTGTTGTTTCCTCTCTGCATTCCAAATTTGTTTATGTTCCACCATTTATTCCTGCCTCCAGTGTCAAGCTTCCAGCTCCTGACTCCAGTGCCAAGCTTCCAGCTCCTGCCTCCAGTGCCAAGCTTCCAGCTCCTGCCTCCTGTCCTGAGGTGTCAGCCTCTGCCTCCTGTCCTGAGGTGCCAGCCTCTGCCTCCTGTCCTGAGGTGCCAGCCTCTGCCTCCTGTCCTGAGGTGCCAGCCTCTGCCTCCTGTCCTGAGGTGCCAGCCTCTGCCTCCTGTCCTGAGGTGCCAGCCTCTGCCTCCTGTCTTGAGGTGCCAGCCTCTGCCTCCTGTCCTGAGGTGCCAGCTCCTGTTTCCAGTGCCAACCTTCCAGCTCCTGTTTCAGTGCCAAGCTTCCAGCCTCTGTTTCCAGTCCCGAGATACTATCTGCTTCATAGAGGGCGCTACCCTTTCAGTCCGCTCCAAAGACATTATTGAAGGTCCAGCAGAGTTGCCAGTTTATGCGGTCCAGTCCGAGTTGCCAGTCTATGTGGTCCAGCCCGAGTTGCCAGTCTATGCGGTCCAGCCCGAGTTGCCAGTCAGTGCGGTCCAGCCCGAGTTGCCAGTCAGTGCGGTCCAGCCCGAGTTGCCAGTCTATGCGGTCCAGCCCAAGTTGCCAGCTTATGTGGTCCAGCCCGAGTTGCCAGTCTATGCGGTCCAGCCCGAGTTGTCAGTCCATGCAGTCCAGCCCGAGTTGCCAGTCAGTGCGGTCCAGCCCGAGTTGCCAGTCAGTGCGGTCCAGCCCGAGTTGCCAGTCCATGCGGTCCAGCCTGAGTTGCCAGTCTATGCGGTCCAGCCCAAGTTGCCAGTCAGTGCGGTCCAGCCCGAGTTTTTACTCAGTGCTGCCGCGTCCGGGGCTCCTCACACTGCTGCCGCCTCTGGGGCTCCTCTCAGTGCTGCCGCATCCGAGGCTCCTCACAGTGCTTCCGAGGCTCCTCCTACCGCTGTCCAGTTCAAGCTGTGTGCCTAGTCCGGGCCTTCAGATATATGTGCTTAACCCGAGTTCCCTGAGTTGTGTGCCCAGTCCGGGCCTTCAGATGAATGTGCTCAATCTGAGCTCCCTGAGTTGTGTGCCCAGTCCGAGGTAACAGTTGCTAACCCACAGCCAAAATCTTCAGAGTGCCCAGCCATAGACTCCTGTGCTATAATTGCCAAGACTACTGCCTGTAACCTTCCCATGTTTCAGCCTCTGCCTTTTGATGGGGACCTAGATCAATTTTGTGCTCTTACACGGCAGTGTTTCAATCATTTTCGTTTCAATCCTACTTATTATGCCAAAAGCTTTAATCAAGTAGCTACCATACTAATGGGTTTTAAAGGAAAGGCTCTGGAGTGGGCGCGGTCCTTGATAGAATCTGATCACCCCATTCTCTATCATACTAGTATCTTCATCGGTGCAGTGGCAAAGAAATTTGGGCCACCCTCTCTTTTTGACCCAGCCTCTGATACCATAGAAGCTTCTATGTCTTCACCGGAACCAACATTATCTCTAGTGCAAGCTCCAGCATTTGACGATATTCCAGCTCCTGAAGCAGCTATATGCTCAGCTCCGGTTGGGAGGCCTGTATCTGAAAAGAAAATGCATCGCTCTAAAGCCCGCAAGGAGAAAAAAATCTGCTTTCTAGGCTGGAGAGGAAAAGAAAAAGCATCTGGAATCCGCTTTGTTTAGGAGGGGTGTACTGTTAGGGCCTGATGCCTTTCTGCACTAAGTCCCTACAGGTGCAGTTCTGCGTTTTACCCACTAGTGGCTGCTATGTGGATTCTGTGTCTTCACTCAGCTGCAAAGTGTTATCTTGATCACCAGACCATAAAGACTGACCCGTGGCAATCATTCCTTGCTGGTTCATTGTATGTGTTGCAGCTCTAGTTCATTGTGATGTGTTACAGCTCTGGATCATTCTGCTCTTATATTGCTGTTTCTGCTTACCTGGATTTTGGACTCTGACTTCACTCTGACTTCACTCTGCATCTCTGGACCCTGCCAAGTTTAAAAGACTTTGTTTTCAATATTATTCCTGGACATTTTGTTTCATGCCTTGCCTGGCCTTCAGCCACTGAGATCCAACCCTGCCTGTATTTACAATAAATAATTAAGTTTACAATCATCACTGTTTCTGTGCAATAATATTGTGGAATATACCTGAGAGCCGTGACAGAGTATATGGTACCTCCAAGATTTAATTAAACATTACCTTAAGTCAGCAATGTATTTGCATGATGGTCTGCAAGATTACAGTAATTTGCTTAATGCAGCTGCGATACTCATCATGCTGAAATTGAATAACACTTGATGTGTATAGTCAGCTTAAGCTCTTAATATTATTTACTAAGAAAAAGCACAGGAGTCTTTATCATTTATTTATAATTACCATTTTGCTATCCAATTACTAAGAACATTACTCAGCAAATCTCCTTGCTCTCTGAGAAATGTTTAATGGATTGCTGCTACAAACAATTTACTTATATTTACAGTATATTAATGCTCACACCTTTGATCCTATTACTTGTCCTGCCTTATCCATCTGGCTACATTCAGAAGTGCATAGACATACTTTTCTATGCATGAAATTAATTATTAAAACAAATATGATGCGAGGGGGCGTGGCCTGGCAGCCAAAATGGACGGTCACACTTTCTAACGTCTCCTGCCACAACAAGAAGGAAAGCGCTTAAATTTTGTCTCTGACAAAGCTAATCTGACCAAAAGCCGCTCATCCGGTCTTGGGACACCAAGGGCTTCTGCCCGACACCTTTATCGGGACACCACACTAGTCCCGCTGCCCGCACTTAACTCACCGCTGCTTTTGGCGCGAACCGCGCAACTCTCATTGACCCTGCAGCTCGCAATGGCGGTGCGGCTGTAACCGCCGACGGAACACACACACAGTGCCAGCAACGTTTCCCCTTTGATACACCAGCTGGGGCTGGAGCACAGTAGTGCCCGCTAAGTGCTCTTATCCCCCACTCACTGACCGAGGGCCCTCCGTGAACGGCATCACCACCCCCCCCTCTCCCGCTCTTACCCCCGCAGCTGAGATGCAACTGAGACCCTCACCAGCAGCCCTGTGCTAGTGCTGACACCAGGGGGACATTCAGGCAGCTTACTGACAGCAGCGCTTAAGACACGGTCACCACCAGCAACAACTCACCTGATTTGTCAGTCGGTGTCCGGCAGAACAGCCCGACGTTTCACTGCTGGCTCCCTTCAGTAGATCTCCGTCTTGACTGGGCTGGGACTCCCTCCTGCGTGAAATTCTGGCTGTTCCGTGCAGTGAACTGTGAGTCAACAACCTGATTGCACAGACTAGATCGAATACAAACTTCCAGTGTGGGAAACTACTGCCACCCTGTGGCCGTTCAAGCAAACTACACCGTCCTTATATCCTAATATATTTTCAACTGTATTATTAATAACAGTTACATGCTGGTGTGCTAAGTATTGCTGCTACATCTCAGCAGTCAGAAATCCGATGTAAACCCTCATCTGGTCTCGGAGCCTGAGGGGTCAACTGCTGCCCCATTGTGTCGTTTCTGTGCCACTACACCTGTAACATAAAATCAACCTCCCCCATTGGAGACTACAGTTTCTACGTGCACCCAAATATATTGACTGTCCTTGTGAGATCTAATCCTGACGGATGTGGTGACCAGTCGTATCCTCAGAGTGCCCTCTTGGAGTCAAAACCCATACGAGCAAAACGCTCTCTACCATTATTATTGCCCGTGACCGGTTGATTATTATTCGAAACCAGCCTTTCAAGTGCCTTGATTCGTCTGTTCATCATTACACCCACGGCTAGTATGTGAACCTTACTATGCTGCCCGATCCCGGGTAGGACCCCTCTCAACTGAACCGAGTTCGGTGTGCACCCTCCTTTCCCTCTCCCTCTCTTTACCTGACCTTGGCCTTGTTATCCCATCCAACGGCCAGATCGGCTCGCCTGAGGGCACCATGGCTTCCAAACCAAAGAAAGTGACAGCAGGAACCTCTGCAAATTTCTTTGGATCAAAAGCGAAGCCCCCCTCTCCACAAGCTGATCGCCAGGGGGCGTCGGGATCTTCATCGTCTGAAGTTGAACTTGACCCTCAGATTCAAGCGGTAATGACCAGTCTCTTGGAGGGGGTGAAAACTACTTTCTATCAGGAAATGACAAAAGTGGTCAGCGAGCTCAGAACAGAGTTGAACGCGCTGGGAACCACAGGACAGACGCCCTAGAATCAAAAACTGACGACATTTGCCGATCCAACTCTGCAACTGATAAGGAACTCTCCCGCCTCCGTGACGAAGTTGAAATCTTGAAAGAGAAGCAAGAGGATTCTGAGAACCGATCTCGCCGTAATAATGTCCGCATCAGAAATGTGCCTGAGGAAATCGGTAACACAGACCTTCAAGCCTTCCTCATGGCCCTCTTTCTTCACCTCCTCCTGGACATCTCTGAGACTGACTGTCTTTTGGATCGGGCTCACCGTGCCCTGAGAGCCAAACCCCCAAACAGCCAACCTCCTCGGGATATCATTGTCTGTCTACATTATTTCCGGACCAGAGATCGTATTCTTTCCGCTACCAGGGACCGACCAGTAATTACATTTCGGGACATGGACATCCAGCTATTCCAGGACTTGGCTCCTTCCACGATACAAAAGCGGAGGGATCTTCAGCCAGTCACTAGGATTCTTCGACAACACAACCTCCGCTACCGCTGGTGCTTCCCTTTCCAGCTTCAAGTATTTGCTGACAACTCCTCCCACTTTGTCAAATCGCTGGAACAGGGTCAGAGCCTCTTGGATAAGCTAAGCATTCTTCCCGAGCCGTCAGCCCCTCAGGCTACTCGTTCCCAGACCCAGCGCCCGGTGCTTCCTCAGCCTGATTGGTCCCGGTCTTCGAGACGACGTCCGCGGGATGCAGATCCTCCCTGATTTGTTTATTGTTGCACTAATGGTCCTATCTGTGTCTGTTTTTGTTTTCTTCCTGTTTTAACTCTCCCTTGTTTTTAGGGGGACTTTCATCGTCAGTTGGTAGCGGTTACTACCCTACACTCTCAAGTAGTTTACATAATATGTTTTATTGCTTTTTGTTTTGGTGGTTGCTCTTTTTCTTGTTTCTACCAATAGTTCTATTGCTGGCCTCCAGACCCCTCACGCTTCTTCTCATTATGTAATATTATGGCTGTTTGTAATGTGGCCTTTTCCCTGCTGTTGGAAGGGGGAGCAGCTTGCCTTTCCCGTGTCCCTTCCTCCTCCCTCTCCCCTCTTTCCTACCCTCCCTTCCCTCCCCCCTCTACTTCCCTAACCCCCCCTTTTTTTTTTTCTTCCTTAAACTGTTATAAATATTTACTGTACAAGTTTTATTTACCTTGCACACCGTTCCATGGTTTGATTTTGAATTTTTCAATTAATGTACTCTATTTGTGGGTCTCCCGAGGCTCTGGCGGCTGTCGATGCCGTGCGAGCCTAAGGACCACCCCCCCGTGCACCCTTTGACATTGTTAATTTTACTGCGCTCTAGCTTATAATAATGTCTTTGAATCCGCTTAGGATTCCTTTTACTCAGGGTTTTCGCCCAATTGGGCTTCTTCTTTTTCTATCTCTTTTCTCTTCTTCTTGTGACTTTGATCCACTCTCTAATTGGCTCTTCAAACTTCTGTTCCACCCACAAACTAACAGGTTTTGTTCCCTATCTAACTGTTTAGACCTATTTCCAGACTTTGGCTCCTCGCGACTGCCATGGCTTTGAAGATTTTTTCCGTCAACGTGAATGGCCTCAACTCTCCTCATAAACGTACGATTCTCTTGGGTGCCTGTAGGAGAGAAAACGCAGACATTGTTCTTCTTCAGGAGACTCATCTCACAGGTGTCCATACTCGGCTCCAGGGTAAGCAATTTTCCCAGACCTTCTTTGCCTCTGCAGACTGCAAGAAACGGGGCGTTGCTGTTTTAATCCATAGTAAAGTCCCCTTTCTTCACTCCAAGACCCATGCTGACCCAGAAGGCCGATTTCTTTTGGTGAGCGGCACTCTCCGGTCTACTCCCGTCACTCTGGTCTCAGTTTATGCCCCGAATCAGAGGCAAAAGCCTTTCTTTACAAAGCTCTTTAAGCAAATTGAGCGGTTGGCGCAGGGCCATGTTACCATGGGAGGTGACTTTAACGTTACTCTCGACCCGGCTCTCGATAGGTCTCCCCCCTCCTCTCCTCGGCGGGGTATTTCCTCCTCCTCTGAATCCGCCACCTTGTCCACACTCCTTATACACCATCATTTATATGACTCCTGGAGACTATGTAACTCAGACGCCAAGGATTATACTCACTTCTCAGCCCCACATCAACTATACACGCGCATAGATATGTTACACATCTCACACTCACTCACTCATCATGTGACGCGGGCAGACATTACCCCCCTCTCTTGGACAGACCATTCGGGTGTTTCCCTCGTACTAGATCTCCTCAAACCGCCCCCCCAGCGCAGTAGATGGCGCCTAGACGACGCACTTTTACTTAATAGATCTATCTGCCTAGACATTAAGACCTCCATTACCAATTACTTTCAGGAAAATTCAACCCCTGATGTTGCCCCCGGAATTGTTTGGGAGGCTCACAAGGCTACCATCCGAGGCCAATTAATTAGTCAATCAGCTGCAGCTAGAAAGAAAGCAGCTGAGGAAATCTTATCCCTGGAAAGTGGGTTAGCTTCACTCCTTACTCAGCATCAAACTCACCACGACCCGACCCTACTTCCCAAGATTGCGTCAATGAAGGGCCAACTAAATACCATCCTCTCCCGTAGAGCAGCTGTCACGATGCAGAAGCTCCAACAACGGTATTATGATAAGGCGGATAAAGCTGATTCCGTATTAGCTAGAAAGCTCCGGAAAAAAATAGCCTTGCAACATATTGATAAAATTCGACAGTCTCCTTCTGGAGATGTAACTTATGACCCAACAGGGATAGTTAGAGAATTCAGGGACTTCTATTCTTCCCTCTATAACCTCGATGCTCCCTCCCCTCGTCGGGACCCCCAGCCTCCCACCCTGTCCGATTACCTTTTATCTACACCCATCCCTAAAATTACTACCACACAACAATCTGTCTTGAATGAAGACATTACTCTATCGGAGGTATTGACAGCAGTTAAGTCCCTGAAATCCTCCTCAGCTCCCGGCCCGGACGGCCTCACCCCCCAGTACTATAAAAAGTTTGCCTCGGTCCTCGGTCCTCACCTGACAAAATTTTTCAATGAAGTGCTAGGGGGGGCTCCCTTCGACTCCGCCACCACCAGGGCTAATATAATTGTAATTCCCAAACCGGGAAAAGACCCCTCTCTTTGCGCTAGTTACAGGCCCATCTCGTTACTAAATGTTGACCTAAAATTATTTGCAAAAATCTTGGCCTCTAGGTTGAATCCACTCCTTCCAGCCCTCATCCATCCTGACCAGGTGAGCTTTATTCCAGGGCGCCAAGCCTCCGATAATACCAGAAGGATTATTGATCTAATCCACACGATAAACAATGATAATCTATCCTCTCTCGTCATGGCGCTCGACGCCGAAAAGGCGTTCGATCGCATCTCCTGGTCATTTATGGAGGGTGTGCTTCGAGCAGTGGGATTCACAGACAAATTCCTGACAGGTATTTTGGCCCTCTACCGATCTCCGTCAGCTACTGTTTCCGCTAATGGTCTGACCTCGATGCCCTTTTTGATCACGAACGGCACTCGTCAAGGATGCCCCCTCTTCCCACTGATATTTGCTCTAGTCATCGAGCCATTAGCCGCCAGAATTCGTAACAATCATAAGATATCTGGCATACAGGTGGGCCCCTCTACCCATAAGATTGCCCTATATGCAGACGATGTTCTGCTCACTATCACTAATCCCAAAACGTCGGTACCCCCCCTCCTAGAGGAACTAGATCTCTATGGCTATTTCTCGGGCTACAAGATCAATCCAGATAAGACGGAGGTTCTAGACTTTAATATATCAGCTACAGACAAGTTATTATTAGAACGCTCCTTCCCTTTTCACTGGGGTCGCCGCAAAATTAAATACTTGGGTGTTTCCATCACAAAGCACTATCGACATCTATTTCAAGCCAATTTTCCTCACCTACTCGATCAAATCAAAATAGACCTTACATCGTGGTCACAGCTCTATATCTCCTGGCTTGGACGCATTAATGCCGTCAAAATGAATATCCTCCCTAGGCTGCTCTACTTCTTTCAGACTCTCCCCATCCGCATACCGCCATATGTTTTTAAATTCCTACAATTCCATCTCTCCAGATTTGTCTGGTCGGGCAGACGACCCCGGGTCCGACTTAAGGTTCTTCAGAGGTCCCCGCGGGGGGGAGGTCTGGGGATTCCTGATTTTCAAAGATACTACCTCTCCGCTCAACTTGCTCAGTGTGTCCTATCGTCTGGTCGGACGGAAGCCAGAGTTTGGTCTAAAATTGAGGCAGAGGGTCTGGGACTGCTTTCCTTATCCTCTCTCCTATGGGTCCCGAGGCCTCGTCGCCCCAAACGTCTGTTATCTCACCCAATAGTCTCACACACATTATCCATCTGGGACTCATCATCCCAAAAATTCGCCTTATCTCCCCATCCCTCTCTGGTTGTTCCGCTATTCAACTCTCCGGAATTTCCTCCCGGACTACATCATAACTCATTCCAGCCATGGTATTCGCGGGGAGTCATCTACCTCAATCATTTATCCACCTCAGTAACTTTTCCTCAGTTTTCTGAAATTCAATCACAGATCCACATTCCCTCAAAGCACTTTTATCAGTTCTTGCAACTTCGCCATTTCCATAGTGTTGCTAAAGATCGCCTGCTAGCCCGACCTCTCTCCACCTTCGAAGTCCTCTGTCTACGCCAATCTTCAACCAAAGGTCTGATATCAATGCTTTACCACGAACTTGCTTCCCCTTCTTCTTCTCTTAGACCCCCCCATGAACTAACCTGGGAACGGGACCTTTGAGAAGAGCTACTGGAAGAGGAAAGGTCTGAAATTTACGAGAACGCCGCCTCTAGTTCCATCTGCGTAAGAATTAAAGAGAATGTTTATAAGATGCTTTATCGGTGGTACTATGTGCCCTCGCGTCTTTGCAAAATCCATCCTGATTCATCTGATCGGTGCTGGCGAGGGTGCTCCCATGAAGGCACATTTCTCCACATATGGTGGTCGTGCCCAAAATTGACAGGCTTCTGGATCCAGATAGGAGGCCTGATTAATTCAATTCTCCTGGTGGATATTCCCCTGGAGCCAAAAATTTTTCTTCTCCCTATGGGGGCTCCCTCGGCATCCCGACATGAGAACAAATTGATTAGACATATTGTTTCGGCAGCTACCTGCCAAATAGCGGCAGACTGGCGTTCGCAATCCCCTCCTTCCATGCAGTCCATAATCAACAGAATTTGGCAGATTGAACGGATGGAATACATGACCAGTATTATCCGAAACTCCTCCGGAGCCTTCTCCAGGGTTTGGGACCCATGGTTATCCTTCTTCCAGGCCTGCCCACCCTTTATTTAACTCCGCTTTAAAACCTCATTCTTCTTCTTGGATCTTTTTCCAACTAACAATGGATCTAGTCACTCACTCCTTCCCTTCTCTCCTCTTCTCTTTCATTTCTCTCTCCTTTCCTCCTCTATGTATTCTCTCTCTTTCTTCCTCTTTCTATAAAACCTTAGGTCATCTGTCATTACTAAAATTGTTAGACTGGTTGACTTAGTATCCTCTTATGTTTCATGCTGATGGCTGATATGGTTTCCTCCTGTATACTTATGCTATCAGTATGCACTTTGTCATTTGTCCTATGCTGTTCTCATGACCTTGCAAAAATAAAACGTTTATAAAAAAAAAAAAAAAAATATGATGCAGTCACCGAACGTTAAGTGCTTTAGATTATAGATATCAATACAAAAGGTTTCATCCGGTGTTGTTGATTAATCTCAAATACATAGAACAAAAGAAGAAAAGGAAGACACAATAGCCTACAAAGCTCAGAATATATCCTTGCTGCAATGTAATGCATATGTTTCAGTATAATTTATAATAGTCCTATGTATAGAAGCATCATCATCATCATCAGCTATTTATATAGCATCACTAAACTCTGTAGCGCTGTAGAGAGAACTCACTCACATCAGTCACTGCCCCATTGGAGCTAAAGTTAAGTGTTATGTGTTATAAAACTTGTGGTAAGGAGACCTGTGAACAGCTTCTCAAACAACATGTGGGAAATATTTTTGGCGTTTCTCTGATAGCATTTGTCATTTTATGACAAATGGGGGTTATCTTATATATGAATCTACTGCGCTGCTAGCATTTAGCACAGACTAGATTTGAAGTGTGGACTCTAACGGGGACCTAGTTTTCACCAGGGAAACCAAAGGGAGTAGTGAAACTTGCTGCAGGGAACCTGCCGATCTAGCATCACTAGGCAGCAGTTGACTATGTGGAAAAACAAGGCTGTAATCATTGTCTATATACAGATTAAGGTTGAGGAAAGCAGAAAAGGTTCTGAACGTGCAACAATCTTGGGTCAGAGTAACAAAAATATTATTAGAGTCACCAAGACGTGAAGTCAGTATCATAGGGTCAGACAGAATAATGATTAAACACAACAAATAGAAACACAAACTATTGTTTAAGCATCAGGGAAAAGCCTGAGGTTTAAATAGAGAGAGCTTGACATCACAGGCCTGCTTCTGAACACATGGTTACTTAGTCACAAAGAGAGCACAGACTGGAGTGATTATATGATAGATAAGATGCGTAATCAGGAGGTGCAGACCTAAGAAGAGTTACTATCAGCTGAGCACGATCACAAAGTAGTACAAATAGGTTAAACTTTAGAAGTGTTAATAAATTTTGTAATTGCCTTTTTGCTATCCACTTAAGCCTCTTTATAAAGACTAATTACATGGTTTGACACATGTATTATGTTCCTGTTCTAGCACTATATAACATATTAACATTGTTGTATTTTTTGCCTTCACAGCTATACAATTTTAAGTACATGATCCCTAGTCTGGTAAGAGTTCTACTTTAAACTAGAGATGGGCGGGCTCGGTTCCCCGAGATCTGAATTCAGCCTATCCGAGTACCGAGCCGAGCACGCCCGGTACTCTCCCGCCCGTTCGGATTCGAAATCGAGGCAAACGTCATTGTGACGTATTCGTATTTCTGAGCTCGGTTCTCGCGAGATTTGAAAAACATAAGTACCAGCCTCCACAGTAATCCATCGCCATTTGACAGAGGGAGAAAGCAGGGTTAGGTCACACTGGCTATATCAGCGCAGGGACAAAGCAGTAATTGGACACATTATTGTTTCTATTCAATACCATTCTAATCTTAATACCAGTTGTTACAGCAGTAAGAGGAGGATAGAGGAGGGTTTTTGTTCAATTTCTGGCACTCCAAGCGCTTTTGGGGTGTTCCCCATTCTTTTGCATTAATTTTTCTGGCTGTCAAAAGTCCTATTTGTCAGCAGTGTAAAAAAATAATATTTAACACTCCAAGTGCTTTTGGGGTATTCCCCATTCTTTTGTATTATTTTTTCTGGCTGTCAAAAGTCCTATCTGCCAGCAGTGCAAAAAAAATTATATTTAGCACTCCCAAGTGCTTTTGGGGTGTTCCCCATTCTTTTGCATTCATCTTTCTGGCTGTCAAAAGTAATATTTCTCAGCAGTATAATAAACAATTTTTAGCACTACAAGTGCTTTTGGGGCGTCCCATATTCCCCAGTGTTTTACTGTAATTTTTCTGGCTGTCAAAAGTCATATTTGTCAGCAGTATTTCTACAATTTTTTGCACTACAAGTGGTTTGGGCTCATTAAAATGGATTCAAAGCAGTCCACATATGAGCAGAATCAGCAACCAGGGTCTCTCACCAGTCTGATGGTAGTGTTCCCAGTACGTCATCTGGGAAAGGCAATGTAAAAGTACATAGTCTTTTTAAATCAGGGAAAAAAACACACACCAATAAAAAATTTACCGTGTTGAAGCGAAAAAGAAGTGTAACTGAGGTTAAGTGCGGATAAAAAAATAATTGCCAATCTGCCATTCTACACACGCAGTGGCAAAGAAAGAATGAGGCCTTCACCTTTCTCTATTAGTGGCAGATAAAAAAATGTTACTGAGCCTTCTTCTTGTACGGTCACTCGTGACCAAGCAAGACCAAGTAATTTGGAGTCTAAAAGTGGTGCACAACTACTGTTACGCGTGAAAGCCGAGCTGCAAGAAAACAGTAAGGCATTAGAGGATAATGTATGCTCTGAATCAGAAATAACACCAATCCCTGTGGAGAGTCCATCCACAAGTGGTATGTCTAATCGTGAGCATTCTGTTAGTGACAGTGTACCCATAAAGAAGGTTCCAGCCCGAGTGTAGCCGGTGATACACCAATTGAGGATGCCACTTTGGAATTAGAAGAGGATGAGGGGGAGATTTGTGTAGGCGACGAGGGCACTAGTGATGATGTTGATGATTATGATGCAGACAGATACCAAATTGCCTTTCTCAATTTATATTTATATTCTAGACTCTATAACGGCTGAATAGTTTTCTATTTTACTCCTAGTGGAGAGGGGGTCTGATGCAGACAGATACCAAACTGCCTTGGTCCATTTATTTTTACATTCTAATTCTACAGTCTATACAGGCTGCTTTTTTTCTATTCAACTACAAGTGGAGGGCGGGGGGGGCATAGATAGCCACCAAAATACCTTGGTCCATTTATTTTTATATTCTAATTCTGCAGTCTATGCAGGCTGCTTTTTTTCTATTCAACTACAAGTGGAGGGCGGGGGTGGGGGGGGCATAGATAGCCACCAAACTACCTTGGTCCATTTATTTTTATATTCTAATTCTACAGTCTATGCAGGCTGCTTTTTTTCTATTCAACTACAAGTGGAGGGTATAATATACCCCCAAAGACGATGGCTACATTGCCAATAATCAAAGATGGAGGAGGTAGACAACCAGGTTTGTCTGTGTAATTTGCAGGCAAGTGTTAGAATTAAGGACGGCCTAGCAGGGATTAAATAGTTTTTTTCATAATTTTTTAGCTTTAGAATTACCTCACTTATCCAAGAAACTGGTGGAGCCCTAAATTAAGTTATTTTAGACCAAAAAAAATTGTATTTTTTTCAAAAATAGCAAAACAAAACCAAATAAAACCAAAACCAAATCCAAAACACGCAAGGGCGGTTTGGCAAAACCAAAACAAACAAAAAAAAAAGATGACGGCAATCCAGATCCAAAACCACAACCAAAACCAAAACAGGGGGGTGGGTGAGCATCTCTACTTTAAACTATAGCCAGTAAGAACCAGTCTGCAATAGCCACCAGCAATGTGGTCAGTATTGTATGCTAGCCAACAGGAAATTAGTTTCTAGTACTTTATAAGTTGCAGAGCTGTTGATCTCATATTTACTTTATCTCACCCATTGCTCTTAGCAAGCATTCTCTATAGGGACACATGTGACTTGTTTGGCTAAAAGAAAGTCACAAGATTTCTTGAAAATAAATCAATTGTCACGGAATTGCAGAGATGGCCGCTAACCGGTATTGGCGCAACTGAACAGGGAGGCGCGGAGTCTAATGTACCCCTGGCACTCACTAGGGGCCCCCGCAAGGGAGTTTGGGCTTAGCTGTAGAGGGTATGCAGATCGCGGTTCTCCAAGACAGTTACCGGTGTAGCGACAGTTGTACACAGGCGTAGTCAGGCAATCCAGGTCAGAGCCAACCGAGCAGTGCAGTACACAGGGAGGATCCAGAGAGAAGTCAGGTCAAGCCAAATAGTCAAACCAGCCGGGCAGCGAGGTACCAAAACGAAACACAGTAGAAACAGGAAGCCGAGTCAGAACCGACGAACACTGGATCAGAAGTTCAGGAAGCGTTGGAGCAGAAGTGAACTAATACTCTGACACTAGACACACCATAAGGTGCTTCTTCATTGGGTTAGGGAGATTTTGGTGGTCAGACATGCTGACTGCCGACAGGTGAGCAGAGGGCAACGGGACGCGGCTGCAAAGAAGGTGCAGGCATCTGTCTCCTGCACCAAGTGTCAGTGCGGAGATGGCGCCTCACAGTACCCTCCTCCCATGAAGAAGAAGAGTTGGAAATCTGATTCTTCAAAAACTTTGAAAGCAGATGGGGGGCATGTAGGTCTTTCTTATTCACCCAGGACCTTTGTTCAGGGCCATAACCCTTCCAGTGGACGAGGACCTGACCCTTACCATGAATAGATTGGGATTTCAAGATACGTTCAATCTCATATTCATCGTCCAAGGCAGTCTTGATAGGGGGAGGTGGACGCTGAAAGTTCGAGAATTCATTAATAACCAATGGTTTTAATAAGGAAATATGAAATGAATTATGCACACAGAGTGAAGGAGGAAGATGGAGCTTATAGGTAACCGCATTAATAATATGAGAAATGCGGAAGGGACCAATTTATTATGGAGCAAATTTCATTAAGGGTAGCTTGAGCCTGAAATTACGCGTGGATAGCCACACCTTGTCCCCAACGTGAAGAACTGGAATATTCCTTTGGTGACGATCAGCAAAGTACTTATGGGATGTCTGCCAAAGATGGTAAAGAAGGAAGATGTTCCAGAAGATTCATGTTGATGGATATAATGTGAAAATTCTGCCCAAGGTAAATAATCACTACAGGAGGATAGGTGATCAAAGCAGTAACAACGGAGGAACATCTCCAAATCCTGGTTGACCCGCTCAGTCTGGGGATGATATCCCGAGGAGAATTTTAGCTAATTCCTAAATTGTTGCAAAAGGATCTCCAGAATCTTGAAATGAATTGTACACCTTTGTCAGAGATGATCTCAACGGGGCAACAGTGGATCCAAAAATATTCTTAATGAAAAGAGTAGCTAGATCAGCAGCAGATGGCAATTTCTGGAGAGGGACAAAATGTGGCCATTTGGAAAAACGATTGACCACCACCCAAATAGTATTGAAGCCATGACTATTGGGGAGATCATTAATAAAATCCATTCTGATGCTTGCCCAAGGTGAGTCTGGAACCGGGAGTGGAAGAAGAAGCCCTGCTGACGGACGCCTAGGTGTCTTGTGACGACCACATACACAGCAAGCTGCAACATACTTGTGAACATCAGCACTCAAAGATGACCACTAATAGCTGTGGGATAAAAGAGAAATGTCTTCTTTACACCAGTATGACCAGCAAATCTGGAATCGTGGGCCCAAGCCAACAGTCTGGGATGGAGATTGGTCTCCACAAAAGAGCATCTAGCAGGAGGTGTCTTAACAGAGGATTTAGTCAAAGCCAGGATCTTCAGAGGACTGATGATAGGTCTAACGTCCGAGTGGCAAGAATCCGAAGGATCAAATACCTGGAAAATGCATCAGTTCTGGAATTTTATGACCCAGCACGGTAAGTCAGGATCAACTGAAATCTGGAAAAAAAAAGTTACCAACGGGCCTAAAGAAGGTTAAGGCACTGGGCGGACTCCAGATAGGTGAGGTTCTTATTATCTGTGAATACCGTGATATGATGGAGAACGCCTTCAAGCAGGTACCTCCATTCTTCTCAGGCTATCTTGATGGCCAGGAGCTCCTTGTCTCCGATGCTATAGTTGGCCTCACCAGGTAAAAATTTCCTGGAGAGAAAGTGCCAATAGAATTCTTCTGGGAGAGAACTACTCCCACACCCACCGAGGACACATCAACCTCTAGAAAGAATGATTGTAGTTGATCAGGCTGTTCCAAGACTGCCTCCTGAGGCCAGTTTTTGGCTAGCCCATCTTTACGGGTAAGTGACATGATGGGCGAGATCATCAAAGAGAAGTTTTTAATGAATTGCCAGTAATAGGTGCAGAATCCAATAAAACGCTGAGTAGCCTTCAAGTCAGAGGGTTAAAGCCAACTAAGGATAGATTCTACCTTCTTTGGATCCATTTGAAGACCCATGCCAGAGAATATATAACCCGAGGAAGGGAACCTGACGTTGATCAAAAAGGCACTTCTTCAATTTGCAATATAGGTGATTAGTATGAAGGCGAGACAGAACTTCTTTGACATGATCTTGATGAGAGGTAATGTTCCGGGAGAAGACCAGGATATCATCAAGGTAGACTACTACAGATTGATACAAAAGATCTCTGAAGATTTTGTTGATGAATTCTTAAAAAATGGCATTACAAAGCCCAAAGGGCATCACAAGGTACTCATAATGTCCGTCTCTCATATTAAAAGCGGTTTTCCACTCATCACCTTGAGGAATGCGGATAAAGTTATAGGCCCATCTAAGAACCAGTTTGGTGAAAATCTGTGCTCCACGAATCCGATCAAAGAGTTCTGATATGAGAGGTAGCGGGTAACGGTTCTTCATCGTAATAGCATTCAGCTTCCAGTTGTCAATACAGGGTCTAAGGGTACTGTCTTTCTTTTTGACAAAAAAGAATCCTGCACCCGCTGATGAAGAAGACTTGCGGATAAAACCATGTTCAAGATGCTAAGCGACGTATTCAGACATGACTTGAGTCTCTGGGAGAGACAGGGGAAAGACTTTGCCCCTAGGGATGCACTTGTTGGGTACGAGGTCAATGGGGCATTCCCAGGGTCAATGAGGAGGCAGGGATTTGGCTGCAGCTTTTCTGAATGCATCTAGAAACTTGGCATAGGCCTTAGGAAGAGCAGGCTGCGGAGTAGAGGCTATACAAGAGATGGAAGACTTAGGAGGATGTACAGCAGTCAAACAATTTTGTTTGCGTATGGATCCCCAAGAAATGACTTGGGCATGAGACCAGTCGAACTGCGGATTGGGATGCTTTAAGCCAAGGAAGGCCCAGAATTACAGGATTGAGGGACTGAGGAAGAATCAGGAAATTTATCTACTCAGAGTGAAGCGCTCCTACCACCAGCTGTAAGGAACTGGCAATGCGATCGATGGAACCGTTGCTGATATGATTACCATCATTTGCAATCAGTGCCAGAGGCTGTGGCAATGGAAGGATGGAGAGACGAAGCTTGGAGGCCAACTCAGTGGAAATGATGTTCCCAGTGGATCCAGAGTCCACAAAATCTGTCAATTGCTGGGGGCCATCTGGAGAAAATAGCGTAACAGGCATCAGAAATTCAGAATCTCTCAAAGAATAGGGAGTGAGGGACTTGGAACCTAGGACGACTACCCTGTCATCGCCTAGGATGGAGCATTTCCTGGCCTCTTGGAGCATGAGGAGAGAAGGTGACTCGAGTCCCCACAATAAAGGCAAAGACGATTCTTGATGCGTCTATCACGCTCCTCCTGGGAAAGGCGAGAGCTGCCAATTTGCATAGGTTCCTCCGGAAGAATTGCTGGAGCTTGGAACTGAGGCACCAGGCGAGGGAAGGAGCGCCGGGTCTGTTCACGTTCTTGAATACATTCCTTGTGGCGGATGTCCACCTTAACACACAGGGAGTCCAAGTCATCAAGATTAGATGGAAGCTCATAGGAGGCCAGATGAGGACGTTTAACCCCTGCCAAAAGGTGGTTACCAGAGCCTCATTGTTCCAGCGGAGTTCTGAAACCAATGTGCGAAACTGCACAGCATACTGCCCAGCAGTGAGTGAACCTTGATGGAGAGCTAATAGGCCAGAAGCGGCGGAGGAAACATGCCTGGGCTCATCAAAAACCCTCAGAAAATTCTTAATGAAGGTGGAAGACTCTCGGAGCGTAGGATCATCCTGTTCCCAGAGGGGAGAAGCCCAAGACAAGGCTTGACCAGCGAGGAGGGAAATTATATAAGCCACTTTGGTCTTCTCGGAGGTGAAACTTTCCAGGGCAAGCTCAAACTGAATAGCGCACTGGTTAAGGAACCCACGACATTTCTTAGGATCGCCATCATATTTCTCCAGCGGTGGAATACCTAGGCTTCTGGAACTAGCGGTGCTGGCAGTAGACATTGTGGCTGCCGAGGAAGCCGTTACTGCTAAAGCCGTCTGGCTTGTTGGAAGAGACCCCTGAATGGTGTCTAAACAAGAAACAACTCTTTGTAGACATTGCAAGAGTTGTGCCTGATTGGAGTCTTGCTGATCCACCTTCTACGCTAAGTGGAGCAGAAGGTCCCGGGCTGAGGGTTCGTCCTTTCCACTCATATGGCCAAAGTATACTGTCACGGAATTACAGAGATGCCGCTAACCGTTATTGGCGCAATTGTACAGGGAGGTGCGCAGTCTAATGTACCCCTGGTATTCACCAGAGACCCCCGCAAGGGAGTTTGGGCTTAGCTGTAGAGGGTATGCAGATTGCGGTTCTCCAAGACAGTCACCGGTGTAGCGACAGTTGTACACAGGTGTAGTCAGGTAATCCAGGTCAGAGCCAACCGAGCGGTGCAGTACACAGGGAGGATCCAGAGAGAAGTCAGGTCAAGCCAAATAGTCAAACCAGCCGGGCAGCGAGGTACCAAAACGAAACACAGTAGAATAGTAACAGGAAGCCGAGTCAGAACCAAAGAACACTGGATCAGAAGTTCAGGAAGCGCTGGAGCAGGAGTGAACCAATACTCTGGCACTAGACATGTGTCAGAGGGTTAGATGCATCCTGATTGGGTTAGGAAGATTTTGGTGGTCAGACATGCAGACTGCCGACAGATGAGCGGAGATAGCGTCCCACTGCTAAGCAACGGGACGCGTCTGCCAAGAAGGTGCAGGTGTCTGTCTCCTGCACCAAGTGTCAGTGCGGAGACAGCGCCTGACATCAATCAATTTAAGAACTGGCAAATAAAAGCATGACTAATCAGCTACCAGCAATTACAGTGCAAAATTATGGAAACCAAATGAAAAAACATACTCTGACATTTCTAGGCAGTGGAGCTTTTATGCCAAAACTAGGTTCCAAAACCCAAAACCGCCTCCCCCGTGACTCTTTAAAGCACAACAAGACCCCAAAAATTCTGCTTTACAAAATCAATCCACACATCCTCTGTTAGATGTATGCCATCTGATCTGTACAAGTGAGTGCACTCAAATTTAATTGTGTGGTGCACCACAATGGATCCTACCATCCCTATGGCCCAGTTCACCTTAGAATGGGCCCTATCAGTGCAAGCCGGACTATTAATCCCTTTTCATACCATCTTGGGAATAATATCAGACCAAACCAAACAAATACCTGACCACGAGCCTCTATTGAGGTTATGTCAGATTTAATGCTGGCTATAAGGTCCAGACCCATAATCTTAACCAAATCATTGCCACCTAAATAGAGAAGTAAAACCTTGGGAATCCCAATCTGAGCTACATACCTGAACAGTGTATTTAATAGCGAAGCCTAACGCATCCCTCTAATGCCCAACCACTGAATGACCGCAGTCACTGGAGGATAGCAAATCGTGAGCAGCAGTATTCTTACAGGCCCAATATACAAAGAATGGCCCACAATCCTCAAGGAGTCCAGACGACAACCTGATATATGGAGAAACAACACGTTGAAAGAAAAACTCATCATACACCAGAAGCAAAGCTGAAAGGGCACCAATGTAATTGGCTAAACACAGCAGGCCAAGTGAGGAAGGGACTAGCGGGGTAAACCATATGGAGGCAAAACTGTAAAAGGCCTCGAAGGAACACAAGCTAATCAGGCCCTTCATTCAGAAGAAAAATTAGGTAAATCCCTGCATGCCCCCTCAAAACAAGGCAAGTAACGCACATCATAGATAGCGTAACTAAACCATAGGCTACCGAGGGACTTTTATAAAGGCTTATATTTAATCAGGGGCACCCCATCAAGATGCCTCAACCAGGCCCAGCCAGCCACCAGCTTCAGACCCATATTAAAGTGCGCCAAGTGCACCAGGCAAACCACACTCTTCTCAGCACTAACCAACTAATCCAACGCCCTCTAGCGAGCGGATCCGTCTTAGACTTGGATGAATTTAACAAACATATACACAAGGACAACTTACAGGAGGCCACCAATTTACTAATACAAACGCCCTGAAAAAAGCCATAGAAAAAGCCAACCTAAACATGCACACCTCAAAAGCATCTGAAGCAACAAGAGCCACTGCTTCCACGAGTTTAACTAATAGATCCTTATCCACAGGTTAACTTCCATCCCCATCTACTAGCGACATTCAGGCCCAGCCTTTTAAGCCTTGCAAACCAGAAAAGTCCTATTGACTTCAGAGCTGTCCCACAATTGAAGGAAAAAGGAGATTCCAGCCAGGATCAAGACCTCTGGTATTATTGCAAGAACCTTGAGGACCGGACCGATGATGAGGCACAAGGTTCTTGTAGTAATACCACAGGTCTGGATCGTGGAAAAGGTAACACAGGATACCGATGTGCAGACGGGAGCCAGGGAGAACAGCGTCCTAACAGGCAGAGAGTGAGAACCAAGGGAATAGGTAAGAACAGTGACCAGAATGAATGATAGCTGGTGCTATGTAGAGATGAGCGCACTCGGATTTATGAAATCCGAGCCCACCCGAACGTTGCCGATCCGAGTCGGATCCGAGACAGATCCGGGTATTGGCGCCAAATTCAAATCTGAAACTGAGGCTCTGACTCATAATCCCGTTGTCGGATCTCGCGATATTCGGATCCTATAAATTCCCCGCTAGTCGCCGCCATCTTCACTCGGGTATTGATCAGGGTAGAGGGAGGGTGTGTTAGGTGGTCCTCTGTCCTGCTAATGTTTTTTTATTTAAAACTTGCAACATAACATTACATTTGAAACAATAAAACCTATAAACTTTACTAAAGGTGGCACCAACCTATATTAAAAAAGACCAACTGAAAACAAAGGCTGATTTGCCTAACTTAACCGAAAGTCCAGAAGGGCTATTTGCCCAATTCATAAGTCCAGTAAATATAAAAGGATAAAATCACATAAAACAAGAAGGTGCCACCATACAAACAACAAACCCAACTCATATACATCACCGTATCCCACTAAGAAGCAAGTTGTAGGTGCATGTAAGCCATACTTGAAAATTTTTTCCACCACACAAAATCTAATGGGGTGAAAGGACAGCAAGAGAAGCCACTTAGAAAGGAGAGGCACCAGACGTTGACCCCCTAAGGAGGTCTCAGACTCCGCCACAGCCTGAGCCAGTTAGCATTGGACATCCGGCGACCCTCAATGCTCCTCAATTTCCACACCTCGTGGAGAATATCTTCCACCACTACCTCACAGGGAAGGACTTTCTGCCGGATGGTGACCTGACACCGTGCGTTCCACGTGAAATACCTGACCACTAAACTGACTAAAAAAAAGTGTACAGAAATCAAAAGCCCTCCACCTTGCCTTGAATGCCCCGTAGACCCATTCAGGGTAACTAAGCCCCGAAAGGCAGGGGATCCCCAGCGACCTGGAGACTCTTTTATAAACCTTTACATTAAAGGGACACTCGAGCAAGAAATGGTCCATAGTCTCCTCCACCCCTAGACACTCCTCCCGTGGGCAACCACGATCATCAGCATTTCTGTGCTTGAGGTTCCCTCTTACATAAAGTCTCCCGTGAAAGGAGAGCCAGGCAATGTCCTGAAGCTTCAACGGGATTCTCCTCGAGTTAATCAAGGAAAGCCCCACCGAACTCACATCACCTGGGCAGTCTCTCAGTGACAGCGGAACCCAAAAGTGGGAGTGCAGGACTCTCTTCTCCAACTCCCTTCTAGAAGAGCTCCCAACTTCCCCCGCCCCTAAGCCCCAACGCCTTGTCACCTTCAATCCCAAGGAAATGTAGGTCGGGAGATACCCATGCCGGACCCGGAAACTCTTAACGGTGCCTCCCCCATACCATGCACTGAGGAAGGGATCCACCCATACCCTGAAGCCTCCCACCCACTGAGGAGGGGTCTCAACTAGGAGACTACTAAGGTGCAACTTCAGAAAGGTTGACATAAAGAACAGCACAGGGTTAATCATACCCAGGCCCCCATCCTTCCTCAGTCGGTAGGTCACAGCCCGCTTGACCAGATTCAGCCTATTCCCCCAGAGTAACTGGAAGAAAACCGCATAAACCCTAGACCATAAAGACTCCGACAAAAGGCACACATAGCTGATGTACAGGAATACCGGGATCAGGAAGGTCTTGATCAGGTCCACCCTTTCCCGGAGAGAGTGTTTCCACCTCTTCCAGCTCACTACCTTCCGGGAAGCTTCCTCCAGCCTTAACTCCCAATTTTGCTTGGTATAATCACCAGGGCCGAAATGAATCCCTAAAATTTTGATCTTCTCACTCGCCCAGGGAAGATTGTCTGGAAGGTTGAATTCACAACCCTCCTCCCCCATCCAGAAAACTTTACTCTTTTCCTGGTTTACTAATGAGCCACTGGCCTCAGAATATCCACGGTCCAGAGTCGTTACCTCCTCAGCTTCCGCGGAACTCGACAAGACAACAGTAACATCATCAGCGTAGGCCACTACCTTCAAGGGGCACTCCGGACCCAACAGTACACCTCCCAACGAGCTACCACCAACCCTTCTGACGAAGGGATCTATGGCAAACACATACAGGAGGGGGCTCAGGGGACAACCTTGTCTTACTCCAGAGCTGACCTCAAAGGACTGACCCACCCAACCATTCACAAGAGGGAAGCTCTCGGCTTGTCTATAAATGGTACGGAGCCAATTCACCACCCGCACTGGAAGACCATACCACAGAAGTAGAGCCCAAAGGTACTCATGATTTACCCTATCAAAAGCCTTCGACTGATCTAAGGCTAAAAAGGTACTTCCCCCACTTCTCCGCACGGCACCGCTCAAAGGCCTCCCGCACCGTCAGGACAGCACTGAAAGTGCTTCGGCCCTTCACAGTGCAGTGCTGAGAAGGAGAGAGCAACTGGCCGGAAACCTGCATCACTCTATTAAAAAGCACCTTCGCCAGAATCTTTCTGTCAGTATTGAGAAGAGCGATGGGGCGCCAGTTCTCAATACATGACTGATCTTTCCCCTTGGACAGTAAGATAAGGGCAGAGACCCTCATGGAGGGAGGCAATAAACCTCTGCCCAGGCTCTCATTAAAAACCTCCACCAGACGCGGAGCCAGGATGTCCCAAAAGATTTTAAAAAACTCAGATGTAAGGCCATCTGGGCCTGGGGCTTTCTTGACAGATAAACCATCTATCGCCATCCTGACCTCGTCCACCGTTATTTCATCGCCCAAGGACTCAAGCAGGCCGCTAAAATCACCAAGGACAGGAGTTTCCCTCAAAAACTGGTCCATCCTCTCTTTGTCAAGTGACTTCTCCGATAAGAGATCGGAATAGAAGGACCGCACAACACCAAGAATGCCCTCCTTCTCCTCCCTAAGGACACCCTCAGCATCGCGCAAGCCCCTCACCTCCTTAGCATCTACCGAGTTCCTACAGCTCTGGAAAGGATCGGGCGAATGGTACCTCCCATAATCCCTCTCCAGAACCAAGGATGCATACGGGTCATACTGTATCTCTCTCATCTG
This sequence comes from Mixophyes fleayi, assembly GCF_038048845.1. NCBI lineage: Eukaryota > Metazoa > Chordata > Amphibia > Anura > Limnodynastidae > Mixophyes > Mixophyes fleayi. The sequence goes on from NC_134408.1 coordinate 80,695,658, forward strand.
AGCCTTCACCCGGGGGATCTCCCCACTATCCCCCTGGCCAGAGATCAAGAACCCAAGTTTTTTCCTCAGTGCCATGTAGGTGCTCTCTTTTAACAAGTTATTTCTGGCTACAAGGCCCCGAAAAAAGATCCGGGTCCTTTTCTTCAGCATCTCCCACCATTCAGACCTACTCCAACCTGCCTCCAAAAGTGATTCCTGGGATTCAAAGAAGTCCCTAAAAGACTGTCTTATCAACTCCTCCTCTAGGAGCTTAGAGTTCAGGCGCCAAAGACCACTACCCTTCCGAAGAGTCTCCGAAGCATTCAAGGACATAGATAGGTAAACGTGGTCGGAGAACTCTACCGGCCTCAGCTCTGGAGCCAAGGTTTTCGAGCTCTCCTTAACAAAAAACCTATCTATCCTAGACCTACAACTACCTCTATAAAAAGTGAAACCCGTGTGGTCTGGAAAATGACGAATGTGTGCATCCACCAGACCAGTCTGCCTGACCATACTTACTAAAAAAAGGGAATCATAGCCCAGAGAAGTCCTTGAACCTCCCCTGTCTTTTGTCCTAGTGACGGTGTTAAAATCACCACCAAAGACTATCTGCCGGGCTGTAAAAAGGTATGGCTTTATGGCGCTGAAGAGGCATTTCAGACCCCACTTTGTTTGGGGTCCATAAATATTAATCAGCCTTAAGTCATGCCCCCTCAGTTGGACATCTATCACCATGCACCTACCTACCTCAAGCTCAATGACTCGCTGGATGGTTATCATGCCGGTAAAAAGCACCGCCACCCCACCGTACGGCTCGGCCGCAAGAGACCAGTAGGAGGGCCCACGCCTCCACTCTCTTTTGGCTTTATGTAGGTCGGCTAGTTGACCTAATCTGGTCTCCTGCAAAAATAAAAAATCAGCCTCAACCGTGCTGAAAAAATCAAAGGCCAGATAACGAGCTCGTTCGGAAAGAATAGATGCCACGTTAATAGTGGCAAATCTAATGGGCTGGGAAGCCATCCTTCAGACAGTAGTAACAACTCACTTCTTTTTTATTTTCCTCCCTGAATCCTCATCAGAGGAGCCAAACCTTTTATAACTAAGGCCTGCCTGCAGAGACTCCTCCCCCCTGAGGACAACTTCTTCCCCCAAGGGAGGACCTCCACCTGACCCTAGCATCCTACCCGTTAACCCACCAGGATCACCGCCACCCAGGGGCCCTGCTCCCAACAACTTAACCGGGTCATGAGGCAAACCAGAGGGTTTGCTATGGGGGACCTCAAGGGGTTTCTGATTAGGAGGTACAGGACACACGGGAGGATCCTGACTCTGAGGAACAAGGACCGGGTCACTCCCTGAAGACCGATCTCTCACCACCGGGGACTCTGGCACCCCACTAGGGGGGCCGGCTTCTATGGGATGGCCAGGGGGGGATCCTGTATCAAGGGGGGAACTAGGTCTTCTACGGAAGGAGGCCCAGATGGGGTTGTCACCTTATCCTTCAAATAGAGCCTAGCAGTTTTCCTGACACTGGTCTTTCTCATTATTTTTGCTATCTCCCCTAAAGGCAGGTCCCTTGACTTTTGTGATTTCCTATTTTGCCTGGTTACTTGGACTAAAGCACCTTCCCTATTCACCCTAATCTCCCCCTCCTCCATACTTTCTTCCTCGCTTGACAAGAACTGGAACCTGTTTGATAGAACTAACCCTTCCTTCCCCGTACCCTTCTTCTTGCTTTTGCTCTTTTGCCTGGACCATTCATTTGTCTGAACTTTGGCCATCGAAGGTACTGATAACTTAGTTACAAGGGGCGGAGGATTTGGCGGAGGAGCAGGACTTTCCATGGGTTCTGCCGGTTTCTCCACTGGTTCCACATTTTCTACCACCTCGACTGCCCTCACTATTTCTTCATCTGTAACCGCGGCGTTATGAGCCGCATGGGGGCACTTACTGAAGGGGTGGCCTATTGTGCCACATAAATTGCACCTGATTTGGTTGCATGTCCTGGTTTCGTGGCCCATGCCCCACAATGCCCATACTTTTGTTGGAGACAGTTGGCACTGAGGTGGCGGAAGTCCCCACATCTGTGGCACATCCTCGGCTGGCCCGGGTAGAAACATTGCGACCAATGAAAGCCGCGGACGGCAAGTGTACTAGGCCAGCCTCCGTGCATTTTAGATCTACTGTGGTGGAACATCCACCACCCCAGACGCCATGACTTGGGTCTGGCACTTTGACCAGAGGCGAAACCATCTTTGCAAATCTCCCCACCCAAAACCCAAGGTCCGCTGCTGGTATAGACTCGTTTCTTACCAATATAGTAATTTTAACTCGCTCCTGGCGAGTTATGGCGATAGCCTTATAATTAACCCATGGATCTCTCGACCTGCACCCACCCCACCTGCTCCAGAAAGTCTGCAGGCCCTGATATGACACGAAGCTTACATCATACTCCGCAGTGTTAACAGGGTGGATGCAGGCAAAGAGATCCGCTGGGACAAACTTAAATGACTCTAGGAAAACTATTAAAAAATCTGGTCTGTTAGGGGGGTCTTTCCCCATATATTTTAGTTGTACAACGTTGCGACGCCTGAAGGGCTGAGCCGCCGTTGGGCCAGGCCCTATATTCTGGGTATTCATACTGGGCCTTAAACCTAAGTTAGATACTGCACCTGCATATGACATCAGCCCTGGGTGAATACTTGGCCCTGGGAGAGGACTCTTAGGACTTGTATTTGGCCCCGGGAGGGAACTTGGATCTACCTGGCCTGACCCCGGGAGAGAACTTGTACTTGGCCCCGGGAGAGGATCTTTTGACCTCATAATCGAGCCCTGGACAACAATATCTCCCTGTACCCTAAGACTGCTACCCCCCACAAGTTTTGACGCGATGAAGGGCCTGCCTCTTCTGAGGCTGTCATACAGACTCCAGAACTGTTCACTAGTACATCACCACCAACCAACATGTTAGGCATAGTCTTAGACGCACTTTCTATTAAAGCAGCCGCTTTCCTGGCTCTGTCTGTTATGCATAAGGGACCATATGTAGTATCAATGATTTTGGCCTGAGTCGGGCTGAGTTCACTCCTCAAATTACCCCCCCGCTACTTATGCTCAATCACAACCACCCTCTCATCTGTACACACCGAGACAGCATTTTTAACTACTCCAACCGTATCAGTAGCATTAGCATTATCGGTAACATTAACATTATCTGCGACATTAGCATTATCAGCAATATTAGCATTGTCAGTAACATTAATAGCTACGTTAGCATTATCAGTAACATCAACATTATCTGCGACATTAGCATTATCAGCAATTTTAGCATTGTCAGTAACATTGATAACTACGCCAGCATTGTCAATAATATTAGCATTATCAGTAACGCAAGCATTACCAGTGACATTAGCATTGTCAGTAATATTAGCATTATCAGCTACATTAGCACAATCAATAATATTAGCATTATCAGTAGCATTAGCATTGTCAGCAACGGATGTACTGATCGGGATCGCTGGGTCAGGCCGACAGCGAGACTGCGCCACGGAGGACAGCACAGCTGCTGTGTCACAGGCTACCACCCTGGAACTCCCTGGATCAGACCCCGCCTCAGCTGCTGCCACATTACCGCTAGGTATTGCTTTTATTACATTAATCTTAACATTCTTTGAGTCCGAAGGGATCATGGAGCTTACCGGTCTCTGGGCCGATTCGTCACTTCCGGTATCTTCCGGAAAAGCCGCGGGCGGCTGGGAATACAATACGGTCCCCCCTACAGAAGCCCGCACTGTACACCCACCGGGGACACCTTCGGTTCCTACCTGGCCCTTCACCGACCTTTGCTCACCCTCCAACACACGGATCTCGCTGTAGAGACCGCCATCTTCGGTTACCTCCTGCGACCCGGCCGCCATGTTTGGAGGCAGCGGCGCTGAGTCTTCTAGGAGCGTTGCCTGTTTAATCACTTTTAATTTAACCAGCAATTCTTCCTTTTCTTTCAGGGTTTCGGCTAGCTCTTCAATCTCCGTCGAGTACATCGCTCTGTCGCGGCTAAAAGCGCGATTCCTTTTCTTTCTCTTTTTAGTGATAAGTCTGTCAAGACCGCTGATTTCCAGTTCCAGTGTCTTGATCTGAGCACCAATCTCCATCTCATCTGGCTCACTGCCCTCCGAATCAGGCACAGACACACTGTTTCCGGATCCACCGCCATATTAGGCCCGTCCTCCACCTCACCCGATCCCGACTCCTGTTGCATCACAGAGTCAGATGCCTGGATCTCCCGGGCCCCTCCAGACCCCATCCTGGGTCCCGTAAGGGAGGATCCTCCCCTAGCCTGTTGTATCAGCACAGGCTGCAGGGTTTCCAGGTCCACACACGGCTGCATGTTCAACCCCGCTGACAGTTTCACCCTGGGCCCCAGTTGCCTCACTGGAGTCAGGGTACACATCTCCACCTCCTGCCCCCCCGTATTAGACTTCATACGGGATAGCTTAGGCCTGGTAAGTTCACTAGGCCCTGGGTGTACATCCATCTCCTCCATCATGCTTAGGGAAAACACATCCACAGATCCCGGGGAAACCCGTTCAGTTGGAGGGACCAGATCCGTGGCCCGGTTGATATCAGGCCGGCTGGTAGTATTATTCTCCATACATAACTCCATAGGCCCAGAAGCCTGGGGGCTCTCCTCCACTCCCCCCCAGGATCCTCCACCAAGGCTGGGCTAGGCACAGAACTTTACCCTGCAGGCTTCTGGAAGTCAGAGCTGAAACAAAACACCTCCTCTCTCTGTCCTGCTGAATCCAGTGATGCCCCGCCCCGTGTTCTGTTCTGCTCAGTCCAGTGGTGCTGTCCTGTGTCCAGTCCAGTGGTGCTGTGTCCTGTGCTCTGTCCTTCTGGGGTCAGTGGTGCTGCTGGGTCCTGTGCTGTGTCCTGTTCAGTCCAGTGGTGCTGTGTCCTGTGCTCTGTGCTTCTAAGGGCATAGTTATTTCCCCAATATTCCCAAGTGTTTAAAAAAATAAAAAAAGTTATTTAAAAAAAATACAAAAAACGAATTAATTTTTTTTTTAATTACAACAAAATTTGCACAACCAATCCTGCAGTATAAGCCCATTGGTACTGCAATATTACCAAGTTCACACATTCAGCAGTAAAAGTCCAGTGGTACTGCAATATTACAAAGTTCACACATTCTGCAGTATCAGTCCAGTGGTGCTGTGTCCTGTGCTCTGTCCTGCTGAGTTCAGTAGTGCTGCTGGGTCCTGTGCTGTGTCCTGTTAATGTTTTTAATGTTTTTATTGAAAAAGTATTGCAACAAATACATAGAAACTGAAACAAGTTGTAGCACTTATGTAAAAATTCAAAACATAGGATACTACATTTAGGGGTAGAATGCCCCACACACGAGAGTCCCAATTTAAAATGTCCATAGCAAGAACAACATAAAATATTAAGTGCCCACAACCAAATATACAATCAAAATACAATCAACTATACAATTATAGCATAACTAGTACTATATACACTGCAAGCAAAGAGAAATTGATCCAAGCTTTTAGACATATGCAACCGCACATAAAAAAGATGTTAACTCAAAATCTACGGGGGTGCAGGACAGAAAAGCCATAGATGAAGAGACCCCAGACTTTGACCCCCTTACGGAGGTCTCAGACCCCGCCACAGTCTGACCCAGCTTGTATTGTCCATCCGGGACCTCTCCATATCCCTGAGTCTCCACACCCCGTGAAGAATGTCACCCGCCACCACATCACAAGGGAGGACTTTCCGTCTAATTGAGACCTGACACCGTGCATTCCACGTGAAGTACCGGACTACTAAGCCGACTAGAAAAAGGGTGGTCAAATCAATATCCCAGCACCTACCCTTGAGCGCTCCATAAACCCACTCAGGGTAACTAAGCCCCGAAAGGCAGGGAATGTCCAAGGCACCAGAAACCCTCTTGTAAACTTCTACATTGAAGGGACATCTGAGCAAAAAATGGTCCATCGTCTCCACCTCCCCTAGACACTCCTCCCGTGGGCAACCACGATCATCGGCATTTCTGTGCTTCAAATTTCCCCTTACGTAGAGTCTCCCATGAAAAGAGAGCCACGCAATGTCCAAATATTTCGGGGGGACCCTCCGGGAATTAACCAGAGCCAGCCCCTCCGAACACACACTACCTGGGCAGTCCTTCAGTGACAGCTGTTCCGAGAAGTGGGAGCACAAAATTCTCCTCTCCAACTCCTTCCTAGAGAAGCCTTTGACTTCCCCCACCTCCAAGCCCCAACACCTTGTCACCTTCAAGCAAAGAGTCACATAGGCCGGGAGATAGCCATGCCAGACCCGGAAACTTTTTACCGCACCTCCCTCCATCCAGACGCTGAGGAAGGGATGCACCCAGACTCTAAACCCCTCTACCCATCGAGGAGGGGTCTCTAAAAAGAGACTCCCCAGATGTAACTTGAGGAAGGTGGTTAGAAAGAAGAGCACTGGGTTTACCATCCCCAGGCCTCCCTCCCTCCTCGATTTATAGGTCACAGTTCGCTTAATGAGGTTCAACCTGTTCCCCCATAAGAGCTGGAAAAACACGGCATAGACCTTGGTCCATAAAGACTCCGGCAAGAGGCACACGTAACTAACGTACATAAAAACTGGAATCAGGAAGGTCTTGATCAAGTCTACCCTTTCCCTCAGAGATAGCTTCCACCTCTTCCAGCTCTCTACTTTCTGGGTAGCTACAACCAGTCTAGCCCCCCAATTTTGACTGGCATAATCACCAGGGCCGAATTTAATGCCCAAGATCTTGATCTCCTGGCTGGCCCGGGGGAGGGTGTCCGGAAGGTCAAACTGCTGGCCTTCCTCCCCCATCCAGAAAACCTCACTCTTCTCCTGGTTTACCTCTGAGCCACTGGCCTCGGAGTACCCACGGATTAGAGTTGCCACCTCCAATGCCTCCGCGGGACTCGACAAGACAACAGTGACATCATCGGCGTAGGCCACGACCCTCAGCGGACGACCCGGGCCCAGTCGCACCCCCTCTGCAGTGCTGCCACCTAACCTCCGAATGAAGGGGTCGATGGCGAACACATATAGAAGGGGGCTCAGGGGGCAACCCTGCCTTACACCAGAGTCAATCGCGAAGGCCGGACCCACCCAACCATTCACAAGAGGGAAGCTCTCGGCCTGCCTGTAGATTGTCTGGAGCCAATTAACCACCCACACTGGGAGCCCATACCACAGAAGGAGAGCCCACAGGTACTCATGATTTACCCGATCAAAAGCCTTCGACTGATCCAACGCTAGTAAGTATTTCCCCCACTTCTCAGAACGGCAGCGTTCAATGGCCTCCCGGACCCCAAGGACAGCACTAAACGTGCTGCGGCCCTTCATGGTGCAGTGCTGGGAGGGAGAAAGAATCTGGCCAGAAATCGTCATCAGCCTGTTAAAAATTACCTTTGCCAGAATCTTCCTGTCAGTATTGAGAAGGGCTATGGGGCGCCAGTTCTCAATTCGTGACGGGTCCTTCCCTTTAGATAATAAAATAAGAGCAGACAGCCTCATGGAGGGAGGAAGGATTCCTCTGCCCAGGCTCTCATTGAATACCTCCACAAGACGAGGGGTCAAAAGGTCTTTAAAGGTCTTATAAAACTCGGAGGTCAAGCCGTCCGGTCCTGGTGACTTCTTCATAGATAATTGATCTAATGCCACTTTGCCCTCATCTGCTGTTATCTCATCACCCAAGGCATCAAACAAACTGTCAGGACTCACAAGTCCGGGTGTCTCCCTCAGAAACCGGTCCATCTTTTCTCTGATGAGTGGCTTCTCAGACAAAAGAGAGGAGTAGAAAGACCGTACAACACCGAGAATGCCCTCCTTATCTTTCCTGAGAACACTCCCGGCATCACACAGGCCCCTCACCTCCTTAGCATTGACCGACTTCCTACAACTCTGGTAAGGATCAGGTGAGTGGTATTTCCCATAATCCCTCTCCAGAGCCAAGGAAGCAAACCGGTCGTACTGTAACTCCTTCATCCGAGCCTTCACCCGGGAGATCTCCCCACCATCTCCCTGCCCAGAGATCAAGAACCCTAATTTCCTTCTCAAGGCCTGGTAGGAATTTTTATTCAGCAAGTTCTTTCTGGCTACGAGGTTGCGGAAAAAGTTCCTAGTCCTCTTCTTACACACCTCCCACCACTCAGACCTACTCCATCCCGCCTCCAAAAGTGACTCCTGTGCTTCAAAGAAGTCACTGAACGACTGTCTGATCACCTCCTCCTCAAGGAGCCTAGGGTTCAGGCGCCAAAGGCCCCTACCTTTCTGAGAAGTTTCTGAGGCGTTCAAGGATACACACAGGCAAATGTGATCGGAGAACTCCACAGGCCTCGGCACTGGTGCCAAAGTCGTTGAGCCCTCCTTAACAAAAATCCTGTCTATTCTAGATCTACAACTACCTCTAATAAAGGTGAAACCCGTGAGGTCTGGGAAATGGCGAACGTGCACATCCACCAGACCTGCCTGCCTAACCATGTTAACTAAAAAATTAGAATCGTAGCCCAAAGTAGTCTTTGCGCCCCCCTGTCTTTGGGCCTGATGATGGTGTTGAAATCACCTGCAAAAACCAACTGCCGGGCTGTAAAAAGGTACGGTTTTATCTCCCCGAAAAGGCATTTCCTGTCCCACTTGCTTTGAGGACCATAGATATTAATTAGTCTCAGGTTATGCTCCCTCAGGTTGACATCTAAAATCATACATCTACCTACCTGTAACTCTATAACTCGCTGGAGAGTTATCATGTCGGTAAAAAGGACCGCCAACCCACTGTACGGCTCAGCCGCAAGAGACCAGAATGAGGGGCCACGTCTCCACTCCCGCTTCGCCTTATGGAGGTCCGCGAGCTGCCCCACCCTAGTCTCCTGCAAAAATAAAATGTCAACCTCAAGCGTGTTGAAAAAATTGAAGGCCATATAGCGAGCACGTTCAGACAAGATGGATGCCACGTTAATAGTGGCAAACTTTATGGGCTGGGAAACTGCCATTCTGAGTTATAGCAAGTAGGACCCAGATCACTTTCTCTTTACTTTCTTACTGGAGTCCTCATCAGAGGAGCCCCACCTTTTTACACTAACCCCAGCCGGCACCATATCGGTGTCAAGAAGGTTTACCTCCTCATCTTCGGAGGTCACCTTATCCGGCCCATGGGAAACAATACCAGAAGAAATGGCAGAGATAGGAGGACTACCAACTTCCACTTCACCGTCCGTGCCTGCCTTAGGCAGACCCACTAATTCCTTAACCTTTGGCGGATCAGGCGGACCAGGGGGTGGGGGACCAGGGTCTGGAATATCTGGGGGAACCAGGAGGGAAGGGGCCTGAATAGACGATACCAGGACAGGAGGTGAGGCTTTGGAGGAAACTGAAGGAACCAATGGAGGGAAAGAGTCCTCCGGGGGGTGAGAGATCTCTAAAGGGGTGGCGGATATTCCCGGGGAGGAAGAGGTTACTGTGGCCAACTCCTCCACAAGGAGAGACTTGCGCAAACTTAAAGGTGCCTTCAAGAAATTTTCCCCAATCAGAATCCTAGCTGTCATTTTACCCGCTGCCTTCTTTTTTGACTTCTCCTTTGGTTTCTTATACTTGGGTTCTACCCTTAATGGGGATGGGCTTTTGACCTTCCTCCTCCTCCTCGTGACTTTAGGCCTAAATTGCAAGCTACCGTTCTCACCCCTCACTATTTCTCCTTCTGACTCCTCATCACTTGAGAAGGATAGGAAACGGTTAGATAGGATAAGCTTTTCCCCGCCAGACTTTACAGCCCGACTCCTTCTCCCCTTGCACTGTAAAGGGGGTTTCTTCCTCCATAACTGTTGGTTTTGCAACTGGCACAGTGGACTGGGCCAACACCGGCTGGGAGGGGAAAGGGGGAGTGGGAGCAGATACCGAAGAAGGTCCTGGTAGGGGAGGGGTGGGAAATCCAGAAGAAGGTCCTGGGGCCTGGACAGGGCTTACCACAGATGGCACGTTTACCCCTATTTCCATTAACTCTGCAGCCTGAACCAGGTCTATATCAGATATTTCACACGCATTGTGGGAGGCGTGAGGGCAGCGACTAAAAGGATGGCCAACCTCACCACATAAATTACATTTAATCTTTACACATGACCTGGCCTCATGTCCCTGAACCCCACAATGGCCACACTTTTGAACGGGACAATTCATGCTGAGGTGGCGGAAGTCACCACAGCGGTGGCACATCCTCGGCTGGCCCGGGTAAAAGCATTGAATGCGGTCGCGACCAATAAAGGCCGCAGATGGTACGTGCAGCACACCAGCCTCCGTGCATCGCAGATGGACCATGGCAGACCACCCGCCACCCCAGACATGACGGCTCGGATCGGGAACTTTCTCCAAGGGGGACACTAAGTCCGCATATCTTTTTAACCAAAAACACAAGTCAGATTTAGGTAGAGATTCGTTCCTAACTAATATGGTCACACGCACCCTTTCTTGGCGCGTGACCGGGATTGCTCGGAAACTGGACCATGGCTCTGTATCTTTCTGCCTTCCCCACTTAGCCCAAAAATCTTGCAACCCATAGTAAGAACAAAAGCTGACATCAAAATCAGGGGAACTCACAGGATGTATGCATGCAAAAAGATCCACAGCTTTATAACCAAAACTTGCAAAAAAACTATCCAAAAAGGCAGGTCTAGTAGGGGTCTCACCACTTACACATTTCAATTGAACGACATTCCTCCTCTTAGGGGGCTGCCCTCTGACAGACATTTGAGGGACAGTAGGTGCTGCAACACCAGGCACCACCCCCGATACTGCCTTTGCAAAGGAAATGGGACCAGGTACCCCAACTGGTGCAGGAACGGGAGCTTCACACATAGGATTAGGGGTAACTACTGCAGAGGGCACATCAGTGGTCACCAAACAGGGAGCTGTTGCAACAGCAGATTTAACCCCCCGCAAACTCCCACTACTATTTACACCAGAAACTTGCTTTTTTACCCTAATCTCCTGTGGCAGCATATTTGGCATGTTTTTTGCAGCTGCCTCAATCACCTCAAGAGCTGCCTTTGCTCTAGGAGCCACACATAATGGACCATAAACAGTATCTACCACATAACCCTGCACATTATTCATATCACATCTATTCAGACATTGCTGGGCTGTACCTGTATTCACTGTCACGGAGGTAGCAGACACTGGCAGATTTCCCCCGATCACCGGCACCACAGCTCCGCCCCTTCCACTCGCAGAATTAACCTCCGCTGCTGGTAAGGATAAGATGGCTTCATTGCTATTGGCACAGACAGGCGACGGGGGATCCGACACAGCTGCACTCACCGATGCCTTGCACGCGCTCCTGTCAGACACTGCAATAGGCTTCAATACAACATGAGAGCCAGCAGCACCCCTGCGACTTGAATGGACCACACACACAGGGTGAGGCCGATACATCACAGCTGCAGCCGCATCAGTAATAACAGGCACGGAGCCTGCACTCACAGGAATCAGGCCACAGACAGGGGATCCTGAGCCATCCACAGCAACTGCAGCAGGCACCATCTCCCTATCTACAATTGCCACGGCTTTTTGCAGCTCCGTCACTGGCAAGTCACCCTCCATTACTCTTATATTATTATATAAAATGTTCTCCATTGGACCTTTAACATCAGAAACAGGAGCATTAATAGGCAAGGGTTCAGATGTCAAGCACTCCTCTTTCTCAGACAATAATTCTTTTGATGGCGAGTGTAACTTTTCAATTAACCCTTGCAGTACTTGTTCTTTGTTAAGAAGGATTTCTTCCAATTCTTTAATTTCTGCTGTGAAGGTTACCCTGTCAGTGCTATAAGCATTGTTCCTTTTCCTTTTTTTTGCAACAATTCGTTTTTTAACCCTTGCAATCCCAGATTCTAGGTCTGCAGACTCATCTTCCTCACTGGGAGCTGATTCAGGGAGGCACATATCCACAGTATTCACACACCCCTTCTGTGCCGCATCAGTGTTGCCGGCAGGCACCGTCTCCATAGTCACTTCACATAATACAGGTTCAACATTAGCTTGCACATCCATACTACCAGTTATATTTACAGTCACTGAACTTACTTCTGTGTTACTGGAGGCAGCCTTGCTTGGTACAGGGCCTAAATTAGGAACCTGTGCCTTTTCCACTGCAGTAGTATTTTCAGATGCAGTGTCTGGACTGGATCCCTCTTGAGCCTCCACATTAGCAGTAGCTGTACTTCTTTCCATATTTCCAGAGGCAGGCTTGCTTGGCACAGAGCCTGCATTAGGAACTTGTGCCTTTTTCACTGTAGTAGTATTTTTAGATGCAGGGTCTGTGCTAGATTCCTGAGTCTTCACCACCTTAGTGGTAGCTGGATTCACCAACAAGTTGTTAGTAGCAACAGGCTTACCTGGTACAGAGCCCGATATAGGCCCCTGGGCCTTTGCAGTAGAAGCAGCTGAATCCACAGTCTGGATATTCTTCTGGGTGTGTGCTCTCAACACACTGCCCTGGCTGGGCCTCTGCAGCTGGGCCTCGTTTCCATCCTGAGGTATAATCAAGGTTTTCCCTGGAGCTTAAACATTGAAAGTAGGGCAAGTGTTAGGCCCAAAAGCCTGGGAACTTGCCTTGTCTTTTTCAGCTTGATTATGCTCCTTAGGAGCATGGCTTAAGCTAGGCCCGAAAGCCTGGGGACTTTCCTGCACTCCTCCCCCAGGATCCTCCATCCTATCTGGGCTTGCTCCCAGAGTCCACACTGATTCTCAGAGAGCAAAGACACACCTCCTTCTCTTTCTGTCCTGTTCAGTCCAGTGGTGCTGTGTCCTGTGCTCTGTGCTTCTAAGGGCATAGTTATTTCCCCATTATTCCCAAGTTTTTCAAAAATAAAAAAAAAAGTTATAAAAAAAATTAAAATAAAAATTTTTTTAAAAAAATAATTATAACCAAATTTGCAAAACCAATCCAGCAGTATACAGTTTACTCTGGCCATGACAGACGGTACCGGAGAACCCTCATCCCGAGACCTCATCATCCATTTAGGAGTATGGGTAGAACACCAGGAGGCCAACCAAGCACAACTCTTGCAGTGTTTACAAGGAGTGATTTCCCGCTTGGATGCCCTGAGCACTTCTCAGGCAGCAACCCCAGTTCCTGATCCTGCTCCGGCCGCTGCCCCACCAAGTCTAAAAGTGTCTATGAATGCTCTATGTGAGCAGCCTCCTTTCATAGTATCTCAACCATTTGGAAAAGTGAAGATGAGTAGTAATGATGATGTTTTAGACTTAAAAATTGAGGATGCTACTTTGGAACTTCCATTGTCATGACTGGAAAAAAGACCAAAACAATATTTTTATCCATACCCAGACAACACTTGTCAAGACATATGTAGCCTTTGTGAAACCACAATAAGTATAGATAAGGACATTGACCATCCTCCCTGTTACATCATTTGCTGAGAGTACATTCAAGTAGTATATCAAAAGCTGGAAAATCATGCATTGTAACAAGCAGCCCAGCAATTGCTAGGAACACAATGGATAGACACCTCATGCAGTCTTCACCATCAACACCTTCATCATTAACCTCCTCAGTATTAGTACTAGTTCAGCATCCAATTTTCATGTGACTTCCCTAATGCAACTCATGACTCCCAAGAAGCATCCTTGTTTGCTGCTGCTGCTGGGGGTGAAACGTCTGTACAGACAGGAACCAAGAAAGTAATCATAATTTTAACAACAATTGTCTGTGAAGCAAGCGTTTGCGGAGGAACCAAGTAGAGAGGAGCGCACTCGGATTTATGAAATCCGAGCCCACCCGAACGTTGCCGATCCGAGTCGGATCCGAGACAGATCCGGGTATTGGCGCCAAATTCAAATCTGAAACTGAGGCTCTGACTCATAATCCCGTTGTCAGATCTCGCGATACTTGGATCCTATAAATTCCCCGCTAGTCGCCGCCATCTTCACTCGGGCATTGATCAGGGTAGAGGGAGGGTGTGTTAGGTGGTCCTCTGTCCTGCTATATCTCGTGCTGTTCAGTTCAGTGCTGTGCTGTGCTGTGCTGTGCTCAGTCCAGTGGTGCTGTGTCCTGTGCTCTGTCCTTCTGAGGTCAGTGGTGCTGCTGGGTCCTGTGCTGTGTCCTGTTCAGTCCAGTGGTGCTGTGTCCTGTGCTCTGTGCTTCTAAGGGCATAGTTATTTCCCCAATATTCCCATGTGTTTAAAAAAATAAAAAAAAGTTATTTAAAAAAATACCAAAAACTAATTTAATTTTTTTTTAATTACCACAAAATTTGCACAACCAATCCTGCAGTATAAGCCCATTGGTACTGCAATATTACCAAGTTCACACATTCAGCAGTAAAAGTCCAGTGGTACTGCAATATTACAAAGTTCACACATTCTGCAGTATCAGTCCAGTGGTGCTGTGTCCTGTGCTCTGTCCTGCTGAGTTCAGTAGTGCTGCTGGGTCCTGTGCTGTGTCCTGTTCAGTCCAGTGGTGCTGTGTCTTGTGCACACAAATCCGAACCCAAAACATTGCGGAAATCCGAATCCAAAACACAAAACACGAGACACCAAAAGTCGCCGGTGCACATCTCTAGTGCTATGTGTGACAGCACACTGTGACTGCATCTTACAATCCCCACTCATTCCAGGTCTCCCTATATCTCTTCCAAGTAGTGGGAACCAGCATTCGATGGGACAATCCTTCTATGCAGGCTTGATTATCTGCCAAACTTGAGGGGATGACAAACCAACTGCCTTAAACTGAAGCCAATTCAAGCGCGACAATGCATCAGCAGTCATATTATTCACTCCAGGAACATGTGTAGTATGAAAATTAATATTGAGACACAAACATTTAGAAACCAAATGCCTAATAATTCTAATAGTTGTGGGAGAAGAGGCCTTTTGATTATTAATTGTTTGGAATGCCCCCAGATTATCAAACCAAAACAATGTGCTCCTATTTCGCAACTGTTCTTCCCACAATTTCACAGCCATTGTGATTGGGAATAATTCTAGCAGGAGCAGGTTCCTTGTCTTTCCCTCCTCATGCCATTCAAGGGACCAAGACTCCGCACACTATACGCCATACAGGTAAACCCTGGAACCAGCAGTACCCGCCAAGTCTGTAAACAACTGGTGACCATTAGATGTGGGTGGACGAACCCACAAACAAACCCCATTAAAGTGACTTAAGATAATCTGCCATATCTTTAAATCTAATTTCAATTCCACAGTAAACCTGATAAAATGACAATCCTGCACCACCCCAGTCATAGCCCTTTCCAGCTTCAGAAAAAATATCCTGCCCATTGGTATGACTCTATAGGATAAATGCAGCAAGCCTAAGATGGACTGAACCTGTTTAAGGGTGAATTTGCTTGCTCCAACAAAAACCTCTATGAGGTCTTTCAGCATAGACACCTTGTCCATGGGCAAACTTCAGCAACAAGCCTGTATGTCAATTTCAATCCCCAGACATGAAAATTTAGTAGAGATGAGTGATTCGGAATGGTTGAAATCTGGCAAGATCCAAAATTGGGTATCTGAGTGAAAACGAGTCGTGGATCGGTTTTGCACGCCAAGTTCGTATCTACAAACGAAGCAAGCATCATTTCTGGAATTGTTTTGTAAAACTCATGATATATATAGATATATAAGAGGGACATATAAAGCAATAGAACTGTGTCATTAATGCAGTGATTAGTCAGCTAGAATAGTTTGCTGATCAATTGCTTTCAATTCCAATCTCTCTCTCTCTCTCTATCTCTCTCTCTCTCTCTCTCTCTCTCTCTCTCTCTCTCTTTATATATATATATATATATGTGTGTGTATATATATATATATATATATATATATATATATATATATATATATATATATATATACACACAGAAAGAGAGAGAGAAAGAGAGAGAGAATAGTGTAAGGTGCAAGAGAGAAAAATGTTGAAATGCTATGCACATGATAAATTTGGAACATTACACAGTATACATCATGGAGAGTGAAAAGCCAGCAACAATCAGATGTCATTAGATGAACAGAGGCATCAGTAGATATTTAGACAAGTAGATAGCCAATTGTAAAGAGCTATTTAATTTCAAATCACTATATAAATAAATGATGATGCTGATAGACGAAAGTGGACTGCACCCATGCTAAAAATCTTCAAAAACTGTGCACAGAGTACATTGCCGGAGCATTTTTCAGTAGCCTAGAGTAGGGCCTTTCCTTACCTTGCCTCTATATAAATAAATGATGATGCTAATAGATGAAGGTGGCTTGCACCCATGCTAAAAAAACTTCAAAGAGTACCCACACAATACACATCTCGATGGGCAGAGCATTCATCTGTATCCCAAGAGCAGAACTTTCATAACTTGTTTTAATTATATGCTCTGTGCCGTAATGCTGCCCTTCTGAATCAAACCAGGGACTCGTATATATTTATGGGGAGGAAGGGGTAAAGAATCAAGGGGACGGCCCAAGACTTGCAAGGGAAGTGATCCCCAAGAAGGGGTGTAGTCACTCTGACATTACTTACATCCCTTCATGCCCCAGCCATTGCCAGGGCAAGTGAGCCACCTCTCAAATTGCAGCTGCATTCTGGCTAGTAACAGCCAGGTGGAGTATGGGTCTATAACTAAATTATTGCTGCCTAGACATGGGGGATGAGCTCTTGGCACCATTTCAGTTTAAAAGGCAGATAGGACTTAGTCTTCCTGCCAATTATAGCACTTTTGCCCTGCAATGGCAAACATGCCCTCTGTGCTGTGAAATCTCTGAATACCTCTGATTTATTCCTGTTGTGAACCCTGGCTTGTTTTCTAGACCCTAATTGATTGCTTATTGTTCCTGATCTCTTGGCTCATTCTTCTGCACTATCCTTGTTTGCTGACAGTCCCAATCCTATTGTCCTGTTTTTTGTGCTCCTAGCTCACTGCTGACCCACCACCTCTTGCCCTGGTTATCTGTGTACTGAGTTGCCATGTCCAGAACTGTGAAAAAGGCCATTGTAGGGAACAAAACTGAACCACAGCACTTTGAATCCCCAGGACCCAACAACAAGAAATCATTCAGGTACTGTACCACACCATGGTGCTCCATACCAGCCACAATGCACCAGTGAAGGAAAGAGCTGAAACATTCAACATATGCACATGACACAGCACATCATAGGCAAGCACTTATCCATATAAAACTCATCATCCAGATGAAAACCCATAAAACAAAAGGAATCAGGATGAAGAGGGAGAAGATTAAAAGCCAATTTCCCATCCAACTTTGCCATGAATCCAACAGAGTAGTGAGGGCCGAGCCGGATCTGGTACACGTTAGCAGATGTCAGTCACAACAAAGGAGAATCCAACAGAGTAGTGAGAGCCGAGCCGGATCTGGTACACGTTAGTAGATGTCCGTCACGTCAAAGGAGAATCCTAACAGAGTAGTGGGGTCAAGCTGGGTCTGGTACACAGGAAAAACTCAGGGAGATGCAGGAGAACACAGAGAGACACAGGGAGCGGGAGTCAGGAACGTAACTTGTTGCTCTGACACAGGGCTTGTGTCAGAGCACGATTTATATAGGAGGACAGGTGGAGTTTGAATTCCCCGCCGGGGGTCACATGATCGGTGCTGCCGCAACCCGAAAGTGACAGACGGCCGGCACCGCAAGGATCGTGGAGAGGTGAGTATTAAATGCCAAAACCCTTAACTAGGGCATCCTCAAATGACTGATACACCACCTTGCAGTCATCCCCATCAATTGCATCATTCATAGACCCTAGGAGTATGAGACTGATTCCGTTTGACCACCACCAGTGACAAACCAGGGATGGGGAAAACTGAAATTGGCCACACATTTGTCCCAACTGCAATTCATGCAGCACATTGGTATTAACCACTACCAGCAACTACCGGTCGACTTCAGATTGTGGGGAGAACGGAACCAAACATCCCTGTGAATAGGCAGCTGGAAATCCACTGAAAAGCCTTCATACAAGAACCGTGCAAACTTAGCTTGCGGATACAAGCCCAACCACTTAGACATCTCATCAAATATTACAGGACAAAAGGTTTTAATGAGTGGTGTCAGGCCTCCATTGCCCCAACCTGCTCCTTAAATCCCCGCCATCAGGCACCCCACTCCTAGGCTGCCTTACCTCCATCCACACTGCTTCATCTTTGCAACCGAAGGCCATCACATGCATCCCATCTTATTTTTTTATTTATTTTTTTAAAACATATTTTATTGAAAGGTTTTTCAAGTTTTAACAGCATGTAGGTTAACACATATATCATTCAATCAATATATAAAGCTATTAAGAACTTTGTTATTAACAAAATAATACATCAAGAATAGAAGTGGAGGGAGGGAGGAGAGGAGCTAAAGAAAAGAACAATGGAGAAGTAGGTAAAACAGTTTTGGAAAAAGAGAGGGGAGCAAATAAAGAGGCAATGCAGAAGAGGCATGGAGAGGAAGGGAGGGGAGGGAAAAAAAAGAAAACAAGAGAAAGGAGCTCTACCTGGCGTCTTAGTGAATGTCAGCCATTTATTTTGTGGTTTGATACTAGATTTTATGACATCAGTATCTACCTCAAGAGGTGTTTGATTGTTCTACTCCGCAAGACGCAAGCCAAGGTTGCCAGATGTTCCAGAATTTGTTAGGTTGGGCATTAAGTATACTTGTGATGTGTTCGTAGCGATAAGTCTGCCAGATCCTATTAAATTTTTCAGGTATCGTTGGGGGTTCTTACTGTTTCCAGCTTGCCGCTATCGTGCACTTGGCAGCATTAAGGATATGGCTTACTAGAACTGTTTCATGTTTGTCAGTGTCAGGTATTGGCCTGTGCAGAAGCGAAAAAAAAGGACATGGAGGGATTTGTATTGAGGTCACTCTAAGGAGTAAGTTATGTACCTTTTGCCAGAATCTGACCATCTGTTCCCCCATAGGTACAAAATCCCAAATTCTCACAGAGGCCTCATTTATATATGTATTTGATATATTCACAGTAGGAGGGCTGTATTGTTTTTGCACAGGGCTAACCATGATCCCACAGTAGGTTTGCCAAATCCATACGATGAGTCCGACTATTACTCCCACCAAGATGGAGGGGACCAGTTTTATCTCTCATCCAGGAAACAAAAATGTCTAGTATGTCTAGTTACAACTCTGACATGCTCATAAACACATCATTAGCACACTGTTAGGAACCCCAGCAGCCAGTACCACAAAACCTGGAGTCTACTCCGAAAGTCTGGTGTTCACTGTTGCCCCTAGTGGTGGGGACAGACTTGGCTGCAGACAAACGGAGGGTCGTGAGATGTGTACCGGCTGCGGAGAACCCAGGAACAGAGAGTTATGGCAGACCGTGTTTCCAGAGAATGAGCCGAGGTCAGGGGTCACTTGCAGAAGAGAATAGTCAAAAACACGCCAAAGGGTCAGGGTCACAAGCAGGTCAGTAGAATCCGGGGTACAGGCCAAAAGACACAGGCAAGACGGCAAAATCCAGAAAGCAGGCAAGGAGTCATACACGAGTAGTCAAAAATCCAAGGGCAATATACCAGCTGAGGCACAGGAGCAGGCTAGGCACAGGAGCACTGAACTATATCCGGTAGGAAGGCTAAGCCCTTCCTGCCTTATAAAGAACCACTGGCCAATGGGGTAAGAGGAGCGATCAGCCCTAGAGGCTGTCCTATTGGCTCCCACCTGTTAGTTAGAGCGCGCGCCCGGTTGCACCTAATGCCGGGACGCGGCGCTATGTCCTACAGCATCCCGACCATTGCCTAGGCAACAGCCGGGACGTGACCCGGAAGTGACGTCCCGGTCGTCATAGCGACGGCCGGGCACCGCCGCGGCTTGTAACACACACATCCTGTCACGGGCACTAGGAGTTCTACCCATTATTCACTAGATGATAATGCTTACCAGAGTGGCGGGGTTTACACAGCTATCCTCTGGGCAGTAGGGTGAATAGTAGGAACATTATACAACAGCAGGTGGAGAGAGAATGTCAATGGAGTAGATAGGAGTCAGTGACTCGCAGCTATAGTGGTAGGAAAGTCAGCGACTTGCAACTATAGGGCAGAGGCAGGTATCAGCCAAGAAGAGCAGAGCGGACGTGAATAGGTGAAGGAAGGTAACGGGAGAGTCAGGGGTCTGTGGATAGCAAGTTGTACCACTGCTGTGATGGGAAGACTTGTCCAGGTGCAGGTAGGTAGTGGGAGAGTCAGTGGTCTGCGGATAGCAAGTTGTACCACTGCTGTGATCGGAAGACTTGTCCAGGTGCAGGTAGGTAGTGGAGGAGTCAGTGGTCTGCGGATAGCAAGTTGTACCACTGCTGTGATGGTAAGACTTGTCCAGGTGCAGGTAGGTAGCGGGGAAGTCAGTGGTCTGCGGATAGCAAGTTGTACCACTGCGAGGAGGTGAGGACTTGTCCAGGTGTGGGTAAATAGAGTAATAGTAATAGTCTATGTCTGTATGTATACAGCTGGAGAGCAGAGAACCTTGTCCAAACAGATATGCAGGGTAACAGCTAATAGTCTATAGCGGGTATGTATACCGCTGCTGAGTAGAGAGACTTGTCCAAAGCAGATATGCAGGATAACAGCTGATAGTCAATAACAAGTATGCATACCGCTGCTGAGTAGAGAACCTTGTCAAAACAGATATGCAGGGTAACAGCTAATAGTCTATAGCGGGTATGTATACCGCTGCTGAGTAGAGAAACTTGTCCAAAGCAGATATGCAGGATAACAGCTAATAGTCAATAACAAGTATGCATACCACTGCTGAGTAGAGAAGCTTGTCCAGGTGCAGGCACAGCAGGAGAGCTGGGAGGCTGTAGCGGGTATGGGAACCGCCGATGAACAGAGCAAGTAATCCAGCAGGAAACTGAAGACACGAGCAGGAGAGATAGGAGTCTGTAGCGGGTATGGGAACCGCCGATGAACAGAGCAAGTAATCCAGCAGGAAACTGAAGACACGAGCAGGACACAGGAAACACCTTCAGAGACTCACAGGGAGTGAGAATCAAGATCAGGCCCTGATACAAAGGCCACAGGTGCCTTAAATAGGGAGAGGTGATTGATCCACCAATTAGGTTAAAAGCAAGGTCATAAGAGTTCAGGGATCCTGCCCATGCGCAATCCAATCAAGATGGCGGACGGCCGCGGCTCAGGACAGGCGCCGGCAGAAAGGAGAGAGAACCACGCACAAGAGCAGAGGCACTCACGGTCCGGTGAGTGACAGTACCCCCCACTTTTAAAGGTGGGCACAGAACACTTGGAACCATGTTTGCCCGGAAATTTGGAGTAAAATCTCTTTAGAAGAGCTGGAACATTGAGATCATCTGCACGGATCCAAGAACGCTCCTCTGGACCAAAGCCCTTCCAATGCACTAGGAAGCGAAGAACTCCTCGAGAAATTTTGGCACCCAGAATATGGGTAATTTCGAACTCCTCCTCCTGATGAACTTGTACTGGCCGAGGTGCTGAAGGAGGAACAGAGAAACGGTTGATGATAAGAGGCTTGAGTAATGACACGTGGAATGCGTTGGAGATATGAAGGTTCTTAGGTAAAAGTAATTTGAAGCACACCGGATTTATCACCTGAGTGATTTTATATGGGCCAAAGAAACGGGGAACGAACTTCATGGACGGAACCATCAGGCGAATATTTTTGGTAGAAAGCCATACGCGGTCTCCAATTTTAAGTGGTGGAATAGCTCGCCTCTTTTTATCAGCAAAACATTTGTATCTGGCAGATGTCTTCTTCAGGGAGGATTTAACCTGAGACCAGATAGTTTTGAAACTCTGACATAAATTCTCCACCGCAGGAACTTGGGTGGGAGGGAGGGCAGGATATTCTGGGAGAGACGGATGGTGACCATATACCACAAAGAATGGAGTTTTTGAAGATGACTCGTGACACATATTGTTGTGGGCGAAATCAGCCCATGGAAGTAAATCTACCCAATTGTCTTGGTTGGCTGAGGAGAACATTCTTATGAAAGTCTCAAGATCTTGGTTGACTCTCTCGGTCTGTCCATTTGATTGAGGATGGTAGGAGGATGATAGTGACAGTCGGAGACCCAAGGTCTTGCAAAGGGCTCGCCAGAATCTGGAGACGAACTGCACTCATCTATCTGAAACAATCTCAGATGGACAGCCATGAATCCAAAAGATCTTCTTGATAAAATGGTCAGCCAAAGTAGATGAGAAAGGTAATCCAGTCAAAGGAACGAAAAGGGCCATCTTAGAAAATCTATCCACCACTACCCAGATGGTATTGCATCTCTTGCTAGGAGGAAGATCGGTGACAAAGTCCATACTTATATGGGACCATGGTTTGGAGGGAATGGGTAGTGGTTGAAGTAGTACCGCCGGTTCTTCTGCGGGAATTTTTGAATTGAGAGCAAACCTCACAAGCGGCCACAAAATCCTTGACATCCTTCCTAATAGAGGGCCACCAGTAGCTCCGAGAAAGGATTTCTAATGTCTTTCGTTCTCCCGAATGTCCAGAAAAATGGGAAGAATGATACCTCGCTAATATTTTTTTACGTAGAGGTGGTGGCACAAGGGTTTTCCCAAATGGTAGCACATTGGTGGAAGAAGTGGCCAGAGTCACACATTTGGGATCCAATATGGGATGATCAGAACAATCCTCAGTGTCAGAGGAAGCCACAAACGCCCGAGATAATGCGTCTGCTTTTCTATTCTTTGAAGCTGGTTTGAAGGTTATGATAAGCTCAAAGCGGGAAAAGAAAAGTGACCATTTTGCTTGACGAGGGTTCAAGCATTGAGCTGACTGCAGGTATTGAAGATTTTTGTGATCAGTAAAAATAGTTACAGGGTGACGAGCCCTTTCCAGCAGATATCTCCATTCCTCTAACGCCGCGTTTATGGCCAACAGCTCCTTATCCCCGATGGTATAGTTTCTCTCTGCAGGTAGAAGACCTCGAGAGTAGAAGGCACAAGGATGGAATTTTTATTGCTCCGATCTTTGGGATAGAATGGCCCCTAGTCCAACATTAGAGGCATCTACTTCCAGAAAGAAACGAAGGGTCACGTCAGGCTGTCGAAGAACAGGAGCGGTAGAGAACGCCTTTTTGAGGAAGTGAAAGGCTTGAAGAGCCTCGGACGACCATTGCTTAGTATTAGCACCCTTACGGGTCAGAGTCCTATTGGAGAGGCAATGGAGGAAAAACCTTGAATGAAGCGTCTGTAATAGTTTGCAAATCCTAGGAAGCGTTGAATTGCTCTGAGGGTAGTTGGCTGGGGCCAACGTAGCACAGCATTCACTTTCTCCGGATCCATCTCTAGACCTACTCCGGACACAATATATCCCAAGAATGGAATCTGGGATAACTCAAAGGAACATTTTTCTAACTTGCAGAATAGTAAGTTTCTCCGGAGTCTAGAAAGGACTTCTGCCACATGTTGATGATGAGAGGGCAGATCCTGAGAGAAAATTAATATATCGTCCAGGTAGACGACGACACAAACGTACAACAAGTCCTGGAAGATCTCATTCACGAATCCCTGGAAGACAGCTGGGGCGTTACACAACCCGAAAGGCATTACTAGATATTCATAGTGTCCATCCCTGGTGTTAAACGCTGTCTTCCATTCGTTTCCGGACTTGATCCGGATTAAGTTATAAGCGCCACGGAGATCAAGTTTGGTGAATATCCGGGCTCCCTTAATGCGGTCAAAGAGCTTAGTAATTAGCGGAATAGGGTATCGTTTTTTTTTTTTTTATGTAATCTCTTTTTATTGAAGTGAAACAGCATATACAAGTGAATGTAGCAGTATTAACACATAAATATAAATATAGTACTTCAAGTATTTTCGTTGCATATCAGCAAATGCCAGTTCACCTAAAGTGGCGAATATCTGCTTAACTTTTCTTGTATAAAATAGTAAGAGAAAGTCAGGGGGATGGGGGATAGAAAGATAGAAGAGAAGGCAGGGAGGGAGGACATGGGGGAGGGGGGGATTGGGTTTCATACATTCCATTGAGCAAACAACACTGAGCCTTTAAATTCAATCCATTCAGACCACATTACGTAGAAAGCTCTATTTTTATCCTCTGCCGTATAGATTATTTCATCCATTACCATATAAAAGTCTATTCGCGTAAAACATTCTTTTATAGTGGGAGCTAGCGGTGATTTCCAGTGGACCGGAATCACAGCCTTGGCAGCGCTATTGAGAAATTTTATCGAGGACTTTTTGTATTGGGAGACTGGCATATTGGTATCGTTGAGTAGCCAAAATCTCGGGCAGTTTGGTAAATCGGTTCCCACAATTTATTTGGAGATGAGAATAACCGCTTCCCAAAAAAGGTCTGATAGCCAGGCATTCCCACCATATATGTAAAGGAGTACCTGAAGCTCTTTGACATCTCCAGCAGAGATCCGGGACCCCAGGGAACATCTTTGCCAAGAGGCTTGGACACCGGTACCACCTAGTTAAAATTTTGTAATGTGTTTCTACCACTCTTAAGCTAATTGAGCTGGCTTGAGTGCGCTGAAATATGACTCCCCATTCTGACTCAGGTATGTCCATGTTTAACTCCCGCTCCCAGTCCCTGGTGAATTTGGGTAGCGCTTTGAATAGATGTACTATCAAGATCTTATATATAGATGATAATGTATGCCTGGGGCGTTGAGCCGCCGTGCATAGGGTCTCAAACTGCGTGCACGTCCTACCTGGACTCCCCTAGAACCTGCAAAGTGTCTCAATTGAATATGCCTCCAAATTTCGACATTGGGTAAGCCCCATTTTGCCTGAAGATCGGCAAAAGGTATGACTCCAGACCTGCCCACCAGCTGGCCGACACGGGTTATCCCTACTTTGATCCAATGTTGGAAAGACTGTCTTGTGAGGCCCGGGGGAAAGTCTGGATTGTCAAAAAGTGCCGTCAGGGGGGAGTGTTTTGTGGAAATGTTTGGAGTAGTTCGCAACTTTGACCATCTGGCCAGGGTAGGAGAGATAGTTGGGTGTTTAGTCTTGGGAAGAGAAGACTGCCATGGGACTAGATCAATAGCTGTGTCTAATACATAATCCTCAATCCAAACCCATTGTCTGTCCCCTCCACCTCTTGTCCAGTCGAGAACCCTGTTCAGCATAACCACGTCGTAGTATGTAGAAAAATGTGGCAGCTGAAGGCCGCCGTCACATTTGCGCTTATATAATATGTCATGCTTGAAACGAGGTTTCCTGCCCGTCCAGACGAAATGTCTAATAGCCTTATGTAGCTCATTGAACCATGAAGTGGGGACATGTATTGGGAGTGTGTGAAGGAGATATAGAACTCTCGGGAGTAGGTTCATTTTTACAATATTAACTCTACCCATCAGGGAAAAGTCCTTCTGTAGCCAGCCCGTCAAATTGGAACGTATAGTTGCAGTAATGGGTAGGAAGTTATCTGCAAAAATCTTTGAGTTGTCTTTATTTATGATCACGCCCAAATATTTAATATGTGTGGGGTGCCAGGCAAAGGGGAAAGCCAACTTCAAGCCTTCGATTACGTTAGGTGGAGAGGAAATATTGAAGGCCACTGACTTTGAGAAGTTAATTTTAAAATTAGATAGCTCTCCGAAAGTACGGAATTCTGAAACTAAGTTCAGAATAGAAACAATTGGGTTCGTGAGGACTGCAAGAAGGTCATCCGCAAAGAGTGCTAGTTTAAATTCTCTCCCTCCCATCCGGACTCCGGAGATATCCGGGTTTGCTCTAATTGACCGCGCGAGTGCCTCCATACATAAGATAAAAATCAAGGGAGAAAGGGGGCAGCCCTGTCTTGTTCCGTTGGCTATTTTAACAGGTTCCGATAGATCTCCATTAACTCTAACTCTGGCCGTCGGGAATGTGTACAATGTTTGGATTCTTGCCAGTCCCACGGGCCCCAAACCCAGATGCCTAAGTGTCCCCTGCATAAAATCCCAGTCGACTCTATCAAATGCCTTTTCCGCATCTGTGGATAGTAGGACGGTTGAATTGCTGGTAGAAGTGACATGCTGGATCAAATCAATTATTTTAGTGGTATTGTCGCTAGCCTTGCGCCCTAGGACAAAACCTGATCAGAGTGGATAATTTTAGGTAATAGTGACTTCATTCTGTTTGCTATGAGTTTAGCGTATAGTTTAATGTCCACATTGAGTAGAGATATAGGTCTATAGCTTGGACAAAGCGCTGGGTCTTTTCCCTCTTTAGGCAATACTGTAATGTGGGCTGACAGAGATTGATGTGAAAAGTGGGCTTGGGCGGAAATCACATTAAAGGCTTGAAGCATGAGTGGTATCAGTTTGGCTTTAAAGGTTTTGTAATAAGATATCGTAAACCCGTCTGGCCCAGGACTTTTCCCTGAGGGTGTCGTTTTGATTGCTTCCTCTAGCTCATCAGACGTGAAGGGCACCTCCAACATTTGTATGGTGTCTATGTCTAGCGTGGGAAACTGGACCCTCTCTAGGTAATTAGCTATGCGTTCCAGTTTAACAGAGCGCTCTGCCAGCGATACCTTACTGTTGAGATTATAGAGATTAGAATAGTTTGTGTGAAACGTTTTAGCTATGTCAGAGGGGGTAACGCATAGCTTCCCGGTTTCTGATTTAATGTGTGGTATATACAGCTGGGCTCTCTGAGTTCGCAGGGCTCGGGCCAAAAGTTTTCCCGGTTTGTCACCCCACTGGTAAAACTTATTTCGACACTTACGATAGTCCAGCTGTATCTTACCCAACATCAACCTATTGAGAGTCTTTCTCACTTCCGCTAACTCAGCCAGGGTTTCTGACTCTCTAGAGACTTTGTGTCTCATTTCAAGAGATTTAATTTTTTCTAGTAGTAGGTCTCGGTAAGCTATCTTTTGTTTTTTCATGAATGTGCCTAACTGGATCATCTTTCCCCGAACAACACATTTATAAGCCTTCCATAATGAGATTTTGGATATGTCAGGAGTGTCGTTATGAAGTATATAATCATCCAGTTCTGTCTCGATTTGGGATTTACTATAGTTCTCCTGGATCAGGAGCTCGTTCAACCTCCACGTGAATGGCCTATGGCCAGGTTGGGGTAATGAAAGGGACAGGTATACCGGGGCGTGGTCTGACCAAGTGACCTGACCTATTGTTACTTCCCTTATCAGATCTAAGTGATTATGTGATAGGAAAAGGTAGTCCAGTCGGGAGTATATGTTGTGTGGGTGGGAAAAAAAAGTATAATCTCTCTCCGTGGGATGTTTAAACCTCCATGTGTCGACCAGCTGGTGCCCATGCATGGTGTGTCTCACCTTGCGGTAGAGTTTACCGGAATATCTGGTCAGACCTGATGAGGCGTTGACAGCAGGATGAAGCACCCAGTTGAGATCTCCTCCTAGAACGAGAATACCTTCCCGCAGCGGGTGCACCCTGTCCAGGATGGTTTCTAGGAAAACAGGTTGATTGTGGTTAGGCGCATATAAAGTCACCAGGGTGAAGGACTGGTCAAAAATTTTGCAGGTCAGGGCTAAACCTCTGCCAGCTTGCAGCTTGTGAATTGCTATATCTTTTACCTGCAGTCGCCTGGAAAGAAGAATGGCCACACCTAATGTCTTGCTGTCTGGGTTATTACATGTGATAATGTGGGGATAATGTTGGCTACGAAGTCGCGGCTCCGCACCTTGCTTGAAGTGTGTCTCTTGTAAAAAGGCCACATCTACTTTTTTTGCTATAAGGTCCCTTAGAAGCCTAGATCTCTTCTCTGGTATATTAAGACCCTTAACATTAAGGGTCATACAATTAAGTTTATCCCTTGTCATCTAAGTAGAACATGGCACATATGATAGCGTGGCAGCTGCGCTGAGTAGAATATGTCTGTGTAACCCAGAAAAGTGGTAGTGGAGTATGATAAGAAGAGGGGAAAAAAGGGGGAGGGAAAGAGGGACAAGGAGAAGAAAAAAGCATATAACAAAGACATTTGCAGATAGTATTAACTACTTTAAACAGAAATATCAGCCCGCTCCAGGGAAACATGGGAGGCCGTTGACCTCTCAAGCCTCGGAAAAAACTCTTGCGGGTCAGGGGGTACTGGGGGGGTTTAACGTCAGTGACAACTTTGTATAACAATTCTTCTGTACTTTTGTTTAAACTTATTAGTGAGAAAATGTGGAACCTAACATATCAAACAATCCTAACTTTGCAAATATATTTGAAAAACATTCTGAAAAACATTCTGTGAGGAGCAACCTCTCCCCCTCCACCCAACCCCCCTCAGAGAAACAGACCACATTCAGCTGTCAGTTCTTTTCTGTGGTTTGCTGACCCTTCTCCTGATGATGCAGCACTTCCGACCTGTGGGAACAGATACAGAAAAAGAGAGAGAAGGGGAGGGGGGGGGTACGGTGGAAAGGAGAGACAATGAAGCAGAGAACCTGTGGCTTGTCTGCAAGGCTTCTTTATTGTGTCCATTGTTAAGGAACATACAGTGGCAAAGCAAATCAGGTCCTCCTAGGACTAGTCCTTGTAGCATTTGGATTCTTGAGTCTGTTATTATTTGGTCAAGTGCCCTCTTGGCTCGGTTGACTTTGGTGCTTTTGAGGGCCCCTCTTTGATCCGCCCGCCCGTCGGAACCTTTTCGCTCCCTGTGGAGCCTCCAGCAGTGTCAAGCGGGAGGACTCCTGCCACTCTGGAAGTGTAACCTTTGGGATACCCAGTGATGAGCAGAAGTCCGAGAGACCTGACGGTTTCACCAGTGTGGCCGATTTCCCTTCATGTACCACCTGCAGCTGGAAGGGGAAGCCCCAACGATACATAATGTTATTTTTCCGTAGTTCTTCTGTGAGGGGCTTTAGCATCCGCCTTTGCTGGAGTGTGTGCCATGATAAGTCCTGAAAAACCTGGATCTCATGACCGTTGAATTGGAGGCCGTCCAAATGTCGGAGCTTCCGCACAATCTCATCCTTTTATGTGAAATAATGCAGGCGGCAGATGACGTCTCTGGGTCTTTCTGAGGGAGCCCCTCGTCGACGTAATGCCCTATGTGCTCTATCAAAGGTGATGACGTTCTCCGACGGCATTTCTAGTATCTCGTTGAATATTTTCATGAGGGCATCCACCAGACCTTGTACGGGGACATCCTCAGGCAACCCCCTTATCCTCAAGTTATTTCTGCGACCTCGATTGTCCATATCATCCATCTTGTAGTGCAGCCACTGTAGGGCTTTTCCCTGTGCTGAAACTGTGGATTGGAGGGTGGTATAACGGCTTTCTTCTGCCTCCTTGCTCTCCTCTAAAGCCACCAACCGGTGACCCATGTGCGCCAGATCTGCTTGGAGTGTGGACACCTCGTGGCGGACCACCTCCTTCAACCGGGTCTCCAACATCTCGAAATCCTTCTTGGAAGGGACCTCTTGTTTGGTGGGCAGGGTCCTGTGCATGCCCATGATCTGGGATAGTTCTAGCTGGTCTTTGGCGGGAGAATTTCCAGTGGCCTGGGAGACGGCTACTAGGGAATCGGGTGTGGACGCCCGCGAGTTGCTAGAGGATGCCGCCATGTCACTTGCCTCAACTCCAGATGAAGATTTCAGAAAGGCACGTAAATTTGAGCGCTGAGGTGTAGCCACAGGTTGTTTAGAAGTTTTCTTGGTGGGACCTCTCTTATCCTTGCCCATCTGGGCCTTCGACCGATATCCTTGGCAGGTTACAAAAGTTGTTTTTCTTCGTCCGTGCTATAGCATATAGATTAGTCGTCACTAGACCCGTCCCCCCATTGGAGCTCTAGACAGCCATGTCAGGCATAGGAATACATTTCACCTTTTTAGGAGCCATTGCACCAGATGCTGGACACGGAATGACTTGAAGTGAAAGCCATACAGAGGACCTTCCAGAGAAAATATATACAAGCTACTCACAGTTGGGTTTCAATAGCTGTAGTAATATATTATGTCCACTAGATGTCAGTAAAGCTTTCCTTTTTGCAGATATTCTCCACTTCAGAACTGACTTGGTATCTAGTTACAATAACACTCAGGCACATTAGCCAAGTTGAGATGCCAGCTCAATATTTACAGTGTTGAGGAGAAGAAAGAGAATCAGGCAGCTCAGACCAGCCGATTCCCCTCTATCTCAGTGCCACAGCTGAACGGATAGGGACACAGATATTACTGTGTTGCCTTGAGAACCCTCCGACTGATTCCTTCAGCTTATGCGCCCAGCATACACTTCCTCGCATCTGCTGCCGGAAGTGAAGGAGAGAATGGCGTCTGGTACTTCCGGTTTTCTTTGCCCACCAGATCCCAGGAAGTAGAGGGCACCCCAGCGGGCGGTCACTCACCGAAGAGGTCTAGCAGATAAGTAAAGGGTATTCCACTCTGTCCGCCCCCTCAGACTGGCTCTGTGCGCTCCTCTTCCCTGCTGACAGTCTCTGCTTCTGCCACAGCCGTTAAGAGTGTTCTAGGAGTGTGCGATCCGCGGTCCAGCCAGTCAGGATCAATGCACCTTTTCACCCCAATTCCAGTCTGTCCCAGGAGAGCCTCTGCGAACAGTCGGGAAGCGCCCGCGCCTCCAGTCCCCGCAGGACCGGCAAACGCTGGACAAATGAGTGTGAGAGCTCGTAATACTGAGGACAGGCAATCCTGGCACACTTATTTCACTATTTAGCTACACTGATCGCGGTCGGATGGCATCAGACACCGCTATAAATTGAATTTAGGCAGAGCTCCTCCACCACGCGTCTGCTCACAATGGCTTCCAGGCCACACCCCCGGGTACCGATTTTTAATGGTTATGGCATTAAGCCCACCATAGTCTATACAGGGTCGTAATGACCCATCTTTCTTCTTAACAAAAAAGAACCCCGCTCCAGCATGAGAGGTGGAGGGTCGGATAAATCCACAATGGAGATTCTCCTTGATATAATCAGACATTGCCTGAGTTTCTGGTAGCGAGAGAGGGTATACACGGCCCCTAGGAGGGTTTTTGCCAGGTTGTAAGTCTATCGGACAATCCCACGCCCGATGGGGCGGAAGGCGTTCAGACTGGGTTTTATCGAACACATCCGCAAAGGAAGCATACTGTGGAGGAAGACCCGGCGGACAGGGTGTTATAGAAGATTGATTTACTTTGAGTGGAACAACTTGAGTCAGACATCTATGACGACAATCCGAGCCCCAGGAAGTAACTTGAGGAGTGGATACACACGGCCCCTAGGAGAACTCTTGCCAGGTTGTAAGTCAATCGGACAATCCCATGCCCGATGAGGAGGAAGGCGTTCTGACTGAACCTTATCGAACACATCCGCAAAGGAAGCATACTGAGGAGGGAGGCCCAGTGGACATGGTGAAATGGACGACTGCTGTATTTTGAGAGGAACAATTTGAGAGAGACAACGATGACGACATTCGGGACACCAGGAAGTGACTTGAGGAGTGTTCCAGTCAATCTGTGGAGAATGAAGTTGAAGTCATGGAAGGCCAAGTACAATGGGACTGGTGGTAACAGGAAGGATCAATAAGGAAATTTTCTCCTGGTGTAAGGCTCCGATTTGAAGAGACAAAGGAGTCGTACATTGAGTGATAAGTCCATTAATTATGCGTGAACCATCAATAGCGGAGACAGCGATAGCTGCTTTTAAAGGAATCACTGGTAGGGACCATTGATTCACTAGAGAACTAGAAATAAAGTTTCCAGCAGCACCAGAGTCCAGAGGCGCTTGAGACATAAAGGACTTGGAAGCAGTGGAAACGGTAACATCAAAAGCACAAACTTTAGAATCCATAGAACATGGAGAGGATTCCAGAGACCCTAACCTTACCTCTCCAGAACTGGTTAGGGCCTGGCATTTCCCGACTTTCTGGGACATGAGTTCAGCATGTGAGTAGAGTCAGCGCAATAGATGTAGAGTCTATTTTTCATTCGTCGCTCCCTCTCATATGTTAGTTTAGAACGTCCTACCTCCATGGGTTCTACTGGAGGTGGGAGATGACGAACTTGAGATGCTGGGAGAACAGGCCCTTTGGAAGAATTTACTCTTTCGGAATCTCTCTCACGAAATCTCATGTCTACTCTGTGGCATAGAGAAATCAAGTCGTCCAAGGAGAAGGGGTAACTCTTATGAGGTCAGAGCGTCTTTGATCTTGTCAGCAAAACCCTGCCAGAAGGCAGCTATCAGCGCCTCAGTGTTCCATTGGAGTTCGGAGGCAAGTATCCGAAATTGGATGACGTACTGGGCCACTGAACGGGGTCCTTGGCGTAGTCGGAGAATACTGGAAGCCGCAGAGATAACACGACCAGGTTCGTCAAAAATTCTTCGAAACGTAGAAATAAACATGGCACTTTCTTCCAATAGGGGATCATTTCTTTCCCACAGAGGGGATGCCCATGCCAGAGCCTGTCCGGAAAACAAAGAGATGAGATAGGCCACTTTAGAACGATGAGTAGAAAAGTTGTGAGGTTGGAGTTTGAAATGAATGGAGCATTGGTTAAGAAAGCCCCTAAAAGTTTTCGGGTCTCCAACATACTTGGAGGGAGTAGGCAGGTGTAGCGTAGAAACGGTAGACACCTGGGATGGCACTGGGGAAGAAGAAGATACTGGAGGATCAACAGTAGCTGATACATTTTGCACAGGGTCTCCTCGGGAGGCTAAAGCCTGAAAACATTGGAACAACTGTTGCTGCCGAACATCTTGTTGTTCAATCCGAGTAACCAGGTGATGCAGCATCTCTCTAGCTGTTGGTTCCGATCCTGGGTCTGTTTTTGGCCTGATCTTACTGTCACGGGCACTAGGAGTTCTACCCAGGATTCACCAGATGATAATGCTTACCAGAGGGGCGGGGTTTACCCAGCGATCCTCTGGGCAGTAGGGTGAATAGTAGGAACGTTATACAACAGCAGGTGGAGAGAGAATGTCAATGGAGTAGATAGGAGTCAGCGACTCGCAGCTATAGTGGTAGGAAAGTCAGCGACTTGCAACTATAGTGCAGTGGCATGTATCAGCCAAGAAGAGCAGAGTGGACGTGAATAGGTGAAGGAAGGTAACGGGAGAGTCAGTGGTCTGCGGATAGCAAGTTGTACCACTGCTGTGATGGGAAGACTTGTCCAGGTGCAGGTAGGTAGCGGAGAGTCAGTGGTCTGCGGATAGCAAGTTGTACCACTGCTGTGATGGGAAGACTTGCCCAAGTGCAGGTAGGTAGCAGGGAAGTCACTGGTCTGCGGATAGCAAGTTGTACCACTGCTGTGAGGTGAGGACTTGTCCAGGTGCAGGTAGGTAGTGGGAGAGTCAGTGGTCTGTGGATAGCAAGTTGTACCACTGCTGTGATGGGAAGACTTGTCCAGGTGCAGGTAGGTAGCGGAGGAGTCAGTGGTCTGCGGATAGCAAGTTGTACCACTGCTGTGATGGGAAGACTTGTCTAGGTGCAGGTAGGTAGCGGGGAAGTCAGTGGTCTGCGGATAGCAAGTTGTACCACAGCTGTGAGGTGAGGACTTGTCCAGGTGCAGGTAGGTAGCGGGGAAGTCAGTAGTCTGCGGATAGCAAGTTGTACCACTGCGAGGAGGTGAGGACTTGTCCAGGTGCGGGTAAATAGAGTAATAGTAATAGTCTATGGCTGTATGTATACAGCTGGAGAGCAGAGAACCTTGTCCAAACAGATATGCAGGGTAACAGCTAATAGTCTATAGCGGGTATGTATACCGCTGCTGAGTAGAGAAGCTTGTCAAAACAGATATGCAGGGTAACAGCTAATAGTCTATAGCGGGTATGTATACCGCTGCTGAGTAGAGAAACTTGTCCAAAGCAGATATGCAGGATAACAGCTAATAGTCAATAACAAGTATGCATACCGCTGCTGAGTAGAGAAGCTTGTCCAGGTGCAGGCACAGCAAGAGAGTTGGGAGGCTGTAGCGGGTATGGGAACCGCCGGTGAGTAGAGCAGGTAATCCAGCAGGAAGCAGAAGACACGAGCAGGAGAGCTAGGAGTCTGTAGTGGGTATGGGTACTGCCGATGAACAGAGCAAGTAATCCAGCAGGAAACTGAAGACACGAGCAGGAGAGCTAGGAGTCTGTAGCGGGTATGGGAACCACCGATGAACAGAGCAAGTAATCCAGCAGGAAACTGAAGACACGAGCAGGACACAGGAAACACCTTCAGAGACTCACAGGGAGTGAGAATCAAGATCAGGCCCTGATACAAAAGTCACAGGTGCCTTAAATAGGGAGAGGTGATTGATCCAGCAATTAGGTTAAACGCAAGGTCATAAGAGTTCAGGGATCCTGCCCATGCGCAATCCAATCAAGATGGCGGACGGCCGCGGCTCAGGACAGGTGACGGCAGGAAGGAGAGAGAACCACGCACAAGAGCAGAGGCACTCACGGTCCGGTGAGTGACACATCCATATTAAAAGTACAGATGATTGGGGAAACACTATTGCTTCACTGTACTGAGAAACTACACTAAGCTAATATAATTCCTGTAACACCAGTTCATATCAATATTCTCTGTGTTTGTAAACTTGGATATTACTGCTGAAACATTTGAATTTAGCACTGTAATTATGACAACATATTTTGAAAGCTCAGTTTGTCCTTGTGTTGTTTCCTGCTTTAATATTTGCTTTTTATTTCTTTTAGCTCATTTTTTGTATGTTAAATAGTCACCTGGGACTTAATGTTAGGAGTAGAGATAAGTGAAGTAATGGTAAAATGTAAAATAATGTTTACAGCAGAACAGGCCATTTTGCTGATGTTCCAACAATACAATCTTCATCATTCCATGGAATTCCATGCCACATTGTATTTCTAAGTTCACATTTCACAGAATTTATTGTCAATGAATATAACTTGGAACATGAAATTTATTACGGTGCCTGGTGTCAATGGAGTTGAACAGAGAACATTTAAAACAAAATTCTGCTTGTGAACCATGTAATAATTCAAATTTTCGAATTTTCTAAAAGGAATTATTGACCTTTTACGAATATTTAGAAAGGTGCATATGACAAAATACACATATACATTTATTGTATCCTCCATTCTATCACAGTTAATATATGCTAGAAATTGAAATAATGTTTGGTACAAATACACCCCTGCTTGCATTCACTTTTTTATCGTGCATTGCATGAAATTGATATATTGACAGTCTAGTACATAACATACATTATTTAAATGAAACAATTTAAATATCTTTAACTGAACGCAGAAATGAGTGCACAGTTGTGTGAATGGGGCATTATTGTACTCAACAGCATTAGTTTACATACATAAATGTTTCCATTGACACCATCTACAATTCTGCTTACGATAGACATTTCCAAACATAAGTATTTTAGCCATCTGCAACTATAAGTGTTCTGTCTTTTGGGAATGTTAATAGTAATTTAAAACTATGGAATGCAAATCCAGCAAGAGACCAGCTGTGCTTATCCTTACTACCCAGGTGTTAACAAAATTATTTTAATATTTAACAAACATTTCACCTTTCATGCTCTATATGACAATTTAAAGGGGTGCTGCATCCATGAAAATAAATAATAATTTATTTCAATCATTTGCTGTTTCTCCGGCTATTGTGTGGTTGCAAATGCTTACTTTATTAATAAACACACAGAAAATTAACAATTTTGCTGTGTTATTTCAAATAATATATATTTAAATGGAAACCACTTACATATGTTCATATATTTAGAAAATGCATTGCATCTAACAAAATTGCAACTATAGCATTACTCTCTTTAATGTACCCAAACAAAAGTCCAAGATTTGCAGTCAGGTAAACTGGCTATTTGGTAATGGTGTAGAAATATTTTCTGGGTTATTGTGAAAATCAATTTTTAAATCTATTTATAGTAACTTGTTTGATATATTTAAATACCTAACATTTCACTAGACATATTGGGCCTGATTCATTAAGGAAAGGAAATAACGATGTAAGTGTAATCACATAGGAGAGAAATTGTGTGGATTTAATCGGTTGAAAATATTTTAAGAAGAAAATTTAATTTCAAAGTCTATTTATTGTTTTGTTTAAATGGTATCACACTATCTTATATTTGTTTTTCATGTTATACGTTATTTATCTTACAATATGTAGAAAAGAATCTGAAATATATCACTGAAGAACCTTATCATCAAAAAATTTAAGTATATTTTTGCTTATATTTATTGTTGTTTT
This sequence comes from Mixophyes fleayi, assembly GCF_038048845.1. Classification (NCBI taxonomy): domain Eukaryota; kingdom Metazoa; phylum Chordata; class Amphibia; order Anura; family Limnodynastidae; genus Mixophyes; species Mixophyes fleayi. Next base: position 80,731,803 of record NC_134408.1, read on the forward strand.
TTGCACATGGATTATAATTTAATATGTGAATACTCCTAGCTGCGCTGTAATACTCTTATCCATTATTCATTAATACTCATGTTAAGCTGTTTATTGGTCTTAATGAATATCTGATTCAATTGTATCATTAATTATCAGTCTCCGAAAAAGGTTTTATGTAATACCTTTTTTTTTATAACTTCCAATGTTTAAGCTAATATATTAATTTCCTTTACAATATTGCGATTGATGTCATAATTATTACATGATTAGAATGCTTCTAATAAAAAATATTGTTTAAAAAAAAAAAAAAAAAATATTGAAAATAATTTGATAGCACATTGTCAACATGGTTTCATGAAAGACAGCCATGCCTAAGAAATATTATTTGTTTTTTAGAGGAGTAACATTTGAAACTGGATCTTGGTAGTATTATTTTTTTATATAATTCAAATTTTATGACAGCATTTGGTCCTTTACAGATTCCCAAAAATTCTGGTATATAAGGTAAAAGTAATAAGTGTAGGAGAAACAGCATTTAAAGGAATAGATGTCATGAACTTACCTGATCCGTCGCTCCGTCCCGAAGCCGCACTTCCCGAAGGCGGTCACGTGATCGCATCCAGAGGCGGGGATTTTGAATCTTCGACAGTACTTAAACCCATCTCTGACAGAGCAACACTTACCTGTTCCTGGCTCCTGTTCTTTGTGGATTTCTGTGTCTTTCAGTCTCCTGTGCCTGCCTGTGTTCTGACCCTGCCTGTTTCCACTATCTGATTCTCCAACCTGTGTACCGACCCGGCTTGCTGACTACCCCTCGATTCTTGTGACCCGTGTACCGACCCCGGCCTGATTGACTCCGAGTTGCCTCCTGATTCTGCCTGCCTCCATTCCTGTGTACCAAACCGGCCTGATTGACTCCGCATCTTCCGCTCCTACTCTGCTGCACTACATCTTGGGGCGAACCTGAGGACCGCGACCTGCAACTCCTGGCAGCGAACCCCACCTGGCCTTGCGGCGGTTCTTGGTGAACACCGGGGAGATCGTTAGACTCCGCACCTCAGGTAAGCCAGCGCTAATAAAGATTAGTAGTAATAATCCAGTATCTGTTACAGTAGAGAACTGGTTGAAAGATACAGGACAAATGATAGTTATAAATGCAACTTGTGATGTACTCATAAGTTTCATTTATAACTATCATTTGTCCTGTATCTTTCAAAATATACATCTTGTACGTCACAAGCCTTTTAAAGGATAAGGTTTTAAACTTTCACAAGACATGGGATTCTTTGGACACAATTTATCACACTCCTTTACCAGATACTAGTTGAGCCACTTCCTCACTTCTTGACATGTAATTATTTGCTCTTTTCTTCTTTCTCCCAAAATATTATCTCTTTTACCCCCTGGGGCGGTAGCGCTGCAGATCACCCCGCCCTAGGTGAACATATATCTTGTCTTCCCTTACCACCCCCTTTTCCTTCCCTGGTCCCTTCCCCTTTACTACATTTATACAGAAAAATCCAACAACATTTTACTTTTCTCAGCCTGGATTCCGGGATTAGATTCAGATACAGGCATTACCTGTCAGATGCCAGTCTACTGTATTTCACTATTGCAATAAGTTACTTTGGAACATGCTGCCTACTCTACGAATATATTTAGTAGCACATTTATAGACTCTATTTTCTAGCTATAGAATAATTATAGAATAATTATGCAATAATGTTATTTTTATTTAGAAGTCCAATATCTAAAGCTAATTGTTTCTCACTTTATGTTCATGTTGTTGTCGAAAATAAACAGATTTAAAATAAATAAATAAATGCAACTTATTCAGACTTGGTTAAAATTGTTAGTAGTTTTCCACAGGGATCAGTTTTAACCCTACCAGTTGTATATTGCAGCAGAAAATGAGAATAGTCAGACCAGGCAACTTTTCCTAATCTTCAACTGTCCAGTTTTGGTTAGATTGTGCCCACTGTAGCCTCAATTTCCTGTTCTTACTCGACAGGGGTGGAACCCAAAATATTTTTCTGCTGCTGTAGTCCATCCACTTCAAGGGTTGATGAGTTCTGTGGTTATTTGAGTTACCGTTGCCTGTCTGTCAGTGTGAACCAGTCTGACCTCTTCCATTTGCAAGGTATTTTCACCCACAGAACTGCCACTCACTGGAGGATTTTTATTTTGTGCCTCATTCTCTGTAAACTCTAGAGACAGTTGTGCTTTAAAATTGCAAGACATCAGCAGTTTCTGAGGTATTCAACCACCTGCCAACTGTATTACATACTAATAACTGCCAGGGCCGTAACCAGGGTGGTGCAGCTGGTGCGTGTACCCAGGGTGCAATGCTGAGGGTGCGCCACAGTTTCCAGCCACTTGCCCCAGTCGGGGCCAACAGAACGCGATATGAGCAGCAAGGGTGGAGCTGGACCCATTCCTGTATTCTAATTACGATCACACAGAAGCCACTTGTAAAAGTAATAGCGCAGTGTATCTGTAGTCCCATACCTCTCTCATTGCTGCAGCAACCTGGCTCCACCCAGCCACCTGATCTCAGAGCTAGTATGAGTGTTAGAATATTAGATATTTCATTCACTAGCAGTACATATTAACTGGTTACTAATCCTTTTAGGGTGTGAATAAAGATATCATCACCTGCAGTTTCTTTAAAGATAATTGAATTGAACTCATACATTGTACAGTTAATTTATAACTGAGAAACAGACATAGACTATTAAAAATAACAAACAGTGAGACATATTATTATATATAATTAAAAATTAAATATAAAAATACAGTTGATGGCGCATAGTAGTAGCATATTGCTATTTTAAATCACTTTTGTACATACTTGTCGACTTTTCAAAGCTTTACTCTGGAAGATCCTGAAGGAGAGGTCATGTGACAAGGGGGTTGGAGGGGGCATAGTGGCTCTATTGCATCACTGTAGCCCCACCCCCGATAGGAAATGGCAAATTAACGGCATTTCATAAGATGAGACAGGACTTAATGACTCAGAATTATGTCATTTCACTGAAGCACAGTGCCTAACTTCAAAGTAAGATATATGTATTCAGAAATCTATGTGTTGTAGTGGTTTATGTTTGCATATTGCTGATATTGTTTGAAACAAGATTGCTAAAATGCTATTTGTTTTGTGACATGTTGAATAACATTGCATAATAGAACATTAGGTAAGTGAGGAGAGTATCCCAGTCTTTTCTTTCTTGTGCGGCAGCCCTCCTAATGATTTATTTTAAAGTACAGTTAAATCACTAAACGAGCCCATCCGTTTGCCACCTCCATATTTTTAAAAACTTGATGGGAGTCCATGAGGTTGAGGAGGAAGAATGGTACAAATCTATGTGACCCAGGCGGGAGAGCACTGGAACCTTACTAGGCTCTAAGCTCTTAAGAATGTGGGGATTATAGTACTGTGTAAAAAACGCTGATGGTGAAGCAAATTAAAGAGCATGATATGCTGGAGCAGCTGACTGTAAAAATGGCCTCAGAGATCTAGGAATGGCTGGCAGACAGAAAACATGAGACCCTGGAGGAGGCAGTAGGGTTAGCTGATGAGTATGTGGTGAGCAAGCCCAGGTGGAGAGTACCTAATATGCTCAGTCAAACAGGAGCAGGGAGGGGATCTAGCCAATTCTAGTAGGTCCAGCAAGGCCAGAAGCCCACTTTATTAGAGATAACTCTGTGCAGAAATCCAGAGGAGAATCAGCTTGATCCAGACACTGGGACCTGAATCCAAGGAGGTGCTATGTGTGTAACCAGTTGGTGCACTTCCGTAGAGATTGTCCCTGAACCGGAGGCCTGATCCCGGAAGCCAGGGCTGTACCAGTTGCCACTGTACAGTATGTCACAGGAGATTTTAAAATTGGCATTATGGCTAATCCCCCCTATACTGATGTGCCAGAGGCAAAAGAAGGGTTGTATGAGGTGAACTTGATTTTAGGGGAAGGGAGGCAGAACCAAAGGTATATGCAGGGTTATCTACAGGACATGTAGGTGAGGTACTGCAAGGTACAGAGGTAGAGTGACTCAGGAGCATCTCTGACCCTGGTGGAGCTAATATATAATATATAATGATATAATGAAAAGATCCCAAGTTATGGAGGGATAGAAGGTCTAGATTTCCACCGTGGGGAGCAAATATTAATGTGGCCCGGGTACATTTGGATTGGGGCTGGGTTTGGCATAGTGGAGGTCGGCAACCTCGACGAACTACCAGGAAAGGTAATTTTGGGGAATGATTTGGTCCAGGAAGTGGTCACTTATTTTGTGCAAGCTGTGACCCGCAGCCAGAGGAGAGCCAAAGTCAGAGCAGCACCACCAGCCGCCCCAAAGCCAAGCGTACCACCAAGACCCACACCGATAACCAGAGCCAAGGAGCCAGAGGCAGCACCGTTGGTGAGTTACCCAAAAATATCTGATGTTGTACTAGAAATTGATTTGGGGGAGGAAGACAAAAGGGAATTTAGGAAGGCCCAACAGACTCCCCCATCGCAAAACAAATTGAGGAGTGCAGTTGACCTTGGGGCAGCTAGGTACTGTGGGACAAAGGACAGTCACAAATGATAGTTGCCCACCACCCTAGATCAGGACACAGGGACAAAAGTGAAGCAGCTAGTTGAACCATGTACTTACCGGGCCTAATTGTTAGCGCTGGTCCATGACATTCTGGTAGCTTTGGGACCAGAAAAACATTGACCTGAGTGTTGCAGACTTTTTCTGGCCCCGAGTCACCCAGAATGTAAAACAGTACAAAACCTCCTGTGACACCTGCATAGGATAGGGAGAGACCCTATGGAAGGCCCACTACAACCTCTGCCCTTAATTGAGGAGACCTTTGCCCAGGTGGCTATAGATATTGTAGGTCAGTTAGTCATCTCCAGTAACACAGGGAAAAGATTCATCCTGACCACCACCAGATGGCCAGTATGCCTGACACTTCTTATAGCCAAGAGGGCTAAAATCCAAATGTAGTAAAGAGCGGAGGTTGTTTGTCGTTTTGTTTTCATTGGTTAGAGCCAGATAGACGCTTTTAAGGCAGCAATCCCATGACCAGACGCCTGAATAATGGTTAAAGAGTTGCCGCCATTTTCTACTGTTGCATTTTATCTTTCTAGACTATAACAAGTGTCGGGCATACTGGCCATCTAATTATGGTATGTCTTTATTTCATCTATGTCGTATTTATTGTAATCAGCGTTTTCAAGTCGTTGTAATCCTTGTTGGCATTTTTAGTGTTTGAAAACATTATTATTAAAAAAAAATACAAAAACATTTTTTTTTCTCTCCCTTAACAGTCTGTGGCAAACTACCCATTTTGCCACTAATATACACAGTATATTATAAATGCCCAAGAATTCTCTAATCTTTTAGGATTGCATACACTGTAACATAGTTACCGTTGAACATTTCACACAGGTGGCAATACTTTAAGCGTTGCCTAAGGTATAAGTTGAGAGGTATGAGAGGAGGTGGTCCCCCAGCCGAATTAGACCTCAGTTCCCTCGATGCATAGTTAACAGTCCACCCAACACACATCATATATGCTGGTTGATATAGTGCTATCTAAACTAATAAACACAAGTTGGACACTTCCCTCACTATAAGTAATCACACTTACATCGGCATTTGAAATATACTAGCAACATTTTACTAGCAACAATTCTGCCCTAATGTCACATGTTTCCTCTCCTTCCCCATTAGCACAAATCCTCAGTCCTGTCAATCGTCCAAACTTCTCCACACAAGATGCTCTGACACCTAATGCTGCCCCATTTTACCCTGCTTGTCATCACCAACTTTTCCATGCTGCCCCACTACCCTTTCCAGTCCATGTGTGCTCTTTTTCCCAAAAGCACTTTTTGGTCCCACAACACACTTTTACCCAACAAGTCTCTTTTGGTCAAAACCCATTATTTGCACAACACACTTTTAACAAAGCTCTTTTGTCCAACAAACATTTGCCCCCCCTTGCTTCTTCCACACTGTTGCTTTCCACATCACTGGTAACCAGAAGCCAGGTCAGGACAAAAACAACATCTACATTAGGACCAAGGGCCAAGAGGGTCTGAAGAAGATGACATTTTTTGTTTGATTAATTTAATTTTTTGCATGTGTGGTCTGGATTGTGTTTTCATTAAAACCCCTTTTTGGTTGCACAACACACCATTCCTCAACGAACTTCATTTGGTCCAACAAACAACTGCTTCCCCCCCCCCAGCCACCTCTGCCACCTAGGCCACCTCTGAAGCCCTAGCCGTCTCTGATATCATAGCCACCTCGGCCACCTCTGCTCTCCTAGCCACCTCAGCGACCACCTCCACCCTAGCCACCTCTGCCACCTCTGAGCCCCTAGACACCTCTGCCATCCTAGCCACCTCTGGTGCCCAAGCCACATATGCCCCTAGCCACCTTTGCCTCCTTAGCCACCTCTGCCATTCAGCCACCTCTGCTCCCCTAGCCACCTTAGCGCCCCTATACTCCTCTGCAACCCAACCCACGTCTGCTGCACCCTACTCTATGCTGTTTCACTGCCCTCTTCTTCCACACTGTTGCCTTTCACATCACTGGTAACCAAGTGCCAGGTCAGGACAAAAATAACATCTACAACAGGACCAAGGGCCAAGAGGGGCCACCGAAGATAACCGTTTTTGTTTGTTTACTTACATTTTTTGCTTGTCTGGCTTAGATTGTGTTTTCATTAATACACATTTTTTTTTAAGAAAAAAAAATTGCACTTTTTTGTACATTTAATTAAAGCCTAATTTTTTTTTTTAAATCCTAACAGTTCTTAAAAGCAAAGTAAGTGTAAAGCACATAATCTTTAATTGCTGATGAATCTACCATTTCATGAGTGCTTAGGTTAACGTCTTCCATCTCCTCGCCAGCAACTTCAGCCTCTTCCACCCATAGAACCCCACTCCTAGTGGTGATGTTATATAACACCACACACAGGGTTTACATCCCATACGGTCCTCGATGAGTACATAAGAGTGCCACCAGACCAGTCGAGGCACCATAATCTTGCCTTTAAAAGACTAATTGCCATTTCAACAATGATTTGGTGGCCCAATGCGCCGAGTTGCAAGCAACTTTCTGCTCCGTGTGTGGGTTCAAAAGAGGAGTGAGGAGCCAAGGGCAGAAAGGGTGCGCATTGTCTCTTATAAAAGATGACAAGAAAGACAAAATAACAAATATTAGTAATGAGAAACCAGACATACAAACAAATCTGGAGATCTACCATGATACGGTGCAATTGTAATGGAACATTATTTGGCATTTGAATCTAGAGTCCAAATTCATTAAGGCAAGTACAGGGAAAAAAAACAACTAAATTTGCTCCTTGGCAAAAACATATTGCATTAGAGGGGAAATAAATTTAAAATGTGGGACATAGTTATAGTTGGGGCATATCATAGATCAACTTTAAATTTCATTGGAAAAATAAAGATATCAAGTAATTGTGTGCTACATGAACAGCAGCCAGTCCTTTCCTTATGTACAAAATAATAAACTTATTTCCACTCCTAGCATTGTAACATGCACCATATTGCAAAAAGTGTTTATATTTTCCAAAGGTGGTAGACCTACCAATTCTCACTACAGAAAGGTCTTTATTACCGCAAAATGTTAGTGTTAAATAATGAAGAAATATAAGATAGTACCTAATACTCACGCGCCACCATATGGCCTTGCACCCCCTTGCCTCTGTTGCAATCTGCTTCATGTCCCTGATGGCCTGAAGGTAAAGGAGTCATGGGTACTCCTGGATCATACAGCAAATAGGTCTCAAATTTGAAGAGATGCATCAAATATGACCTGGACATTTATCAAATAGAAATGCTTCTGATTCAAAGTAATGGAAGCATTGCTACACACGGGTCCAGGGCTACATGTGTGCCATCTACTGCCCATATTATGTGCGAAAAGCCAGCTACTGCTGCATTATGGGCACAAGAGACTCCTCTTTGAGTGGGAGCTGAATAAATTGCCTAAGCTACAACAGGAACTCCCCCAGTACAACCTTCAGCAAACGACTGATGTTGGTGTCAGTAGCTGAGGGGGAGTGCTGACATTGGATTGCTATTTGGAGGCTTCTGGGGTACCTCTTTGGTAAGTTAGCTCTCAATTTAAAAACACATATGTATGGCCCAAATATATGGGACTCTCATTGTTTAGAGTTAGGACCACCCTATTAGCAAAAGCGCCGTGGAGAGGCGGGTGGCTTTAACATACATTTGCAAATGTGTGTAACTAAGACTTTTGCATTTTTATCTACAGTAGAAATAGTAGATCTGTTGCTGGCTATAGCAGTGTGCTAGGGGATCTCTGTGTGTTTGTTCCTTTTAGGATAACCCCGCCCTTTCACGCACCTGCTATAGCCTATAAATTGATTGAGCAACTTCCATTTCTTTATTTGTCTGAAAGTTATCAACTTGTCACGCTCCGGTCCTGCATATGGGTACCTGTCGCGTTACCTGCTTCTCACAGATTATGAAACAGGCATATCCTGGCTTCAGGCTCATACCATACGTTTTTCTGCAGTCAGATCTGCGCAGGTGCAGGGTCTGTTCCCATCTCTTCCCTCATTGGCTATGGGATTATTGGAGCACTATTTAAACCTCCTGGATTCACCTGTCTGATGCCTGTTCTTCAAGCTCACTTCCTGCAGCCTGTGGTTCTGGTTCCTGTCTTCCTTGTGCTTTGCATTAGTTCAGTCAGCTCGTGGTCAGTGTTGAACTACCGCTGTTCCAAGTATTTCTATTACCATCTCCTGAGTACTACATCGTGACAGCTTTGGTTCTCTCATCGCTACCTCTCAGAGCTGCTACTGCTCCTGTGACTTCTCAGCTGTTGTCCCGAGTTACCACCGCTACTTCAGTCTGCTCTCAGCTTATGGCCTGTGTTGAACTACCGCTGTTCCAAGTATCTCTATAATCATCTCCTGAGTACTACATTGTGACAGCTTTTGTTCTCTCATCGCTACCTCTCAGAGCTGCTACTATTCCTGTGGCTCCTCAACTGTTGCCCCGAGTTACCACCGTTACTTCAGTTTGTCCTCAGCTTGTGGCCAGTATAGAATTACCACTGTTCCAAGTATCTTGGTTACCACCTCCTGAGTACTACATTGTGTCAGTATTGGTTCTCTCTCTACTGCCTTTCAAGCTTCCTGTGACTCCTCTGTTGTAGTTCCAAGTCACCACCGCTCATCCACCTCTGTGGCCGACATTGTATTACCACAGTTCCAGTGTCTCTACCACTTACCTTCTGGTACCACTGTCTGCCTCCCAGTATCTCCTGGCTCCTCCACATCACTCTTCTGTCCACTCACTCGCGGTACCACGACCTGCAGGTTTGGTGCCGCTAAGACCAAACTTTCTTGCAGGGGTTCCTGGTGAAAACCACCTTCCTGTTAGACTCCGCGCCCGTGATTGGGCCTAGCCATGGCTAGCAGAGCCTAGGGATCCAATATCCAGCCTTGTCAACCGTGACAGTAAGAACAGGCCAAAATATTTGATCCCCCGGTGGAGCCATCACCAAAGGATTTGCTGCAACATCTAGTTTCACACATTGAGCAGCAAGACAACATTCAACGGCAATTATTACAGTTTTTCCAGACCCTGACCAGCCGCTTGGACACTCTGCAAGCTGCTCAGCCATCTATTGCTGTTCCTCCTCCAGACCAGCCTTTTGTCCGGCAGAGTCTGCCCTCCTCTCTCAAACTGCCTACACCTGCTAAGTTTGATAGGGATCCTAAGCTCTGTCATGGTTTCCTTAACCAATGCTCCATTCAATTTGAATTACAGCCCCAAAATTTTCCGTCCGATAGGTCCAAGGTGTCCTACATCGTCTCTTTGTTTCCGGTCAGGCCCTGGCATAGGTCTCTCCCCTTTGGGAGCGAGATGATCCCATACTCAATAACTATCTTGTTTTCCTTGCCACCTTCTGACGGATCTTTGACGAGCCCAGACGAGTCTCCTCAGCCTCTGCCAGCATCCTCATGCTTCGCCAAGGTTCTCACGCTGTTGCCCAGTACGTCATAGAGTTTCGTACTCTCGCCTCAGAACTAACTTGGAATAACGACGCCCTTGTAGCGGCATTCTGGCAAGGTCTCTTGGACTGGGTTAAAGATGTGTTGGCATCCCATGAACTTCCTACTACTCTGGATGCTATAATCTCTCTTTGCAATAAAGTGGACCTTCAATTCTGCGAAAAGTCGGCAGAGAAGGAACACTATCACCATTCATCCTTCAACTCCGCTCCTTGCCCCCACTCAGAAGCCTATGCAGATCGGGAGGACTCGGTTAACATCCAACAAGAGGGATAGGAGACGCCTAAACAAATTATGTATTTACTGTGGCGAGTCGTGGCACTTCCTGAATTCTTGTCCCAGAAGGCCGGGAAATGCCAAGCCCTAATCTGCTCCGGGAAGGTCAGATCGGGGTCACCTAAATCCTTCCCGCCTTCCGCTTGCTTCCTAACAGTCTTCTTATTATGAGAATCTTCTGAAAAGGTTTCACAAGCACTGGTGGATTCGGGTGCTGCCGGGAATTTTATTTCTTGGTCCTTAGATTCTTAATGTTCCCTTCCTATTCTGCCCTTGGAGACACCTGTTACCATGACTGCTATCGATGGTTCTCAGCTTCCTGGAGGTGTGGTTCGCTACCAAACCAAGCCGCTCACTCTCCACATTGGAGTTCTCCACTCCAAAGTAATCTCATTTCTCGTTTTACCAACTCCACCACTCCTGTCATCTTGGGTCTTCCCTGGCTGCTTGTACATTATCCCAAATTGGATTGGAATTCCTCAGAAGTCCTGGTCTGGGGGCCTCATTGACAATCCAACTGTTTAACTCAAGTCAAGCCTGTACGGATTCTGTCCTCCTCCACAGAGTCTCCCCTTCTGGGCCTACCTTCTCAATATCAGCCTTTCTCAGACGTATTCGATAAGGTCCAGGCTGAACTCCTGCCTCCCCACCGCTCTTAGGATTGCCCTATAGAACTACTCCCGGGCAAGAATCCCCTAGAGGACGAGTCTTTCCACTCTCTCAGCCTGAAAACATTGGCCATGTCAGGTCGTCTGTTTCACCAGCCGGAGCGGGTTTCTTTTTTGTTAAAATAAAAGACGTATCAGTCCTCCCCTGTATTGATTATCAGGGACTTAATGCGATAACAGTCAAAAATTGCTACCTCATCCCTCTCATTACCGAGTTGCTTGACCGCATCAAGGGGGCCAAGGTCTTCTCTAAGCTGGATCTACGAGGGGCCTACAACCGTATACGCTGTGGAGATGAATGGAAGACAGCATTCAATACCCGTGACGGTCATTACAAGTACTTAGTCTTGCCCTTCGGACTCTGTAATGCACCGGCAGTGATCCAAAGCTTCATTAACGAAATCTTCAGAGACCTCCTCTACTCTTATGTGGTCATTTATCATTTATTTACAATCTGCTCAGTGCCTCAACCCTCGCCAGGCCCGTTGGTCACTCTTTTTCTCCCGTTTTAACCTTCATGTGACCTTTAAACAGGGTCACTTAAACAAAAGAGCAGATGAGCTTTCCCGGGCCTTCAACTCTGAGTTGGACTCTGATCTATCCCTCAGTCATCCCATCTTGGATCCAAAATGTCTACTAGCACTATCCACCACCAACTCCCCTCCTCCTGGGAGAACTTTCGTCCCCACCTCTCTTCAGAAGAAGCTGCTCCGCTGGTTTCATGCCTCCTGGTTTTCCGGACATGCTGGGTTTCTCGAAACCTATGAGCTGGTATCCCGCTTATACTGGTGGTCCACTCTTCCACCAAATGTCAAGGACTTTGTGACTGATTGTAACGTATGCACCAAACATAAGAGTCCCTGTGCGGGTCCTATGGGCCCATTACAGCCTCTGCCTGTACCAACTAAACCCTGGAATGGGGTCGAAAAGTAATATGCCAGTTGATGCAGGAGAAGAAAAGAGGCTAGCAGGCTTGTTGTGGATTCAGACACTGAGCGAACTGGAGGTGCAATAGATTTTTATGATCGGTGAAAATGGTAACCGGGTATCGTGACCCCTCCAAGAGGTATATCCATTCAGAGAGTGCTAGCTTCATTGCTAAAAGTTCTTTGTCCCCAATTGAATAGTTCTATTTGGCTGGAAGAAACTTATGAGAGAAGTAAGCACATGGAAGGAACCTTTGCCTGGGAACGATGTTCTGTGACAAGACTGCACCGAACCCAACTGTGGAGGCTTCCACTTCTACAAAGAATGGCTGAGAGGTATCAGGCTGTCTAAGAACAAGAGCCATAGAGAAGGCTTTCTTAAAGGTGTTAAAGACAATAACAGCTTCTGGAGGGCAGACTTTGACACCTGCTCCTTTCCGAGTAAGAGCTACTATTGGCGCCACTAATGTAGAGTAGTTGTGGATGAATTGTCTATAATAGTTGGCGAATCCGAGAAAGCGTTGGGTGGCTTTGAGGGCAGTTGGAAGAGGCCAGTCTAAGATGGCACGGACTTTCTCGGGATCCATTTGTAAACTTGTGCCGGACACTATGTAACCTAGGAAGGATGTTTGGGTGGTTTCGAAAGAACACTTCTCGAGTTTGCAGAACAGTTGGTTCTCACGAAGTCTGCACAAAACCTCAGAAACGCTGATGATTATTGGTAAAGTCTTTAGAGAAAATTAAAATGTCATCCAGATTCACAACTACTGAGGAGTAAAGGAGATCTCTAAACGCTTCATTCACGAAACTATGAAAGACCGCTGGGGTGTTGCACAGCCCAAATGGCATCACTAGTTATTCATAGTGGCCAGCTCTGGTTTTGAAAGCAGTTTTCCACTCGTCTCCCATACGAATCCTGATAAGATTGTAGGCGCCACGAAGGCCCAGCTTGATGAAAATCTAGGCGCCCTTGAAATGGTTGAAAAGTTTGGTTACCAGAGGTGTAGGATATCGGTTTTTAAGGGTGATAGCATTTAGGCCCCTGTCACGAACACGCTCCCAGCTGCCATGACTTGGGATGTTCACTGAATGAGGTTACACACGATTCCAGCACTCAAGTCTCTCTCTACCTATGACTCAGGTTATAGACCTGCTGAATAGACCCCCACAACAGCACTCTTACCCCCACACACTTCAGGTTTTGACACCACCTATTGAATACAGGCAAAAAGACCCCAATATACTGTCCCACACTGGCACACAAGGCTTCTGGCTACCCACAGGTTGACAAGGCCCACACCAGCAAACAAAGGGTTAACTCTTCACACCTCCAGACTGTTACACAAATGTAAATGAAAGCACACACTAAACTTGTTAATCAAATGTATCAACAAATCACACACCAGCATTCAAAGGGTTAACTCGGTCTAGCTATTTTCTTATTAACAGGCTAACGGATTCGTTAGAGTATCAAAGGCGCAACTTACAAAATTTATAGATTTAATATACAAAGGTACAGGGCATTCAGATATAACAAAACAATTAATAAACAATTGACATAACATACACAAGCAAATCAGTTTAAAATAAAAGGGGTTACATTCAAAGTATAACTTACATGAGTTGTATAATCTGTGCCATGGGAAATTGGCTAGGAAATGGACAGCTTATCAGTGTAGATTGATTTTCCCAAAAGACTGATAATTTGCCCATTCCCAGCAAAGGTTTGGTAAAAGAAAAATTAAATGGGACTGTCTTCACACGGGCAGTGTTAAATGCTAATATGGGGGCAGATATATCCCCTTGGTGTCACTTTAGTTTGCTCACAAATATTCCAAAAGTTTGAACTTTAGTAAATCTTCACAGATATATCCCAGAGACATAAATCCCCCTTCAATAAATCGGTCATAATCTCCTACACATATAAATACCAAACATGAGGAAATTATGACAATGAGACATACCTTTCTTACAGACATGTGATTATAGATGTTCCCGGATACCGTCAGCACCTGTCATTCACAACCCTGGTGTGATTTCTGCTCCTCATTATGGAAAGCACCCAGGTTTCCAAAAATATGAACTATGATGACATTTTCCTTTGAAGCTCATATTTCTATATACCTGTATATGCCTTCAAATGCTGTCTTTGACTGCAAAGATGTCAAGCTGTGACCGGCCCCACAAAATTTATTCAGGTGTCCAGAGACTAACTTGTCTCAGGATATAGCTCACAGCAGGGACTCTTTGACACTGCCACAGGTGACACTGCTATCTTCTCATACTGGGATGTGCAGAGCCATCAAATACACATACAACAGACTTTCTGACTTCAATGTTACACTTTAGTAGCTCAACTTATGAATGGATTCAATTGATATAACATATGTACACTGCAGTTATGATTTAGGTCTTATTCCCCACAATTATGTGATGGGTTAACCCTTATAAATAACTGTAAGTTCTCTATCTTCACAACAGCCCCGGTAATCAATACAAGGACGTAACGACCCGTCCTTCTTCTTTATGAAGTAAAACCCCGCTCCAGCAGGAGAAGTGGAAGGTTATATGAAGCCACGTTGGAGGTTCTCCTGAACATATTCTGCCATTGCCTGGGTTTCTTGCAGAGAGAGGGGATACACACGTTTCCTGGTTGGTGTCTTACCAGAAAGAAGGTCTATAGAACAATTCCGGAGAAAATGTTGAGGCAGAAGCTCAGAGCGGCGTTTGTTAAACATGCCAGTAAAAGAAGTATATTGAGAGGGAACAGAGAGACCAGACAGATTTTTTGACCGAGGATGATGAGGCCAGTATCAGTTTGATTTGTGCCAGACAACGGGATTGGCAGCTACTACCCCAGGCTAATAACTGAGAGTGAGTCCAGTCAATTTGGGGAGAATAAAGTTGAAGCAAGGGAAGACCCAAAATGACAGGACTGGTGGCGTGAGCAAGAATAAAAAAAGAAATCTCCTCAAAGTGATTTTACTTACTCCAACTTGGAGACATAGCAGCTGAGTTTGATTCTGGACTGTGCCATTAGCAATACGGTTACCATCTATAGCTGTGATGACAATCAGAAGAGGCAGAGGGACCGTAGGCAAAGACAATTGTTCCACCAAGGAGAAGGAAATGAAGTTCCCAGCGGCACCGTAGTCTAGGAAGGCAGAGACGTCTGTGGACCAGTAAATGCATGAGTGGTGACTGCAATGGAACAAATAGGAAATTTGTTTGATTCTGGAGAGGATGTAGATGTCCCCAACCTGACCTCCCTTGAGCAGGTTAAGGTTTGGCTTTTTCCCTGGCGCCTAGGACAGGATGCCAGGAGATGCCCAGGTTCTGCACAGTAAATACATAAATAATTTGTCATCCTTCTGTGATGCTTTTTTGGAGTGATTCTAGACCGTCCAAGTTGCATAGGTTCCTCTGGAGAATTAGGAGCTTGGAAACCAGGTGCCAACTTGAAAAAAGATCGTTGGGAAGACTCTTTTTCAGAAGACCTTTCCCAAAATCGTGTGTCGACACAATGTCAGAGAAAGATCAAAGCATCAAGAGTAGTAAGTAGCTCCTGAGAAGAAAGGACATCCTTAATTAAATCTGAAAGGCCCTGCCAAAAGATAGCGACCAGGACCTCGTTGTTTCATCAAAGTTCGGAGGAAAGAGCCCGGAACTGGATTACATACTGGGAAACGGATCAGGAGCCTTGACATAGTCTGAGTAAGCTAGAGACTGCCAAGGAGATGTAGCCTGGCTCACCAAAGATTTCTCGAAAGGCCAAAATGAAGTCAGTACTATTACGAAGTATAGGGTCATCCCGCTCCCGGAGTCGGGATGCCCAAGCTAACACTTGTTCAGAGAGTAAGGAGACAATATAGGTGACCTTGGACTGCTCTATGGGAAAATTTTGCAAAAGCAAATCGAACAGAATCGAGCATAGATTAAGAAATCCACAACAGGTTTTAAGGTCGCCGTCAAACTTCTGCAAAGAGGGCAGCCGTAGAGTAAAAGTAGTGGCTGCCATAGCTAAAGGACTAAGAAGTTCTGCTTGAAGGGTTTCTAAACGGGTGGCCAAAGCTTGTAAGCACTGGAGGAGTTTAATATTTGTAGTGTCTTGCTTCTTTACTCATCCTAGTAGGTGTTGCAACATATCTTTCGCAGAAGGCTCTTGATTGGGGTCCATTCTTTATGGCCAGATCTTACTATCACGCTCTAGGGTCTGGAAGAACAATTATGGTCTGCTTGAGTTGATGCCACCCTCAAAGAGGCGTGGAGTCTAATGGAGAGGGAGGTATTCACCCGGGACCCCTGCAAGGGAGTTTGTATTTTGCGACTCGCTAACCGCAGGTCGCGGTTCTCTAGGAGAGTCACAAGCGAGACCGAGAGGAGAACCAAGTCATAGGAGTAAGATGGTTGCTGATAGGGGTAATAATGAGGAATATATTCTGCAAGTAGGTGAGGCAGAGAGGTCCTGTGGAGCAAGGAGGCCCCTAGGGTCAAGATCATGAGGAACTGCGATGGTCTGCAGATATCAAACAGAAGCACTGATGTGCAGAAGATGAAGACTGGTAGAAACACCCTGCAGCAGGATGATGCTGTAACACCAGAGAGCTGGATGCAGGTATAGGTGATAGTACTCAGCAGCAATAGGAGAACAGACTGGAACACATCAAGACAGGAGAGGAGACCTGAAGGCACTCAGGTAAGGAGACATGTGCTTTAAATAGACAGGGCTGACAGGTAATCAATCAGGTGAATAGAAGGAGTTTTGAAAAGGGATGGTTTTGCATAAGTGCAGTTCAGACAGGCAAGATGGCGCCCACCAGAGCAAGCCATGGGCGACCTGATGAGAGAGGAGAATGGCGGTCAGTGGTAGGTAAGAGCGCCAGACCCAAATCAGGTGGTCAGCGGCTCCTGTGCCTGACACACCTGCTTCTATTCCCCAATGAGTGATCTTCAAGTCTTTCTTCTGGAAGTCCTTTGACCTGGTTCTCTGCGCTCTTGGTTACTTAGCTGTCTGCAGACTATCAGCATCCTGTTCCATTGCCTGCAGTGGTTATTTATCTGTCCGCAGACTATCAACATCCTGATCCATTTTTTGCTGTGGTTCCTTACCTCTCTGGAGACTATCAGTATCTTTTACCATTGTCTGCAGTGGTTAATTACCTGTCCGCAGACTATCAGCCTCCTGTTCCATTGTCCACAGTTGATACCTAACTGACCGCAGACTATCAGCATCCTGCTTTCCTGTCTACAGAGTTTACCCACTTGTCCACAGGCTATCCTATAATCTGCTCTATTGTCCACTGAGGCCGTCTGTAACTCTACAGATGATCCCGCTTCATCTACCTGTTCCTCATCTATCTGGGTTCTCTTTACGGGTCTCGCCTAGCACTCTCGCAGGAGACTGTGACTTGGTGGCCGCAAAGCCCATAAATTTTTTCAGGGGTATGACCATCTGCTCTGTTAGACTCCGCGCCTCTGGGTAGAGTAGAGTCAAGTCAGACAGACCCAAGGGGTTTTTACCTTGCCATCGTGACACCTGTCTCCTGTGTTCATTCCACCTGTAACTAAAATCTGTAATCTCTCTCTTTCTCTGGTATCTTTCCATCACTATTAACTTCTAGAGATAATTCCCTATGCAGAATGAAAAAAAATTGTAATCCAAGGTGCCTGTGTGAGAAATGGAGAGCAAAGAGAGCTGACCAAATGACTTACTTGCAACCTAGATGACACCCCTATTGGCGCTATATTAAATAAATAATTTGTGAAAAGAGGAAAAGGAGAGAAACAGCTGATTTCACTGGGATTAATGGGCGAATCTCAATTACAATGGTGCTAGAAGAATGGATGTGACTGCGCTCATTTCCTTGTATATTCCAATATTAAAAGTAATAGTATTCATATTCCCTTATATAAACACATAAGTTTATTCAAAGCATGCAAATTTAAAAAGCATAAAAACACACAAACACAACAAATTGAATATATCACACAGAAAAAAGTATATTTGTGAGCACTGGATATAAATGTGTATTGAATGTCACTGAAAAAAATTATAGATGCTCAGGCTCGGTTCCCCAAGAACAGAACACACCTGAACTTAGCAGATCTGAGTACCGAGCCGAGCCGGTTTTGAAAACGAGGCAAAACGTCATTGTTACATCATCGGATCTCGGATCTCGCAAGCTTTGGATTCTTTAAGTACCACCCTACACGGCGATCCAGTGCCATTTCAAAGAGGGACACAGAAGGGGTAGCACAGTTCCGGGCAATCTCTAGTGCAGTTGGGCAGCGCCATAGGTAGAAAAGAAAGAGAAGGGATAGCAGTGTTCTCCAAAGTCTCCAGTGACATTCAGGAGAGCTAGGTCTGGCAGACTTGGTCTGCAGTCACATTGTACTGTGTTATATAGGTAGCATACAAAGAGGAGAGCTCAATTGCTAATTGTCATTGCTGAAATACAAATAATAGGTCTGGCTGGCTTAGTCTTCTAAATCTGCAGTCACATTGTACTGTGTTATCAAAATGGAGTCACAGCAGTACACAGAAGACCAGGAGCACCAAGCAGCTGCTGGCACCAGTCATGATGATAGTAATCCGTACGTCCTCTGCTAAAGCTTATGTTAAAGTGCATAATGTTTTTAAGTCAGGGAAACAAAAATGTAAAAAAACTCCTTTTACCTTGGTCAAGAAAAAAAGACCTGTAATCCAGGCAAAGTTATCTGCAGAACAAAAATAAAATTGCCAACATGCCATTCTATACACGCAGTGGCAAGAAAATGAGGCCTTCGCCTTTCTCTATGAGTGCTAGTTTTGCAACTGTCACTGAGGCATCTTCTTGTAAGGTCAGTCATGACCAAGCAAGACCTTGTCATTCGGACTCCAAAAGTGGTGTCCAAATACTTTTATGTGTAAAAGCCGAGCTGGATGAAAAGAGTAAGGCATTAGAGGAAAATGTATGTTCAGATTCAGAAATGACACAAATCCCTGAGGAGAGTCTATCCAGGAGTGCTATGTGTAATCCTGACCTTTCTGATAGTGTACCCATAAAGAAAGCCCCTTTCAGCATGTATGCAGATGTGTGCATGAACAGCTCAAGTGTAGCTGGTGATACACACTTTGGAATTGCAACAGGATGAGGGGGATATTTGTGTAGCTGACGAGAGCGTTAATGAGGATGTTGGTGAGGATGATGTTGATTGTGTAAGTCCTGCATCAGTCGACGCTGTACTTGCACATGATAAGAAGAAGGCCATTGTCATGCCTGGGCATAAGACCAAAAAATCCACCTCTTATGTGTGGAATTATTTTTACCCAAATCCTGACAACAGTTGTCTTGCCATTTGTAGCATTTGTAAAGCCACAGTAATGTAATCATGGATGTCTAAATAGACGTGTATATGTATTACCTTCCACTTTTCTGCTTTTCATCAGTATTGCACAAAGTGTTTGTAATCTGCACTTTACGTTAAAGGTTCCTAACAATATTATATTTTTTGGTGAATTGGGGCTGATTCGAAGCTCAGTGATGAACTTGCTTTTTGCTGTGAATTACAATGGCTCTTTTTAGTGCATTGTCTGGCACCCTGGATTGGTCTGGGTCTGATAAAAACACCATCCCGGGGGGTCAGCGCTCGTAGTCATGTATTAGCTGTAGAATTACCACAGTTATCCAAGGAAAGGGTGGAGCGATCAAAAGAACCATAACTGATTTCATGATCCAAGGACAATTCCATCTTGCACCACTTCTCTTTTCTGCCACTTTTGTGTGGCAATGTTTCCTAGATGTGCTATGAGCTGCCGTGTGTTTGTGTCATTGCTCTGTCACTTAGCATCCAGCCAGGTCGCTGCAGTCTTTGTTTGAAAGTATATGAAAATAATATTGTGACCTGTGAGGTGGTCAAAATTGACTGCAAATGGCTGGAAATTAGTGTTATTGAGGTTAATAATAATGTAAGGAGAAAAAAAAGCAAAAATATGTGATTTTATCAAAAAAATAGGGATTTTAGAAAAAAATCGGGATTCAAAACCAAAACACGCAAGGACGGTTTTGCCAAAACCGAAACCAAAACATGAAGTTAATCCAGATCCTAAACCAAAACCAAAACCAGAACACGGGGGTCAGTGAACATCTCTAAAAAAATATTCATCTCATATAGAACCACCCTTAGTCATTGTTCACATTAGGTACCAGGGGCGGGTTGGCCGCCCCCCGGTGGCAATTTCAGCTGTTTTTTCCCGGCGCCCGCATCCCATCACATGGGATGCGGCCGCGTCAGCGCACAGGCGGCCGCATCACATGTGATGCGGAGGTTGTATGGAATGTTAGCTATTTTCCTTTTTTTAGACAAATTACCACAATCATCAGCAAATTCCCTCTTAATCCTCCTCCTTACATCAAGAGCTAATGTTTCCTTTTGAGACTGAATTTGACAAACATTGTTTGGATTTTGAGGACATTTTCTTCAGCTTTCTTCCCGGATTACTTTTTTTAGTAGTAGAGGTTATAACAATAGTACTACTGCCAGTAGTGGTACAGGGCTACTTCTGATCTGTACAGTGATCCATAGTTGCCAAGAGGTTTAATGTTACTTGAACAGATTGGAGCTACTTGTAGATGCCTGCTACCACACCAGGTGAACGACAAATGAGATAGGGAAAGGAAGAAATGTTATCCTACAATTCTTATGACACTGCTCCACAATATACTTCTAACAAATAACTTTATATTTTATTGGGGGGTTGTACTGCTCTGAGTCAATGACAAGAACACCCTCTTTACTTTTTTGGGGTGTGTAGCTGCATGCTGACCTTCACACAAACTCCCTTTTTAAATATAGATTTCACTGACTGACCCTTTCAAAATGGATAAGTATTGAAAAATAGGAAAGATTAGAATATATAGTGTTTTTGTTGGGGGGGGGGTGTGGCTGTGTGCTGGCCGCGTGCTGGCCCTGACACACAAACTCCTATTTTTAAATATAGATTTCACTGAATGACCCTTTCATAATGGACAGGTAATAAAAAAAAAGAAAAGATTAGAATATATAGTGTTTTTTTGGGTGTGCAACTGTGTGCTAACCCTCACACACACCTCTCTTGAAAAATAGATAAGATTTGTTTGTTCCTTTTAGGATAACCCCACCCTTTGAAGCACCTGCTTTGAGCCTATAAATTGAGTGAGCATCTTCCACTTCTGTATGGGTTAGAGAGAGTAAGCAGATTAGGCTGGGAAGTTGGTAACTGTGGTATTCAAAATTATACTGTGGACTAGAGATACTAGATATCTTTTTTACCAGATAACGCAGTGAAGATGGAGACTCTGGCTTTCCAAGTTTTACTGTGGACTGGGGAAACTGGATATCTGGCTTTCCAGATAGAGCAGAGAAGCTAGAGACTCTGTTTTTTCCAGTTAAACAGTGGATTGTACAGAGTGAGGCACTTAAGATGAAATTTCTTGAACAAAATTATAATGCCAACAAAGTCACAAGAGCTCTGGATGAAGTCAAAACCATTGAAAGGCACACTTTATGGGAATATAAAGATAAAATCTCCTCTGATGTTGAGAAAGTTAGGATGATTACTGAATGCAATAGCAACGTAGGTGGTTTCAAATCCATCATTTAAAAACACTGGCATGTGTTGAAGATGGATGAGGACTGCAATAAAATCATCTCAGACAGACCAAGAATAGTCTATAAAAAAGCGAGCAATCTAAAATCCATTCTTACTGCCAGTTGTATTCCA
This sequence comes from Mixophyes fleayi, assembly GCF_038048845.1. NCBI lineage: Eukaryota > Metazoa > Chordata > Amphibia > Anura > Limnodynastidae > Mixophyes > Mixophyes fleayi. The sequence goes on from NC_134408.1 coordinate 80,753,469, forward strand.
CCCATCTTGGGAAATAATGACACTCATTCCTCCAAAGGATTTTTCTTTTGTTTGAATTGTAATGCCTTTAAACATCTTGGCATTAAGACCACAAAACATATAAAAGAGGTGAAATCCAATAGTAATTCACATTGTTTTCCAGTCAAAACACATATAACATGCAACACTGATGGGGTCATCTATGTATTGGAGTATCCCTGTGGCCTCCAATACGTAGGGATGACTAAAAGGTAATTGAAACAAAGAATATCTGAGCATATTTATAATATTAAAAGAGGACTCAAAACCCACAGCGTATCAGACCATTTTTGCAGAGTTAAATACAGTAGAAAACAGTGCTGAGACTCCAGACACCACCCAGATAGATAAATGAATCCTACTATTTCTGGACGAGACTGTGACATTTAAGGGATCTGTTTCCAATCCTAGATCTGATTTCCCATCTGGAACATTTATTGTGTTTATTACAGTGAAGTCTGCTTATAATACACTACAGTGACTCCCATTTATTCTAACAATTCTGGAAAGGATTTCGGATATCATTATTTATAGTTTCACAGATCTAGATCCTAATACTAATCATTCTTTCCGGCATTAGTTGAATAAGTGGTAATAATATCAGTGCACTGATAATTGACAATTAATTGCTGTTTTAATATTGTTTTAATTTTGGTTTAATAAACTGCCTTTATATATTTTCTACACGTGAATTCATTTATCTATCTGGGTGGTGTCTGGAGTCTCAGCGCTGTTTTCTACTGTATTTAGCTATTTCCACAAGCCGACAGGATGTCTTACAACAGCGGGATTCCGAACAATACCCAGTGGTTTAACATTAAGACAAGTGTTACAGCGCCGAATCTAAAGATTTTTAATTTAATTTAATTTAATTTAATCGGAAACATACAGGAGACGTGTGTGCTGTTAAGCTCCGGAGGAACAACCTGGACACATTGCCTTCTGGCCTCACGGAGACTTTAAGAGGTAGGGTAAGCGGTAGTGAGGTTGAGGGAGAGGTTTACTGGACACACGCGCTGGACTGCTCACAATTGCAAAAGAGTGTAAACATTGCCACCTTTGATCTATGTTTTTCTCTCCTTTGTTTGTCATTATATCCATAGCTATTTGCGCTCCTTTTTCTGCCTCTATTTTTTGCCATCTAATATAGGAGCTGCAGTGCTATTGGAGAGAGCGCTTACCTTTAACATTTAGTGGATTGTAGGTATTAAGTGTTTTGATTGTCAGATAAAACTAGGGTGCTGCAGACTCTGGTTTTCTGGGTTAAACAGTGAAGTTCAAGCTCAAAGAGACTGGCGTACCAGTAGTAGTGATCGTCTGCAGGCACAGGTAGCAGAGAAGTCCAGGTAAGCTGGGAAGTTTGAAAGCTTGATTTCAGGCAGTATTGAGAGTCTGTAGGCATAGGTAGCATGGATGTCCAGATTAACCAGAAGGCATAAGGCACTGGAGGACTGACGGGAGAATCAGACAAAAGGAAGGTCAGACAAGCCATGGATCAGAAGTCAGAAAGTCCACACTGATACCAGGTAGAAAGAAGGAGTAAAGTCAAAATGAAGCCAGTTCTAGGTCATAAGATAAGTAGCAAAACAGAGGGACAAGCAGGAGTCAATACTAGGAAGTCAGTCAGGATCAGAACACAGGAGTCACACTGAGTAACCATCAGCAGCAAAAACAAGAGAAGTTCAGGTTGCAGGGAAATTCTCTTAAAGGCCAGCCACAGGTTATTAGGATCTTGATGTAAATATGGGAGGTTAAACCTTAACAGGCAGGATCTACAAATGATAATGGCAGGAGAGCTTAAAAATAGAAAATTAAATGAATTACACATGCTCCATTTGCTTCCTGAGGGAACTTTAAATGTAAATTAAATTAAATGTAGAATGAATAAAAAAGAGTTACCACTTCATTTAGACTACTGTCCCATTGCAACATATTTTAGCTGCATTTTGCAATATGGCATCTATTTTTGGTGCAACTCAGTGGTCTCCAATTCAAAGGTCAAATGATGCAACCTTTAATGAAAAGGAATGGCAAGCACAGGAATATCAAGGATTTTTTTTTTCAATCATAGCATGTTAAGACATTTCCTAAAATACCATGTCAAAGAATCACTCCTCTAGAATGCATAAGCTGCCTAGCGGTATATAACTTTAGCTTTAACATTGTTTCACTTACCAAGAGTTACCTTACCACCATAAAATAAAGGCACAAAGCACTTGTTTGGTGAATGAATGGTCACAAATTTTATTGAAAATTAAATAATTGAATTGAAGTGGTGGACAATAAAAACAAGACCCGTCAGTCTTCAGCCATAGCCATAAACCATAAAATTATTAAACTAAACATTCAGACGACAAGAGAACCAAAAATTTGCTCCACCTAATATATGATTTTTCCTGAGAAGAATGTCCTATAAAACTGTGGGTTTTGAGCCCGAATGGCCAGTTAACTAACCACTGCTCTCCCTAAACTTATAAGAAACCTCCCAAAGGTTCTATTAACTTTAGAACAAGCCTTGTCAAGACGGGTTGGGTTATCAACACCCCTCCATTGTACTCTAGGTATAATATCTGACCAAACTAACCGTGGGCCATCAAGATTTTATGACCTCTACATCCGACTTCATATGTGCAATGAGATCAAAACTCTTCAACTTCTCAGATCATTAACCCCTAGTTGAATGACTAAGATACTTGGACATCCAAATTTAGCCTCGCTAGCAAGGAGAATATCTAACAGTGAAGCCCAGCGAAGCCTCCTACACCGCAATCAAAAAATAAAGCTAGCTTGAAGGAAAATGCTTGAGCTGTAAGCAGGACCACTTTTACTGTCCCAAATTATAAACGAATGGTTCGCCAGCCACCACATTGCACTTGAAACATAGAAGTAAATAATGCATGTGATGAAAACCAAAGCAACACATGAAAACAAATGAAGAACACAGCAAAAACTAGCCAGTGATGTGCATGCACTGGATGACCCATTTGGAGACAAAACCGTAAAACCTGATAGGGCTGCCAGTTAATTAGGTTCTCAATTAGAGGAAAAATTAGGCAAATCCCTCTATGCCTGCTTGGAACAAAACAAGTTACACATATCAAGGGTCAGCCTCTTTGGGAGCATAAAAAACTTGCCTAAAGTGCTGCAGAAGTCCTAAGATACTTTTTAAAACAAAAGTTCCGTAACCTGCAATGTTCAGACCAAGCTTAGTTACACATTTCCACTTTAAAATAAAATTTAGTTAGAAGGGACCCATCATGATGTCTAAGTCAATTACCACCAGGAGCTGGCTCCCTATCCAGATAAAACAAACCTAATTGTATCGGGCAAGCTGTGGAATCATCCCTGTGTTTCAAGGTGATCTAACGCCCCTTACTGAGCGGGCTCGTGTGTGTATCTTGCAAACAATACAATCACCCCTGAAAACCACATTTTTATGAAGCAAACCAGAACCAGCTGCCAACTTTGAAGACACAACGATCAGGATCTGCCTTCGCCTGTATTGCACCATTGCATCAGCATGACGCTCTGTCTTGGCAGGTCCTGTCTCCTGGATTACATTGGACTTGGTGTTATTTATATGTTCTTTGCAGTACCTCTAACTCTCCAGAGGTGCTGCTACTGAACCCTTGTCTCTTCCCTCTGTAGCAGGGCTTAACCTGCTGCTCCCATTAATTACTGTATCTGTACTCAGCCTATTTATGCCTGTCTCCCTCAGGCCACCTTTGCTAGTCATTGATGTATGTTGCTGTTCCTGATATTGTTGTTTCATTTGTTACTCCTGTTACTTCTCCTAGTAGTTAGCACTCCTGCCTCACAGCGCTGGGGTCATGAGTTCAATTCCCATCCATGACCTTATCTGTGTGGAGTTTGTATGTTCTCCCTGTGTCTGCGTGGGTTTCCTCCGGGTGCTCCGGTTTTCTCCCACACTCCAAAAACATACTAAGAGGTTAATTGGCTGCTATCATAATTGACCCTAGTCTGTCTCTCTTTGTCTGTATGTGTGTGTACATTAGGGAATTTAGACTGTAAGCTCCAATGGAGCAGGGACTGATGTGAATGAGTTCTCTGTACAGCGCTGCGGAATCCGTGGCCCTATATAAATAATTGATGATGATGATGATGATGTTCCCTGGGACTACTGCAAGCTGCTAGCTGACATCCTGGTTTCTTGCCACTCAGCCAGTTCACCTGGACCAGCCATATTCTTTATTGTTACCTGCTTTCAGCTTCAGCCTGAGATCCATTGTCCAGTGTCTGTAATTTTCGGTTTGTACTATTTTCTGCACTATCTAGATCATATCTACTCAATAAATGTTATATGCTTTCACCATTCTCTGGGCTCGATAGCTGTCATTTCCAGCTCTCAGCATAGAAGTATGACAGCAGACAAATTCACTGTTTATAAAGGCCCCAAAGAAAGCAAATGAAAAAACTAAGTGGAACAAAGAAGCTTCAAACATATCAATAGTTATTTCTGAAACAATATCCAACAGGTGTACTAACAGTCCCTTATCAATACGTCTCCTTTTATCCTCCCCAACCAGGGAGAGCTTGGCCCAACCTTTCAATGTTTTGAAGACTAGAAAACATTTAGTAATATCACAGGACCCCTTCAACTGTAAGAAAAAGGGTTCCCAGCTAGGGTTCCAACCATAAATGCCTTAGACTTACCCAAAACAAAACCATTCCACATTAAAGCTAAAACATGCTGTTCTTCTGTCTTACCTCCAACATCACTTGGCGTACAGAAACCTTTCCAAGACGACCGGGCCTCCCTATATTTTTTCAAAGTAGACGGGGCTACTGCATCCTCAGCAAGATCTTCTATACCAGCCTGATAATGTACCAAAGAGAATCGGTACATGGGACTGACAAAACAGCTGGCGCTAAACAATGAAACTTTACCCAATCAAATCGCTACAAAGCATCAGCTATCAAATTAGCTGACCCTGGGACATGCCTTAATTTAAAAACAATATTAACACATAAACATTTGTATACAAAATCCCTACGCAGTCTTAAAGCAAGGGAAAAAGTGGAATTTGGATTATTAATAGCTTGTACCACTCCTAAATTATCACACCAAAAAATGATGCTCATATCTTGCAATTGATCACCCCATAATTCTAATGCAACGTTAATTAGAAACAATTCAAACAGCAAAAGATTCTTTGTGAACGCCTTCTTAGGCCACGAACGGGGCCAAGGAATGGCGCAACACTCACCTCCCACGTAAGCTCCAAAGCCAGTGGACTCTGTCGCATCTGTAAACAACTGAATTTCCCCATTATTGGCAGGAGGAGGTATCAACAAACACACGCCATCAGCGTCGGACTGGCCCAGCAGGCTACTGGTGAAACCACCAGTAGGCCCGGCTACCTAATGGCCACACCCCCTTTTACCCATGGGCGGAGCTTACCTGGAGGCCCCTCACGAGGCAGATAACCAGGATCGGGTGTCCTTCCTCGGAATGCAATTCCAGAACGGGCGGAATGGTCGCAGCTCTTGAACTCGTGTAGACAGAGGTCCGCGGGTACACTGCATTCCACAGTGGAACGCAAAGCTCTCCACTTCCTGTATACGGGTGCCGGATTGGATCAAAATAGTTTCATCTCAATGGAGACTTTTTCTTGATTGCAATTGAGCAGCGGGGATGCCGGAGAGGACCCTCGTGAGGGGCCTCCAGGAAAGCTCCGTCCACGGGTAAAAGGGGGTGTGGTCGTAAGGTAGCCGGGCCTACCGGTGGTTTCACCGACAGCCCACTGGGCCAGTCCAACGCTGGTTTCACAACACCTGGAGTACCACAGGTTAGCCAAGCCTGGTCTAGTGGGATAATCTTGATTTTTGGTGACTGTTTTGCCCAATCTAATTGGCAGGTCAAGACTGTGTATTCTTTATACACACAATGTATGCTTTATATACTACACTAAGGTGCTAGCTGTCCTTCGTGGACTGACCACTCCCCCTCTAGTGTCAGGTCCCACCTCTTTGAAGGCTGACCACACCCCCTCTGGTGGGCCGCTAGTGTTGCAGTCCCCCGGTGGGCCCTTCATGCCCCAGTCCAACACTGCACGCCATTGAAATGTTGCAAGAAAAGACATCACTATCACGATTTGCCTCCTGCAGCTCCTGTTTGCCAGGAGCTATGTTGGTCTTTCTGGATAGCTATAGCCTGCAGTACCACCACGCCACTAAAGAGGCCACTGTGGTACTTAAACTGTTTCCTTTCCTCCTAGCCAAGCTTGTTTTCTCAGCATGATTTACACCTCCGACTACTCCTTAAAAGACAGCCTCACCCAGCAGTCTACGTAGCTACTCATCTCACCACCTTTCCAGAAGTATCCAACCCTGCAACCCACTGGCTACTGCATCTCTCCATCGCTTTACAGTTTTGCCTCATCTCACCACCTCTTCCAGAGGTATCCAACCCTACAATCCGCAGGCTACTGCTCTCACCACCTCTTCCAGAGGTATCCAACCCTGCAATCCGCAGGCTACTCATCTCACCACCTCTTTCAGAGGTATCCAACTTTGCAATCCACAGGCTACTCATCTCAACACCTTTGCAGAGGTATCTAACCTTGCAATCCACAGGCTACTCATCTCTCCACCTTTTCCAGAGGTATACACCCTGCAACCCGCTGGCTACTGCATCTCTCCATCGATTCGTAGTATTGCATCATATCACCACCTCTTCCAGAGGTATCCTATCCTGCAATCTGCAGGCTACTTATCTTACCGCTTCTTCCAGTGGTATCCAACCCTGCAACCCACAGGCTACTTATCTCACCACCTTTCCAGAGGTATCCAACCCTGCAACCAGCAGGCTACTCATCTCACCTCCTTTCCAGAGGTATCCTACCCTGCAACCGCAGGCTACTCATCTCACCACATTTCCAGATGTATCCAACCCTGCAACTCGCAGGCTACTCATCTCACCACCTTTCTAGAGGTATGCAACCCTGCAATCCACAGGCTACTCATCTCACCACCTCCTCCAGAGGTATCCAAACCTGCAATCCACAGGCTACTTATCTTACCGCTTCTTCCAGTGGTATCCAACCCTGCAACCCACAGGCTACTCATCTCACCACCTTTCCAGAGGTATCCAACCCTGCAACCAGCAGGCTTCTCGTCTCACCACCTTTCCAGAGGTATCCTACCCTGCAACCGCAGGCTACTCATCTCACCACATTTCCAGAGGTATCCAAACCTGCAACTCGCTGGCTACTCATCTCACCACCTTTCTAGAGGTATCCAAACCTGCAATCCGCAGGCTACTTATTTCACCACCTCTTCCAGAGGTATCCAACCCTGCAATCCGCAGGCTCCTCATCTCACCACCTTTTTCAGAGGTATCCAACTTTGCAATCCGCAGGCTACTGATTTCACCACCTCTTCCAGAGGTATCCAACCCTGCAATCCGCAGGCTACTCATCTCACCACCTCTATCAGAGGTATCCAACTTTGCAATCCACAGGCTACTCATCTCACCACCTTTGCAGAGGTATCTAACCTTGCAATCCACAGGCTACTCATCTCTCCACCTTTTCCAGAGGTATCCACCCTGCAACACTCTGGCTACTGCATCTCTCCATCGATTCGCAGTATTGCATCATCTCACCACCTCTTCTAGAGGTATCAAACCCTGCAATCCGCAGGCTACTTATCTTACCGCTTCTTCCAGTGGTATCCAACCCTGCAACCCACAGGCTACTCATCTCACCACCTTTCCAGAGGTATCCAACCCTGCAACCAGCAGGCTACTCATCTCACCTCCTTTCCAGAGGTATCCTACCCTGCAACCGCAGGCTACTCATCTCACCACATTTCCAGAGGTATCCAACCCTGCAACTCGCAGGCTACTCATCTCACCACCTTTCTAGAGGTATGCAACCCTGCAATCCACAGGCTACTCATCTCACCACCTCCTCCAGAGGTATCCAAACCTGCAATCCACAAGCTACTTATCTTACCGCTTCTTCCAGTGGTATCCAACCCTGCAACCCACAGGCTACTCATCTCAGCACCTTTCCAGAGGTATCCAACCCTGCAACCAGCAGGCTTCTTGTCTCACCACCTTTCTAGAGGTATCTGACCCTGCAACCAGCAGGCTACTCATTTCTCTAACTTTCCAGAGGTATCCGACCCTTCAACCCGCAGGCTACTCATCTCACCACCTTTCCAGAGGTATCCTACCCTGCAACCGCAGGCTACTCATCTCACCATATTTCCAGAGGTATCCAACCCTGCAACTCGCTGGCTACTCATTTCACCACCTTTCTAGAGGTATGCAACCCTGCAACCCACAGGCTACTCATCTCACCACCTCCTCCAGAGGTATCCAAACCTGCAATCCGCAGGCTACTTATTTCACCACCTCTTCCAGAGGTATCCAACCCTGCAATCCGCAGGCTACTCATCTCACCACATTTCCAGAGGTATCCAACCCTGCAACTCGCAGGCTACTCATCTCACCACCTTTCTAGAGGTATGCAACCCTGCAATCCACAGGCTACTCATCTCACCACCTCCTCCAGAGGTATCCAAACCTGCAATCCACAAGCTACTTATCTTACAGCTTCTTCCAGTGGTATCCAACCCTGCAACCCACAGGCTACTCATCTCAGCACCTTTCCAGAGGTATCCAACCCTGCAACCAGCAGGCTTCTTGTCTCACCACCTTTCTAGAGGTATCTGACCCTGCAACCAGCAGGCTACTCATTTCTCTAACTTTCCAGAGGTATCCGACCCTGCAACCCGCAGGCTACTCATCTCACCACCTTTCCAGAGGTATCCTACCCTGCAACCACAGGCTACTCATCTCACCATATTTCCAGAGGTATCCAACCCTGCAACTCGCTGGCTACTCATTTCACCACCTTTCTAGAGGTATGCAACCCTGCAACCCACAGGCTACTCATCTCACCACCTCCTCCAGAGGTATCCAAACCTGCAATCCACAGGCTACTTATTTCACCACCTCTTCCAGAGGTATCCAACCCTGCAATCCGCAGGCTACTCATCTCACCACCTCTTTCAGAGGTATCCAACTTTGCAATCCACAGGCTACTCATCTCACCACCTTTGCAGAGGTATCTAACCTTGCAATCCACAGGCTACTGTCAGAGATGACCTAAACGGGTCCTTTCTCCTGAACTCCGGCTGCTATACCTTGTGGGTATCTATCGATAGAGAAAACAGACAACTTCAGATGTTAGGCTTAAAATGTATCTGGTTCTGACCAGCCCTAAGTCAGAGTAGCTTTATTTATACATAGTTTCACAGAAAAAGAGAGATAAGGAATGCAAGGTTTCTGAAGGCATCTTGTCCATGTCAGCAGTTTGTGGGCATGATGTAAAGCAGATGTCTTATCTCAGTCACGTAGGCCTCAAGTGGGGGTCGTGGGCTCCTGGTACCGAAGCTGCTGGATGTGCACATTCTTGAGAAGAGACATGTTGGCGAAAAAGAAATTAATGTGAGGCAAAGTTCATAGAGAATATTCTGCAAGCTGCAGACTATTCTTCTTTCAGCAGTAATTATACAAAATGCATTACTTTAAGAAGTTCATAAAATGTATATCTCTCACATAAACCCCTCTTTTTATCATTTTTATAATTGCCCTGCCTATCCTTTTGGTGTGCATGAAGCACTCTTGCACCCGACCTACTTCATTCAATTCAATGGAACCTCTAATAGGCCCTTAGAGGATGGTAAAGGTACATTCAATCAGGTCTGTGGTTCATGTACACCTAATTCTTGAAAATAACAAAAAAGAAAAATGGGAAAGACTGGGGGGGAGAGTATAAAAGAGCCTTAAAGCTCAGAGAGGACAAGGTAAACCTCTGATACTGGTTTGGGCTTTACATGTCTTTTAAGAGACTTTTTATTCAGAATGAGATCATTTCTGCACCTTTTCAAACAGCATTGGAAAAAACATAAGCTTAGTTTAAAAATGACATATAGCAACAACAATAAAGCGAATATCTTAGCTATCCATATTAAAATGCCTGAAATCCATGCGAAAATACCTTTGCCCCAATTGCTAGGATTTAACCATGAGAAGGCTGATGTCCACCAGCCATCATTAACCGTATCAGGGTCAAAATTCTCTTTCCTGAAATTCTCCTTCATTTCTTTGGCTTCTGTCATGTACCTGTCTATTACTTCTTCTGGATTATCAGTGTCATTTGTTACAAAGTTACAACAATGTATTCCGTATTCTGTTTCTAGGGTCAAACAGTACCCTCCTGACTGAGCAGTGATGTAGTCTAATACAAGTTGATGTTGTATTAACTGGGTTTTCATTGCCTGCAGTTCTTTTCCAACATACCTAAAGGATTTGTCATAAATTTCTGTTATGTTATCTAAAAGTCCTGCAACCTTTAATATCATATTATAGTTTGCCATGTACCCCATTGTTCCTATTGAAACGATGTTGCCAAATCCAATGCCCACATTGTGCCCTTTGGACTTTGCTATGAGAGGGATATGTTCAGTATCTATTGTCTTAATTTCCCTTTTCTCAAGCCTATGGTCCTTTTTATTTCTGAATACTCCTTTGAGGTCATCATGGGTCATGACATAGAATTCAGGAACCAATCTGGCCAAGTAGCATACCCCTATGGAATTTGGGGGGAGCCACCTGTAGGCATTGCGTCCACACACATAATAAACATCATCTGGTAAAAGGTAGGGGATATCATAAAACAGGCAATATGTAGATACCTGTTGTCCTAAGTGACATGAAGTGTCATTTTCTGCTCTGTCATTGTCAAAGGCAGGCAGTGTGTCGTTCCAGGTGAGATTATATTTATCATATTGACATTTTATACACTCCTGGCTCTTTGAAAAAATAGTACCTTTTTCGGTTTTCATCTTCACTGTTTGGTTGCATTCAGAATTACAGTGTGATAAATAAGGTTGGGTGAAATTCACTATAACTTGACAGCGTGATTTAGGGACGGACCCTAAAGGGAAACTCTTATTTTGGTAACTAATGCGTATTTGGCCATATGGGGTCCATATTGACTCATTTATAGCCCTATTGGATTCTATTCCCTTATTGAAACAATATTTTGTTCTGACTCCATTCGTGTTTAGTTTTACTACTGGGTATCTGGTGGTTTTATACTTGTGGCTGACCATGCGTCCACATGAGAAGTCTCTCTCTCTTATTTTAGTCAGCTCTTCACTACTCAAAGGTATGGGAACCAGGGCTATATTTTTACTGATGGAAGGAGTACGAGAACATACCCAGCAGTTGCTGGTATTGGTTATTTGACTGATGGCGTTGTGCAAGTGTGCTATAACATTCTCTGGCTCTTCTAAATTAGAAAAGGCTGTAGGAAAACATAGAAAAAGAACAATTTTTAAAAGGACCTTACTCCCCTTCATGGTTTTTCCTGGGTCACCGTAGCCTTTTTGCAGTGGCTGGCGTGGATCCAAGGATCCTTCCCTTCAAGTTTCACAGAAGTGGGTGTAGTCAACAGAACTTGATATGGCCCCTCAAATCGTGGTTCCAGAGACCTCCTCACGTGTCTTTTTTCGAAGACGTAATCTCCTGGCACCAGGGCATGTGTTCCAGTGCAATCCTCTGGATCTGGGATTGAAGAGAAAACTCGAGAATGTATGTTAGTGAGGGACTTCTGTAGTTCTTTCACATAACTAGTCAGTTCACCTTGGTGTTTCACTAAAGATTGTGGAAAATAACACCCTGTCTTTGGCGGCCCCCCAAACAGTATTTCATAGGGGCTCAGCCTGTGTTTCTTATTAGGTGTTGTCCTGACTGAGTATAGGTCGAGGGGAAGGCATTGCAGCCAGGGCATCCCTGTGCTTTTCATGGCTTTCTGTATTTTGAGCTTGAGAGTGCCATTTAGCCTTTCTACCTTGCCACTACTCTGCGGGTGGTAGGGGGTATGGAATGCTTGAGCAATTCCCAAGTCTGACATGATAGATGTCATCACTTCTCCTGTAAAAGTAGTACCTCTGTCTGATTCAATCACCTCTGGAACCCCGTATCTACATACTACCTCAGATAGCAGCTTCTTGGCTGTGTTTTTTGCTGTGGCTTTGGATATCCCCCACGCTTCCGGCCAATTAGAGAATAGGTCAGTAGCTACTAGGACATATTCATATATTCCACATTTGGGTAGCTGAATGTAATCTATCTGTATGCGCTGAAAGGGGTAGAGGGGTTTAGGTGTCACCCTGGGATGTACTGTTACTGTGTGACCAGGGTTGTGTGTGTTACAGATGGCGCAGGCCTTTACCAGATTACTGGCAGCTGTGCTGAAGCCTGGCACGATCCAGTGTCTGAATACAGTGTTAATTATTGCGTCTTTTGAGACATGGGAAGGCCCATGCACTATAGCAGCCAGTGTAGGAAAAAGGACTCTAGGGAGACAGTGTCTGTCTGTTGTGGCCCATATGCCCTTTATGTGTTCCGCCCCCCTCTTTTTCCACTCCTCTCTTTCAGATACTGCTGCTTGCTTTTGTAGGATTTTTAGCATTTCCAGATCTATAGGGAGGGTGGGGGGTGTTGTGGACACTAAATAGTGTTGTACTAGCGGTAAGTCTGCTGCAGCTTTTGCAGCCTGGTCTGCTAGTCTGTTTTCTCTTACTTCCATAGTCTGCTCTCTGGTGTGTGCTTTTACCTTTATGACTGCCACTTCCTTGGGCAGTTCTAATGCAGCAAACAACCTCAAAATAATTTCTGCATTTTTAATGGGTTTACCATTAGAGGCCATTAAGTGTCTGTTCTTCCAAATACTTTGATAGTCATGTGCAACCCCAAAGGCATATCTGGAGTCAGTGTAAATGTTAGCCGTTCTCCCTTCTGCATACTGACATGCACTTATAAGTGCTTCTAATCCAGCTTGCTGTGCAGATTGACTTGGTGGAAGGGGTTGCTGGAGTACAATGTCTGTTTCTGTTGTAACTGCATAACCTCTTTTGGGAGAGCCCTCCTCATAATACCTGGACCCATCTACAAACAAGAGTAAATCAGGGTTGCTAAGAGGTGTCTCTTTAACATCCCCGGGAGGTTTAGTTTCCATTAAGGCTAGACAGTCATGATCACAGAGAAAATTTTTTAGTTGTGTTTCCTGCTTTGTCACAGCCACAACACTCTCTGTATTGTCTGTGTCTTCAGCAACACTTTCTATACTGTCTGCGTCTGCAGCATCTATAGTGTTACTGTCTGTGTCTGTAGCATCTATACTGTTACTCCCCTCTTTTATATCCATGCAACTTGGGAACAATGTTGCTGGATTTAAAACTGTGCATCTTTTTAGTGTAACGTTTGAGGGTGTCAGTAGCGCTACTTCATATTTAGTTAATCTAGCCACTGAGATGTGTTTTGTTCTGGCTTGATTCAGTATTTCCATGACTGAGTGTGGTACCTGAATGGTGAGAGGGTGATCCAGCACTATGTCTGCAACTTTTTGTAGCAGTAAAGCGGCTGCTGCTACTGCTTTTATACATGTTGGGGCTCCCACTATGACGGGGTCTAATTTTTGTGAGTAGTACCCCAATGGTCTTTGTCTACTCCCATGTTCTTGTGTTAGTACGCCATGAGCATGCCCTTCTTGTTCATGGCAGAACAAGTTAAACGGTAGTTCATAGTTAGGTAGCCCAAGGGCTGGGGCGCTTGTGATTAAATCTTTGATCAGCTCAAAGGCTGCTTTTTGTTCTGCTGACAATGTAATTGTGCCAGTGGCATTACCCTTTGTGCCTGCATACAGGGGATCAAAGAGTTCTGAGGCATTTACCAACCATTCGCGGCAGTAGCCAGCGAGTCCTAGAAAAGCATGTAACTGTCTTACTGTAGTGGGGAGAGGGAAGTTTTGTATGGCTTCCCTCCTACTGTCTAGCAAGTGTTTAGCACCTGCTGAAATACAATGTCCCAAGAATTGAACTCGGGGCAAGGCAACCTGTAATTTTTCTTTTGACACTTTACAGCGTGCTTGTGCTAGAAACTGTAATAGGCTTTTTGTTTCTTGTGTGCATATGGTTTTTGTGTCAGCGCAGAGTAACAAATCATCTACATACTGAATTAGACATGTAGTTTCGTGAGCAGGTGTCCATGCAGACAAAACAGTGTGTAGTGCTTCAGAAAAGGCGGGCTGTGAAATTGCAGCTCCCTGCGGTAACCTAGTCCAACAATACTGAGCATCATCTACAGTAAAGGCAGTACATTTCTGACTATCAGGATGCAATGGTACAGAAAAAAATGCATTTGCCAAATCAATGACTGAAAACCTGGTGGATGAGGCTGGGATGTCATTAAGTAACATGTGAGGGTTTGGAACAATGGGAACATCTATTACCATTCGTTTATTAACCTCTCTTAGATCGTGCACAAGTCTATATCGGACCGATCTTTTCCGTACGGGAAAGAGTGGGGAGTTCCAGGGGGACCGGCATTTTCTTAAGACCCCTGCCTCCACATACTCTACAACCTGTTTATTGATGGCCCCCTTCTGTTCTCCTTTAAGGGAGTACTGTTTGTTTGAAATGGGGACCGTACCGTCCTTCAGTTTAATGCGGACGGGTGGTACTGAAAGCAGCCCAACATCAGTCTTTCCTTTTGACCAGAGGGTATCGGGCAAAGATTCAAACCCTTCTGGGAGTGTTTGGGAATGTTTTACGTGTTCGGGGTCACCCACTTGATGTATCATAGTGAGTGCGGCTAGAACTTTAGAGTTCCTTAGTAAGGGGTCTGAGTTTTGTAATTAACCTTTCCATCTTTATATTTTATTGATGCCTGTATTTTGGAAAGTATATCTGCTCCCAGCAAATTGACAGGGCAGTCAGTTGAGACCAGAAACTGTACGTCTATGGTCTCCGATTCACCGGGGATTAGGACGGGGATAGGGATTGTCTCTTGCAATCTCACGGCAGTACCAGTGAGTCCTGTAGTGGTTATGGTATTGTCAGTGAGATAGGGTTCAATGTCAGGGGTGTGAATTATACATGAGCGGCTTGTTCCAGTGTCAAGCAAACAACGGGTTTCAATTTTTCCATCAAGTAACATATCAACAAAACTTTGAGGACCCGTTTCTTTTACAACCCCTGTGGACACTAGAATGCCAACTCCCTATTCTGATTTCTGCTCCTTTTTCTTCAACCATGCTTTGTATTTTAAACAATCCCTTTTCATGTGCCCTGTTTGTTTGCAAAAGAAGCAAGCTCCTGGAGCTGCCCGTGCATTAAACCCCTTTCTTTCATTTGTGGTTTGCACAATGTAAATGGGAGTCTTTTTCTTTCTTAATTCCTCCCTGTCTTCCATGGCTCTTAATATATCTAACAACACCTCTATTTCCAAACTTCCTGCCTCAGGTCTGGTTTTAAACAGAGACTCCCTCATTTCTTGTTTGAGACCCATCAGAAAGGTGGTTTTAAGTAGTTGTGTTTCTCGGGGCTCGGTAGTGCCAAAGCCCCCGTCTGTGTGATTGGTCAAACAACTGTCATACCACTTACGGCATTCTTCATTGTTTTCCTGTTTAAGGGGGGTGCCTACTGGGACCTTACGCTGTTCTGCAGCTGCCCACACATTCATTTTGGTCAGGAATATATTTGAAGAGTCCACAGTTAAAGCGTTCTCTCCTTCTGGGCAGGCAGTGTCATCTGAGCCTTTTAAAACTGCGGCTCCACTTGGACCGATTATCACATTAGCCAAGTCGTCCAAATCTGACCAGGTACAGTTATATATTCTGGTCATTCTCCTAAAAAAAGCTAGACACTGTATGGGATATTTCCTGGGGTCAGGACACTTATCACAAATATCCCTTATTTCACTAGGGGTCCAAGGTCTATGTTGTGTAGTGGTACGTATCCTGACGTCTGCACCACCATCACCTGGCCCTGGGCCCATTGTTGTGGAGGTGGTCAGAGGGAACATGCCTGGACTGGGCTGCGGTGGGTCACACCGCTGGTCTGTAGCTTCTTGCAGCCGACTACAAAATGGACATGCCTCAGAGTATGCTGGGACACATCGGTAACACTTTTTGCAAACGGTCCCATAAGGGAGGCCGACTTGTCTTTGTTCTTTGGGGAGTTTTTTATCTGGGTCATAAGGCGGGGGACCCACATGGACGGGAAATGTCCATTCCCCATATCGTTCGGGCTGGCGTGCGGGTCTTTGTCTTAAACTGGGACCTGGCTGATTGCCGTGAACGGTCCCCAAATCTGGATATATCTTAGGACAGGGCAGAGGCGGAGGTGGAGGTGGAAGTGGCCAGGCAAAGTTATCTTGGGCATTATGGACTGGCGGTGCTAAAGGCTCTATATCATCAATATCACTTAAATCTGTTATCTGTAACATATCACAACAATCATTGTCATTCTCTAATTCTTCTGACATTTTACACCATGCAACACATCTGTCAAAATAACCTTTTTCTTTCAGTGTTTTCTCATTGTCTTTAATTAGTTGCTTCCAAAATGGAACTTTTAATGTACCGTTCTCAGACACCCCTGTGGCTTTGAACAGTTTTCTCATCCCTTTTATGAAATCCTTGCCTTTATGCTTTCGCATATACTCTATGGGGTCTAGATCCCCGTACTTTTCGGATTTCTCTCCTGTCTTGAACCCTTTATTTCCCATACTGGGATTACCTTATGGTCCAATATATTTTGAATGAGAAAACTTTTATTTGTTCCTGTCTTGCTTTACAACAAGTTTGCAGCGGGTCTGCCTTTCTGAATGTTCCTGACTACCTTTACTAAAATCCAACAAAAAAATACAATCAAATATACAATCAAGATTATTTGCAGGGTCAACTGTGTGATCTGACTGAGTTCTGTGGTGTTATTCATGTGTATGTATCAGGTGTATAGAGAAGACAATATATCAATACATGTAACAATACAAGACAGATTACACACAAGTACCTTGATACTCTTAATAGTATCTGTTGCCAGAGTTCAGGGATCTCCGTCAATCAGACTGCAGTACCCTCGAGCTGGGATAATTCCCCCTCCACAGAGACAGCTCTAAGAGCAAAAATAAAGCTTTTTACTCACCAGCTGGATTAACGTCTGTCTGTCTGGAAAGGGAGAACCCCGATGTCGGGAGGTCTGATGTATTGGAGATCCCGGCGGCGAGTCCCAACTGAAACTGTCAGAGATGACCTAAACGGGTCCTTTCTCCTGAACTCCGGCTGCTATACCTTGTGGGTATCGATCGATAGAGAAAACAGACAACTTCAGATGTTAGGCTGAAAATGTATCTGGTTCTGACCAGCCCTAAGTCAGAGTAGCTTTATTTATACATAGTTTCACAGAAAAAGAGAGATAAGGAATGCAAGGTTTCTGAAGGCATCTTGTCCATGTCAGCAGTTTGTGGGCATGATGTAAAGCAGATGTCTTATCTCAGTCACGTAGGCCTCAAGTGGGGGTCGTGGGCTCCTGGTACCGAAGCTGCTGGATGTGCACATTCTTGAGAAGAGACATGTTGGCGAAAAAGAAATGAATGTGAGGCAAAGTTCATAGAGAATATTCTGCAAGCTGCAGACTATTCTTCTTTCAGCAGTAATTATACAAAATATATTACTTTAAGAAGTTCATAAAATGTATATCTCTCACACTACTCATCTCTCCACCTTTTCCAGAGGTATCCACCATGCAACCCGCTGGCTACTGCATCTCTCCATCGATTCGCAGTATTGCATCATATCACCACCTCTTCCAGAGGTATCCTACCCTGCAATCTGCAGGCTACTTATCTTACCGCTTCTTCCAGTGGTATCCAACCCTGCAACCCACAGGCTACTTATCTCACCACCTTTCCAGAGGTATCCAACCCTGCAACCAGCAGGCTACTCATCTCACCTCCTTTCCAGAGGTATCCTACCCTGCAACCGCAGGCTACTCATCTCACCACATTTCCAGAGGTACCCAACCCTGCAACTCGCAGGCTACTCATCTCACCACCTTTCTAGAGGTATGCAACCCTGCAATCCACAGGCTACTCATCTCACCACCTCCTCCAGAGGTATCCAAACCTGCAATCCACAGGCTACTTATCTTACCGCTTCTTCCAGTGGTATCCAACCCTGCAACCCACAGGCTACTCATCTCACCACCTTTCCAGAGGTATCAAACCCTGCAACCAGCAGGCTACTCATCTCACCTCCTTTCCAGAGGTATCCAACCCTGCAACCAGCAGGCTACTCATCTAACCTCCTTTCCAGAGGTATCCTACCCTGCAACTCGCAGGCTACTCATCTCACCACCTTTCTAGAGGTATGCAACCCTGCAACCAGCAGGCTTCTCGTCTCACCACCTTTCTAGAGGTATCTGACCCTGCAACCAGCAGGCTACTCATTTCTCTAACTTTCCAGAGGTATCCGACCCTGCAACCCACATGCTACTCATCTCACCACCTCCTCCAGAGGTATCCAAACCTGCAATCCACAGGCTACTTATCTTACCGCTTCTTCCAGTGGTATCCAACCCTGCAACCCACAGGCTACTCATCTCACCACCTTTCCAGAGGTATCCAACCCTGCAACCAGCAAGCTTCTCGTCTCACCACCTTTCTAGAGGTATCTGACCCTGCAACCAGCAGGCTACTCATTTCTCTAACTTTCCAGAGGTATCCTACCCTGCAACTCGCTGGCTACTCATCTCACCACCTTTCTAGAGGTATGCAACCCTGCAATCCACAGGCTACTCATCTCACCACCTCCTCCAGAGGTATCCAAACCTGCAATCCGCAGGCTACTTATTTCACCACCTCTTCCAGAGGTATCCAACCCTGCAATCCGCAGGCTACTCATCTCACCACCTCTTTCAGAGGTATCCAACTTTGCAATCCACAGGCTACTCATCTCACCACCTTTGCAGAGGTATCTAACCTTGCAATCCACAGGCTACTCATCTCTCCACCTCTTCCAGAGGTATCCAACCCTGCAATCCGCAGGCTACTTATCTTACCGCTTCTTCCAGTGGTATCCAACCCTGCAACCCACAGGCTACTTATCTCACCACCTTTCCAGAGGTATCCAACCCTGCAACCAGCAGGCTACTCATCTCACCTCCTTTCCAGAGGTATCCTACCCTGCAATCTGCAGGCTACTCATCTCACCACATTTCCAGAGGTATCCAACCCTGCAACTCGCAGGCTACTCATCTCACCACCTTTCTAGAGGTATGCAACCCTGCAATCCACAGGCTACTCATCTCACCACCTCCTCCAGAGGTATCCAAACCTGCAATCCACAGGCTACTTATCTTACCGCTTCTTCCAGTGGTATCCAACCCTGCAACCCACAGGCTACTCATCTCACCACCTTTCCAGAGGTATCCAACCCTGCAACCAGCAGGCTACTCATCTCACCTCCTTTCCAGAGGTATCCTACCCTGCAACCGCAGGCTACTCATCTCACCACATTTCCAGAGGTATCCAACCCTGCAACTCGCAGGCTACTCATCTCACCACCTTTCTAGAGGTATACAACCCTGCAATCCACAGGCTACTCATCTCACCACCTCCTCCAGAGGTATCCAAACCTGCAATCCATAGGCTACTTATTTCACCCCCTCTTCCAGAGGTATCTAACCCTGCAATCCGCTGGCTACTGCATCTCTCCATCGCTTTACAGTATTGCCTCATCTCACCACCTCTTCCAGAGATATCCAACTCTGCAATCCACCAGCTACGCTTACTTGTCTTAAGGTACCAGCTCCAGCCGACTGTCCCGAGATACCAGTCCACTCCAAGGTGCCATCCACAGTTTCCAGTACTCAGTTGCTAGCTTCAGTCTCCATTACCCAGCTGCTAGCTTCTGCTTCCAGTGCTGAATCTCTAGCTACTGTCTCAGTTCCAGAGACATTATCTGCTTCCGAGGGGACTCTGCCCTTACTGCCTGCTTCCGAGGGGGCTCTACCCTTATTGAATGTAAGTTTTAAATCTCAGGCGCCACACAATGCACTCAAAAATGACCATATACAAAAAGACAGGTAATTGTCAATAACATTGTTTATTCTAAAATAGATCTCCACTTGAAAATGAATTCATTCATATGAATTTATTAGTATAAATAGTCTGAAGATGATCATCAAAAAATAGTAGTAAAATGATTAAAAAATGATTTAGAAAAAAATATATATAATGTTCGAAAAAATATATAAAAAAATTCAGCACTCACGTATCCTGTAGTTGTTTAATTAGATTTCCAATACTTTATAGAACACATTTAGATCTCCTTATGCAGACGCTTGCTTGTATGCATCTTCCGGCAAAGCCTCGCTGAAGATACTAAGTATTGTGTTGGTATAAACTTCCTGGTTTGTTGGAACGCATATGCGTTCCAATCTGCGAACTTCCGGTTTCACCGATTCCTGATGTTTATTATAGATGTTATTTGTAGATGTTCTTGATAGCCTTTTTTCTCATATAAGGCTAGCAGTTATATTTCCCGTAGTGTGCTCATAGAGTGACCATACCGATTGTCACTTCTAATAAAGAATAGTGTTTGGAGCACACCAGGTATTTCAGTTCCCAGACTTCCGGTCTGGCGATCTAACGCCACGACTTCCAGAATGGATAGATCTTGTTACAAAGATATCAGATGTTTAAAAAGTATGTAAGAGAGCTTCCCATTTGTACCAACGCGTTTCACCTTTGCAGGCTTCCTCAGGGATTGGGAATTCTCTATCAACTGGCTCTTATAAATGGTTAACAGTGTAACCAGTTTTTTGCAGGGCTGTTTGAGCTTGATATTGCGGGTGGATAACCAGACTTTTTGCCCCACCTTAAATGAACAGTCCTTCCGATGACGGTCAGATTTTTTTTTAGACTGGAACGATGCCCGTACTAGTGCAGTGTGAACCTTTTTCCAAACGGTTTTGAGGTATGAAGCTGTGGAACGGATCTCTGGAAGACCAGAATAGTTGAGGGATGATAATGAATTGGATCTTGGATGGAAGCCAAAATTACAGAAAAATGGAGAGATTTGGGTGGAAGAGTGAGATGCATTATTGTACGCAAACTCAGCCCATGGAAGCAATGATGACCAATTGTCTTGAAATTCTGTGATGTAGAAACGTAGAAATTGTTCAAACGACTTGTTCACTCTCTCAGTCTATCCATTAGATTGAGGATGATAGGCTGAGGAGAGACTGATGTTAATCCCCAGAAGACTGCAGAAGGACTTCCAGAATTGGGCGACAAATTGGGAGCCCCGGTCGGAAACAATATCAATGGGTAAGCCATGAAGACGGAAAACATGTTGTACAAATAGCACAGCCAGATCCTGAGAGTTAGGAAGTTTGGTCAGTGGAACAAAATGGGACATTTTACTGACGATCCACTATTACCCAAATTGTGTTGTTTCCTGCAGAATATGGCAGATCCATGATAAAATCCATTGACAGATGTGTCCAGGGTTTCATAGGCGGGAAAAAAGGCATAAGTGGACCTGATGAGGAGGTTCTGGAAGTTTTGTTTTTTGCGCAATCTTCACAGGTGCGGACAAAGCTCTCCACATCCGAGGACAAGGAAGGCCACCATACAGAACATGCAAGAATTTCAAGGGTTTTGGAGATACCCGGATGCCCCGCTGATAAGTTCTCATGGGCCTCAGAGAGAACCGCTCTGCGAAGATGCACTGGAACAAAAAGGCGTCCCAAAGTTGTTTCAGAAGGGGCTATTTTCTGAAATTGACGTATGGTGTTTCCTAAATCCTAGGTCAACCCCAGCGTGGATGATTGAAGCCGGAATGATAGGTGGTGGTTCACCAGTGGGTAATTGATGAGGTAGAAAGCTCCTGGACAAAGCATCCGCCTTGGTATTCTTAGAACCGGGTCTGTAGGTTAGGACAAAGTTGAAACGGGTAAAGAATAAGGCCCATCGAGCTTGTCTGGAGTTTAACCGTTTGGCAGATTCAATGTACAACAGGTTCTTGTGATCCGTGAGGACTAAAATTGTATGAACTGCTCCCTCATGCCAGTGGCGCCACTCCTCGAACGACCACTTGATTGCCAGAAGTTCCCGATTGCTCACATCATAGTTGACTTTGGCAGAGGAAAACTTGCGGGAGAAGAAGGCACATGGGTGCACCTTATGATCACCAGGGTCCCTCTGGGATAAGAGAGCACCAGCGCCTACTTCCGAGGCATCCACCTCCAGGATAAATGGCAACTGTGGATTAGGATGCTTGAGGACCGGAGCAGTAGTGAACGCTCTTTTAAGAGCTTTGAATGATGCAATGGCCTCCGGTGACCAATTACAAGGATCCGCCCCTTTGCGGGTAAGAGCAGTGATGGGAGCCACGAGATCAGAAAAAGCCTGAATGAATCTCTGATAGTAATTTGCGAAGCCCAAGAATCTTTGGATCGTTTTCAGATTCGTGGGACGTACCCACTCCAGGATGGTTTGGACTTTATTAGGATCCATAGAAAACCCATCGGGAGAAATTATGTATCCTAGGAATGACACTTTCTTGACATCGAATTCGCACTTTTCAAGCTTGGCGAAGAGATGATGTTCTCTGAGTTTAAACAGAACTTGTTTGACATGATCACGGTGTTGAGGGAGAGACTGAGAATAAATCAGGATGTCATCCAGATACACCATCAAGAAATGACCCAGGAACTCACGGAGTACCTCGTTAATGAGGTCCTGGAAGACTGCAGGCGCATTACACAGGCCGAAGGGCATGACCAAATACTCATAATGGCCAGATTAAGTGTTGAAGGCCATCTTTCACTCATCGCCCTCCCTGATGCGTATGAGATCATAGGCGCCACGGAGATCAATCTTGGTGTATATGGTAGCATCCCTCAACTGGTCAAACAGGACAGAGATGAGCGGAAGCAGATATGTGTTTTTGATGGTGATCTTGTTCAGGCCACGATAGTCGATGAACGGGCGTAGACTACCATCCTTTTTGGACACGAAAACACACCCCGCTCCTGCAGGAGACTTTGAGGGTCTGATGAACCCTTTCTGCAAGTTTTCCTTCACATAATCTTGCATTGCCTTAGTCTCAGGGCCAGAAAGGGAGTATAACCTTCCTGTGGGCAACTTGGATCCTGGAAGTAGATCAATGGCACAATCGAAGTCTCTATGTGGAGGTAGAGAATCAGCCACCTTCTTGGAAAACACATCCTGGAATTCACGATACGCAGAAGGCAGTTGATCCGGAAGCGGCTGCAGGAACCGAAGAGACATGGCCAAACAACTTTGAGAACAGTGAGTACTCCAATGGGTAATTTCTCCAAGATTCCAGTCGATCCCAGGATTATGGAGGTGGAGCCATTGATGACCTAGAATTAGCGGAACGGAAGGGCAATCAATGAGGAGAAGAGACAGGGTTTCGAAATGAAGAGACCCAACTGTAAGACGTAAGGGCGGAGTCGTGAAAGAAATCCTGCCTCCAGGTAAGGGACCCCCATCCAAACCGCAGACAGTGATAGCGGAATTAATTTTTATGAACGGAATTCCAATGGTCTTGGCAAAACTGATATCCAGAAAGTTGCCTGCGGCACTGCTATCAATAAATGCTGAAGTAACAGAGGAGTATGATCCACAGGAAAGATGAGCAGGAACTGTTAATGCATTTTTGGAAGAAATGAACTGCAAACCTAGATGAATCTCTTCCACCTTCTCTAGGCCTGAACTTTCCGACTTGTTGGGACACGAGCGGAGAAGGTGACCTTTGGTTCCACAATATAGGCAGAGGCCTAAGGTGCGTCTCCTAGTTCTCTCTTCCTGGGAGAGGCGATAGGCGCTTAGCTGCATAGGTTCCGCAGCTTCCATATTAGAAGGAGGCACAGAAAGAAACGTACTGGGAGTGTATGCTTCCTTCTCAGTTCTTCTTTCCTTGAGGCGTCTATCAATTTTGATTGTGAGCTGCATAAGTCCCTCCAGGGAAGTAGGTGAAGGGTACTGTACCAGGGAATCCTTTATTTGCTCTGATAACCCCAAACGGAACTGGCTGCGTAAAGCTGGGTCATTCCACTCACTGTCAGTGGACCAGTGCCAGAATTCGGCAGCGTATTCTTCCGCAGAGGGTCGGCCTTGCTTCAAGGCCCGTAAATAAGTCTCAGGGGAGGTAACTCTATCTGGGTCATCGTAGAGGAGACCCAATGCGTTAAAGAAAGCTTCCAAAGATTGCAAAATAGGACTAGAATGTGGCAGGGTGAAAGCCCAAGACTGGGGGTCACCCTGCAGGAGGGAGATGACAATTCCAACTCTCTGTTGTTCTGAACCAGAAGACCGAGGTTTCAGCCGAAAGTAGAGTTTGCAGCTTTCTTTAAAGTTCCGGAACAGGGCTCTATTTCTGGAGAACCAGTCCGGCAAGTTTAACTTGGGTTCAACGGGACCGGAAATCGCTAATGTAGTCCGGGAGTCCTCCTCTTGAGTGGACAAACGCTGGGACAATCCCCGGACCATTTGGTATAGGGTCTCAGCATGACCCGCTAGGGCTTGAAAAGGAGACGATTTGGTTCCGCTTTCATCCATCCCAACTTCGTCTCTGGAACATCAGTTTTTAAGCCGGTTATAATGTTAGGAACCCCTCTAGCCGGTACAGCACAACCCGGATTCTGCTCTGCCCGTCAGGTGTTCACTGGAGCCCCTAGTGGTGGGGACAGACTTGGCCGCAGACTAGCAGAGGGTCGTGAAGTGCGTACTGACTAGGGAGAACCCAGGAAAGCGGAGTGAAGTCCAGGCAAGGGTCGAGGGCCGGCAGCAGACAGGGAATCCAATACACATGCCGAGGTCAAGGGTCACGAGCAAACAGGAAGGTCGGTAAAAACGCCAGAGGTCGGGGTCACAAGAAACACAGGCAGGGTCCAAATCCAGGCAAGGGGTCATACACGGGCAATTCAACACAATATCCAAAGGACAGGAGCAAGGAGCAGAGCAGGTCAGCAGACTGGTAACAGAAGCTATAACCGGCAGGGAGGCTAAGCTCTCCCTGCCTTAAATAGTACAATCAGCCAATCAGAGCCTGGCTCTGAAGTCTCACAGCCCCCTGCATAAAATTAATCTATTTAATTAATTAGCCCGCAGGCTGGTGGGGCCAATTTGCGCCCGCGCCCTGCTTTCATTCATTGCCGGGAGTGACATCCTGGTCGTCATGGCGACGGCCGAGACTTCGGGGAGGCCAGGAGACGAGTCGCGGCGGCGGCGGTGAGTATGGACAAATCCCTTTATTGAGACCCAAGATCCTATTCTGTCAGATTTGGGGCTTTTTACTGAAGCAGTGTTCAAAGAATTTGCCAATCCTACACCTAGTGATTCTTTTTTGCCACTTTCTGTATCTCAAACTACTCTAACTGTGAGATTGTCTTTTGCCTCGCTCCATTTCCAGCAACCCTCTAAAACCCGTAAAAAGAAGAGGAGGAGTGGGGCTTCGGGATCTTTGCATTCCCTAGACGAAGACTTCTCCAACAGGATCCCAATTCTAGACTACGACTCTGATTTCTTTGACTGATCCTTATCTCCCGGTTTGATGGGCATCCGGAATCCGCCCTTTAAAGGGGGGTACTGTCACAATCTGCCTCCTGCAGCTCCTGTTTGCCAGGAGCTATGTTGGTCTTGCTGGATATATGTAGCCTGCAATACCACCATGCCACCAAAGGGGCCACTGTGGCGCTTCAAGTGTTTCCCTTCCTGCTGAGCTAAGCTCGTTTTATCAGCATGATTTACACCTGCCACTACTCCTTAAAAGACAGCCTCGCCCAGCAGTCTGGGCCAGATCATCAGGTCACTCTACCTGAGAGGAAGCAATCATTTGATTCCTGTTCCTGGCTATTCTTATCTGCCTACTTGACCTTGTGTTTCCACAGTTCATTCCTCTGCTGCAGACACAGCTCATCATCCATCCAGTTCTTGAGTTATACACCTGTGTGGATCTCTGTGTTTCTGCACTCTACAGCTCATTGCTTCTCCGTATAACCTGTTCAACTTATTTCCACTGTTACCTGCTGTCTGCTCCCAAGTGTTTCTGCATTACCTGGCTTCTGAGTCTCACCACCTTTCTAGAGGTATCTGCCCTGCAACCTGCAGGCTACTCGTCTCACCACCTTGTGGTTTTTCTGTTCATTCCTCTGCTGCAGACACAGCTCATCCATCATCTATCCAGTTTCCGAGTTATACACCTGTGTGGATCTCTGTGTTTCTGCTCTTTACAGCTCATTGCTTCTCAGTGTAACCCATTCAGCTTACTTCCACTGTTACCTGCTGTCTGCTCTCAAGTGTTTCTGCATTACCTGGCTTCTTAGTCTCACCACATTTCTAGAGGTATCTGACCCTGCAACCTGCAGGCTACTTGTCTCACCACCTTTCCAGAGGTATCCTACCCTGCAATCTGCAGGCTACTAATCTCACCAACTTTCCAGAGGTATCCAACCCTGCAACCAGCAGGCTACTCATCTCATCACCTTTCTAGAGGTATCTGACTCTGCAACCCACAGCTACTCATCTCATCACCTTTCTACAAGTATCTGACCCTGCAACCTGCAGCCTACTTGTCTCACCACCTTTCCAGAGGTATCCAACCCTGCAACCCCGCTGGCTACTGCATCTCTCCATCGCTTTACAGTATTTCCTTTTCTGCTGTTAAGAACTGTGGTTATATAACCAGTTTTTGCATCCTGAACCTTTATTACCTGTGTTTCTAGTAAACCACTTCATTCACTTACTTTCTCTCTGTGGTCTTGCCTTAAGAACCCTGACAATCACATAACCAAATATTCCCTTATCTCACCTGAGAGCCTATCAAAATGATGGTTTATGATCACACCTGCAGTAGCTCTCTCCAGTTTACACCAAAAAAACATACCCATTGGGATAACCTGACATGCAAAGTTAAAAAAGCCAAGGAGGGACTAAGCTTGTTTCAACTTGACCCTTCATAAGCCAATAAATAAATCTAACATACACCTTAATTTACCTGTGTTTCTAGTAAACCACTTCGTTCACTTACTTTCTCTCTGTGGTCTTGCCTTAAGAATCCTGACAATCACATAACCAAATCTTCCCTTATCTCACCTGAGAGCCTATCAAAATGATGGTTTATGATCACACCTGCAGTAGCTCTCTCCAGTTTACACCAAAAAACCATACCCATTGGGATAACCTGACATGCAAAGTTCAAAAAGCCAAGGAGGGACTAAGCTTGTTTCAACTAGATCCTTCATACGCCAATAAATAAATCTAACATACACCTTAATTTACCTATTTTGGCCTTATGCAACCTGCAACAACCAGCCTGAGCATCAATTTCAACACCTAAATACGACAGTCAAACAGATGGTCCCTCAGTCTTACCTGGTGCTACTGGCACTCCCATAACAGAGAATAGAGACTGGGTTGCAAACAATACTTGCTGACATACATTACATTCCCTAGGACCAATGAAAAAAAATGATCTAAATAATGGGACACATATTGATGCCCTGTACCTGCAACAATGCAGAAATGGAGAAAAGAGCTAAAGCACTCAAAAGGCATGACACCGCACAACCCATGGTCAAACATAGTACCCGTCCTGCAAACAGAAACCCATATATTTAAATAAAGAAGGATGCAAAGAAAGAAGTCTAAAAGCAGACTCAATATCAAGCTTCATCAGCAATGTACCACACCCCTGTACGAGCATCAAGGTTTCCTGAAAGGATTGATGCACCACTCTGCACTTACCATCTGCAATTGCATCATACACAAGCATACCAGAAGGATGGGACAAATGTTGTATAAGCCTAAACTTTCCTGGATTTGTTTTTGGGTAATACTCTCACAATTGATAGAACCAAACCCTGTAAGAAAGTGAAGAAAAAAGGCTATACAACCTACCTAAACCCACATCCTTGGTCACTTCTTCCTGAACTACCTTTAACAGGCAGTTTAAACAAATTAACAAATCCATCCAATAAAAACTGCACAGTTTGAGTATTGGAATACCACCCTAACCGTTTGCCCAATCCTGGCAATACTACTGGGGAAAAGGCTTTAGCAAGCAGGAACCCTTGTACTGGGTGACCACCAAGTTTTTCCTCTCATTCTTACTCCTGGTCTTAACAGAAAAGTCACTCTCTAAAGAAAAGCCTTAACCTGGGCTTTCACCAGAACCCACATTAACAGCAGGCTCACCGCCTGCAACCCGCTCT
This sequence comes from Mixophyes fleayi, assembly GCF_038048845.1. Classification (NCBI taxonomy): domain Eukaryota; kingdom Metazoa; phylum Chordata; class Amphibia; order Anura; family Limnodynastidae; genus Mixophyes; species Mixophyes fleayi. Next base: position 80,781,618 of record NC_134408.1, read on the forward strand.
CTGCGGTATTTGCTCACAACTTCAGATTACATCACTTGACAAGATAAACATGCAGCTTCCAGACCAGATGCACAATGACTCCGGTGTCTATATGATTCATGTCCTGCAGAACCTGTCACAGAGTGAACAGAAAAAGCACTTCCCGTCCCAGGAACAGCACTCTATGACACTATGGGCCATGCAGAAGTGACCAACATAACATGGGCTCCATCAAAGCAGACTTAAAGAACATATTCTGTCCTAATTGCTGTCCAACAGGAGGCATCGTGGAACCAAACTCACCTACAGAACCCAGAGGAGCTGTAAGGATGGATGAACAAACCATCCCTAGTCCCTCACCACCAGGAACCAATGGCACGGTGCTATTGCCTGCAATATATCCGACCACGCTAAGGCTAAAGATAAAGCTACAGGGGTGAAAGGGGCAGATTGCAATAAATTGAAATTAGGCAAGCAGCAAGCTGTTGCCAAATTATGACCCTGGACTTGGCCATATCTGGGGCAAATGCTCCTGATCAGTTTTGTAAGTTGCCAGAGCCTACATACTGATTGACAGGAAATGTAGAATTATTAAAATAAGGGCCATATGACTGAAAGGGGTCGGAAAAAGGAGGGAACCCAAAGGGCTGGTATGGTGAATGTAATAGAAAAGTATTAGAACCTGAAATAAATGGGAACTATCCTGCTCCAAAACACTATCAATAAAAAGCGGAATGTATCAAATCAGGAAAAGAAGATCCTCCAGAGACCTGGTCAACAGACCAAAGGAAAATATTGGGCGGAGCATGATTTAAGTTCGCCATGAAGGGTTCATAAAATCGTGCAGGGTGTGGCGTTACCTGAGACTCCACCCTTGTCAATACAATAGGGTCAGGATGGATGCTATACATGCTTAGCTGTGCAGAGGGGTTGAGGGGAGGGGATACTAGCTCCTGGAATCAGTTAACTATGTGGCAAATGGGGCGGGTAAACTAGTTGTTGCCTGGCAATGGAGAGGCAGCCCATCAACTCATATTTAATTGTATGATTCTGTTTTACGGAATGATATCATTGCCAACTTCAATATCTATGCTGAGAATTACTGGAAGCAGCTGGGTCATCTACCTGCAATGGGGGTTATTTTTGTGTTACATTAGTACTTTCCCCACTGACATCTATGCTATGGGAAGCATGAGAGCAGCAGCGAATAATGTCCTCCCTACTGCTGCCCGACCCCCCCTACCACTGCTATATTTACCATTTCATCTGGGATGGGTGTATTCATGAGGGGCAGGACACAGTATGACAGGTTTAAAAGTCCTAATACAGAAAGGTCTTTTTAAAAATGACAGGAAGAGAAAAATATGGGAATTTAAGCTGATAAGAACATTAAGCTCATTGACACAAGGGCGCAATCTAACACCTGGATTTATGATCCACTACTTGGACACACCTCACACCCCACAGCAAAGTGACTCTAGATCTCTGAACTCATAGGACTTTAGGCTTCCATCCATAACGAAAACTTCAGTTTTATTACTTTAGCTTATCTTAATGATATATCTCCCCTGTACAATTTTTTTGATGTAACAGCTTAAATGTTGTGCCTGTTTCTTAGTCATTCATTTGTAAAGTTGCCTGATGAAGGGGCCCTTTGCTCTGAAAGCTAAAAAATATAATAATATTTTTCGGGTTAGCCAATAAAGGTATCACTCCTATAATACTTTTGTCTTTTTTGACACAAAAGTATTTATCATCACATAAAAGATAATTTAATAATGTATTGTTATTAAAAATAGTTAATATAATCAATAATTTATCATTAAAATTAAGGTAATTTAATAATGTAAATATTGATTAAAAGTACTCAGACCTAATTTTTACATTTATAATTTAGACTACTTAGTCATTCTGTCCCTTGAAATTTTGTCATGTTTAATAAAATACAAGGTATCAACATGAATGGTTAGATTATTTTTTTTTGTCAGTGCTCCATGTTATTTAGTATGTCTAGTATGTCAGTATTTCAACATATTGAAATCACAACTGAACATTTTGACATTTATTCCATCTGCAGTTCATTGTTAAAAACATGGGAAAGGGCGTGGCGTGGACGCGAGCGTGAGAGGACGCGTCTCGGGGCAGCTCCAGAGATAGCCCCCCTGTTACCCCAAGTTTATACCCACCGGGGCCCCCTTTTTGAGTCCCAGAGGTCGAGCAACAGTGGGCATCAGGCTGAGGAGACGGCTGGGCTTACTGTGCACTGGCGCTAGTGGCTTCCGTCCCGCCTGTGTGGCGCTCCCGACGGCATCTCCATTCCACTTATGGCGCCCCCCGCTGGCATCTCTGGACCCTGCTGTCCAGCTGCACACTCCCCCGGCACCAGGGACTCCCCCTGCGACTCACGGGCACGAAACCACCCGATCACCTCTGCCTTGCAGTTCAGACTGCTGCCGGCTGCTGCAGGGAGCTGACACGATTGTAGCAGTCTCGGCTGTGGGGACACTGTTCTGGGAGGCTTGTTGGTCCCCATTTTGCAGAGAATCTCCTTGCAATTCCTCTCTAGCGAAGTCCCAGGCGCCCTGGACCGGAAGTCACCGGCGCCATAACCACCTTCACTTCCGGTGGTCTCTGAAGTGGTGCCTGCTGGGAGTGGTGCTGGGGCTCGGAGGACAGCGGAGACTGATTGTCCAATCATCAGCTAGCTGTGGCTGGGTAAGATATCGGCGGGTCAGTACAAAACACACACTTGTCAGGAGGACAGTTTTAAGGAGTTCTGTGTGCCCATTGTCCCTGTTCCAGAGAATCCATCTCCCTGGGCTCCTATCTGACATGACTGGGTTCTAATGGTGCCTCTGTGTTCCTCTGGTCCCTAAGCTGCGCCTTGTGGAACAATCGGGTTTCCTCCACCTCTTCTACCCATCTACCTTTCCTATTTGCCTCCTACTTTAAAATACCTAAAGGGAAAAAATCTACAGGGGGTCCTCCTCCCTTATCTATCCAAACAAAAAAATCAAGCTAGATCTGCTGAACACTCTGATTCTGGGTCCGATGAAGAGGACCACTCTCCCATCACCCGCCGAGACTTCCTGTCACTCCTCAAAGAGGTGAAAGACGTCAAGGCCTCAGTGGAGTCCCTCCACTCGCTAAAGACAGATATTGCGAGTATTGTGAACAGAACAGACCATCTCGAGCAATGTGTCGAAGAGGTGGCGACGTACCAGCAAACACATGGTACAGATCTGGACCAAATTCAACAAGATATCCTCCAGCTGCAGGAGGGCCAGGAGGACCAAGACAATAGAGCCAGACGCAACAATATGAGAATTCGGGGAATACCTAAAACTGTTTAGTCTGCCCACTTGGAACTCTACCTTAAAAAGCTTTTCACCCAGCTCTCCCCCCAAATCCCAGAGGATCAACTGTTACTGGATCGTGCCCATCGCGCACTTAGACCTCGCATTCAAGACCCGTCTCAACCCAAGGACGTTATCCTTAGAATACATTATTTCACTGCAAAGGAGGCCGTCATGCAGGAGGCATGTCGACTTCCTTCGATCACCAAAGAAAACGCCACCTTGCAGATCTTCCAAGACCTCTCCCCACTCACTCTGGCCAACCGAAGGGACTTCAAGACGATAACTACACTTCTCCACCAAAAAGAAATTAAGTTTCGCTGGGGTTTCCCTTTCCGTCTTCTAATCTGGCACCAAGGTTCTATGCTCATGGCCAGAACCCTTTCTGAGGCACAAGCTCTACTTCCCAAACTTGGCATTACTACAGAACTCCCCGTTCTCCCTGAACCCTCTCCCCTCCCTCAGAGGCTGTCTAAACAGTCGACGCGTCAAGCTCCCAGGACCGAGTGGAATACAATCCCATCGACTTCATCATCCTCTCCGCGACCCTCTGAACCTTCTGGGACTTGACTTGCTACACCAGATTTACATTTTGTGATTCTTTTCCATTTTTATTTTTCTCCCCATATTGTTCTTTCGCTGGGGGTTGGTCCTCGACCATGCTCCCAGTGAAACTCCTGTCATTTCCTATTGCTTTCTGACTCCAAGCCCCCATATGCTAACGCTACGTGGGTATGTCATCCGAAAGTCTTACTGAGTCTAGTTGCAATGTTTTGCAGTTTATCATATGTGTATTATTTACCTGTTGGTCTGTTCCCAATGTTTTTGGTATCTATTTAATTGTGTTGCTGGATCCCGGCCCCTTTTGGCTGCCTGCTCTATTAGGGGGCGCATCCTTTGGCATCTGGGATTCTCAATTTATACCATGTTAGGCTATGTTATACAATATTAAACCTTTTTTTTTTTCTTTCTTCTTTCTCACTCTCCTCTTGGCTGTCCCTGGTTCGTGGTCGCCACCTCTTGTGGCCATATGGGTCGCTCTTCCGGTATTAGCCGGGACTACTACTCCTTTCACGCCCTCCTTGGGGTGACCAGCGGGCAGCGGCCGGGGATACCCCACTCGAGTCGAGAATTTGTTGTTCTAGGTAATTGTTGAGCTCTGTTATTTTTTATGTTTATTTCCTACCACCGAATTTGGTAACTCCTTGGTTTTACTAAATACTCATCCTACTCTTTCTTATCTCATATACGCCTCTCAACTGCCTTCCCTCTCATTTCCCGATGCATTACCCTCCCATCCCTAGAAACTTATTTTATACCCTCTACTTTCCCTTTGGACTACCTCACTCTCCCCCCCCACCCCACCCTATGCTCGCACACCCGGTTTTTCCACTCATGAATCTCTGCTACTTTTGCTATATTTACAATGTCTCAGTTGACCCAGAGGGGTGCACACTTGGAGCCTAGCTCTTTTCCCTCCGGTGATGTACTCTCTCACGGCTTCGCCACGCCTCCCTAGAGCCTATGGTTCTTTTGCTGACCTATGTGCTTTCCCAGCGCATAGTTTTCCTTCCCATTGTCGGCACCACAGGTCCCGACCTATTTCGCCGAGTGACCATTCTGGGTCCGATGAAGAGGACCACTCTCCCATCACCCGCCGAGACTTCCTGTCCCTCCTCAAAGAGGTGAAAGACGTCAAGGCCTCAGTGGAGGCCCTCCACTCGCTAAAGACAGATATTGCGAGTATTGGGAACAGAACAGACCATCTCGAGCAACGTGTCGAAGAGGTGGCGACGTACCAGCAAACACATGGTACAGATCGGGACCAAATTCGCCAAGATATCCTCCAGCTGCAGGAGGGCCAGGAGGACCAAGACAATAGAGCCAGATGCAACAATATGAGAATTCGGGGAATACCTGAAACTGTTTAGTCGCATTCAAGACCCGTCTCAACCCAGGGACGTTATCCTTAGAATGCATTATTTCACTGCAAAGGAGGCCGTCATGCAGGAGGCATGTCGACTTCCTTCGATCACCTACGAAAACGCCACCCTGCAGATCTTCCAAGACCTCTCCCCACTCACTCTGGCCAACCGAAGGGACTTCAAGACGATAACTACACTTCTCCACCAAAAAGAAATTAAGTATCGCTGGGGTTTCCCTTTCCATCTTCAAATCTGGCACCAAGGTTCTATGCTCATGGCCAGAACCCTTTCTGAGGCACAAGCTCTACTTCCCAAACTTGGCTTTACTACAGGGCTCCCCGTTCTTCCTGAACCCTCTCCCCTCCCTCAGAGGCCGTCTAAACAGTCGACGCGTCAACCTCCCAGGACCGAGTGGAATACAATTCCATCGACTTCATCATCCTCTCCGCGACCCTTTGAACCTTCTGGGACTTGGCTTGCTACACCAGAAGGTTCAGGACCCTTTGAACCTTCTGGGACTTGAGTTGCTACACCATGCTCCCAGTGAAACTCCTGTCATTTCCTATTGCTTTTTGACTCCAAGCCCCCATATGCTCAGGGCCATCTTAACAACATTATGGGCCCCCGGGCAACGCAGTGCACCAGGGCCCCTAGAAATAGATATAGATATATAGATGTTTACAGATACAGATACAGATATATATATATATATATATATATATATATATATATAGAGAGAGATAGAGATAGATAGATGTACTTGCTCAGTGACCCTTGAAGGTTTTTTTTGCAGGTTTTTTTCTTTTACAGGATTATTTATTCTCATTAAGAGCCATGCCTATGGGGCCCCCTTGCCCGTGGGGCCCCCGGGCAGCTGCCCATTGTTCCCAATGGAAAAGATGGCCCTGCATATGCTAACGCTACGTGGGTATGTCATCCGAAAGTCTTACTGAGTCTAGTTGCAATGTTTTGCAATTTATCATATGTGTATTATTTACCTGTTGATCTGTTCCCAATGTTTTTGGTCTCTATTTAATTGTGTTGTTGGATCCTGGCCCCTTTTGGCTGCCTCCCCTATTAGGGGGCGCATCCTTTGGCGTCTGGGATTCCCAATTTATACCATGTTAGGTTATGTTATACAATATTAAACCTTTTTTTTTTTCTTTCTTCTATCTCACTCTCCTCTTGGCTGTCCCCGGTTCATGGTCGCCACCTCTTGTGGCCATATGGGTCGCTCTTCCGGTATTAGCCGGGACTACTACTCCTTTCACGCCCTCCTTGGGGTGACCAGGGGGCTGCGGCCGGGGATACCCCACTCGAGTCGAGAATTTGTTGTTCTAGGTAATTGTTGAACTCTGTTATTTTTTATGTCTATCTCCTACCACCCAATTTGGTAACTCCTTGGTTTTACTAAATATTCATCCTACTCTTTCTTATCTCATATACGCCTCTCAACTGCCTTCCCTCTCATTTCCCGATGCAATACCCTCCCATCCCCAGAAACTTATTTTATACCCTCTACTTTCCCTTTGGACTACCTCACTCTCCCCCCCCCCCCCTATCCCACCCCATGCTCGCACACCCGGTTTTTCTGCTCATGAATCTCTGCTACTTTTGCTATATTTACAATGTCTCAGTTGACCTAGAGGGGTGCACACTTGGAGCCTAGCTCTTTGCCCTCCAGTGATGTACCCTCTTGCGGCCTCGCCACGCCTCCCAAGAGCATATGGTTCTTTTGCTGACCTATGTGCTTTCCCAGCGCATAGTTTTCCTTCCCATTGTCGGCACCACAGTTCCCGGCCTATTTCGCCGAGTGATCATACACCACCCCCACCCTCCCCCACCTCCCCCCTAAACCCTCCACCTTTCTTAATTGACCACCCTGTGTTAGGTCTTCTTCTGCCCTCTCTCCTCCTCGCTTCACATGGGTTTTAGAGTACTTTCTTTTAATGTTAAAGGGCTAAATAGCCCCCAGAAAAGTGGTAAGCTTTTTGCTACCCTAAAACTTCATAAGGGCGATTTAATCTTTCTACAAGAGACACAATTTTTTTTAACATAACTCCCACCAGAGCTCCGCTCCAAAGCATAACCCGTCTCATACCATGCTTGCGATCACTCATCCGAAAAACGAGGGGTTGCAATTCTATTTGCCCGTCATTTGACCTACGAACTCATTGACTCCCTTGCAGACAAAGAGGGCCGATACCTTATCCTGGTAGGCAGACTTAATAACAAACTCTGCACGTTAGTTAATGTTTATGCTCCCAACCAGCGTCAGATGTTCTATTGTCCCGTATTCGTCAAGGGGCCCTTATCATAGCGGGAGATTTCAATACTGTCTTGAATCAATCCTTGGATCGTTCCCCCCTGTGGCCGCACCCCCTACTGCTTCTGACCCTTTATCCTCTAAATTGCTCCTCAGTCTCATGAAATCCAAGCTTCTCTACGATTCCTTAGGTGTGAAAGAACCGACATCTCGGGACTATACACATTACTCCCCACCACGCCATTCATATTCACGCATTGATGTGATCCTGCTCAGCCACAACTTTGCATTAAACCTCCAGGCGGGCCAAATTCACCCAGTGATTTGGTCTGATCACTCTCCTATATCTATAGACCTCTGTGGCCTCTCAGACCGCCCCCGCCCCATGAACTGGCGTCTCAATGACTTACTGCTCCATAATGCGGATATAATTTCCCAGCTCGGGCCTCGCCTCGAAGAGTATTTCGAGCTCAACGACCACCCAGATATTTCTAGGGCCACTTTATGGACAGCGCACAAGGCGGTCCTGAGGGGACTCCTGCTTAGCATTGCTTCCAGGAGGAAAAAAGAAATTCTTACCATGACCAACAAGTTATCTCTTAAACAACAATCTCTAGAAGCCCAACACAAGGCTACTTCGGACCCTTCCATTCTGCTAGCCCTCCGCGAGACTAAGGCCCAATTAGAAATTAGATCTTCTTCTCTCCAAGCAGGTAGCCAAACGCCTTAAATGGCTCCGACAATCCTTCTATGAAAAGGGGATAAGGTGGATAAAATTCTCGCTGAGCGGCTTCGTTCAGAAAGGACCCACAAAAATATTATATGAATTCATGATTCTAATAACCAGCTCCTCCATGACCCGCCTGCCATCAGAGAGGCTTTCCAGCAATATTGCTCCGCCCTTTATAATCTTCCATCTCCCCCTGTCTCTATCCCACAGCAGTCTAACGCCTCGTTGATATCAGATTTCCTTGCTACATCTAAACTTCCTAAATTGTTCCCACAGGCCCTCCAATTCCTCAACGAAGAGATTACAACAGACGAAATTCAGCTCACTATTAAATCACAAAAAAATGGAAAATCTCCAGGCCCAGATGGATTTACGGCAGCTTATTATAAGAAGTTTTCGAGTGTGCTTGCCCCCCGCCTGTTCTCCCTGTACAATGGTGTCCTTCAAGAAACCCCCTTCCCACCCGAAAATGCTCGAAGCTAGAATTGTAGTGATTCCAAAAGATGGAAAAGATCCTCTTCATTGTGCCAGCTACAGACCCATCTCTCTTCTCAACCTGGTTCTAAAGATTTTCGCTAAGATTCTGGCAAATCGTCTAAACATATTCCTCCCCTCGTTGATCCACTACGACCAGGTGGGATTTATTCCGGGGCGCCAGGCTAGGAACAACACCAGAAGGGCCATTGATATTATACACATTACAAACACCAGGAGATCTCCCACTATAATCCTCTCTCTGGACGCTGAAAAAGCGTTTGATAGAATCTCTTGGGGTTTCACGAAAGCGGCTCTTGAGGCCTTTGGCTTCGCTGACGACTTTCTCACTGGCGTCCTGGCTTTGTATTCCTCACCTTCATCTAAAGTCTTGATCAACGGGATATCCTCAAACCCGCTAGCCATCCAAAATGGCACGAGACAGGGATGTCCCTTTTCTCCTCTTCTTTTTGCCCTGGTGATTGAGCCATTGGCCTCTCATATCCGTCATATCCCTAATATTTGTGGTGTGCAGGTGGGAGACATCGACTCTAAAATTTCGCTTTTCCCGGACGATGTCCTGCTTTCACTTTCCCAACCAGCGATCTCCCTCCCTAACCTGTATAATGTTCTCCAGGCCTAGGGTGACGTATCTAGCTATAAAATAAATTATACAAAATCAGATATTGCTCCATGTCTCCCCCCAGGAGGCCGAAGTGTTACGGTCCTCTTTTAAATTCAAGTGGCAGACTAGGAAAATAAAATATCTGGGAGTCTATCTCACATCCTGATACGATCTCCTCTACCAAGAGAACTTCCCACCTCTCTTCTCCAAAACTCAATCTGATTTGGCTTCTTGGAACCTCCTTATTATCTCGTGGCTGTGTAGGATCATTGCAGTAAAAATGAATATCATACCCAAATGGCTGTACCTCTTCCAAACCCTACCAGTTTCTGTCCCTGCTACCCTCCTCTCCAACATCCAGAAGGCCCTTACTCGGTTTATCTGGAATCATAGGCCTCCACGGGTCTCGGTTGCTGTCTTGAAGAAACCTATCCCCGGAGGTGGTAGGGGCCTACTCGATATTAAGATTTACTACCTGGCTTCCCACTTCTCTCAAATTGTTGCATCATATGCCCCCTCAGGTTCCATGTCATGGCTTGACCTGGAGGCGGCGTATATTGCCCTCCCCGATCTAACTCCACTTTGGGGCCTACCCCCCATACACCGCCCCTCGCCCTCTAAACTCCTTCCCACCATTAAATTTGACATTAATATTTGGGATTCTTACTCCTTCAAATTAAAACTCACATCTGCCCTCTCTCCCCTGACCCCCATCTGGTTTTATCCCATATTTCCTCCTGGCCTCTCTAGATTGAGACACCGTCTCTGGACTCAGGCTGGCCTTAAATTCCCATCAGACTTCTCGAAACAAGGTCAGTGGCTTCCACTGGCTGAGCTTCAGTCTCACTCCCCAGACTGGACGCTTAGCCCCTTCGAGTTCTTTCAAATCAGCCGTTTTTTGCGATCCCTGCCACCCAAATTTATACTGCGTCCCCTCACTCCATTTGAGAACCTATGCAAACTCCACCCCTTGTCTAAAGGCATGATATCACAGTTTTATAGTATCTTTTTTGATTCCACTCTTCACCCTCAGCTCCCCCATGAGGTTAAATGGGAGAGAGACCTCGGACCTCCGCCGGATGAGGAGGCCTGGGAGGACATGAGACTGGGGATAGCCAAAAGCTCTATATCGACCAGACTAAAAGAAACATCCTATAAAATTTACAATCGCTGGTACTATACCCCCACCCGACTTCATGCAATGTTCCCCTCCTCATCGCCTGACTGCTTGCGGGGTTGTGGCCACAGGGGATCTATGATACATATCTGGTGGACTTGTCCAATTATCGCTCCCTTCTGGGATGCGATCCATGGCTTTATTAATACCTTATTTGAGACTCCCGTTGCAAAGGACCCTTTGATCTTTCTCTTTTGTTACCCTCCCCTGGATCTTGATAATTTCTCTAAAAAATTGACAGCACACATCCTCACAGCCGCCAAATCTCTTATTGCCCTCAACTGGAAACGTAGTTCTTCTCCATCTTTTTCGGCCCTTAAAAAACAAATTTGGCATGTGGCAGCAAGATTACTTACCACTTACACGACAGAGGTTATGCTTTCAGCCAAGTTTGGGCTCCTTGGCAAATGGCGGAGAGCGCATTTCCCTCTGACACTTAATTTCCCCGCGGTGGCCCATGTGTGGCGAGTGGGACCCTGCTCCTGCTCTACCAGCCCTTGACCTTCTAACACATTTTTATTGTCTTCCTTCTGACCGCACTGTTGAGTAGCTTCTGTGGTCTTCCTTCTTCCCTCCCCCCTCTTATCCCCCCCTTTCACACCCCCCCTCCAAAACTATTTCTATATTGTCTGTTTTATGTAAGGTAAAGCAAGAAATAACATAAAATAACTGGGCAGTTTACATCTCAAGTTTCCTGTGGATGTCCCTCCTGGATTTCATTACAATGTAAATGTCTTCCTATGTACAGATTTTGTATCTTGTTTGCCTTGTATTGCTTGACCATTTAAAATAAAGAAATATAAAAAAAAAAAAAACATGGGAAAATTGCCATTTGCCATACCAGGAGTTTTTCTAGGCCAATAGTGGCTTGGGGCTGCCTGAGGTATTTTCATAATGAACTGCTTGATACAGCCGCAGGATTCCATTATCATAGGACCGATATTGTGCATGAAGCTCAAAGTTAATTGGGTGAGCACTTTTTCACTGCTTTGGAGCCAATAAGAGAAGAGAAGTCTGATTTTTGGCAGTTAGTGTGAAGCTTCTGAGAGGTAGGACTGAATAGGTAAGTTTGTTACCAGGAGAATTAAGGAACAGTGAAGTGGAATTGAAAGGAGGGAAAAGAAAAAATAAATGGTGAAAGAAACTCAGGTACAGGAAATCAGAGAGGAGAAGGGAACATAAAGAAAACAATAAATCAGGAAATTTATGCAAGTAATAGGACTGTAAAGGAATGTAGTGTGGTAATAAAGAAAGAACAATAAAGCAGACATGTGAAATGGTAGTAATACAAAATGGCCGAGCAAAGAGTTTTCTGTCAGGGTGAGACTTGTATATAGTGGAGCCAAGGAGTGAGTCTTATATATGACAACAGGAAAGGAACACTGTCATAAACTCTAAATAACTGGGAAGCTATTGCTCGCAAAAACACATTTAACGAAACACCATACTTGCCTACTTTTGGCAAGATGTAACTGGGAGAGGGGCATGTCTAAAGGATGGGAGGGGGCGGGACATGGCCAAACGCGTCATTTTGGCCTTGCCACCCACGACACATATGTCGTTTTGGCGTGGGGGCCAAAATGACGCTGTTTAACGCGAATCGCATCATTTAAGCCCCGCAAATGTGGGATTCGGGAGACTTGCCAGCTCTCCCGGGAGTCCGTGAGACTGACCCGAATTTCGGGAGTCTCCCGGACATTCCGGGAGAGATGGCAAGTATGCCAAACACTGTGGGCCTGATTGATTAAGAGACACATATGGAGCGCAATGTGCGTCTATTTTAAAATGCACGTAAAGTGGAATTCAACAAACTGCATCTTTCATTGCTCTGCTAGCTAATTTACTGGCACGTGTACATTTGAATACTATAGGCATTTGTATTGCAGGACCCATATATATAATCCTTTTTTTTTTTCTTATATATATATATATATATATATATATATATATGTATATATAGGGGCCCCGGTGCTCTGCTGTGCCCGGGGGCCCAAGATGTTGTTAAGAGGGCCCTGCGCACTATGCTAATCATCCACCATTAACAGCACATGAATACACCTGCATTTAATCACAGTAAAATGCACCTGCATGGTCTATATATGGATTGGTGGGATAATCATTCAGCCCTGCCATTTTGTGACTTCTGCAGCTTCTGAGATTGTTCACTTCAGACATTTTGTTCTTTCAGACCTTTCCTTTATTCTTCAATATTATTGATGAATACAATCGATGTATTTCTTGGCTATATCTTCTTGTGCTGTTAGAAAAAAGTATGAAAAATTAGTTTTCAAAACTTTGTTCAGCTTGTCAACAAATATCACTTCTATGAGTATACTTTTTTATCAAGATGTGCAGGGCTCAGCAGCGGACTAAAGTGTTACAGAATATGAAACTATCTTCAAAAGAACATGTTATGCTAAACAGGGTGGTAGACAGAGGACTATTACATTTTGGTTGCACACACACACACACACACACACACACATATATTGCAACAAAAGAGCAGGCGGGACGCCTCTAAGTGTAGTATCAAATATATATGGTGGGAATAAGTAATAACATGCGTACCGTGAGGAAAGCAGCAATGGGTATTGAAGAGAAGATGGAGTAGCCTCTGCTATGGTCGTATTCCTCCAAATCTCCACCAATCAGATGATGAGAAATCTCACATCTCAAGAGACTTGATAGTAGCTTAGTACATGTGCATCACCATTAACTTCACAATCCCAACCTTACCGTGCAGCAGTCAGTGTATACAGACAGATGTCCCAGTCGTTATACAGAAGACCAGTATGAGGTAGATGCACAGTGCTGTACACAGGACAGGCTCTGCCGGCTCATCTCACTGCTCAATCATTAGAACGGTTATATATATATATATATATATATATATATATATATATATAGATAGATAGATATAAATATATTAAAATTAAACAATACAGGTGGTAGGTGAGAATGAACCAGGTGATAAAACACTGTGATAAAGTAAAAATTATACCAGGCAATAAACAAGCAATAATATAACATACAGAAGGCAGCTTCTTATTCTTAGCACTTAAGTGCAGAAAGATCTAAAAAGTAAAACAAAAACTTGTCACGACAATAGGGTTTCTGGGATCCGTCTCGGGACCCTTTGGACTAGCTGTGTCAGGAATGTAGTGGAAACTTGGAGACCGGATGAATGTCTTGCTCATAGAGGTTACTCTATTCCTGTATACTGGATGTTAGGGGGAGGAATGCTGGACTGGACTCCATACAGAAATCAGCGACTTGAATCTGGACCTGAAGGAATGGAACCTGGACATGGGAACAGGGAGGACCTGAACCCACGACCAGAGACTCAGTACCTCCAAGGACACAGAAACTCAGCTGAATATTACACCACAACTGGGACTGGGAAGAACTCAGGCAGTCAATATACAGGGGTGGCAACCTCCTGAACAGAATAAGCCTGAAACTAGCCTTAGACAAATCAGAACTCAGAACCTGATGTAGGCCTGGAAATGGAAGTCGGTACCCCGAGACACAGAGATGGCTCCAGAAAGTAGATGACTCAGAACAACAACCTACTACCCCAGATAGCCAGTAAGAGACAGGAATAGACTAAAGAGAGCTGGATCCACAAGAGGGATAACCTGGATCCACAGAAGGAGTGACAGCTGGAATCTGTACAGCAGCTGATAGAATGAAGCTGAATCCACATGAAGGGTTAATAGCCAGAGTCTATATTACAGCTAGCAGAATGAAGCTAAATTCACACGAAGGATTAATAGCTGAATTCTGTACAGCAGCAGGCAGAATGAAGCTGAATTCACGCAAACGGTTATTGGCTGAAATCTGTACAGCAGCAGGCAGATTGAAGCAGCAAACAAACAGCGGTAAGCTGGAACCAAGAACTGGGAAAGTGTTGCACTGGCAATTAGCTGACTGTAGGAGGTGACTCTTATAGTCTGCAGAAGAAGATAATTGGTGGATGAAGTCAGGTGCTCAGAATAAGCAAGATATAGCAAAATGTCTCACCGAATATGGCAGCCTCCAGTACAGCAGACAGAAGTCAGGCTTTGTCCCAAGATTTAGAACGCTGCATTCTGACAGGACGAAGATACACAGTGATATGGTACCGCCGAGTGGCGGAGAATTTTCTGATTAAGGTGGGAGTATGAACATCGGTAGCTTTAATCCAGGACCTCTCTTCAAGACCATAGCTTTTCCAATTGACAAGATATTGTAGATGATTATGTCAAAAGCGAGAGTCCAGAATGGCCTTTATCTCATATTCCTCTCCTTGTTCAGTCTGTATGAGAGGAGAACCAGATTTAGGGGAATAAAATCTGTTTAACAACAGAGGTTTTAAAAGAGAAATGCGGAAGGGTTTGGTACTTTGAGGTACTCTGGCAAGTTAAGCTTATATGAAACAGAATTGATTACCTTGGAGATTTTGAGTGGGCCAATGAATCGAGGGGCGAACTTCATGGAAGGCACTCTGAGGCGGACGTTGCAGGTAGAAAGCCAAACTCTGTCTCCAATTTGTATATCAGGAATGGCTCTACGTTTTTTGTCTGCTCGAATTTTATAGGTATGAGAAGCTTTGTGTAAGGCTTTGTGGACCAGCCACCAGTTGTCTGCAAGTTTTCTCAGAGCCAATTCAGAAGCTGGTTCCGAAGTTGCAGGTAGCAGGGAAAATACTAGAACTCGGGGATGAAGTCCATAAACCATGAAGAATGGAGTAGAGGAAGAGGAGTCAGAATTGTGAGCAAACTCTGCCCAGGGAAGTAGAGTTGACCAATTGTCCTCAGAAAAAGATACATAGAGCCTGATAAAAGTTCTAGATCCTGGTTGACCCTTTCTGTCTAACCATTGGTCTGCGGATGGTATGCATAGGAGAAGTTCAATTTGACTTGGAGGGCTTTACACAAGGAACGCCAGAATTTAGCTGCAAACTGACGCCAGAATTTAGCTGCAAACTGAACTCCTCGGTCAGACACGATTTCCCCTGGACATCCCTGTAAGCGAAAAATCTCTTTGATGAAGAGTTGGGAAAGCATGGGAGCAGATAGAAAACCTTGGAGTGGAATGAAGTGTGCCATTTTTGAAAATCTGTCAACCACTACCGATATGCTGTTAAGATTGTGTGAACTCGGCAGATCAGTAATGAAATCCATGGATATATAGGTCCACGAGCAGGAAGAAATCGGCAGGGGTAATAGTAAACCGGCTGGAGCTTGCCTGGAACTCTTATGTTGGGCACACTTGGAACATGCTGCAACAAATAGTTCTCCATCTTTGAGAAGAGTAGGCCACCAATAACTTGTTTGTAACAGACCAGCGTGTCCTGCAAATTTAGAACAGTGCACCTAGTGGAGAAGTTTCTTGTGTAGGGATTCTGCCACATAAGTTTTGCCATGAGGAGGAATTGGCTCAGGTTTGGTGGCTGCGATGCGTGTAGGACTGATGATAGGTCATGGTTCAGAAGGATTGGGATCCTCATTCCCTACTATTGACCATGACAGAGCATCTGCCTTACAGTTCTTCTTAGATCCCAGACGGTAGGTAACATGAAAGTCGAACAGAGAAAAAAACAGCTCCCAAGGAGACTGATGAGAGTTCTTACACTGTGCAGTCTTCACGTATAACAAGTTCTTCTGATCTGTATAGTCATGGCCAAAAGTTTTGAGACTGACATAAATATTGGTTTTCACAAAATTTGCTGCTTCAGTGTTTTTAGATCTTTTTGTCAGATGTTGCTATGTTAGGGGGCTGGAGGTTTATCCCCTGTGTGCCATATCCAAAGTCATGGGCACAGTTCCCACACTACAAGCTGAAAATGAAACCATCTGTTGTTCACAAATCTTGCTACATTCTTACAGGAGTTTTCTATGTCAGCTTAACCTCAAGACCGTGGGCTTACTTCTTGCAAAACTGCATTTCAGCAGAAAAATGAATAACCTCTTTTAGCAAATAATATATCTATGCAAGTTAAAATGGCTTAACAAAGGCCTTATGAGGCCTTAACAAAAAATCATATTTAACATTTCCCATCTTTATTCAATTGTCTGCTTACCTCCTACCTACCTATCATGCCTATCTCCAGAACCACATTCTTATTGTCGATCATGCAGGTTCTTATACACATGTATCCTGCTAAAAGGCCACATGTATAGGGTTGTTCCCCTTAGAGAGTTGTCAACCAATCCCCCACCAGTAATAAGACTATGATCCTCCTTTTCTTAACTTGATTTATAAGGAGATGCAATTGCAGTGGGCATTTATCTAGGAAAAAGTCTTTTAATAAGTAGTCAATGAATTTATGGTAGTTCTGCAAGCTTTGTCTGTTCTTCGTTTAGTCTATAGTAGTTTCTTGTTGCAAACTGTGCAGTTCTTTGGCTTTGAAGCTCATTGCTCTGGTTTCAGCGGTAATTTCTGTGATCATCAGAGGTTCGGGATTTTCAGTGGTTCCCTTTTTGAAGAGGCAACAGTCAAGTGTCAGTAACTTCTTAATTAGCCATATTTTTAGTTTCATTATCATGCTACTAATGGCAATATTCCCAATATCATACATGAATCATTGCTGACAACTTTGCCAATTATAGTTCAACAAATCACCATGTACATGCTGCAGTTGCTGTGGAAAATAACAGCCTGTTCCATTTGCTGTGTCAAACAGGATCTCATATGGTGTTAAACCTGTGTCTTTTCTATGAGTGTTTCTTACTGAGTGCAGAGCCATAGGTACACATGAGATCCATGGCAGGCCTGTTTCAGCCATTATTTTCTGCATTTTCAATTTCAGCGTATTAATGCGCTCCACACATCCCAAACTTTGGGGTCTGTAGGGGGTGTGAAGTGCAGATATGATTCCCATGTCTTTTAATAGTTCCTGGAATCCTTGCCCCGTAAAGTGTGTCCCTCTTTCACTGTCAATGGCCTCTGGTACCCCATATCTGCAGATTACCTTACTCTTAATTTTCTTTACTACTGTTTTAGCATTTGCTTTCCTACACGCCCATGCCTCCAGCCAGTGACTAAAGAGGTCGACACAGGTGAACACATTCTCAAAGCCCGAGCATTTAGGAAGTTGTATAAAGTCTATCTGTATCCTCTTATAAGGATACTGTGTCTGGGCTGTGCTTTTCCATGGGGTTGGGACAGACTTACCCGGGTTATTCTGTGCACAGATTAGGCATCCTGCCACTAACGCCTGTGCTGCTTGGGCAAACCCTGGTGCTATCCATAACCTGCAAGTGAGTACAACCATAGCACCTTTCCCCAGATGCACTTTTCCGTGTGCTATATTGGCTATAAACGGATAAAGTGCTTTTGGCAGACACAAACGCTGACCTATACACCACTCTCCTTGAACTTCTAGTGCTCCATGTTTTGCCCAATTCTTTTTCTCATTCTCTATTGCTTTTTCTGCATAATTTGGAGAGTGGTTCATTCAAACTTGAGGTCAGGGGTCACCATGTATATACTCCCCTTGGGGTACTGGGGCTATGACGGCTTCTTGTTCGGTCTGTTCTACCAGTCTATTTCCCTTAGATTTGGGGGTAGTGTCTCTGTGCATGCCTTCACCTTCATCACTGACAGTTTGGAGGGCAGCTGGAATGCAGTGAACAGTGCCCTGGTATGTTCAGCATGTTCACTGGTTTGCTTGCTGAACCCATAAGTCCCTACTTTTCTATATGGGGCCATAGTCCTGTGCAACTCCAAATGCACACCTTGAATCAGTCTAAATATTTACTCTTTCTGTCCTTCTGTATATATGCATGCAAGTGGCAGGCCCTTTAGTTCAGCTTCTTGTGCTGACATGTGACTTCTTGTGCTGACATGTGAGTCTGTCGAATTACTATTTCTGTATATGTGGCTACAGCACATTCTGTAGAAAGAACACCATCTACAAAAAGAGTGATGTCTGCATCTGGTAATGGTTTATCTTTAATGTCAGATAAAACCAGAGATTCTTGTCTCATTATTTCTGCACAATGTTCAGAAAATGTTCAGAAAAATGTTGTGTGTGTGTTTTTTCTTCCCAGATCCCTTGGGGAACCCTGATGTGCCCTCCCATCTTTTGAAACATGCAAAACTAATGTAGCCGGTTTCAATATTGTGCACTGTTCAGTGGCGCACGCAGGGGGGTTTCTGGTTCTCCAGAAACCCCTCCCCTCCGGGAACCAACAGTACTGTACAGCAGCTGCGGCGCTGTCAAAGAAGCGTCCACGGCAGTGCTGTAATGTAGTATAATACAGCACTGCCGCGGATGCTTCTTGACAGCGCCACGGCTGCTGTAGAATTCAGACTTGCTGAAATGGAGCTGCTGCTCTCTCTCGCTCTTTTTTTTTCCGGAGGGGGGGGCAGAAACCCCCCCTTCTAAATCCTGCGTTTGCCCCTGCTGTTTAAGTGTAACATTACTGGGAGTTAGTAGTGTTACCTCATAAGGATAGGCTTCAGTAAGGAGCATGTGGAATCCAAAGAAAAGGTTCTTGGTTTCTGCACTGATCACAGTTGGCAGTTGTACTGATTGAGGCTTCCTTTTTGTCTCCTACCTATGAATTTCATGGGTATGGAAAAAAGGAAAGGGAGGGAGAAAATACACAGTGCGCTTGGCAAGTGTATTATGTCACTTATTTCATAATAGGAGAGATTGTCCATTGTGCTGTATATCTTCATATTTAGTAAGTCTGGCCGGTGACAAATGTTTTGTTTGTGCTTGGTTTAAAATTTCTGTTACTGCATGTGGTACCATTGAGGTAACTGGGTGTCCTAGCACAATATCTATACTCTTTTCAAGCACTACAGCAGCTGGAGCTACTGCTTTTATGCAGGTGGGTGCTTCTCGTATAACTGGGTTTAACTGCGTAGAGTAATATGCAAGTGACCTCTGTTTGCGACCATGTATCTGTGTCAGTACCCCTTGTGCATGTGCACTGACTTCATGACAAAATAATGTGAAAGGCTTGTCATAATCTGGCAAAGCCAGTGCTGGCGCTAAAGTAAAACTTCAGCTTTAAATTGGTTAAATATTTGGTTCTGCTCAGAGGAGATTGTAAATGGCTGGCTATCATCCAGAAGTGCTAATGCAGGAGTGCGGATAATAGCTCAAAGGAGGGTATTCAATTGTTACTCCGGGCGCTCCCTGAGCTGCGAGATGAAATTCAGCGAGTAAACTACCATATTAACCGTTTTTAAGCGCAAGTTTACCGTATAAACGGTAATAGTTTTAACGCGCTCGTTCCGGCGGCGCCCGGAGGAACAATTGAATACCCCCCATAAAGTCTTAAGTCTTTTTACATTTTTGTACAAACATTCAATTCCCAACAATGCATTACCATACCCAAGATACAAAGAACTATTTATAGTACATGACGATTACAGTACAGTAAATAAGGGCAATGAATGTGTTTACAACACCGATTGACTCAAAACTATTTTGAGGATAAAAATAAAAGCCTTTTATCTACAATAATTTGACATTACATTGCATTGCTTTCTTTCAAACCATCTAATATAAAATTTGGTTAAAAAAAACCAAAAAACAAACCAAGCCACCATTTCATATTCAACTATGTTAGTCCATTTCTCCTTTCTCCCATTTTCAAACCTTCTACAACATACAGAAAAATCACTTAGTTCATGCATTTATGCGAATAGCCCATAAAGTCTGATATCTCTTTCCAAAACACAGTAGTCATTGCTCAGCAGAGTCTACATTATTTAAATCCTTCATTAGTTTCTACTTATGTTTGTTGTGGCTGTGGACCAAAACATATTGTAAACTTCTATTCATTGGGAGTTGGATAAATTCAATCTTGATTGTCTAAAGGGTTTTTCTCTGGAGACCTTCTGTGAAGAGGAAAAAAAATTTGCATAGTGATTAACATTTATTCATTAGGGATTACAGTAACTGCCATTAATTCACATTTCCCAATCAATGTGTGTTGTCGCTTGTAACATGCTTGTCAGTATTAGCACATCATTATCAGGTAAACAGTAAACATTTTTGTGCAGTGAACAGCTGCTAATAAGACACTTGTTTACATGTTTCTCTGTGTAGCTTAACTATTTTGAAAATATGATTTCAACAAAGGGGCAGTCCCCAATATCACAAACAGGGAATGCCAATGTTATGTAACCTGGGTGAGTGTTCAAAGCCACTCCTTTCTCATCATCACCTAGTACAGCCCCCTTGAACGACTCTGATGTGTTTTCCTGGTTTGCAATCATTCAGTAACATACAGCCCTCTCTAAAGGTTCCGGGCATTCAGCCATTTTGAAAGCAACACTGCTCCTCTCACAAATCAGAGTAGACACCTCACATAAGACTCTCCTCTGGTCTACAAACTTTCAAGCGTTCTCTGAAAACCTACCTATTCAGACAAGCTTATAATATTCCTCAACCACCCTCTTAACCTCACTACCTTTAGCCTGTTACTGCCTGTTATACAATTTCACACAAGAGAACTACCCCCTGACCAACATTGTTGTGTGACAGGATCATTTAGCTTATGAGTCACTTTTACCTTTGCAGTCTGGCTGGGCCAAGATGCAAAATGTATACTTAACCTCATGTGTTAATCTCCCATTGTACCATAGATTGTAAGCTTGTGAGCAGGGCCTTCTCACCTCTTTGTCTGTTTTACCCAGTTTGTTTATTAGTTTATTATGTTTGTCGCTGTTAGGAACTCCCAAGCCAGTACAGTGAAACTCGGGGACTACTCTGAAGGCCCGGTGTTCGCTGGAGCCCCTAGTGGTGGGGATAGACTTGGCTGTGGGCCGACCGAGGGTCGAGTAACGTATACTGACTTAAAGGAGCACCCAGGAGTGGAGTGATTGGCGGGCTGTAGTGAAGAGGAATCCAAGGTCAAAGGTCACTAGCACAGATACAAAATCCAGGGACAAGCGAAGGGTCAGACACACAGGCAAAGAAGCAAAATCCGGAATCCAGGCAAAAAAGTCAAGGTCAGAAGAGAAGGTTCACAGGTCCAGGAACAAGCAGAGGTCAAAACACGGGTAGTCAATCCAAGGTAGCAATAACCAAACAGAGAGAACAAGCAGGCAGCAGGACTGGGGGCAGAACGCTATAACCGGCAGTGAGGCTGCAGACCTCACTGCCCTAAATACCACAAGCCACCAATCAGAGCCTAGCTCTGAGCCTCACACAGCCCCCATAATTAATTACATTAATCAGCCCACAGGCTGTGTTAAATTGCGCGCATTCGCCCGGCCACTAGTACCGCCGGGACGCAGCGCCAGATTAGAAGCGTCGGACCGTTGCCTTGGCAACAACCGACCAGGAACTGGAAATGACGTCCCGGTCGTCAAGGTGACGGCCGGGACACCAGAGGACCCAGGAAGCGAGCCGCGGTGGCTCGTAACAGTCCCCAATTGTAAAGCGCTACGGAATATGTTGGCGCTATATAAATAAATGATTATGATGATGATGATGATGATTGTGTCTGCAAATCAGTCAGCATTTTCTCAACAGAATCTCCTACTGCCAAATATTCACACATATTTCCAGATTCTGTGATGTCGAAAGTACAAATATATTCACTTAAAAAAAGTCTCGCTCACAGACAGCATTTTATCTTGTAACATTTCTTATGGGCATAACAAACCCTCCTGATTTCTGAGAACATTCATCAGCGCCATTTTCACACAGATTAAAACCAATTGTAATAATTTCATGTAAAAGTTCACTCCCATAATTCTCAACTTCATTAAAGAAAAAGCTATTTTACTCAACTTTATTTTTTTCGAATAAAGAAACGGCTTCTTGGACCCCAGCCAGCTCGAGGTCAGTGTTTTCTCCTGCCAATATCTATACATTATTTACAGTTTTGTCCGTACACTGATTTGTGAAGTGACGGACCAAAGATTTCAAAACTTATTTTGCTTATCTTCAAAAGCTTACAATTAAGCAATGCAGGCATTACATTTACAAATGTACAACTTTTTCAACCTTGAAAAATGTATCTTGTAAAAATGGACAAGACAGACAAACAGTGTGATTTGATTAAACCAAATCACACCTCTCCCTTACAAAGCGTTGAGACAGAGAACAAACAGCGTGAACTTATCATGGATCTCTCTTACCGCAGTAAGATGGAGAACAAAAACTCACTTATAGAGGAAGAAAAATGAACTGCTATCTTCCAGCCTACAGCTGTGGAACTACAAGTCCCAGTATTACACTAAATACAAGTCAACTTCAATATGTTATTACCACTCAGCACTCCAGACACATTTTAGTTACTCTTGAATTATTGAAGCATACCAAAAGAACCTTTTTATCAATTTTACATACATTGTCAGATAACAAAAAACAGTCCTTCTAGAAGATTTCTATTACATTGTACGAATAGGGGGAGAGAGATTTGCAGCTTCATCACTGCTCATAGCCCCCCTTCTTATCTCAACACACTGAAATCTTTTTCACAGAATAAGGAAGGGGCACATTCCACTCTTTCAGCTGCACAGCATCAAATATACATTTATAGTATACAACCTACTTGATTCATTATTTTAGTCATTATATCATTTGGATCAGTTTTTGAACAGTTGATTCATCATTTATCATTCAGCTTCTGATGCATTTAGCATACTCACATATATTGCGACTTTCCAGAACTTTTCCTGTGCCACCTCAAACAATCTCTTGGGGTTTGGTCTCAATTCCCCATTTTGTTCTTGTCACATTACCACTTGCAACACCCTTGTTTCTCCATCCACACATATCAATTCCTTCTTTGGCTATCCCCACTTTTTGAAAAACTCCTTTCAGACCTTCTACTCCCCATTTCCTAAAATCTTTGCACATCATATCTATGGGGGAGCTGCTGTCATTTATCTGTTTACTATCTATATTTCCCATAGTGACAGTATTCTGTTGAGTCCAAATCGGGACTCTTATCTAGTTTCTGTGGGTTGTCCTTGTAGTGGACGTCCCATTCTGTGGACGCCTTGTACTGAATGTCCATGCAAAATAGCTTCTTTAACAATATCTTGGATGACGGTCTTTGTAATTCTTCTAAACTTTGGGCAGATTACAGAATCTCCCTTCTTTCATCTATCTCTCAAATGTTCACTCAATGTTCAAAATAGTAACTCTCTAATTCCCTCTATTACATTATGTGCTTCTTTGATCAACGTCTTATGTGACTTTTATCCTTTATACCTCATACAATAGGTACAAACACATGCACTCAAAATTCACTCATCTTTTAGAAATCTAACTAATAATACAATTACAGTTGGGTTAGTACTGTAATTGGGTTGGGTACTGTAATTGGGTTAGTACTGTATTATATTATTACAGTAAACAAATTGGGTTAGTACTGTATTATATTAATCAGATAATACTTGAGACTCACAGGTGCCTCAGACAGACATGAGGTGACCCAGAATAGGAAGACCAACAAGTAAAAATCTACTGACCGCGGATGTTGGGGTTCAATGTCCTGAGATACCTACATTGTCCATCTTGTTCCCTGCTGGACAGCGAATCTCTGTGGCGACCTTCAAGTTGTCAGATCTTATAATCTTTTCCAAGTTTGACTGTGCTGTCAACTATATCTGGAAGCGCTTCAATCAGCTGAATAGAATAGATACAGACCAAGTTCTGTATATAATAAATATTTTCTGCTTATTGATATCAAGATACAATTCTTTATAGCATTCTGAATATATGAATAAGCATACAATAGTCTATGGGATGCGCTGCGGATTAACTATGTCACATATTCTTGAGGTGTTTAACTTTCTCCCCCTTCTCAGGACAGATGTGCCAATTATTCTTTTCCTAAGGGGGCTGGAGGTTTATCTCCTGTGTGCCATATCCAAAGTCATGGGCACAGTTCCCACACTACAAGCTGAAAATGAAACCATCTGTTGTTCTCAAATCTTACAGGAGTTCTCTATGTCAGCTTAACCTTAAGGCTGTGGGCTTACATCTTCCAAAAGTGCATTTCAGCAGAATAAATGAATAATCTCTTTAAGCAAATAATATATCTATGCAAGTTAAAATGGCTTAACAAAGGCCTTATGAGGCCTTAGCAAAAAATCATATTTAACAGAACCCTTTCAGGGTTAAGGCGGTAATTGATGCTACAACAGTAGAGTAGCCTCAAATGAACTTCCAGTAATAATTAACTACGCCTAGGAAATGTTGTATTGCTCTCAAAGTGATAGGTTGAGGCCAATTGATGATGGCTTGCTCCTTGTCTGGATCCATGCGTAGACCAGTTCCTTAAATGATGTAACCCAGAAAGCGGATGGAGTTAACCTCAAAGGTGCATTTTTTCAGCTTACAGTACAACTTGTTCATTTGGAGATATTGAAGAACCTTCTTGACATGGGCTCTATGAGACTTGATATCCCAAAATAAGAATGCCATCTAGGTAAACTACTTGTTAAACATTGCATCAGCTTACCTGCATTTTGGTCACTGTTCTTACCTGTTTCCCTTGGTTCTCACTCCCTGCGTTCACTTGCTGGTCTGAACTGAGCATGCGCACACCTCTCAATTGACATCCTGTGTTACCTGTTCCACAATCAAGACCTGCGGTATAGTTGCAGGAACTTCGTGCCTTATAATCAGTCCTATTTTCAGCTATTCGCTTTATAAAGACCTCAACGCTTCGGTTCACTGTTGTTCACCTGAATCTCTGCATTTATCATTCAGCAGTCCTGCTCCACTCCACGGTTCCATCTTACCCTGCTCTAATCCACCTTAGAGGACCGCGACCTGTGGCTAGAGTGCAGCTAAATCCATATTCGCTTGCAGGGATCCCTGGTGAATACCTCTCTACCATTAGACTCCACACCTCTCTGGGGGTAAGTCTATCTAGAGCAGGACTTCGAGGTCTATTCCAAGCTCAGGCTCTGTGACACTACTAGGGTGTTGTACAAGAGATCTCGAAAAATTTAATTCATGAAGCCCTGATAGACCGCAGGGGCATTACTGAGGGCGAAGGGCATAATGGGATACTCATAATGTCTATCCCTGGTGTTAAAAGCTGTCTTCCACTCATCACCATGTCTAATCCAGATCAAATTATATTCACCACAGAGATCAAATTTGGTAAAGACGGTAGCTCCCTTAACTCAATCAAAGAGTTCTGTGATGAGAGGCAGCGGGTATCTGTTTTTTACTGTGATGTCATTAAGTCCCTGATAGTCCATACAGGGGCAAAAGCCGCCATTCATCTTTTTAACAATAAAAAATCTGGCCCCAGCAGGTGAGGAAGATGGGCGAATGAAGCCCCTTTCTAAATTCTCCTTAATATATTCAGACATCGCTTTTTTCAAGGGAACAGAGAGAGGGTAAACTCGACCATGGGGTGGAATCTTTCCTGGTATCAAGTCTATGGGGCAGTCCTAGATCCGGAGAGGCGGCAGAGTCTCTGACATCCATGTAATCTCAGTAGGCCACATAAATAAACAGGAGTCTCTTTCCTGGAAGAATTGTGATGTGGCAATTCCTTCTGAAGACAAGTTTTAGTGCATTCAGAGCAATAGGAGAGCACTTGGAAAGAAGACCAGTCAATACGGGGGTTGTTGCGTTGGAGCCACGGGAAACCGAAAGCAATGGAATTGGTGGCCTCGGTAATGACTAGGAATTGAATGGTCTCAGAGTGCAAGCTTCCTACCTGCATGGTCACATGATATGTTTGACAGGAAATAGGGCCACCAGATACAACTCCCATCTACAGCTGTCAGAAAGATGGGTGGAGACATCAAGACCAGAGGGATGGCAAACTGCTTGGCTAACTGAGCTGACATGAAATAGCCTGCAGCTCCAAAGTCCAAGAGAGCAGAGATGTGCACAGAATTTTGAGTCAGTCTCAATGTCACTAGTTATACACAGTGTCTAGCTTTAGGAGGGCGATCTGTTACTCCTAACCTAATCTCCTCATTGTTGGTTAGGAGAAGGTGTTTCCCAACCTCTGGGGACAAGACTTCAGATAGTGGCCGGGAGCACCACAATAAATGCAGTCTTTCTTTGACCCTCCGTTCACGCTCAGTGGAGGAGAGACGGGCTCTCCCAGTTGTATGAGTTCTTCTTTAGAGGGAGAAGAGGAGTGGACTCGAGGTGTCTGATGGGACCTGACACACCCGGATCTATTTTTCTCCAAAAGTCTCTCTCTGAACCTCAGATCCACCTGATTGCATAGCGGCATCAGTTCATCCTGGCTGGTAGGCAAGTCTCGTGTGACCAAGACATCCTTAATGCGGTCGGAGAGACCTTGCCAAAAAGCTGCCACTAGTGCCATGAGAGTTCCATGAGAGTTCCAATGAGAGGGTTCTGATTTGGACCACGTATTGACCTATAGACTATTGTCCCTGTTGAAGCCACAGGATGTCAGCTGCGGCAGAGGATGATCTCCCAGGTTCGTCAAATATTCGCCTGAAGAGCATCAGGAACCCATTGATGGGTCAGAATTTGATCAGACTTCTCCCTTCACTATTAATTTTATTTGTGATACACGAAGTGTGGCATTTCTGTTTTTTGGTGACAAAAAATAAGACAAGACGTACAAAACATGGCAAAAATAAAAAATTTAATATACTAACATCATATGGTGGGACTGATATAGTGCCAAATAAAAAAATTGCGTCTAAGGCCTTTATTAATTATGAAAAGGAAAGTGAAAAAAAGGATTAAGTGTTCTCATTTTCCAAACCATTTTCCATTTGAGGAGGAGGAAAATTTACAATGTGATTGCAGATTTATAGTTGGGGGAAGGCATGTCCAAGATCAACTGGAAATTACATTGTAAATATAACACAAAAATCAAGTGAGCTAAATAAAAAAAAACAGGCACATTTTCCCTTCTGAACCAAATTATAACCAATTTAGCCGGGAATACATTTTTTTATGGTTGCTCCAAGATAAACTTTCATTTTTTTAGTTTGCTTACTTTCTCTAATGAATCCAGCCCTAGGTGCATATTTTTAGCAAGCAGAGCATCCAAAATTGGATTATTTGCTTAACCATGTGGTCTTGGAGTGGTAACTACCTTTAATATGTGTGTACATATTTATATTTTGGTTTGAGCATGTCCCAGACCAAGTAGGTTTGTTATTTGGTAAACATGATAAACTGACATTATTTTTGCAAATGTATAAGAAAACCACAAATGAAAAACCACCCCTTGCATTGTAACATGTACAATATTACAGAATGGTGAGATTTAGCATCAGAGGGCAAACTACCATTTCTGACTACAGTGTATAGGAAGGTCTGACTGACCCCAAAAACTTAACAATACATAATGACAAAATGGGATGAAAATTACTGAGCAGCCACCCGTCTCCATGTGGTCTTGTACTCCCTTGCCTCTCTTCCAATCTGTGCAATCAGGCAATCAGGGACTAATTGCCTGAAAGTGAAGGAGTCATGGGTACTTCTTCCCCATACAGCAACCAGGTCACAAATGAGAAAAAACAGGTCACATATAGCCTGGACATTTTTCGAGTGGATGTGCTTCCTATTCAAAAAATTTAAGCATTCCCACCTGACAGTACCAGGGCTACATGTGTGCCATCTACTGCCCCTATGATGTGCAAAAAGCCGGCTATGGTGGAAAACTGCAATTTTATGGGCACAAGGGACTCCTCATCAAGTGGCAGATGAAGAAATTGCCTGAGCCATGACAGGAACGTGCTCATCACAACCTTCAGTACACGAATGAAGGTGACTTGGGATATCCCTGCAGTGACTCCCACATCCCGTATGGAACTAACCAGTGCCACAAAAGTGCAGTACCACCAACAGTTTGGTCAATGGCCATACTGCTGCCAGGATGTGACGCACTGGCTCTAGGTCACTCTGTACAATGTGCAGGGTGTCCATCATGAAATGAGGAGTGAGCCAATAGCGACAGACCACCTCAGCATCTGACATCCCAAAGAGGCTGACACGTAAATTGAAGATACGCTCACTGGGTTGGGGACGTTGGACCAGTTGCTGGTTTTGGAGCAGTGGACACCTGTCGCCCTCCTCTGGAGTGGCCACCTCTGACTGGTATAGTATTTCCTACACTTCACAGATTGGCTAAATGTGAAAAAGATGGCTGAAGGATGCAACTAAATAAATTATCTCATGCCTTGCAACCTTTCTAGTTTGCGTGTACACTAAAGAGTTAAAACATATTTACACCTACTTTGGGCATCATGAGGCTCATTATAAATTTGCCTCTCCCCTTTTCGAAGGGGAGGGGCAAAAAAACTTCTTTAATTTTGTGAAGTTAAAACAAACATACACATACAAGCATTTTTCAAACAACTATAAGAACTATGGGCCTGATTCATTAGCGATTGGATCTTGTGCTTAAACTGCGATGAGTATTTTAAGAACAAACGGGGAGATATGAATTTCGTAATTCACTAAGGAATGATAAGTTCAAAAACACGCCCAGCTTCAGTCCTTTACTCAATGGAATATAAGAAGCAACGGATCTTAAGCATCTTCTTAACTTCCGCTTCTTAATGTAAGATAAGAAAGTGTTATGTAACTGCAAATGTGGGAGGAGCTAAGAGTTTGCTTACAAATGTAAAAACACACTCGGGAGTGTACTATGCAGCACAATTGTAATCTAATTTTGTCTTTAGACTTTTTTGTCTATAGCACCTGAGAGAAATAATTTTGAATTGTTTTAAATGAGCTAAATTAACACACCTTCTTAATCCCCTACATGAAAGATCGTGTAAAGAGTTTGATTACAACTAAGAAGGTGGATGCAGATTAATCTCATAATAATTTGCAAACATAAATAAACATGCATATTAAAATAAACAGTAATGTATGCAAAAAATGTATATAATTTGCATTACATAAAATACATAGCCTACTCTTACATAAGCAATACATAGCAAAGTACATAACAATAAAGGGCATAAGTCAGGAATTGAACTCATGACTTCATTGTTAGAAGGTGGATTGGCTAACCACTAAGGCAAGCTACAAATGTGTGCAACAGATGGTAGAGCTACAAAATAGTACTCTTCCTTATTACCCAAAAATGTATGGCAGTTACAGTCTGAACAGGTACCTTACTGTTTAGCACTTTGGTCTCACAACACTGGCGTCATCAGTTCAAATACCAAACATGGCCTTAGCATCTGTGTGCAGCTTACAGCTGTGAATCATTAAGGAAATAAGAACAACAGGAGCTTTGGCCAAACCAAGCTTTTTTAAAAAATTGCAAGGTGTACAATTAGGATATTATTTAGATAAAGTAATGGTTTGTTTTTAGGTAACACACACTTGTTAGCTTGATTTTTACTCTGTCGTTCAAGTGTGATCTAATACATGCTTTACCACAATGGGAAATCTGTCCTCCTATTTTAGATGTATCTCACTCTCCCAGGGCCGGACTGGCCATCTGGCACTTCTGGCAAATGCCAGAAGGGCCGATGGTCAGATGGGCCGGTTACTAGCTGGCCGGCCCCATCGCTCAGCACACAGACTGTCATGCCAGAATTCGGCATGACAGTCTGTGTGCTGAGCGGTGGGGTCGGCACTACACTTACTTCCTGGTGTGGCCGCGCCTCCCCTCCTCCCCTCTCTTCTATGAATGGCTCTGAAGATGTCACATGGGACGAGCTCCATGTGTTAGGAGAGACTACACAGCGCGCCGCGGAGGGCACAAGGTAAGAGGGGGGGCGGTTAGTTTTTGTGACAGGGGATCTATATGTGTGACAGGGAATCTATATAAGTGACAGGGGAGCTATTTGTGTGACAGGGGATCTATATGTGTGACAGGGGAGCTATATGTGTGACAGGGGATCTATATGTGTAACAGGGGATCTATATAAGTGACAGGGGAGCTATATGTGTGACAGGGGATCTATATGTGTGACAGGGGAGCTATTTGTGTGACAGAGAAGCTATTTGTGTGACAGGGGAGCTATATGTGTGACAGGGGATCTATATGTGTGACAGGGGATCTATATGAGTGACAGGGGAGCTATATGTGTGACAGGGGATCTATATGAGTGACAGGGGAGCTATATGTGTGACAGGGGATCTATATGAGTGACAGGGGATCTATTTGTGTGACAGGGGAGCTATATGTGTGACAGGGGAGCTATTTGTGTGACAGAGGAGCTATATGTGTGACAGGGGAGCTATATGTGTGACAGGGGATCTATTTGTGTGACAGGGGATCTATATGTGTGACAGGGGATCTATATGTGTGACAGGGGAGCTATTTGTGTGACAGGGTATGATTATAGTGGAACAAAAAATAACACAGAATTTACTGACAGGCGCCAATAAAAATGGGATCGTCAAAGTTAAAAAATATATAAAGCAAGCTCTGAATGACAATGAATACAAATAACCAAAAAAATAACCCCCAAAAAAAATATCCAAAGAATGACCCTTATGATTATAGTGTGTATGTGTGTAACAGTATAACTATAGTATGTGTGTGTGTGACAGGGTATGATTATAGTGTGTATGTGTGTAACAATATAACTATAGTATGTGTGTGTGGGCCGGTGTATGACAATAATGTGTGTATGGGTAGCTCTTAATATAATATGGGAGGTAGGCTGTTAATCTAATAGGGAATTGCAGGTGGGGCCTAATTATTGGGTGCTATTCAATTTGTGGGGTGATGGTGGGGGCAATTTAATAGTGGGGCCTATCAATTTCAGATGGGGTGATTGCATTTTTAATTTAATGCTGGGGTGCTTTGGAGAGAGGGAAATAGTTTTATTTATTAAATGGGAATACTATTTAATGTCAGGGCTAGTTGGAGGGAAATAGATGTATTTATCAAATGTGAATACTAGTATTTTAATGTTGTGGCTGCAGTGAGGCCTAATTTTAAAACATGGATGCTATATTGATTTAACACCAGGGCTAAATTTCAACTGCTTATTTTTTTCTCCAAATAGGGCATCCAGCATTCTGGGATCCAGACAAGCAGCAACTGATCTAAAGACACTAGCAGTCACAAGTGGTGACCATGACAAGACAGGTAGGAGAGACCAGGACAGTCTGCCAACTGTTCTGAATTTGGTGGGTGACTGTCCCACTTAGTCAGGATTTAGTCTGACTACATGAACAGTTGGGAGATATGTCCTGCTTCACACTGTACTGCTTGTTAAGGCAGAACTGCGTGCACCTAACAGTAGTGCACACAGTATTGCCTTTGTATTTGTCAAAAATTTGTCTAATAGCCAAATTACATCATAGGAGCCCCGCTGACTTAAGTGCCCGGGCCCCCCGAGCCTTAATCCAGTTGGTCAGCAGGAGGATCTGTGCTCCGTCCCGGACAGGGCACAGCCTGCAGAGCAAGCCGAGGAGCTCTAAGTCTCACGAGATTTATTAATCTCATGAGACTAAGAGCTTCCCTGCTCACTCTACAGGAATGTCAGCAGCATCAGAAGCATAGATAAGTACAGTGGGCTGGGGGTGTCATAATGTATCTGGGGGGGTGGTGTAATGTGGATGGGGAGGGTCTGATAAATGTAATGTATGTATCAACGAACCGTTTTGACCATGCCCCCAACATAATGTAGCTACGTTCTTGGCGGCACCGCCACTGCACTGCGGCACACATTTTTTTTTCCTGCTAATGAACAGAGGTGGGCCTGCGTGCTTTAAATGCCAGGGCTGATTTTTAGTCCCAGTCCGGCCCTGCACTCTCCAATGCAACTTTCTTAGGCCAAGGTGCATTTTGATTTTATTACAATGTTTTACTTTCAAAATGGAACATGCCCTACACGTCACATTCACATTATTATGTGCATCCATATAAATGACCTAAGACTCAAAGGGGGTGCTTTGATTTTTAGGGCTCTTTCTTGGAGTAAAATGCAACATTGTCTTGAATCCTTGTTTTTTTTCTCCATCTACGGCTTGTATGTGTTATGTTATGTACTCAGCTTTACAAAACATCAATGCAGATCACTCTGTGGTTTAGTCGCTCAGACTACTGCCTTACTGAACTGGAGTCATGAGTTCAATTCACAACCTTTCCCTTATATTTTTGGACATTGTATGTTCTCTTCCATGTTTGTGTGGGTTTACTTTGACATTTGAAGTTGATGTACGCTCTGCTTTTTTACGATTATAACCTAAACTAATTTAGCAGTTACCTACCCCTTCAATGCAAGATGGTTTTGTGAAGGTGTTAATTTGTTTTGTCATTTAGCATATACCTTCCTTAATGATTCTGGGCCCAAGGGCACCTTCCTTTTGTGTATTATATTCAGGGCCTGATTAAGGGTTCCAGCCGCCCCAGGCTAACACATCAGGCTAACACATCTGTTGCCGCCCCCCCCCCCCCATCCTCCCGCCCCAACCCATACCTATATGTCTATGTTTATACACAGTGTTCAAAGTGGAAACTTAGAACAGTTTTACAATCAAGGCAGTAGAAGTGGATGTATGGAATACCACAGCCTATCAGCCCACTTCACCACTGTGTGTGTGTGTACATACATGTGTGTGTGTGTTTTTATATATATATATATATATGCAAAAAATTGTAAAATATTAATTAATACATAAAAACACACAGGCCCTGATTCATTGAGGAAAGGAAATCCCCATAAAATTGTAACTTTGCATGTCAGCAAAGCCCTGTTGCATTGGAGGGGGATGTAAGTTAAACTGTGGGGACACGTTTATAGTTAGGGTAGGGCATGTCCTAGATCAACTTTAAAGTGCTGTGTAAACATAAAGCTAACAAGTATCCGTGTGCTACATGAAAAAACAGCCAGTATTTAACTTATGTGCAAAATAATAAACTAATAAGCATCCCTTGCATTGGAACATGGCTTTGCCCAGGAGAAAATGTACTCATTTTTTTACTTACTTTCCTTAATGAATCTCTGCAAACACATTAAAATGTCACGACAGTAAAATTACACATTCAAAGATAGACAAATTGTGCCGTTCTCTCACCTGATCTTGCAGCGTAGACTACCTGATGTTCGCTCTTGCTTGTTCTTGAAGCGTTGTTGTCAGTTGTCTTCTGGAACCTTGGGGTCCTGTATTGAAAATTTGCAAAAATTTTATTATAATGCAAAATGTTAACTAACCCTGAATGATTAAAACACAACACTCCATTAGGACAAAATAAAACTACCCCCTAGTACAGGCACATATAGGCAATAAAATATATGAAAATTATTTGCAGTCATATACTGATATCTACCAATCCCTGACAGTCAGCTAATTAATCCCCTTAGCCAATTAATAATTTTGATGTCCCCTGCAGCCTATCCCCCCCACCCCTGAGTCATGATCCCCCCCACCCCTGAGTTATGATCCCCACCTCCTAGACAATTAATAATATTGTTGCCCCTGTAGTCTATTTTCCACCCCAACATGAGTTATGATCTCCCCCCCCCCTCATAGACATAAAATAATAATGATACCCCCGCAACCTATTCCCCCTCCCTGAGTCACGATTCCCCCGCTCACATAGACAATAATAATGATGCCCCTGCAGCCTATTCCCCCATCCCTGAGTCATGATTTCCCCCCCACATTGACAATAATAATGATGCCCCTGCAACCTATTCCCCCTCCCTGAGTCATGATTCCCCCCCACATAGACAGTAATAATGATGCCCCTGCAACCTATTCCCCCTCCCTGAGTCATGATTCCCCCCCCACATAGACAGTAATAATGATGCCCCTGCAACCTATTCCCCCCTCCCTGAGTCATGATTCCCCCCCCACATAGACAATAATAATGATGCCCTGCAGCCTGTCCCCCCTTCCTGAGTCATTAATCCCCCCCCATGGACAATAATAACGATGCCCTGCAGCCTATTCCCCCTCCCTGAGTCATTAATCCCCCCCCCATGGACAATAATAATGATGCCCTGCAGCCTATTCCCCCTCCCTGAGTCATGATTCCCCCCCCACATAGACAGTAATAATGATGCCCCTGCAACCTATTCCCCCTCCCTGAGTCATGATTCCCCCCCCACATAGACAGTAATAATGATGCCCCTGCAACCTATTCCCCCCTCCCTGAGTCATGATTCCCCCCCCCCACATAGACAATAATAATGATGCCCTGCAGCCTGTCCCCCTTCCTGAGTCATTAATCCCCCCCCCCATGGACAATAATAACGATGCCCTGCAGCCTATTCCCCCTCCCTGAGTCATTAATCCCCCCCCCATGGACAATAATAACGATGCCCCTGCAGCCTGTTTTTGACTTTAACTTACCTTGAAGATTGCCGGACTGGTCCTCTTCTGTCCCGTGCGACGCTCCGATGCTCCTTCCTTCTAGCAGTGCGGGCGCGATCTGTCTGCTTAGTGTGATCACGTGAGATGTTAGCATCTCACGTGATCACACTAATCAGCGCACCACAGCCGCACTGACAGCTAAGCAGAAGCTGTCAGCTGCCGCCTGCTAACCTACACAGAAGCGGACATACACAGAACCGGACCCCATAAGGTAGGAATTTCAGGGGGGGGGGGGGCAGATGGGTTGAATCGGCCACAAAGGGGGAAAAAAAAAGGAAATTTTCTTTTACTTTTACCAGCGCTGTGCCCCCCCAGACCCAGCACCCCAGGCTGCAGCCTGGTCAGCCTGTTGGCTAATCGGGCCCTGATTATATTAATATAAATGGACTCCCTTTTAGAGGGGGGTGGGGGTTGTTGTGAAATGCAATTAGCGTCTGCCAACCTTACCTTGTTTTTTTTCATCTCCTGCTTGTATGCCTTATCTGTGTGGAGTTAGTGTTCTCCCCAAGTTTTTTTAATGTCCTCCCTCAACTCCATTTGACTTTATCAATCAAAGTGTGTGTGTTTGTGTGTTGTTAGACTGTAAGACTGTAGACTGTAAGCTCTATTGGCCCATGGACTTTGTTCTCTGTACAGCGCCTCAGAGTTGCTGGTTCCATCATAAATAAATACAGGAGTGGAAGTTGCTCAATCAATTTATAGGCTCATAGCAGGTGCTTGAAAGGGTGGGGTTATCCTAAAAGGAACATACACACAAAAAATTCCCTCAGCACATTGCTATAGCCAGCAAAAAACCTGTCATTTCTACTGTAGATAAAAATGCCAAAGTCTTAGTTGCACACATTTGCAAATGTATGTTAAAGCCACCCGCCACTCCACGGAGATTTTGCTAATAGGGTGGTCCTAACTCTAAGCACCTGCTATGAGCCTATAAATTGATTGAGCAACTTCCACTTCTGTATTTGTCTGAGGGGCATATTGGTGTCAGTAGCTGAGGGGGAGTACTGGCGCTGAATTGCTGCTTGGAGGCTTCTGGGGTACTTCTTTGGTACGTTAGCTCTCAATTTAAAAACACATATATGTATGGCCCAAATATATGGGACTCTCACTGTTTAGAGTTAGGATTACCATATTAGCAAAAGCGCTGTGGAGTAGAAATGGCAGGTCTTTTGCTGGCTATAGCAGTGTGCTGGTGGAATTTTTTGTGTGTTTGTTCCATCATAAATAAATAAATGATGAAATAAAGTAAGATGTAGTGCAAAGGGACCAATGTAAATTAAATATTAAGGTATGTTCTAAATGTTCAGCCATTATTGGCTAAAATAAATTTCTTGTAATTAAATTACAAAAGACACACAATTTTTTTTTTTTTAAACAAATTTTAAAACAGTAATTTCAAAAAAACAACAATAGAAATATTTGAGTTAACTATAAATTTTGTCTCAAAAGATTTTTTTTTTTTTAACAATTGCAAATATTTTTTTGTTTTTTTCTATATTTTAATATATCGTGGATGACGGCCTTGTTTGATTGAAGGTTTTTATCCACAGCCTGGGTGTCTTCTTGAGATGATGATAAAAAAAACATGCTTAGCTAATTGTTCAAACATACATTACTTCAAAAAGGGTGTACTTTATTTGTCTCATTTGCTGGGATCAGCAGAGGCATGAAGTGTTACATAACTTTACATTGTTGGAAAAGGTTAATGGTATGCTAAACACAGTACTAGGCAGAGGATTACTACTTTTGGGTGACAGATGTATTTATAGATACATATTTGTGTGGTTGCTGGGGTTTACTTGAAACTACAAAAATTATTCTTATGACCATCATGGTTGAAAACTGTGGAATGGCTAACAAGCTATTTGGAAAAGGGTATGTGGTTATTAATGTGGGCCGTTTGAGCTCAGAGCATTTAAGACCATTAAGTTGTAAAACTCCATCCACCTTGATAAAGGCTCCAGGTGAGCCGAAACGTGTTGGTGAGAGACAGTTGAATTTGACTGCATCTGTCTTTGTTGACCTGCACATTGGAGCCGATACCTCTTTCCTGCTGTGTCCCAGGGTATGAGCAGTGGTTGTTTCTAAGAATGCGCTTTTCCATCAGACTTCTGGTACGGGCTCTATATGTTACAGCTATGCGAATGATATCAGTCATTATATCGTCTGTTTTATGATATAATAAAAATTGTTAATTTGTATCCCATAACGGAATTACACTATGTGGATTTTTTCCTATTTCTATTTCATATGAATCTGGAACACCTTTTGCCCTGCCTTCTCGAGATCTATTGAAGACTTAATTGGAGATCTATATAAACAGGAGGCTTAAGCCGTTATTATAGTCGGGACGGTAAGAGATACACTGACACGCAGAGGTCCATGCTTTCATTGCTGTCTGAGGACCTTACTTAGGATCGTTATATACGGGATTTCAGAGCTGATACCTAGCCTGGTTGGTATGTGGTGGCTCTATATGAGGAGGTCCCAGTTTTAACTATATCTCGTGAACGGAGGTATGGCTTAAAGACAGCTAAAGAAGGATCACGTATCGAGACTGCTTGATTTGACACACATGGCAGTTATACTGTCAGGAGTTGCTCTTTAGTTCATGCACATTGAATGTTATAATCCCTTTACTCGAGGATATTTATTGATGTATATGACGAGATTGGTTTTTATCTTCTTGTATATTTATGCATATTTAGATATATGAATGTCATTTTTAGAGAATTTTATTAGAGAGGACAGATTATTTACCCTTCCGATTCTATTGGTCTACTATAGATCAGTTATCTTTCCCATTTTGATTGGCGCTTGTCAGCATATCTTTTATTGCTAGTTATATTTGGTTGTAGGTTACTGGTGTGACCTGTTTTGATTCTGCTACAAGCTGCCTTTCTGATTTTATTATAGTTGTGCCTGTTTGACTTTGTGTTTATTTGTTTTTTTAGAACCTCCTCCTCCAGGTCCACCTCTGCCACCTCCAACACAGCTGCCTCCTCCACCACTGCCACAACCTCCTCATCCTCCTCTGTCTCCACCAGTGGCGCAACCTCCTCCTCCTTTGCCTCCACCACCGGTGCCACCTCCACCTCCAGCCGTCTGACATGATGTCTACGGTCTGTTAGAATAAATATAACATATAAGTGAATTTTTCAAATATCACCCTGGTTAACAATTATATAGATGTAGTCAGATAATAATGTGATCAGACATACAAGCATTTGTTTAGCAACACAGCTAAAGATAATCTTTACAAAAACGATATATAAACATGACAGACACACAACACTTTTCTTATGGCCTGGAACAATGTTTGCTTTAGGTTTATGGATGTAAAAATATCTTACATTTCTAATCAAGAGACAGATTTACATTTTGGGTAGGGCTCCTTTGAAA
The DNA here is from genome assembly GCF_038048845.1 of Mixophyes fleayi. Lineage (NCBI taxonomy): Eukaryota > Metazoa > Chordata > Amphibia > Anura > Limnodynastidae > Mixophyes > Mixophyes fleayi. The sequence continues at coordinate 80,819,781 of NC_134408.1, forward strand.
ATAAAGTTTGAAACTATTCCTAAAAATAAAGCAAGTGTTTAGGTTAGGTTAGTTTTTTATCCGATTAATAGAGAACTCACATCTTACTATCTCCTCCCTGAGCTCCGCCAAAAGCTGGGGCTGGCAGCGGCGCAGATCACTCCAGCGCCACTGGATCTGCGCAATGCTCCGCCTGCGATGAAAAGGGCCTAGATGTAGTGGCGCACCCTCTGGTACGCACCCAATTTAAGTTCTTTAGAGATGTACTGACCAGAGGGCATGCTGCCCTTGGTCAGCACCTCCAGTTCTCTCAGTGCAAATGTAGAGGACCTCATTTTCTCCACAATATACTCCTAAATATACTGCTCTGATTGGTTGTCTGAGCACGTGTGGGAAAGCTCACGTGACATGCGGATCTTTTCTACACCTGTGTGCAAAATGTCTGCCTGTCATTCATTCATCATATCCTAGCAAAGAGGTGGCGGTTCGATGGCAAATGTACTCCGCTATTCGCAATTACTGGCACTTTATAACAGGAACCTTTAATTGCAGGCACCTGATATTTACTGAGGAATTAAGTGTTAGGCAACACAGAGGGTATAGTGGTGTTATTGACAGTGAGTGAGATTGGAGGCTAGTTGGTGACTCTGGAATGAGGGACAAGAATGAGCTTTGTCTAGAACATGATTTGCTTTAGCTATCGTAATGATATCCATGGGGTGAATGCAGAAAGAATTTTTTAACAGATAGTGCAGAAATAAATAGGTCAGGAAAAGCATTGTACATTTGGGTGTCCTCAGTGTAGAGGTGGTATTGGAGGGCAAATGACCAAATTAGTACCCCAAGACAAGAGATGTATAATATTAAAAAGTACGCAATTTAGCACTAAAAGGAGCCTTGTGACACATCAATAGAGAGTGAGTGAGAGTGGAAGGAAGAATGTGCCAGAGGTGGGTACACTACAGGAGCAGTTAGAGAGGTAGGAAGTGACCCATGAGAAAACTGTGTCTAAATGCACAATGAAGTGAAGGATGTGTAATAGAAGAGGTTGTTAAACAGTGTCCAAAGCAGCAGAGAGTTACAGAAGAATGAGTATTGCAAAAATAAAATATTAATATTTATAGACACAATTACAGTAATCAAATGAAACATGAAAGCAAACTGAAAATATCAACTCCTATGTAAACTAAAATTATAAACACATGCATGTTGGTTTCATGCCATTGGTTAGAAGTGTTGCAAGGCAGGTCATGCTGGAACCCATAATGTCTGTCTTCTTTCTCTGTTTAAAATATAAGAGAAAAAGCAATCAACCTTAGGCCATTTTTAAATAAAAAAAATAGTTGACTGTGTAATTTGTACACACCTATACTTTCAAGCAGTAAAATCTACAATTTGTTGCCTTAACTGTAAGACAGGTCCCCCAATAACCTAAAAGGAGCAACTAGATATTTACATGCTGCAAAAGGCAACACCTCCATGTCTTGATCCTTCTGCATGAAATGAAACTTGCCAATCCCCCTTGATTACTGAATATTTTTCAGGTGAGGCAGACATGTCCCAGCTAAGGCCTGGTAGTACATAAAGAAATGCATTTAGTTTGGTCTATTTTAAACAAAACTCTACCAATCAAACTTCATCATTATTTTTCAAAGCGCTATGGCTACAAAAGTCACTTATGATAATCTCAGCAGGGCAGAGGCAGGCCTTACAGCACAATTTCACTTTTGCAGAATTCAAAGGTACACTTTTGTTTAAGTCCAAACTATCTGGTGCCTGCATTTGTATATGTTTATAAAAATGAAACAGGCCTTTACTCTGTGAGAGTATAAAATAATTGATAGTTATTAAGATGTACAAATATATGTGAAATGCCTTAAAAAACTATACAGGACTACGCTTTGAAGAAAAAAACAGATGCTTCCTATGGAATAGACAGCAGCAGTATGCCAGACTGAAGGAAGCAGCTGGCAGGAAAAGCATGTAATGCTGAACAGAGGATGTGGCCTTATATGTATATTTGCTGAGCTAAAGAGATTTCCTTATATGTCATTGTCGTTAACCAGTTAATGCTGGTCACTATGTATAAATAAAAGGTCAGCTTGCATAGACCCTCAGAGCTGATTTTGAAACTGCAACACCTTGTTTGTGTTTCATTTCTCCACTTTGCTGTCGACGGCAAAATACCACTTAGGAAATCAGGTTATCAGAGATTGATAGTAGGGGCACCAAGCCTCGGTACCCCGACATTTTCTGGGGACTTCGTCTGGGATACTCAACATACCAGCCCAGGACTGACCAGAGACCTCCTCAATCTTCAGGAACAGCAGAACAAATCCGTGCGGTGAGTAGTGAAGGTTTTTGCATTTGCAACTCCCTACTCCATCTGCTCTTCCTGTAAGATATAAGGTGGGGTTCAGTAGGGGATGGTATAACGGGTATTTGAACAAATTACTGAATAACCTGTTTTCCTGATATATTTGTTATTTTGTGAAAAATAGATAAGTGAATGTATGTGTTTGTGTCGATACAGGATGTATATAAAAGGATGCAAATACATAACTCATTAATTGACCTCGATAATCAAAGGCATTCCTCTGTACTTGTTGCTGAGACCTCGCCTTGTTTTGTGTAGATGATTGTCCTTGGGTTTGAGAGGTCATTATAAGAATCCTTCGCTCCTGTAAAGATTGAGTGATATTGTACTGATAAGAGATGTATAAGGGGACAACATAACCTTGAAAAGACTGATCTGATCAAAGACTGTACCTTGCACATGCCACTGAGGCTTGACCTTGTTTTGTGTAACCTGCAACCACTGGGCCAGCTGTCAGTCTACAAGGGTCCTCAGCTCTCTTAGAGGTTGAAAGAAGTAACAACCGAGTAACACGGTAAAAGTGCAGAAAGGTTGCTCACTGATTCTGGTAAGGGTCTTCCACATTTCCTTGTTGGTACCTCTGCTAAGAGGCGCCTGAGGTCGGAGGATAGGACTGTCTACTGTCTACTATCTAATTTCTTAAAAAAGATTAGATGACACCTTCAGGAAAAAAATAGCTGAGTGTATTAGTGGAATTATTTTAATAGTAATAATTGTACTAGTATTAATATATTGTTTCATAAAAACATCAAAGGGAGCTGAGGGAATCAGAGACATGGTGTGGGGAGTATAAATGTCAGAAAATAATCTTAGTTGTCCAGACTGTAAATGTGTTGTTATAATTCAAAAGGCATTGACAATACAAACTAGTAAATTGATAGCGGTGATAGGAACTGACACTGATTGTTCAGTAACATATGGTAAACATAAGGAGGGAATTTTTAATCCAACGATATATACAGCAATAGTTGGAAGTCATGGTTGTCCAGATTATCTAAAAACCCAAATAGGATTGGGATGGTGGCTAATATATCATTTTTTAGAAGGATAAGGCCACCTACATGTCCATTAATTAATAAAATATCAGTAAAGTATGTACCCAAGTTGATCAAGCAATCCATAACAGGATTTAATTGTAAAGGTGTATAAAATTAGAATAACAGTCACTTCTCAGGCACACTAGGGGCCGGTATTCCCATAACTGCAGTAATGGGGGCCCAGGGCAGTAAAGGTATGATGGTACAGACATCATACACTCCTGCGGATCTAGTTAAGGAAAGAGAAGGTATTGTGGCTGTTAGAGAAATCTATATCATCTTTAGGAAGGCGGGATTGCCAGATTTTCAGAAAGAATATAGTATATGGATTACTAGGAATAATAAAGAACACCAAGTATCAGCATGGGTAAGGGCATGTAGACAAATAGAACAAGAACAAATGGTAAAGGAGGAGATGTTAGAAGACATCCAGGGACATACAGCTGTAAACTTGCCTCCTACTCAGCCACCCCCAAGTGCACCATCAGACCCACATAGTCACCCATTAGAAGGGACATCAGGACAACTACCCCCTGTAAAGGAAATTATGATATTTTTAATTAAGCAATATATAGCTTTCATAGATAATGTAGAAGTCAATTAGTTAAAAATGACTAACTACAGACCTTCGTAGGTAAAGAAATTCCAATTAGATTAACAGATTTAAAGGATGAGTGGTTATGCTTCAAAAATTTGGATATAACTCACTTTCAGTAAAGATAAGCAAGATAAGCTGTCTGTCCTGCTCTAAGTGAGAAAGATTTACAGATGTCTTTGTTCAATTGGTTGCAGGTCATAGCTACAATTTAAAGGATTTTGTTTATTATTATAGTATGTAGCCATGTTTTATGTATAAATATTAGTATACCAGTTTCAGTAAAACAGAACTGATTAATCTAGACAACAGTGTGAGTCTCAGATCAATTCTCCAGTGTGCACCGTACACCTGAATTAGAAGGGATTTTACTGGTGGCAAAAGGTCTATTGCCTTTAACATACTAAGAGGCCACAGTGAGCTTCGAAAATCTTCCTGAAAAACTGTGAAGGAGTCGGGGAGAGGCAGAACTAGGAACGACAAAACCGCGGTGGGTAGAAGTTTTATTCTGCTCTAAAAAGGTCGTTGTTATTTCTGTGTCTTCTAAGATTCATCAGTTTGATATGAAGGTTCAAGAATAATCACCCTTCTGGTTCTGATAAGATTCATTGTTTGTATTTGTTATATTTTGACATATTGCTTTATATGTCTGTTGTTGAAGAAAGGTGTACAATAATATTTAAATTAACCACTGAAGGATTTAGAGTTAACAGTATTTGTGCTGGTAGAAATTCGAGAAAGCCTTTTAAATTCAGAGGGTCATTCTTTTTGGCTATTGAAACTTGAGAATTGCACTGGACTATTTTTAGCTGCAGTCTTATTTTTTCATATATTCTCTTTTGCGCCAGATATAATACATTTTGTATTGGTTGTACAAAATGAATTAGGAAAAAGAAAAGACAAATTACACATTGTGCATATTTTTTTTTTAGTTTTTTGTTATGTTTCTGTCTTACAACCTGTGAGTGAGAGACAGAGAATGGAATGTCTTCCCCTTCCTATTCTGTGTAAAAGACTTCAGTGTGTTGAGAAAGGGAGGGGGGATATGAGCAGAGGGGGAATGAAGTTGCAGATTCTCCCCCCAGTTTGTTCAGTGTTCAGTGTGAAAGAGAAGGATTTATTTGACAATATATGTGGTTGATAGAAAAAAAGGTTTTTCACGTGTGCTTTGGTAATTCAAGAGTAATTGAAATATCTCAGCAGTGGTAACAACCTAATTGAAGCTGAAGCTAATTGAATGCTGGGACTTGTAGTTCCACAACTCTATGCTGTAACATATCAGTTATATTTATTTATTTATTTTTTTCTTCCTCTTTTAGCAAGAAAGAGAGTGTTTTATGGATTACTGAAAGAATAATCTTTTCTGCTTTTCCATTTTTAAACTTGTATTAGTATAATTTTACCACATTTCTGGATATTGATTTGAAGGGATTTTTGTTAGTAATTTGACTTGTGGTACAATGTTAGGATTCCAGCTAGGTCGTTTAGGTCTATTGTAGGTGCAAATGATTTATTTTTTTTGGTGTTGCCTCTATGGATAATTGTATGCCTGCTGAAACGATATTTAGCTGAGAGAATGTTAGGTGAACATTTGTGTGTGATTTAATGTCAGACCCCTAGACCAGGTGAATTTAAACCAAAAGAACCTCCTGCCCCACCCGCATACAACGATATGTTGGATGCAGCAGCAGGAGATTCAGTGACACAGGCTATTTCACAGAGTCAAATAAATGAAGTAGCTGGTCCTGCTGGAGTAGGAAAAAAACAAAAAAAACAAAACTGTAGGTTCTGGGGACTTGTGGTTACAGAGGTGTTTAATACATTGTACACAATTACTAGAACAGGCTCCAGCAGCTGTTGAATAAAAACAAGACACTCTTCCAATATGTAGATGACTTACTACTGTGTTGCCAAACGATTGAAGGGTGTCAGGAAGAGACTATATCATTAATTAACTTCTTAGGGCAGCAAAATTGCAAGGTATCACCCATAAAAATACAAGCAGCGCAGAGTAAGGTAATATTTTTAGGACATTGCATCTCACAAGGTACCAGACACCTCACACAGGACAGGATAACTGCAATCCAGCAGGTAAAGCCACCACAGAACACCAAGGAATTAAGGGCATTCCTAGGTTTGGTAGGGTACTGCAGGGAATGGATTGCCGGAGCATCCCTCCTAATGCAACCCCTCTATGATGCTCTTAGTGAGGTAAAAGGGTCCAGGATATAATTAACTGAATCACAACTAACATCGTTTGAAACATTAAAACAAGCCATTGTGCAGGCACCAGCGTTAGGATTACCACAATATGATAAGCCATTTGCCTTGTTCTGCAATGAATCTAAGGGACATGCACAAGGGGTCCTTTCACAGGTACACTCACATAAACAGAGACAGCTGGCTTACTATTCATTACATCTAGACAGTATCATAAGAGGAGCCCCGTCCTGCATAAGAGCGGTGGCAGCCGCAGCCGCAGCCTTGCTAAAAGATAAGGTGGCAGATATAGTACTAGACCACCCCTTAACTATGCAGGTCCCACATGCAGTTACAGAAATACTAAACCAAGCAAGAACAAAGCATCTGTCCACAGCAAGGCTCACTAAGTATGAGGTGTCATTATTAAGTCATGCACATGTAACAATTAAAAGATGCACAGTTTTGAACCTGCTACACTGTTTCCAGTTGAAGCAGGTTCAACAGAGGGGAGAGAGGTGGGTGGGGACCTACCCACCCTTGATGAATCAGAAAGGGAGAAATGTATCAGTACCAGACAAAATACACACCAAAATGTTCCCTTTTCTGAGTCACATGACTGTGCTGAACTAATGAAGCTAGAAATGAAGGAATTAGAAAATGTGACAGATGTCCCTATACCTAATGCAGATTGGAACTTATTTGTTGATGGTTCCAGGTATTATTATGAAGGGTCACCACACACAGGGTATGCTGTGACCACCCTGGAAGAGACTTTGATACAACAACCACTCCCACCTTTCTGCTCAGTGCAGGAGGCGGAGTTGCATGCACTCACTGAGGCATGTATAATGTCAGAAAACCAAACAGCTAACATATACACAGACTCCAGGTACGCATATAGCGTGGCCCATGATTTTGGGCCAATATGGAAGAGCAGGGATTTTGTGGGGTCAGCAGGAAAACCTATCAAGCATGCAGAACAGATAAGGGCTCTGTTTAGAGCTCTGCAGCTACCCAAGAAGGTAGCTATATTGAAAGTCCAGGTACACACTAAAGAAAAGACTAGGGAGGCTATGGGAAATGCCAAGGCAGATGCTGCTGCTAAACAGGCAGCCCTTATGCCCAGGGTGCAGGTCTGCCATGTGACACAGGGTGAAAACCCTGTAGAGCCTATAACTCTTGACATACTGCAAAAGTTCCAGGAACAAGTCTCCTCAATAGACAAAAAAGCCTGGGAAAAGGAAGGTGCTACATGTCAGGGAGGGCTCTGGAGAACAGATAATAAGTATTGTCTGCCCAGAAGCCTATACCCTATAATGACTCAATTGGCACATGGGCTGGTCCACAATTCTAAAGAAGCTATGACCAATATTGTCTTAGGACATTGGATAGCACCAGGATTCAATGCAGCTGCTACGGCATATGCAGCAGCCTGTGTGATATGCAGAAAATACAATCCAGGTCAGGTAGTGAAAACACCACAGAAGAACACACCAAAGCCATTGTACCCATTTCAGAGATTGCAGATTGACTATATACAGCTACCTAGGGTAGGAACATATGAGTATGTCCTTGTGTGTACAGATCTATTCTCAAATTGGCCAGAGGCCTGGGCAGTGGCTAAGGCAACAGCTAAAAACACTGCCAAGAAACTGATAAGTGAGGTAATTTGCAGGTATAGAATTGAAACAATATAAGATCACCTCTCATTAAACATCTTCCCAACAAAGACAGATTTAAAAGGGTTTACAAACCACTTAACCCCCGCAACATCGGTTATTATTCACCCAAGCATCCACATAGAGACACAAATGCACTACTAGCCAAACAGCAGTATCAAAAAGGGAAACAGGAGGCTGCTGCTGAATTAAAAAAGACTAAACAGGCCTTCCTTGAAAGACTCAATAGCATTGCAGATCACTCTATGATAGTTGAACCAACCAAGGAGCATATTAGTGATAGTTCAGACCCAGAAACAAATCTGAATCTTTTTTTAGAGTTGGCCAACGAGATAACTCCCACTCCACCCCCTATACAACGAATCAGCCCGCCAGGGACATGTCTCAAAAGGAGAAGGGACATGTGGGAGGCAGAGGAAGCAGGGGAGGCCGAAAGAAACACAGGAACCAAACCAAAAATAAGAAGATAAATAGGACTGATCGAGGAATATTCAACCTCAGTAGTTTTGTTCTTTCCTCAGCACATACTAAGGTTCTCCAAAAGGGACTGAAGTTTGCCCCAGATAGGAATCTGAATAAATTTAACACCTATATCGATATACAAAAATTCATTAGGAAGATCACTATTAAGAAATTTTTCTCTGATCCTTCTAAGGCCATTATCTCCAACCATAATACAAGCACACAGGACTGCTTTAAGCATACTACCCTTAAAAATCCATCTAAATTTAACCCTAGTCACTGTAAAGGTCCATTTATTAAAACTTTCCAACAGTTGGTGGAAGATGATTTGAGCTCACTCACTTTAAACACAAAATACCCCAAATCTAATATTAGCCGGGCAGACAGTCAAGCGTTAAAAGAATTAAGCAAAAACAAAGAAATTATTATCAAACCGGCTGATAAAGGGGGAGGGATAGCTATCCTTAACACTAAAGACTATCTGTCAGAACTAGATAGGCAGCTCTCGGATGTTACCACTTACCAACCACTCAAAGGAGACCCTACCGCTGTCTATCTACAAGAACTAGAGCGGCTTGTCCAACCAGCGTTCATGCAGGGGATTGTGGACAAAAATGAGCGAGATTTTTTACTCACTAAATATCCAAGACTGCCTGTAATATACCACATCCCCAAGATACACAAATCACTAACCAACCCCCCAGGAAGACCTATAGTCTCCGGGATAGGGTCACTCACTACGAACCTATCAGAATACATTGATTGGCATTTACAACCATTGGTATCAAACCAAAGAAGCTACCTAAGAGATACAGGGCATCTTCTAGATATCATTAGAAATATAGACTGGGTACCTGGCTACCACCTTATGACCTGTGACGTGGTCTCATTATATACTATAATTGACCATCAGGCAGGGTGTGACCATGTTAGAGCTATCCTAGAGGAATCTGCTACACTTCCACAACCCCAGATTGAGTTTCTGATTGCCAGTATCAACTTTGTGCTTCAACACAATTATTTCTGGTCTGGTGGGATCTACTACGAACAGGTTCGCGGGACTGCCATAGGCGCTAAATTTGCGCCAAGCTACGCGAACCTGTTCGTAGCCCACTGGGAAGATATTGCCATCTGGAACAATAACCCGTACGGGGAATATGTCGTTGGTTGGCATCGCTACATAGACGATGTGTTCTGTATCTGGGCAGGCACTGAAGATCAGCTTTCATTATTCATTCAATACATTAACAATAACGGCCTCAACATGAAGTTCACTAGTCAAGTGAGTACCAAAACAGTTGAATTCCTGGACTTAGACATCTTTATTCAAGAGGGCAAACTTGCCACAAAAACACATTTTAAACAGGTTGATACAAATTCCTTTATACCAACATCTAGTAGCCACCACAAAAAAATTGGTTGGCTAATATACCTAAGGGCCAATTTACTCGCCTTAGGCGCAACTGTTCTGATATTACCCATTATGACGAACAATCAGAGACTCTAAAGAGCAGATTCCAAGAAAAGAACTATGAGACTAAAATCATAGAGGAAGCCTGTTCTACACTTAGAGAAACGGATAGGGAAGCTTTACTTATCCGTAAAGACCTTCGTGAAATTAAGACAGATCATGATATACCAGCACTCTCCTTTGTCACCCAGTATAACAGGGACCACCGAAAGTTTGAGAAAATTGTCAACAAGCATTGGCATATACTAATGGGAGATAAAGACTTAGTGAAGATTCTCCCCAAAAAGCCTAAATTTATCTACAAGCGGGCAGCAAATTTAAAGAACAGGCTGGTACAAAGTACCATCCCGCCGGGCAAAGGAGATGGAAACAAAAATACTAATTCTACATGGCTCAATGAAAGGGCAGCAGGTTTCTATCACTGTAACCGCTGCCAGGCCTGTAGAACAACGAATATCAAAACTACCAAACCAATTACTACTTTTGAATCGCAAGTCACTGGTGAAAGTTTTTGTATTAAAGACAAACTGACTTGTGACTCTATTGGAGTGATTTATCTCCTCCAATGTCCTTGTGGCCACCAATACGTTGGTAGGACAATTAGAAAACTTGCAGTGAGAATAGGAGAGCACATCAGAAACATCAAAAACCAGCTCCTTACTCATAGCGTCTCTGAGCATTTTTCCACACACCACCAGCATGACCCCTCATCATTGAGATTTTTGGGGATCTGCAAAGTCAATAAACTGTGGCGTGGTGGAGATTATATAAAGCATATCTCACAGATTGAGACCAAATGGATCTATCATCTAAAAACCTTATCACCACATGGTCTGAATATAGAGATCGACATTAATAGCTTTTTAGAAACCATTTGTACACACCATGGTTTGTATACAACTAGTAACCTCCTTTTTTAAGTTGGTTCCCGTTAAGTTTATATATCCACAAATATACCAGGAGCGCTTTGCATACTATGTGTTCTTTACATTATATAGCAGCATTTAAGATCTGCTGTTTATGCTTCATGTGTATATATATATGGTTATGCTATATTTATTCATGCATTAAACTCTATTACTCCTATATGTTGAACAACCATTCTTTTTCTATCACTTCAATGCTTTGAATTCCAGCTGTAGTTTGTTAACTACCCTTGTTTAACATGTAACCTCTTATGGGGAGCTGTAGTCATCATACTGAACATAAGTCTAGGGGACCGCCCCAGACAGATGTCAATCCAGCTGAGGACCCAATTGGAATTCGTTCATTTATAGCTACCTCCCATAAAAAGAGTGTACTGAGGAGCCTTACATTATCCCTGACGAAGCCCCACGTGGGTGAAACGCGTAGGATTGCTACATTGTTCACTTCTCATGAGCTCATGAGCACAGTTCTCTTTTTTTACTCATTGTTTCATTCAAACCATCCAAACAGCGATAACGCGCCTCTGCGCATGCGCTATACGCGCGGCATCTGCCAGGGACGCGACCATCCAGCTGTACAGAGGGGAGGGGCGGCTGCCTGAAACTCCTCACCACGCTGCAGCAAGACCCGGGAAGGACGCCCAGCTGCACGTGGAATCCAAAACAGAGGACCAGGATCGTACCAGAGACTCCTTCTGGATATAGGTCAGTGGCTGTTCGGCTGTTACCTATTTACACTAGGTGTATGAACTCATTTATGATCACATGTGGTGGTTTTTTTGGAAATTTACAATCTCAAGACTTTTCTGCTTCTGGTGCATAGCACCTTTTTTCATCAATATATATTTTGGAATATCAAGCCCCCTATACAAGATTTAGTTGCTCCCTCTTTATGGAACTTTTTTGGGGCTAGCTATCAGTGAGCCTTTGTGGTATTTTTGCATTATCTGTATGTTAGTGGACTTCAATCCATGTTTATGTTTTCACATCTGTTTCTATGCATTTTGGTGTACTAAATTGTAAATACAATCAAGTGTGCCGGCACATTATTTTACACTGCTATTGTATTATTAAATTTACTGTTAGCTATTTACCCATGAATGTTCTATCCCTATATCACACCAGCGCCTGGGTATCTATCTATAACTGCAGGTATAGAATACCTGAAACAATAGAATCAGACCGAGGATCGCATTTTACGGGGGAAGTAATGCAAAATATAATGAAGGATATGGGGATACGGCAAGCCTTTCATACCCCGTATAGGCCGCAGGCAAGTGTAAAAGTGGAAAGATTGAATGGCACATTAAAGTTAAAAATTCAGAAGATGATTGCAGAAACAGGAAAAACCTGGTTAGATTGTCTACCTTTAGCTCTATATTTAGTTAGAACAATACCAGGAAAGAAGCATAAGTTGTCCCCTTATGAAATATTGTTTGGGGGAGCCCCGAAGACAGGATGTTATTTTCCTCAGCAATTGCAACATAATCATGCAGATCTAGCTGATTATTTAATACAGCTTACAAAGATAATGACTAATGTGCACTCTCAAGATTTCTCCTCCATTCCAGATCCAAATAACGATACAGGAACACATGCCTTGCAACCAGGAGTTTGAGTCTACCTAAAAAGGCACATGACGAAAACTTTGGAACCCAGATTTGATAGTCCATATCAAGTGGTCTTGACTACTCCCACTTCTGTTAAGTTAGGAGGACGAGACACCTAGGTCCACGCATCTCACTGCAAAAAGCTGACAGTGAAAATTGAAGCACCATGAATCCTTTTTGTGTGATAATGTGCATAGCACTAGTAACAGTACAGATAATGTATATACAGATGTATACGCCAGGAAAAAAAGTTAAGAAGGTAGACTTAACCAAATGTGCAGGTATGATATGAAATAAATCAAGTAATCAAGAAGAATGTGTGATGGTGGATGTAGGAACAGGAAGTAGTAGAAGAATGATTCTATATCCCTGTTGTAAGTTAAACTTTACATTTACTGGTGGCCATGGGTTTGTAGAAATAGCAGGGAGGAGTGAACCCCATCATTTTTGGGCACCAGGGGAAAATGATACTATGACCATAACTAATAGTACTCCCATCATATGCTGCACTGAACCATTTATCAAATTAAAAGGGTATACCCAAGCCTGGATAGAAGCCCTCAAGTGTGTAAATGGCTCCAATAATAATACAGTACCTATAGGAAGGGCGTGGAAGGGAATAGGGGATTTGATGATGATGTGTACCAACAGTACTGAGATACCAGGGGAGTATGTACTCATGAAAAGACTATACATATTAGACCCCAAGCCAAGAGTCATTAATGATACTCTAATCAAGATGCCCTCTACTTGCAGAAATATAGGTACTAGGTAATATTCAACCCAGCACACTTTCAATATCACATTTCCTCTTGATCCCATGTGCCAAAATAGGAAGAAAAGGGAGTGGTATGATACATTATTGGGGGCAACAGGTACTGGAATGGGGGTACTTAACAGTATAGACATAGAAACATTGAGTAATAAGATGAGTGCAGCAGGAGAAGATATAAACAAGGTAATCACCATGCAGGCACAGTGGATGCCTACAGTTTTCACGCCTTTGCAGAAACTAATATTATGGGACAAAGAATATTTACAGATATTTAATGCAACATTTTTCAATTCCTTAGGAATATATGTAAATATCTCCTTGATGTTTAACTGGACTGAATGCTCAATTAAGACACTGTATCAGAAAATACAAAAGAGTAACGCTCAAACTCAATTATTGACTAACAATGAACTGGTATATAGAAATATGTTTAATGTAGCTACACAGCTATGGATTCAAACTGATGGAATGGGTGTGAAGTGTACAGAAAACTGGTGCATAGGAAGTTTTCAGACATACAGTATACTGAGGACTGAGATAATGTGTAAATTCCTCATATTGCCTGTCCCACTCTATGCCCAGGTCGGTGGAACACAATTATGGACCCCGCAGATAAGAGGGGAGTATATAGATGATAATAACAACACACATAACTTAGGATTGTGTTCAAATACAGACAATGGAATAGTGTGCTCTCAAAACACTCAAGTTTATGAACCTTGTAAGCTAGAACATCCAACTAGTGTCTGTAATTGGGAGCTCCATGACAGGAGAAATGATATGTTTATAGAAGTAGCACCACAAATAGTGTGCTTAGTAACCCATGATAAACAAACTATAGAAATGTATAACTTGACTAACCCATTTTCAGGATGTATCCAAAATGTTACTCATCTAATATGGAGGAATGAGACTTATATATTCTATAAAGATATTGGAGACAATATATATCAGCAATTTATCCCAATTAAACTACCCTCCTATAACTTGACTATTAATCTTCAGGGGATAATCAATGCTATAAACAACACCCAGCGCCTGGCAGCACATTTGGCACAGGTAAACTATTCAGCTAATCATGCACAAATGCAGACAGTAATAGAAGCACGGGAATTAAAATATGTAGCTTGTCAATTAAAAGATAATCTGCAACACCATTGGTGGGATGTGTTCATAGGTAATTCCCCCACTGCAATAGGTATTTTTAAGGTAATGCTCCATCCAATACTGGTAATAATAATGGTTTTGATCCTGTTGATTGTGTGGAATTGTTATTTGTCCTGTAAGTTTAGGAAAATGGTTAATCAGGCCATGACTCCGGTACCAACATATTTTAATCAAACTCAAAAAGTATGTACCTCATGTAAACGGAAGAACCCCTATCAAGCAAAAATAACATGTGTATACTGCAGTGAAATACTGCTAGGGAAAGAATAAATGATGCAAGGATACTTTCTCTTGTGAATGATCAATTCTCTATCCCCATGGAGACTTTAGGTCAAAGTCGGGATAAATGTAGCTTGAGACCAGGTAGCCCTGTATCATGACATGATAGGAAGGGTCAGAAAACACATGTATATTTGTTTAATGTAATAAAAAGAGGGGATTGTGAGAGTATAAAATAATTGATAGTTATTAAGATGTACAAATATATGTGAAATGCCTTAAAAACTATACAGGACTACGCTTTGAAGAAAAAAACAGATGCTTCCTATGGAACAGACAGCAGCAGTATGCCAGACTGAAGGAAGCAGCTGGCAGGAAAAGCATGTAATGCTGAACAGAGGATGTGGCCTTATATGTATATTTGCTGAGCTAAAGAGATTTCCTTATATGTCATTGTCGTTACCAGTTAATGCTGGTCACTATGTATAAATAAAAGATCAGCTTGCATAGACCCTCAGAGCTGAATTTGAAGCTGCAACACCTTGTTTGTGTTTCATTTCTCCACTTTGCTGTCGACTGCAAAATACCACATAGGAAATCAGGTTATCAGAGATTGATAGTAGGGGCACCAAGCCTCGGTACCCCGACAACTCGGTATCGCGCCGGAACGGCCGAGAACCTAATCCGCGGTACCGCAATAACGTGGATTTTCATTCGCAGCCCATAGGGCTGCGTACGAAAATCCGCGTTATTGCGGTACCGTATTACCGGCAGTAATGCGCATTTTCCGCGGTAACGCGCGTTACTGCGGATCGGATCGAAATTGAATATGCCCCTTAAAGTGTCTATGAAAGAGTAAACAGAAATATAACTCTCAATACAAATAAAAGACCACTATACAAATCCACAGCAGAAAAACACACTGTAGAGCCATAACCAACTTCAAGTGTGCATGAAGCAGTCTTTTATAGTGGATTGTAATGAGACAAGTATATGCAGGTGTATAGGCCCACTGAGGTATCAGATGATGAGATCTGATGCTGGGTCTATGCAACGCTGGTTACGAAAATCTGTTGTTTCATTTTATACTGATATAAATGTTTGCATTTATTTCTGATAGCGAATTTTTCTGATATGCTTTAGCATAGACTTTCTTATTGTTTTTAAAACTTTTTATTTATAACAGCAGATAGATATAAAGCACAACAGTACATGTCAATGACAGTAAACAAGTACCAAGAATACAAAATATAGAGACTCGGGTAGAAAAAATAATAAACTCAAAAAGACAATAAAAAATATATATTTATAGTTTTCACATCATGGTACATTCCAGGTGGAAACTGGGAGTAAAAGAACGGAGTGATTATAGGAGTAAGGAATTTTCCCATTTCCAGAGGTAGATCATGTAATGTTGTAGATATAAAGCGAATAGAACAAACTATTAAACTGAATTTTTTTATTTTTGTTGGGGGTAAAGGGGGGAGGGAACTCGAGGGACAGTCCAATAATAAAAACTCTTCGAAAACATTTATAGGGTATTGATAAGATTAAATTTTACAATATATATCGCTCCTGAATTTTTATCAATTAATCCACACAGAACAAATTGTCTAACTGTACAGAGTCGCGATCAATACAATGATCTTCTACCTATATTTAGTGATCTTCTGTAAATGGTGAGAAATAGTAAACTTTGAATACAACAGCGGCACAGGGCAAGCTGGTACCAATCTAAGCAGCTGATAATTAGAAAGGTTTACTGGATTAATATAAAAAGCCTGGAAGTCTGTGAACCATCTGTTGAAAATAATAGTGTTAGCACAAAATTTACAGCCACAATAGTTCCATGCAAATGACAGTTTCTGTCTAAAACCACGTTGCAGGGACAGGTATTAGCAAATGAACAATCAATGCACTTATCTTCCATGTCTTCTTCTGCAGTCCTTTAAAAGAAGTTTCAGGTCTAGCGCCAGCCTCCAAACTAGAGAACCGAAAACACCCGAACTTAGCAGATCCAGCTCGGCTCAGTACTTTCGAGCGTCCTCAGAATTGAAAATGAGACAAAATGTCATTGTTACGTCGCTGGATCTCACAAGTTTTGGATTGTATAAGTACTGCCCTCCACGGCGATCCAGCACCATTTCACAGAGGAACACAGAAGGGGTAGCACGGTTCTTGCAAGTCTTTAGTGCAGTTGGGCAGTGTCATAGGTCAAAGTCTCCAGTGACATTCAGGAGAGCTCCATTGCTCCATTTCTAATTGTCATTGCTGAAATAGAAATAACAGGACTGGCAGGCTTGGTCTAAATCTGCAGGCAAATTATACGGTGTTATATAGCTAACACGCAAACAGGAGAGCTTCATTGCTAATTGTCATTGCTGAAATAGAATTAACAGGGCTGGCAGGCTTGGTCTTCTAAACCTGCAGTCACATTGTACTGTGCTAAATAGGTAACACACAAAGAGGAGAGCTCCATTGCCAATTGCCAATTGCCATTGCTGAAAGAGAAATAATAGGGCTGGCAGGCTTGGTCTAAATCTGCAGACAAATTGTACAGTGTTATATAGCTAACACGCTTACAGGAGAGTTCCATTGCTAATTGTCATTGCTGAAATAGAAATAATAGGGCTGGCAGGCTTGGTCTTCTAAATCTGCAATCACATTGTACTGTGTTATATAGGTAACACACAAAGAGGAGAGCTCCATTGCTCCATTGCCAATTGCCATTAATGAAAGAGAAATAATAGGGTTGGCAGTGTTCTTTAAAAAATCTGCAGTTACATTGCACTGTGCCATAGCTCACCCAGAAATAGGAGAGATGGCAATGTTTAGTGCTGAAACAGAAATTCAAATAATTGGGCTGGCAGTGTAAGTAAAAGTCTCCAGTCACATTTTACTGTGCCATAGCTCATACAGAAACAGGAGGGGTGGCAGTGTCCTTGTCACTCTCCATTCTTCAGTAAAATTGTTCTTGTCACTCTCCGGTCTCAGTTATGATGATACTATTCCCTCTACCTCATGTGCTAAAGCCTATGTTCAAGTGCGTAGTGGTTTTAAGTCAAGGAAACAAAAATTTAAATAAAAAGCTGTTAGGAACCCCTCCAACCGGCACAACACAACCCGGAATCTACTCTGCCAGTCAGGTGTTCACTGGAGCCCCTGATGGTGGGGACAGACTGGGCCGCAGACTGGCAGAGGGTCGTGAAGTGCGTACCGGCTGGGGAGAACCCAGGCAAGAAGAGTCAGGTCCACGCAGAGGTCAAGGCCGGCAGCAGACAACAGTATCGATGGAAAAGCTGAGGTCAGGGGTCACAGGCAGATAGCAGAACGGGTAGACAGGTCCGGGATCAGGGTCACAGGAAACACAAGCGTAGTCCAATTCAAGCCAAGGGTCATACACGGGGAGTCAAATAGAGATATCAGGATACAGGATCAGGAACTAGCAGGTCAGCAGACTGGAGCACAGAAGCTATAACCGGCAATGAGGCAGCAGACCTCATTGCCTTAAATACAGACAAGGACCAATCAGCAGTGGAAGACACTCCTGCAGAGTAATTACAAGTATCCAGCAGGGCCAATCAGGGCTTGTCCCTGAGCTACCCAGTTGCAGGCTAATGCCTGATAATCAGCCCTATAGACTGGCTATTAATGCGCATGCACCCGGCTACCAGCACCGCCGGGACGGCCGAGACGCTGGGGCGCATGGGAAGCGAGCCGCGGCGGCTTTGAGTACCGCCACGGCTTGTGACAGTACCCCCCCCCTTGAGGAGGGGTCAAGGAACCCCGACACCCAGGTTTTCTTGGAAATTTTTTGAAGAACTCCTTCAGTTGTTTGGGAGCATGGAGTTGTCTCCGGGGAACCCAAGAGCGTTCTTCTAACCCGCGGTTCCTCCACTGTATCAAAAAGTGCACCTGTTCTTGCACTTTCTTGGAATCCAAAATTTTCTGAACACTGTACCTCTGTGGCTTGCAAGAAGACTGGGCTTGAGCTGGATAAAGTACTGGTTTCAACAGAGAACAATGAAATGTGTTCGGAATTCTTAACAAGCCTGGAATTTTTAACCTAAATGCGACAGGGTTCACCTGCTTGATGATGGAAAACGGCCCGATGAACTTAGGGCCCAATTTCTTGCAAGGTTGTCTGAGCCTGATATTTTTTGTAGACAGCCAGACTTTCTGGCCAACCTTAAGGGAGCAGGTGGTACGGTGTCGGTCCGAATTTTTTTTTGCAACAAGTGATGCTTGTCTTAAAGATGAGTGTACTTTCTTCCAGTTAACTCTGAGATCCCTGGCAGTGGAACGGATCTCCTGGATACCAATAGACTGGAGTGAATACAAAGAGTTAGATGTGGGGTGGAAACCATAATTGCAAAAAAACGGAGAGGTTTTGGTGGATGAGTGACAGGAGTTGTTACAGGCAAATTCTGCCCAGGGCAACAAGGAGGACCAGTTGTCATGGAACTCCGATGTGTAGCATCGCAAGAATTTCTCCAAGGACTGGTTAACCCTTTCAGTCTGCCCATTTGACTGAGGGTGGTACGCAGAAGACAAACTGATCTTGATTCCCAGGAGGGTACAGAATGATCTCCAGAACTGCGCTATGAACTGGGAACCTCGATCGGAGACGATGTCCGTAGGGAGTCCATGGAGGCGGAAAATGTGTTGAATGAAGAAGAAGGCCAAATCTCGAGCAGTAGGAAGCCTAGTTAGCGGAATGAAATGTGCCATCTTGCTGAACCGGTCTACCACGACCCAAATGGTATTGTGTCCCGCAGAGGGTGGCAAATCAACTATAAAGTCCATGGACAGATGTGTCCAAGGTTTAGCAGGAGCGGCTAACGGAACTATCTGACCTATAGGGCAAGTCCTGGGAACTTTGTTCCTGGCACAAACTTCACAGGACAGGACGTGACTCTTGACATCAGCAGACAGAGACGGCCACCATACAGTACGGGTAAGGATTTCCAGTGTTTTGTAGATTCCAGGATGCCCAGCAGTCCGACTGTTGTGTGCTTCAGCAAGGACCGTCTTCTTTAGATGAACTGGGACAAACATCCTACCGGAGTGTTATCAGGAGCCAACCTCTGGAACCTTTGTAAGGTACAGCTCAAGTCTTGAGTTAATTCGGCATGGATCATCGACACAGGAACAATAGGCTCTGGGCTAGTGACCGGAGCATGATGTGCCAGGAAACTTCTGGACAGGGCGTCCGCTTGAATATTTTTAGAACCAGAACGATAGGTGATAATAAAATTGAACCGAGTGAAGAACAGCGACCACCGAGCCTGTCGGGGGTTCAGGCGTTTGGCTGACTGGATATACTACAGGTTCTTATGATCCGTTATAACGGAGATCTGGTGTGCAGCGCCTTCCAACCAGTGTCGCCATTCCTCAAAGGCCCATTTAATTGCCAGCAATTCTCGGTTTCCCACGTCATAGTTAGTTTCCGCTGAGGAAAATTGATGGGAAAAGAAAGCACATGGATGTAAGAGATGGGTCTGGGGATCCTTTTGTGACAAGATGGCCCCAGCCCCGACATCAGAGGCATCTACCTCAAGAATAAACGGTACCTTAGGATCTGGGTGTTTGAGGACCTAAACAGATACAAAAGCTTTCTTCAGGGTTTCGAATGCATTTATGGCCTGTTGTGACCAAAGAGCTGGGTCAAGGTGACGATAGGAGCCACGATATCAGCAAAGCCGCCAATAAATCTCCTGTAATAATTGGCGAAATCCAGGAACCTCTGGACCGCCTTGAGGTTATTGGGTTGTACCCAAACCAGGATTGCTTGGACCTTGGTTGGGTCCATGGAGAAACCATCTGAGGAGATTATATAGCCCAGGAAGGATACCTCCTGGACCTCGAACTCGCATTTCTCGAGTTTAGCGTAGAGATTGTGTTCCCGCAATTTCTGTAGGACTTGACTGACATGACCCTGGTGCACCGACAACGATTTTGAATATATGAGGATGTCATATAAGTAGACAACAACAAAGTGTCCCAAGAACTCACGTAGCACCTCATTAATCAAATCCTGGAAAACGGCAGGAGCATTACTAAGCCCAAAAGGCATGACCAGATACTCGTAGTGGCCCGAGAGCGTGTTGAATGCCGTCTTCCACTCATCACCTGCTCTAATGCGTATGAGATTATAAGCACCACGAAGGTCAATTTTTGTGAAGACAGTTGCTCCTCTTAATTGGTCAAAGAGTACAGAGATGAGAGGAAGGGGATAGGTGTTTTTAACCGTAATAAGGTTCAGCCCTCGATAATCGATAGAGGGTCTGAGTCCACCGTTCTTCTTGGCCACAAAGAAGCACCCTGCTCCTACTGGAGACTTGGATGGCCTGATAAAGCCTTTCTCCAGATTTTCGTCAATGTACTCCTGCATGGATTTGGTCTCTGGACCGGAGAGAGAGTACAAGCGTCCCTTAGGGAAGTTTAGAACCTGGAATTAGCTCAATGGCACAGTCGAATTCCCGGTGCGGTGGTAGAGTATCAGCAGCCTTTTTGGAGAAGACATCCCAGAACTCATAATACTGTGAGGGAAGTTGCGCCGGAATGGACTGAACCACACGCAGAGGTAGTGTCAAGCAAGACTGTGAACAATAAGAGCTCCACTGGACAATCTCTCCTTTTGCCCAATCTATGACAGGGTTATGGCGGGATAGCCAGGGGTGGCCTAGAATCAAAGGAACTGACGGGCATTCGATGAGACGGAAGACTATGGATTCCGAGTGGAGAGCACCAATGTTCAATTGTAGTAGCGGGGTCTCCCAGGTAACCTTACCGCCTGGCAATGGAGTACCATCTAAACCACATACCGTGATGGCAGATTTGAGTTTAACCCACGGAATTCCAGCAGAGCGGGCAAACTCGAAGTCCATGAAGTTGCCTGCGGCTCCACTATCAATGAAGGCCGACAGACCCACAGAACAAGCACTGAACGTGAGTTGTGCAGGGATCAATACCGCATTTTTCGGGGAGACAATTTGCAGACCTAAGTGAACTTTCCCCTCGTTCCCTAGGCATGCTCGTTTCCCGGCTTATTTGGGCAGGAACGGGATAAATGGCCTCTTGTGCCACAATACAGACATAGGCCTTGTGATCGTCTACTGTCTCTTTCCTCAGGGGAAAGACGATATGCTCCTAATTGCATTGGTTCCTCACCATCCGGGGAAACAGGAATGAAGGCGGATGGAGGTGATGATGTCTCCTTTTCAGTTTTCCGCTCCTTATACCTCCTGTCAATTTTAATGGAGAGGTGCATCAGATCCTCCAGAGAGCTAGGAGACGAGTATTGCACCAAAGAATCTTTGATCTGTTCCGATAGGCCGAGACGGAACTGACTACGTAAGGCGGGGTCGTTCCATCCACTATCAGGTGACCATCTACGGAATTCAGCGCAGTATTCTTCTGCCGACCGCCGGCCTTGTTTCAAGGCCCGTAGATGAGCTTCCGCGGAGGCACTTCGATCCGGGTCATCATACAGTAGACCCAATGCCTCAAAGAAAGAGTCTACGGACTGCATGGCCGGACTGGTCTGCGGCAAAGAAAACGCCCAGGACTGGGGGTCACCTTGTAGAAGGGAAATAATAATCCCGACTCTTTGCTGCTCTGAACCGGAGGAGCGGGGTCTCATCCGAAAATAGAGCTTGCAGCTCTCCCTGAAATTCCGAAACAGGGTTCTATTTCCGGAGAACCGATCCGGTAAATTTATTTTGGGTTCACAGATGGGATCTGGAGTAGGTTGTGAAGATTTTGTGGCTTCTTCTTGAACAGACATACGCTCAGCCAAACCCTGCATCATCTGATACAAGGACTCAACATAGCCTGCTTGGGTTTGTGCCGGAGACGGTGTAGATCCACTTGCATCCATTCTAACCTCGTCTCCGTGAGTGGGCCGGTTATAATGTTAGGAACCCCTCCAACCGGTACAACACAACCCGGAATCTAGTCTGCCAGTCAGGTGTTCACTGGAGCCCCTGATGGTGGGGACAGACTGGGCCGCAGACTGGCAGAGGGTCGTGAAGTGCGTACCGGCTGGGGAGAACCCAGGCAAGAAGAGTCAGGTCCACGCAGAGGTCAAGGCCAGCAGCAGACAACAGTATCGATGGAAAAGCTGAGGTCAGGGGTCACAGGCAGATAGCAGAACGGGTAGACAGGTCCGAGATCAGGGTCACAGGAAACACAAGCGAAGTCCAATTCAAGCCAAGGGTCATACACGGGGAGTCAAATAGAGATATCAGGATACAGGATCAGGATCTAGCAGGTCAGCAGACTGGAGCACAGAAGCTATAACCAGCAATGAGGCAGCAGACCTCATTGCCTTAAATACAGACAAGGACCAATCAGCAGTAGAAGACACTCCTGCAGAGTAATTACAAGTATCCAGCAGGGCCAATCAGGGCTTGTCTAATGCCTGATAATCAGCCCTATAGACTGGCTATTAATGCGCATGCACCCGGCTACCAGCACCGCCGGGACACAGCGCTAATGAACTAGCGTCCGGCCGTTGCCCTGGTGACGGCCGGACAGGAGGAGGAAATGACGTCCCGGTCGTCAAGGTGACGGCCGGGACGCTGGGGCGCATGGGAAGCGAGCCGCGGCGGCTGTGAGTACCACCGCGGCTTGTGACAAAAGCTTGTACCTTTTTAAAGAAAAAAACACTTCTCTAATAAAGGTGAAAGTTTACTGTAGAAAAACATAAAACTGCCAACATGCCATTCTACCCAAAATATTACCAAGCATACCAGCATCAGCAAGGTCCCTTCTCTCAGCTAGATCTCAGCACCTGTAATCTACACTGTCATCATATTCACCCTCATCAGTGTGTACATCATTCTCAAACAATACAAATTCATCCCCGCTGGAATCCACCATCACAGAAGTCTGAGTTGCCAAAATATAATGATACGATTTCAAGATGTTGATAACTCTTGGATCCTGGCGAAGCGAATAAAGTACTTAATCTACAAGTCCAACATAATTAGCAGAATTGCATTGTTTTTATTTTCTCCTTCAATTTCTTTTGCTGCTTTTCAAAAAGTCTAATTAGGGGACTCACTTTACTCAGGCTAAAAGTGTCTGCACTCTCTTCACAGATGACTACTTTGAGTGATTTCAGCACCATGCACAACATGGAAAGTATTCTCCACTGAGCTGGACTAAAATACATTCCCCCTAAATTCTATTCTTCTTGCAGCTACTGCATTCTCCTACATGCTGTTGCAGAATACCGAAAATGACCTTAAATATTTCGGGACACAGAAAGCATCTCCTGCATGTCTGTCACGGGCACTAGGAGTCTTTGCCCAGGATATCACCAGATGATGTTCTTACCAGAGTAATATAGCTGGTACTATGGTCCTCTGGTAGCAGGGTGACAACGGAACAGGAGAATCAGCAGATGGTGAGAGAATGCTCAAGGAAAGTCTATGACTTGCAGCAACTGGTAATGACTTAGATGTATGAACACGAGGAACCAGATGGACAAGTAAACGTGAGGAGAGTCAGTGGTCTGCGTACAGCAAGTTGTACCACTGCTATAGTGAGGAGGAATGTCCAGGAGTAGAGAGGAGGTAGTGAAAGTCAGTGGTCTGCGTATAGCAAGTTGTACCACTGTCTATAGTGAAGGAATGGGTTCCAGGTGCAAGTAGGTAACGGGGAAGTCAGTGGTCTGCGTACAGCAAGTTGTACTACTGCTTATGTGAGAGGATACTTGAAACTGGTGCCAATGGGAAACAGGAGTCAGTGGTCTGCGTTCAGCAAGTTGTACCACTGCTATATATATGTGAGGAGGGGCACGAGGAGATGAATGAAATACACAGGATACACAGGGGGCACACGGAACTTGATCCCACGATGATAACCACAATACAATAATAACTGACAAGCGCTGCTTGAAGTATACAAAGTCACTGTAGAGATCCAGGTAATAGGAAACAAAGTCAATAGTAACAATAGCTTCAGTAGATGGAAGACTCCGGAGATGAACACAACACAGTCCAGACGGATATGCAATACAATAGCAAAGTCAATGGAAAGTATGCATACCGCGGTTCAGGAGAGCAGGCTGTCAAGGAGAAGTGCAGAGATACCTGAACGGCTGAACGCCGGCAGGAGGAGAGACCACTGGAGGATGAAAGCGGTAATCAGGTTGGTGCAGCGCACGAAAGGTAACCGATAATCCAACGAGCAATACTCAGGAAGCAGTAGTAAGTAAAACTGGAAACATGATGAACACGGGAGAGTTGAGGCTGTCTGGTATCTGGCAGTAGTAGCGGAGGCAGCGGAGGGGAGACACGCTGAACACAGGAGAGTAGAGGCGGTCTGGAATCCGGCAGCAGTAGCGAAGGCAGCGGAGGGGAGACACGCTGAACACAGGAGAGTAGAGACGGTCTGGAATCCGGCAGCAGTAGCAGATAGGAATCAGTGGAGAGCTGACACGATGAACACAGGAGAGTTGAGATGGTCTGGAACCCGGCAGTAGTAACGGAGGCAGCGGAGAGCAGACACGATGAACACAGGAGAGTTGAGGCGGTCTGGAATCCGGCAGCAGTAGCAGATAGGAATCAGCTGAGTGCAGGCACGATGAACACAGGAGAGTTGAAGTGGTCTGGAAACCACAATCGTAGTAGACAGGAATCAGCTGGAGCTGAATACACGAGGAAACACAGGAACACCTTCAGAGGCTCATGGGGAATGAGACTCCAAGATCAGGCAACTAGGTAATGATCACAGGTGGTTTAAATAGGGAGGGTTGTCTGATCATCCAATTATTTAAAAGCAACAGGTACTGAAGGTTTCATAAGGGCTGCACATGCGCAGACCCTCAGGGTGGCGGACGGCCACGGTTCCTGAACACAGGAGAAATGGCACTCACAGTCCGGTGAGTGACAATGTCATTGTCATTTTTTAAAAAGTTCTTTACCGCTAACTTGATTGTGTGAGCAAAACATGGAGTGTGATGGAATTCCCCCCCCCTGTAGTGCATTATTGGTAGCGTTATCAGAAATCACATATCCTCAGGAGAGTCCAATCAGGATAAGCCATGGTGCAATGACATCCCTTAGTTTTTTAGACAGGTTGTCAGCGGTATTACCTATGACCTGCGCCTTGCCTCGTCTCTGATAACCACCTATCACTCCCACCTACAAGACTTCTCCCGTGCTGCTCCCCACTTATGGAATTCCCTACCACGCTCAATCAGACTTTCCCACAGCCTTGAAATCGTTAGATGCTCTTTGAAAACCCATCTCTTTTTTAGAGGTGACCTTATCCCCAATAACATTATTCACACTAATGCACCCTCCCAACTTTCAGCTGTGCCGTCTTCCCTTTAGAATGTAAGTTCTCTAATGAGCAGGGTCCTCCAAACCCTTTGTTTTCATGTCTCCATTCATTTTGTCTGCCTTGTTTGTTCTTGTTTTACGTATGTCCTGTTTTATGTATGCCCTTATCTTCCCTACTTTACAGCGCTGTGGAGCACTATGGTGCCTTACAAATCTACGATAATAATAATAATAATAATATGCCTGTTAGTGAAGCAGATGATACACAGAGTAGCCTGCCTCTGAAAAATGTGACATTCTTGGGTACATGCTGCTGTTGTCCCTGCTGGTGAAGGCAAATCACCAACACAGTGGGCATTTTGTAGCCCAATAATTACATTTTTACGAACCTTCTGATAGACGTGAGGAGTAGCTTTTCTAGTACAATGGTGTTGTTGTGGAATTATTAACGGGGACAGAAGACCTCAAATAACTGTTTAAAACCAGCTGCATTAATAGTGGATATTGGACGCAGATCTAATACTAGCATAGTCGCCATGGCGTCTGTGATCCGCTTTGCGAACGAGTGACAGCTTTTATACTTGCTTCCTCTTGCAAAGGATTGTTTAACAGACAATTGTTGTAAACTACTAGTAGTCTTCTTCTTGATCTGCTTTTGGGTTGAAGATCCACCCCCAGCAGCAGACAGATTCTTCTGACGAGTCCTAGATAGGAGAGGAGTCATCTCACCTTAGAAACTTGGATGTAGGACTAACTCTGATCACTTGTGAGGATATTGATGATGAAAGTGTTGGGGGTGTGGATTGCAGGTGCTGATATCTAGCTGAGAAAAGGGTGGTAGCTGATGCTGGACTGCATGTTGTTATTTTTTAGCATAAGTTTCTTATTGTCACAAAAGTTTTCCATGAACTCGCTTCAAATGACGTAACATGGATGAGGTTCCTAGATGGTTAAGGTCCATAACTCTACTGACTGTGGCCTTGCAATGCTACAAATGGCTAGACAACTGTTGTCAGGATTTGTGTTAAAATAATTCCACACATAAAGGTGGATTTTTTGGTCTTATGCCCTGACATGACAATGGCTTTTTTCTCATCACTGGCAATGTTTCCTAGATGTGCTATGAACTGCCATCTGTTTGTATCATTGCTCTGTTGCCTAGCATCCAGCCAGGTCGTTGCAGTCTTTGTTTGAAAGTAGGGATGTGCACCGGCGACTTTTGAGGTCTCGTGTTTTGTGTTTTGGATCCGGATTTTCGTTATTTTTGAGGTTCGGATTTGTCTCGCAAAACACTTGACGAAAGGTCTCGGTTCGGATTTAAGGTTTTGGATTCGGATTTTTTTTGAAAAAAACATAAAAAGTTTAAAAATCAAGTTTTTGGGCTTATTTTCACTCCTAGGCTATTATTAACCTCAATAACATTCAATAACAAGCATTTCCACTAATTTACAGTGTATTCTGAACACCTCACAATATAGTTAGTTATTAGTCCAAAACGTTGCAACAAGGTATCTTTCTGGACTGCGTAGAGGAGTGGGTCACCACAATATATATTAAAAACCCTGAACTTTTATGATTCGCACCAATAAATGTACCTGGACTGCGTAGAGGAGTGGGTCACCACAATATATATTAAAAACCCTGAACTTTTATGATTCGCACCAATAAATGTACCTGGACTGCGTAGAGGAGTGGGTCACCACAATATCTTAAAAAAACCCCGAACTTTTATGAATCGCACCAATAAATGTACCTGGACTGCGTAGAGGAGTGGGTCACCACAATATCTTAAAAACCTTGAACTTTTATGAATCGCACCAATAAATGTACCTGGACTGCGTAGAGGAGTGGGTCACCACAATATATTAAAAACCCTGAACTTTTATGATTCGCACCAATAATTGTACCTGGACTGCGTAGAGGAGTGGGTCACCACAATATATTAAAAACCCTGAACTTTTATGATTCGCACCAATAATTGTACCTGGACTGCGTAGAGGAGTGGGTCACCACAATATATTAAAAACCCTGAACTTTTATGATTCGCACCAATAATTGTACCTGGACTGCGTAGAGGAGTGGGTCACCACAATATATTAAAAACCCTCAACTTTGATGATTCGCACCAATAATTGTACCTGGACTGCGTAGAGGAGTGGGTCACCACAATATATTAAAAACCCTGAACTTTTATGATTCGCACCAATAATTGTACCTGGACTGCGTAGAGGAGTGGGTCACCACAATATATTAAAAACCCTGAACTTTTATGATTCGCACCAATAATTGTACCTGGACTGCGTAGAGGAGTGGGTCACCACAATATATTAAAAACCCTGAACTTTTATGATTCGCACCAATAATTGTACCTGGACTGCGTAGAGGAGTGGGTCACCACAATATATTAAAAACCCTGAACTTTTATGATTCGCACCAATAATTGTACCTGGACTGCGTAGAGGAGTGGGTCACCACAATATATTAAAAACCCTGAACTTTTATGATTCGCACCAATAATTGTACCTGGACTGCGTAGAGGAGTGGGTCACCACAATATATTAAAAACCCTGAACTTTTATGATTCGCACCAATAATTGTACCTGGACTGCGTAGAGGAGTGGGTCACCACAATATATTAAAAACCCTGAACTTTTATGATTCGCACCAATAATTGTACCTGGACTGCGTAGAGGAGTGGGTCACCACAATATATTAAAAACCCTGAACTTTTATGAATCGCACCAATAAATGTACCTGGACTGCCTAGAGGAGTGGGCACTGGGCACCACAATAAAATATATAAAAAACCTTCAACAGATCTGCATTACACTACACATACGGCTGCTCCTCCATCCTCTCCATCATATACATGTTGGAGTTTTAGCGTGTGACAACCTCTTGTTTTTGATAATGTCAGTGCATTTTGAATATTTTTCAATTTGCCCCACACCACTGAATGTACTTTATCTATGATACGCAATACGCATCTATCTATCTTGACTGCGTAGTGTGGTGGCCCCGGTACACAATTTGGTACCGAGGCCACAATATAATTAAAAAACCCTCCACGTGTCAGAATTCCACCAAACAAGTATCTGGACTGCATAGTGGGGTGGCCCCGGTACCCAATTTGATACCGGGGCCACAATACCTCCTCCAAACATGGTACAGACAATTCGTCATTGAGATCCCAGACAGACAGGGTCAAAGTGTTATTGTTTGACTTTGTAAACCCAAAAAACTGTCCCTGTTGCACATAGTCGTGCAATGAAGACTGACTTTTTCATTTAAAGGCACGATCTTTCAAGTGTAGTGTTTGTAAGTCTAAGTCATATTATACTTTTGGTAAAATTGGTTTATTTTGTTCCTCTTTATGGTAATTAGTAATAGAACTAAAGTATGAAATAGAATTAAAGTATGAAATAGAATTAAAGTATGAAATAGAATTAAAGTATGAAATAGAGTGGTATAGAGTTGTAGTGTGGTATAGATAGAGTGGTCCACACAATATAATAATAAAACCCTCAACTGGTCTGAATTCCACCAAACAAGTATCTGGACTGCGTAGTGTGGTGGCCCCGGTACACAATTTGGTACCGAGGCCACAATATAATTAAAAAATTGGGCATCAACTGTCACCGTTGTTTAATATCTGATACACCTAAATATGGACTGCACAGTGGAGTGGCCCCGGTAGTAAATTTGGTGCCGGGGCCACAATACCTCCTCCAACTTCCAAGTGTAGTGTTTATAAAGACAGACAGTGTCGAAGTGTTATTAGTTGACTTTCTTAACCCTAAAATTGTCCCAGTTGCAAATATTCGTGCAATGGACAGTTACTTTTTTATTGAAAGACTCAAGCTGTCAAGTGTAGTGTTTATAAAATATAAACAACAATACAGTAGTTTTAGAGCACGTCAATACCTCTTGTTTTAAATTATGACACGGCATTTTACTTTTGGTTTAATTTCTTGTATTTTTTTAAATTTGGTTTTACTTTTTGAACATGGCAAACGACTGTTGATTGGTCATATAATGCAAAAAAAAAAGGTCCAAGATGGAATTGTCCTTGGGCCCTCACACCCACCCTTATGTTGTTTAAATAGGACATGCACACTTTAACAAACCAATCATTTCAGCGACAGGGCCTACCAAACAACTTTGGCTGAAATGATTGGTTTGTTTGGGCCCCCACACCAAAAAAGCTATTCATCTCTCCCTGTACAGACTAAACAGGCTCTACTGAGGCAAGATGTCGTCCTCATCCTCAACCTCTGATTCCTCTCCCCCTACAGTGTGTACTTCCTCCTCATCACACATTATCAATTCGTCCCCGCTGGACTCCACAACCACAGGTCCCTCTGTAGTATCTGGAGGGCAGTGCTGTACTTCATTGAGGAATTGATTATTCATTTTTATAAACATCATTTTTTCAACGTTGTGAGGAAGCAACCTCCTTCGCCGCTCACTGACCAGGTTCCCCGCTGCACTAAAAACTCTTTCCGAGTACACACTGGAGGGGGGACAACTCAGGTAAAATAGAGCCAGTTTGTACAGGGGCTTCCAAACTGCCTTTTTTTCCTGCCAGTAACAATATGGACTGTCTGACATGTCTACTTGGATGGTGTCAGCAAAGTAATCATCCACAATTTTTTCTATTGTGACAGCATCCAATGCAGCGAGAGTAGACATGTCTGCAATGGTTGGCAGGTCCTTCAGTCCGGACCAGATGTTATCAGCATCCCCGCCAGTGCCTCTTTTGGGAAAACTGAGCTTTTTCCTCGCAGCCATAGATGTGGAAGAAAATGAGGGTGGAGCTGTTGGCATGTCACGGTCCTCTTCAGAGGACAATCTCCTGACCAGCAGGTCTTTGCACCGCTGTAGACTTGTGTCCGCCGGAAACAGAGACACAACATACGCTTTAAACCGAGGATCGAGCACGGTGGCCAGAATGTATTCCTCTGACTTTAAAAGAGTGACCACCCTCGGATCCTGGCAAAGCGTACGAAGGGCTACATCCACAAGAGCTACATGCTTGGTGTAATCGCAATGGCTTACCAGCTCCTCCCTCACTTTCTCCAGCTGCTTCTGCAACAGCCTGATCAGGGGAATGACCTGACTCAAGCTGGCAGTGTCGGAACTGACTTCTCGTGTGGCAAGTTCAAATGGCTGCAGAACCTTGCACAACACGGAAATCAGTCTCCACTGCGCTTGACTGAGGCGCATCCCCACTCCTTTGCCTATGTCGTAGGTGGCTGTGTAGGCCTGAATGGCCTTTTGCTGCTCCTCCATCCTCTGCAGCATATAGAGGGTGGAGTTCCAGCGCGTCACAACCTCTTGTTTGAGGTGATGGCAGGGCAGGTTCATGCTTTTTTGATGTGCCTCTAGTCTGCGGTAGGCACTGGCTGAATGCCGAAAGTGTCCAGCAATTTTGCGCGCCACCGCAAGCATCTCCTGCACACCCCTGTCACTCTTGAGGTAATGCTGCACCACCAAATTAATGGTGTGGGCAAAACATGGGACGTGCTGGAAATTGCCCATATTTAATGCCCGCACAATGTTACTGGCATTGTCTGACACCACAAATCCCCATGAGAGTCTAAGTGGGGTAAGCCACTGGGAGATAATTTCCCTCATTTTCTCTAATATGTTGTCAGCGTTGTGCCTCTTATTAAAGCCTGTAATGCACAATGTTGCCTGCCTTTGCATGAGCAGCCATTTTGTAGATGCTGCTACTGATGCAGCTGTTGCTGTTGCTGCGGAAGGGGATGCATCTACCCAGTGGGCTGTCACAGTCATATAGTCCTTCGTTTGCCCAGAACCACTTGTCCACATGTCCGTGGTTAAGTGGACAGTGGGTACAACCGCATTTTTAAGAGCACTGAGGACACTTGATCGTACTTCTCTGTACATTTTTGGTATCGCCTGCCTAGTGAAGTGGAATCTCGAGGGGATTTGGTACCGGGGACACAATACCTCCATCAACCCTCTAAATCCCACTCCACTGATGGCGGACACCGGGCGCACGTCTAACACCAACATTGCAGTTACAGCCGCAGTTATACGCTTTGCAATAGGGTGACTACTATCGTATTTTGTGGTCATGGCAAACGACTGTTGGACGGTCAATTGTTTTGTGAAAGACTTAGCGGTCTTACGACTTCCCCTCTGGGAAGATGACCGACTAACAGCAGCAACAGCAGCAGTGGCAGTAGTAGGCGTACCGCTGCAGGATTCCTCGGATGAATCCCGTATTGAGGAGGACTCAGTCTGGCTGCTGACTTGGGCTGCAGGACTGAATCTGATGGAGATTGTGGAGGAAGTTGACGAGGAGGGTGTTGCTGGTGTGTATCCAACTGGACCACGGGATTTAGGTGTCCCTGTACCGATGAGGGTCCTAGCCCCAGTTCCTGAACTAACCACTGAACTATGAAGGTTATTCAGGTGACGTATAAGGGAGGATGTTCCTAGGTGGGCAAGATCCTTACCCCTGCTTATTTGAGCTTTACATAAGCTACATATGGCCATACATTGGTTGTCTGGATTTGGATAAAAATAACTCCAGACCGAAGAGGTGCATTTTTTGGTCTTCTGACCAGGCATGACGATGGGCTTTTTCATCCCATGGACATCAGCTGTTTCCCCCCCTGGTGCCTCATTTACAATAACCACATCACCATCCTCATCATCAAGTTCCTCCACAGCGCCAGCTACATCATCAATAGCCTCCTCCCGAGCCACCTCTTCCCGTACAGTGATGGGAAGGTCAGGCTTGACAACCACCAACACCCTTGGACTCGCCTTGGGGATTTGTGATAATTTCTCTTTAGAAGGCAGAGTTGTTTGCTGTTTTGTTGCTGACAGCATAACTCTCTTCAATTTTTTGTAGGGGGGGGGAGGAGGAGGAGGGCTAAGATCCGTGGGTGAAGCTGAACCACTAGTCATGAACACGGGCCAGGGCCTAAGCCGTTCCTTGCCACTCCGTGTCGTAAATGGCATATTGGCAACTTTACGTTTCTCCTTAGATGATTTAAAGTTTCTCTTTTTGCTACTTTTTCTTAACTTGGGCTTTTTGGATTTTACATGCCCGGTACTACGAGATTGGGCATCGGGCTTGGAAGACGACGTTGATGGCATTTCATCGTCTATGTCATGACTAGTGGCAGCAGCTTCAGCATTAGGAGGAAGTGGGTCTTGATCTTTCCCTACTTTATCCTCCAAATTTTTGGTCTCCATTATATGTAGCACAAGATACTGCAGAATGTGTGAACTTGGTAATATTGCAGTACCAATGGACTTATACTGCTGGATTGGTTTTGCAAATTTGGTTATAATTATTATATATTTTTTTTTTTTTTATTTTTTTTTTTAAAAAACTTGGGAATAGTGGGGAAATAACTATGCCCTTAGAAGCACAGAGCACAGGACACAGCACCACTGGACTGAACAGGACACGGCACAGGACCCAGCAGCACTACGGAACTCAGCAGGACAGAGCACAGGACACAGCACCACTGGACTGATACTGCAGAATGTGTGAACTTGGTAATATTGCAGTACCAATGGACTTATACTGCTGGATTGGTTTTGCAAATTTGGTTATAATTATTATATATTTTTTTTTTTTTTTAAATTTTTTATTTTTTTTTACTTTTTTTTTATTTTTTAAAAACTTGGGAATAATGGGGAAATAACTATGCCCTTAGAAGCACAGAGCACAGGACACAGCACCACTGGACTGAACAGGACACGGCACAGGACCCAGCAGCACTACGGAACTCAGCAGGACAGAGCACAGGACACAGCACCACTGGACTGATACTGCAGAATGTGTAAACTTTGTAATATTGCAGTACCACTGGACTTTTACTGCTGAATGTGTGAACTTGGTAATATTGCAGTACCAATGGGCTTATACTGCAGGATTGGTTGTGCAAATTTTGTGGTAATTAAAAAAAATTAAAGTAGTTTTTGGTATTTTTTTAAAAAACTTTTTTTTATTTTTTTAAACACAGAGGAATATTGGGGAAATAACTATGCCCTTAGAAGCACAGAGCACAGGACACAGCACCACTGGACTGAACAGGACACAGCACAGGACCCAGCAGCACCACTGACCTCAGAAGGACAGAGCACAGCACACAGCACCACTGGACTGATACTGCAGAACACAGCACAGCACAGCACAGCACAGCACAGCACAGCACAGCACTAAACAGCACAGAACTAAACAGCACAGAACTAAACAGCACAGAACTAAACAGCACAGAACTAAACAGCACAGAACTAAACAGCACAGAGGACCACCTAACACACCCTCCCTCTACCCTGATCAATGCCCGAGTGAAGATGGCGGCGACTAGCGGGGAATTTATAGGATCCGAGTATCGCGAGATCCGACAACGGGATTATGAGTCAGAGCCTCAGTTTCACTTTTGAATTTGGCGCCAATACCCGGATCTGTCTCGGATCCGACTCGGATCCGCAACGTTCGGGTGGGCTCGGATTTCATAAATCCGAGTGCGCTCATCCCTATTTGAAAGTGTATGAAAATAATATTGTGACCTGTGATGTGGTCAAAATTGACTAAAAATGACTTGAAATTAGTGTTATTAAGGTTAATAATAATGTAGAGGGGAAAAAAGCAAAATTATGTGATTTTAGCAAAAAAAATAGTGCTTTTAGAAAAAAATATGGGTCTAAAACCAAAACTAAAACACGCAAGGGCAGTTTTGCCAAGACCAAAACACAAAGTTAATCCAGATCTAAAACCAAAACCAGAACACAGGGGTCAGTGAACATCTCTACTCCAAACCATATCTGCAATCTCTAGTGATCCCTAATGTTGGTATATTACTTAATCGTCTTCATCGATCCTGCTAACCTAAGTTTTTCTGCTATGACAGTACCACTTTGCAATGTATATGACAGACCTATTTTTTCCATGAACTCATTTTTTATATAATATACTAATTGTTTCCTCAACACTATGTTATATAAGTCTATGCAATATATTTACTAGCAATTAGGGATGACATTCTGCAATGTATGGCTGATAATGGAGGTACCTTTTCACAAAGACACATTGGCAGTTAGAAATTGCACAATGTATGACTGGTAATAATGGGATGCCCTCTGCACACATTAATTAGAGGAAGGCGTCATCATATTCTTAGTTCCTGGAAAAGAACTATAACATTACATATATTTTACCTTAGTGAGCATGCAAAGTGTTCACTTTTAGGCTACAATAAGTAGCATAAGCCTTGGTGAAGATTGTTTTAATTGAAATGCGTCAGCATTTTGGGATCATACACAGGAGATTGGTTCTTAAATTCCTGATAATAGCAGAGGTGCCGGCTACCCCGATTCTAGGAAGGGGGAATTGTTTTGTTTTTAAAGTGAAGAACTAATACAGTGAATCCCAAACTTTCTCAGTTTGAGGCATCCTTAGGGTTTCATTAATTTTTTCAAGGCACCCCTAAGCCAAAATATTTACCAAGTAATCCCCCACCTTGCTTACCACTGTCCCTGGCCGCGGCACCCCTGTGAGATTGCCGCTGCACCCCTTTGAGATTGCCGCTGCACTCCAGGCAGTCGTGGCACCCAGTTTGGGAACTACTGAACTAATGTTTTTATATATGTTGTTGATGTTGCAATAAATGACAAAAAGATAATGGACTATTAGCGGTTTCCTTTTGTATATGGAATGAAAAAATGGATTTTAGAGATCTATGAAGCAGGATCCATGCAGCTATATTCCAGGACTGTCACACTTCTGGTACCACAAACGGAACCTAATAGCCAGGTAGTTCTGTAGTAAACAGGATTTATTTTGATATATAAATAAATCTCAAGTGTCCAACAAGAAAAGTCCAAGTCTCAAGACAGATAAATGTCTGGTAGAAATATCAAGTAGTTGTAGTCCAAATCACAAAGGAGCAAGGTTCTGTATAAGCATCTGATTCAGATACAAACACAATACTCAAGCAAAGGCTTCAAAACAGGAAGTGCCTTTTCTAGGCCCAAACAGGAAATGAGATCCAAGATGAAATCTTCATGTGACAGTCCCGGCCATCTTGGATAAGGGCTATTATAAGGGCAAGTTCATAACAGAGATCCAAGATAGAAACTTCATGAGGCAATCACGGCCATCTTGAATGAGGGCAAATCTAAGGGCAAGTACATAACAAAAGTACTTTCAATAGTAGAAAAATTATGTATTGTTAGAAAATGCTGGTGGGAATAAATGTGAACAGTATACCAACGCGTTTCACCAGTAACAATGGCTTCCTCAGGGATGGTGAAAGTATATTCCAGGGTTCATTTTATAGATAAAACAAGTAGTCCCTACTCACATGAGATAGGTTCATCAGAGCAGAACGGCTGTGCAGGGTTTGGCTTATCAGTTAATCTCAGCTGCACTTGTTATCTCCAAATTTGGATTAAAGGTGATTGTCTCTTTGTTCTCATATCGTAAACAACAAATTATCTCCATATCCAAAGATACCACAGTTACAAATATCATACAAAGTACAAATTGTGAATATATAAATAAAATAAAAAAAAATGCAGGATAAAGAAGGAGATCCTATTCTGATCTAAGTTTTGGTATGATGTTTGTTACTGTATAGGGGCATTAGAGGGGAAATGGAATAACAAGTGTAATGCAATGGCTGGACTTCACCAAGAACCCCCGCAAGGTGGTATGGACTTCGCGGCAGCCGTTCCGCAGGTCGTGGCCCTCTGGGAGTGGGGCGTGGCCCACGAAGTTCAGCAAATTAGAGATCTGCGGACTGCAGGAATTACCGCTGGGGTATCGGAGGATAACGTGGAGCTGTGGTGGTCTGCGGATGCAGGAGGGCTGTGTAGAGCTGTGAAGGACTGCGGATTGCAGGAATTACCGCTGGAATAGCGGAGAGCAGCATGGAGCTGTGACGGTCTGTGGATTGCAGGAGAACAGCGTGGAGCTGTGACAATCTGCGGTTTACAGGAGAACAGCGTGGAGCTGTGACGGTCTGCCGATTTGCAGGAGAACAGCATGGAGCTGTGACAATCTGCGGTTTTCAGGAGAACAGCATGGAGCTGTGACGGTCTGCGGATTTGCAGGAGAACAGCGTGGAGCTGTGACGGTCTGCAAGTTTGCAGGAGAACAGCGTGGAGCTGTGATAGTCTGCAGATTGCAGGAGAACAGCGTGGATCTGTGACGGTCTGCGGTTTGCAGGAGAACAGCGTAGAGCTGTGACGGTCTGCGGATTTGCTGGAGAACAGCGTGGAGCTGTGACGGTCTGTGGATCTGCAGGAGAACAGCTTGGAACGAAGGAGATGTCCACTAGTACAATCCACAAAATGAACCTAAAAACAGGCTCAGAAGGGAGGAAGAGGCTGCTTTAAATAGTGAAGGAAAAATTACCATTCAATAGGAAGGAAGAGAAGGTTTTATAAAGAAACCGGGTCTGCGCATGCACAGACCTGTATCCAAGATGGCAGCCATCAGCGGGGAACGGACGGAGCCAGCAGGCAGGTAAGTGAGCCGGGTCTCGGTCTAGAGGTACAGAGGACCCGGCGTATGACACCTGTTCATCATTCTGTGTTGTGAAACCGAATGTTTGTTTTTGCATAATCTAAGGAGCGCTAACTTGAATCTAGGGACAAGTAAGAGAATTGTTTCTTTTTGTTGTCATTTTGCGCTTTAAATGTATTGCATTGCATAGCATATGTGTACTTTCTGCATTGCGAATGTGTATTTCCGGTGTTGTTACCACGTGTTTAAGCAATCATTTTGATAGTCTGTGATATATGTATAGTCTAATCACTTGGTAAAGCCTCTGAAAAGATATTACTATTGTTTGGGAAATTAATTTTCTGCGCAGAAAACAGGTATATTGTGTGATTGAGTGATTATATAGAGAGGTACAATTAAAACAGTATAAAGGCTCTGTTTGAAAAGAGAATAGTTAAAGAAACTTTTATAATGGAAACAACACAAAGGTTCTGTTTGAAAAGAGAACAGTTAAAGAAACCATTGTGGCATTCTGTTGTGTGATTTACTGTTGAAATGATACAGAGGTGTTGTTCAGGTGTGTTTGACGAAACACGGTAAAAAGGTGACCTGAAAACAAAGGTTCTGTTTCAAAGACGAACAGGATATAAAGAAACCTTTGTGTGAGTGGCGTTCTGTTCTAAAAAAGGACAGGGGAAAAAGAGACGTCACAGAGTATACATGGCAGGTATACTCAAAGCGAAAATAACAGGTTTTTGCGGCATTCCCAATAGTAATCGCATAGCTTACAGATAGTTAGTATCTGTAAGCGGTGCGATCGGACCGCATGGTTGATTGTGCAGCCATGATTGTGACTTGGGAGATGTGGGAGGAATAACGCTGCAACCACTGATATTCTCATAATTATTGGGTGCTAACAGTTGTAAATTACTCAAACTAGGAAAGGCAGGGTATTGCGAAGTTGGCACTTGTCTGATCCCAGTTGTAATAGGTTGTTTCTCTATTGAGTGCGTATTATTGTCCAGTGGTACTCAGTGACGTGGAGTTGATGGAACGTACCTGTTGAAATCGTCCACGGCCAATAATAGATGGCCAAATGTGTGCTGCCTAAGGAATGGCCAGTTGTTGCAGCAAGGTGCATTATGCATAATAAATATGGTGCGCACACAACGGCGTACTGCGACAAATGGGTCAAGATGACCTGGGAGTGTTTGAGACCTTTCCCAAACATAGTAGGTAGTTTCGAGTCAGAGGTGTTAAATAATGTTAGAGATAAAGTGCTGTTGAATACATCAACAAAAACGAGAATAGAACATGATGACTGTTTAAACTTGTGGCAACGAGAAGGGTACACGTGGCAAGGGAGCGCGTGCTAGCGGAAGTAGGCGTGGAGCAAAGTGCGCACACAACGGAAGTGAGCGTTGCAAAGCGTTGAGAACTGTGCGTAGGCCCCCGCTGCAAAACGCGGTTGGGATGGTAAGTACAGCCGATACCAAAAATGTTAAAAATGTAATGAGTAATTTGTATGATGCATTAAGTTATGATGAGAGTAATGTTTCAGGAGAAGAAAATGTACCCACCATCATTTCAGTCATTGCCCATGCCAGTGACATGCAAGAAGCGTTACACAGACAAGGAAAAGGAACGGTTCGACCAGCAGGGGCAGCGGCTGAAATGGTGAGAATAATATAGAAATTAATAGAAAAGTGGACACTCATTGTACTGCAACAGTAATTCCGGCAAGTAGTCCAAAATGTAGTGATTTGGTAGGTTTACATCCTGTCCGCACAACAGCAGTTCCCAATGGGAAGGCGGAAAAAGATGGTGTAGTTCACATAAAACATGTAGCAATGCATTTTCCATGGGCTAGGACTGAACTGTTTTCAATTATGTCTGATTTCCCTGATCCTAGAAAATATTTGGCCAAGTGTCAGAAATTTATTAGACATTTAGGTAATGCACATGAGCCTACTAATAAAGATTGGCGAGTGGTGTTTAGGGCTTGTCTTCCTCTCAATACTGATATACAAAAGTTCATTAAGGATTGTATGTTGGAGGAGGATAGATCCTTAGCCGAGGATGATAATCAGGAAAATATTAGACGTATAATTTCACAGTTGGCCATATATTTTCCAGTTATAGTTGTTATGGACTGGAATAATATCAGGCCTAGTGGGCTAGCTGAGTCAGGATCATACGATGCTTAGAGAATAAGAACACAAGGCAATGGGTTTGCTTAATAAGTACTTCATGAATATGAGCATTAATACATATCAACACATGATAAACAATGCAGCAAATAGTAATGAGATGTTAGAAATAAGCAGATTGTCATATATAACATTACAAGGAATGGCTAAGCATTAAACACAGCAGTACTGCAAATCACAAGGAATACACATATATGGGACATAAATGCAAGTATCAATGAAACACATAGAATATGTATTGCATCCTCTGAGCACAGAAGGAGTTCATGGCTGAATACTAGCAGGGTTCTGTATAACGAGAGTTGGTAAATCATCACAACAGGACACAGAGATGACAATTGGCAACAGAGTTCTGTACCAGCACTGAATAGACTTAGCCAAGCCAGAGCGCAGCACTGATGAATACACAGCAGGTAGTGGGTGCCACGACAAGACACAGTAATAGGGATGACAGCAGGATTCTATGCACGTCAGAATATGTAAGTTAGTCACGGCAGGGCGTGGCAATGGTTTTGTACTTGGCAGCAGTCAGTATGCAGCATGGATGGTGATTAGCTGTGACAAGACATGACAAGGATAGAGACCAGCAAAGTTCTGTACACAGAGATGGTGAGCAACGATGTTCAGGATACCACAGGTAATTAGTAGAGATTAGCACTACAACATGCAAGGTAAGGGTCTAATCACTGTGTAGAAATAGCAGCATCAGCGGAACAGTCCGTAAGGTATCAAATAAGTTCTTGTACAGTGGTATAGGTGAGATAACTGTACAGTATATCACAATGATAAGAATCTGCACACTTGGCATAATAAACAAAGTCAGTTTATTGAACTGCTAAACCTTTTTGCTTGTTGCTAAATTAATTGCTTGTGCTTTGGAACCACATAAATCACTTAGACAATGCTTATTGAAAAACAATGAAATTACTTTAATAGAGGGTTTTGAGATTGTAAATCCACCTGGTCTCCTCTCTAGATATATGATATGATTGATATAGTCCCCTCCCCTTAAAGGTTTCTGAAATTTGCATATTCCTGCAAATTTCAATAGTGAAGGATCATTTTGGTGATGTAAAGCAAAAAGGTCAGAGACCCTATGCGCCTCAAACTCCTTTTTAATATTCCTGTGGTGTTCTGATACACGCATATGTAGGCTCTGAATGGTTCTGCCAACATATTGCTTACCACACAGGCATTCAAGTAAATAAATGACCCCCTTACTGTCACAAGATAATCTAGTCTTGATTTTATATGTTTCACCTGTGACATTAGACGTGAAGGTCAAATTCGCTTTAGTACTCTTATTCTGACTTGTCTTACAAGCAAGACAAGACATATATTACAGTGATAGAATCCACTGTTATCTTCCTCTAGCCAGGAATTGGTGGGATTATGGATGGTAATAGGAAGACTGCTCTTGACCAGCCTATTTTTTAGACTGTCTACCTTCTTGTAGATGAATCTTGGTTTTATTGGTAGTAAGTCCTTTAATTTCTCATCACAAAACAAGACCTATTATAATCTTAGATGTGAGGAGATGTCAACGGGTTCCCTAAACCTTTTGGTAAAAAGTTTATCCTTCTCTGTGTTCTGCTCTTCTATATAGGCTTCCTCTATGGACACCAGATCATAGTCCCTCTCAAGAAATCTGTCCTTGAGGGTGATGGCTTGCTAGCCAAAGTCTACCAGCTTGGAGCAATTACGTCTAAGTCTGATGAATTGCACTTTAAGGATATTCCGTAGCCATTTGGTTTGGTGGCTGCTGGAGGCCGGGATATAGGAATTGCAGTCCACCTCCTTCAGGAAGGTTCTGGTTTTTATCCTGTTGTCCTCTATGTAAATGTCAAGGTCAAGAAACTCTACCCTAGTGGGGCTAATGTTGGCAGTGAAATGAATGTTCAAATTGTTATCATTAAGGTAGTTCACAAATGAGTCCAGTGTGTCTGGAGGACCTGTCGACAAACATTGGACATCATCTATGAATTTATACCAGTGAAGGATATGGTTCCTAAAGGGATTATTATCCCATATGGATTGATTCTCCCAGTGGGCCATGAACAGATTTGAGTAACTGGGCAAAACTTTCGCACCCAGTCCCGCGAATCTGCCTATAAAACCCATAGGTGGTTCAAAAATAATTGTGATGTAAAACTAATTCAATACAGTCAAGAATGAACTTGATCTGTTCAGTAGGTAGGTTAGCATCCTCCATTAGGATGGATTTCACATGCTCACATCCAGCTTTGTGGTCTATAATAGTATAAAGTGATGTTACATAAGTCATTAAAATGAAACCTTCATTCCATTCTGTGTTTCTCAGTATTTCAAGGGTGTAACTGGTGTCACACAAGTAGTTCCCTTATTGGGTGACCAGAGACTGTTAAAAATGATCTCTATAGCTGAATAGATTAGAGGTAATTGAATTAATGCCCGAGACAATAGGTCTGCAAGGTAGTCAGAGATTTATAAATCTTTGATAACTGACAGGGCCTGATCAACCAATAGGCTGATCAGGCTGCAGCCTGGGGCGCTAGGACCTGGGGGGCGCAACGCCGACAGCAGTTAAAAAAAATTAAACTTTTTTTTTTTTTTTCTACTTTTGATTAGGTTCACCGTAGGCACCCCTCCCCCCTCCTCAACACTGTCGCTCCCTCCTTCCACTCTCCCCTCTCCTCCCTCCTCCCCCCTCCTCACTGGCACAGCAGTTACCTGTAGCGTGCAGATTGCCGTGCAGGAAGAAAGTGAAGTTGCTCGGTGTGGACGAGTCTGGCTTGATCAGCTTATCTTCAGGATCAGAGCTTGTTCTCTCTGTCTTCAAAAGGTGCAGAGTTTGTCTGTCAGGCACCTCACTCGCCAGAGATAGGAAGGGCTGTGCAGTGATCCAGACACTGCTAGGTCAAAGCTACCATAGGCTCATAATGTGTGGATATGTGTGCAATAAGTACAGGTAGAGGAAGGATTTGTTTGGTTGAGTGTCCAGATAAACAATATATATATATATACTTTGTTTGCAGGCAAATTACCTCTCTGTGCTGATATTAACCAATTGCATCTGTCACATTCCAGAGGTTCCCGGCTTTAAACTGATATAACATCACAAGGGTGTGTGGCATTGTCACTGTGTAGCTTCCTAGCTCTGGTGGATAACTCTTTAGCTAACTCATTCTTTAGACTTTTCCAAAGAACATTACATTGAAACCTAGAGTGTTGCACCAAATTGTGTGCAATGCCCCAAATTTGAACCTTTTGCATGCACTTCAGAGTAATTGATTTATTGTGACACTATTAATCCATTTATAACACATACATTTATATGTTTATATATTTACAGTTTATACATATATAAATATGTAATATATTTATAATTTATACATATATAATGTAAAGGGTTGGGGTTTATTCTTGGATTATGTTAGGTTTCAGAATAATGCTTGGAGCAGGTGCAAACTACAGATCCTAGAATTGGGCTAAATTAATGGCAGGTCTATGTGAGCATAATGATTAAGTTTTTAAAGGTTAAGCTCAATGCATAATTTTGCTTTCAATTTTTACATCTCGTTCCCTTACTACTAAAACTACATAGTCACATATTTGGTGCTGTGTAATGAATGATTGTTCTAGCATGAATTATTTAGAACTTTGAATCCAAATTGTGCTGGTCTGATCGAACCTGAGTGGATAGACATGTGGCGTGTCTAATAAGTTTATCAGAAAAACCAGCACAGTGCAATTTATATGAAACATTCTCCAGGTTGCCATACCCAAATAATTGTCTATTAGAGCTGTCAAAAAATTGTATGACAGGTACACTTTAAGATTGAGGTTAGTATTTTATTTATGTCTTTTACTTATTTTTTTAAACAAATCACTTGAAATCGTGTACTTTTTCCATTGTCTCTCATGTTACTGGAACCCTCTTAATACCCCTTAAATGGAATACCCCTGATTACAAAGAAGGTCAGGTTTTGAATGTTATTCCTAATAAAGTACTATAAAAGTATAAGGTCATTGAAGCTGTATGTGAAATTTGGACTTTATATGATTAGTGTGGTCTAAGGGGAACGGAGTGTGAGGGGGATAGTGTGTGCAGAAAGTGGGAAAGTGTGCGTTTTGAGCTGGTCAGTGTGTGTTTTAAAGGGAATAGAGTGTAATGTGCAAGAAAGAGCTCAAACTGTGTGCAACCATTGGGATAGATTTGGATTCGTCAAAGTAGTTTTAGGATTAGAAAGTCCCTTAACAGGCTGCAATAACGTTCCTGCATCAGCAAAAAAGCTGGAAAACTGACATCACTTGTATAGAACAGTTATTAGGTCACTTGTCTCTATTCCCCCCTTTGTAGAACTGCAAAAGCACCAGCACAGCCTCCAACAGGGATTTACTAATTCTAAATGTCCCCATTTGTCAGAGTTCCTTCTGGTTCAAGTTTCACGAGGATGCTCATAAGGATGCTCTCTAAAAAGCCTAATCATTGAAGGTTTGTAATGTTTGCACATTTTCAAAACAGGACCCCAACTTTACAGAAGACAGCTAAACAACAACAAAGCTGCAAGAAGAACAGCAAGAACAGGTAAGA
The DNA here is from genome assembly GCF_038048845.1 of Mixophyes fleayi. NCBI lineage: Eukaryota > Metazoa > Chordata > Amphibia > Anura > Limnodynastidae > Mixophyes > Mixophyes fleayi. The sequence goes on from NC_134408.1 coordinate 80,863,863, forward strand.
GAATCTGTCTAAATTTATTTGCTGGAGAATACTCCTGAATTTTCTGTTATTGGTTTGAAGGGGGGGCGCTACGGGTATATTAGCCTAGGGCGGCCAGAACCCTTAATCAGGCCCTGATAACTGATATATCACCGGAAGCCTTGGGTTCTTTATTGCCAAAAATTCTAATTCATATTTATTAAGTATTTTTACCCTGGATGCTCCTTCAAGCAGCTTCTCTAGACATTTCTGATAGTGGGCAGTGGGGTCACTCAGGAGATGCTCATAAGTGTCTATATCAATGAGTTGTATTTCTAATTCTGATATATAGTCCGTTTTATCCAAGATGGTGATCCCCCCTTTGTCTGCTGGTTTGATAACTAAATCACGATTAGTGTCAAGGTCTCTAAGGGCTTGGCTTTCTGCTCGGCTGATGTTAGATTGGGTCATATTTCTTCCGATATTTAATTTCTCTAAATCCTCCTCAACCAATTTTTGAAAGGTGGTAATGTAGGGACCTTTGCAGTGCTGGGGATAAAAGATAGACCTTTTCTTGAAGTCAGTGTGGATAAATCTATGTAGGGGATCATTGCTCAAGTCTATTATCTGTGTATCTCCCCTTGGATACATGTCTTTTGGGTCTTTCATAAAGAATTTCTTTAAAGTCAATTTTCGGATTAATCTGTGTCAGGTCTCAAACTTGTTCAGGGGCTTCTCTGGTGCAAACTTGAGACCTGTTCCCAATATGGTTTCTTAGGATGTGGTTCAAATGGTATTGCTGAGATTGAAGATCCCCTTGTGGGATTTCCTCACTTCCTTTGTTTTGGTATGGTCCCTACATTTTCTTCCCCCTCGCTTTCCTCCGATGGTTTTAGTCTTTTCCTCCCCCGATATTGCAGTGGGTTCTGGTGGTGAGGTGGACTCTGAAAATGTGGGCTGGTGGTGTTCTGGGATTCTTGCTCCCAGTGCAAATCCGAATCCCATTTAGTGTAATCTAGCTCTGATTTGTTCTGAACCCTTTTTATTCTCACCAGAAACTCCCGCTGTGAGAGAGTAATTTCTTGGGAGTCTACCTCTTTCCCCTTTTTGTATCCTTCCTTAACCAACTTTTCGTACCCTTTTCTTGGTGATCTATACTTATAGGTAGAGGTGATGTTTCTCGGATCTAATGGTTTGTAAACTATTTTTTTAATTTCCTTTTTCGGAGTCTTATTAATAAGGGGAGATCTGGTATTACTGTGTTTTGCTAAGTAATGATGCTTGGGTTTATACCCGGACTGTATGAGGGTTCTCTGATTTTTCAATGAATTTTGGTTTCCATACTTGTTATTGAACCTCCCTAAACCCTTAGTAGCAATGCCATCCCCTCTATTGGGATGTTTAGGGTTTTGAGAATCATGGTAATGGGAAGGGTTCAATTCAGAGTCCTTAATGTCTCTAAAAAATGTATTCTGTTTGTTTCTGATAACACTCTCCTCAAATTTCTTTATCTTATTTAGGGTTAATTACTCTAAATTTTTATAGTCCTCTAGCTCTTTAAGTGAGCTGAATTTTTCCTGTATCAGGGTTATCTCCTCTTCTATTTAAGGAGAGATGTTTCCCTATCTGCAATGATGAGTCTCAAAAGCTCAAAAGAACATGTCTCCAATGCAGAATTCCATGTACTCATAAAGGAAGTATTTTCCAAGTTAAAAGTGTTTTTTAAAAAAATCCTAAGCCCTCTGGGAACAATTTTGTTCTCTATGTATTTTGACAGTGTAGTGGCTTCCCATCATATTCTAAGTTCCAGGGTTAGAAGTTTCTCATAAAGTAGAAAATTGGCGCAAAATGTGTCTTCATTAACTTGTGGCTGGAGTATTATATCTATTTTGGAGAATATCTCCCCTAGCCTGGATATCCTTTCTTCTCTATGTAGTGTAAGTATCACACGCCGGGTGTTCGGGCAGCGAACCCGACACCCGGCAGACTTACCTGTCTGCGGCGCTCCGCTCCGTCCTGGGCGCCGCCATCTTGGAATCTGGTCTGCGCATGCGCAGACCTAACAGCTTCTTTAAACTTTCTGTTCTTCTCTCATTGGTGGATCCTAATGGCGCTTAGTTTAAAAGGCACTTCCTCCTTACCTACAGTGCCTGTTCTTTGAGTTACCTCCTGGTGATAAGAAGTGGCTTCCTGTTACCTCCTAGCTATTTACCTCCATTCTGGACTGCAGAGCTGACGCTCATTCTCCTGATCTTTTCATCTGTCACACAGTGACCTGCAGAGCTGACGCTCATCTCCGGACATCTCCTTTACGTTTGTCTTTAGAGCTGACGCTCATTCTCCTGAACCTTTCACCACATAGTGGTCTACAGAGTTACACCGATCTGCATCATCTTCATTGCCATTACTTATTGTATTAACCTCTCTTCCTACAGTACTACTGACTGTAGTCTTCTCAGGGACTTCCGTACAGTGCTCTAGTAGGGACCGTGACCTGTGAGGTAGACGCAGCTGAGCCCATACCTCTTTGCGGCGGTTCCTGGGGAACACCGTCTCCTCGTTAGATTCCGCGCCCTGTTGGAGTAGTGCCAAACTGTTCGAATCTCTTGGTTTCGCTACATCTGCCGAGTCTCCGCTTAAGAACCGTGACAGTAAGAACAGGCCATATTTAAAAAAAAATAAAAAAATACGTTGTTATATAATATGACGGAACCTAACGTGGAACCATCTGCTAAGGACATGCTTTAGCATTTGCTCAACCGGGTAGAGCAACAAGATGCGATTCAATGACAGCTCTTACAGGGCTTTCAAAGTCTTGCAGCTCGCTTTGACTCAATACAAGCATCACCACCTGCTCAAGTGGCCAGTCCTCCGGCACCTGTTCCTGCAGCAGCCTCCAATTCGACTCTACGAATTCCAACTCCTTCCAAATTCGATGGAGACCCTACAACTTGCCGGGGTTTCTTGAACCAGTGTTCAATACAATTTGAACTCCAACCACAGAATTTCCCAACCCAGGGCTCTAAAGTGGCGTATCTAATATCTTTACTCTCTGGTCAAGCCTTAGCCTGGGCCTCACCTCTCTGGGAGCTTGACGACCCAATCCTGGCTGACAGTGCTGCTTTCATTGCCTCTTTTCCCAAAATTTTTGTAGAACCAGGAAGGGTCACCTCAGCAGCGGCTAGTATCCTCCGCCTGCGTCAAGGTTCTCGCTCAGTGGCTCAGTATGTTATTCAGTTTCAAACTTTGCCATCAGAATTACGTTGGAACAACGAAGCATTGGTAGCGACTTTCTGGCAAGGCCTGTCTGACAGGATCAAAGACGCTTTGGCCTCTCAAGAGCGTCCCACTACTTTAGATGCCATGATCTCGCTGTGCAACCGCGTGGATCTGCATTTCCGTGAACGATCATCTGAGAAGGACTCCTCCCGGCGCAGTTCCTCCAGACTCGCCCCTCGCTTCACTCATCCGGTGATGCTAGAGGAACCCATGCAAATTGGGCGCTCCCGCTTAACTCCAGAGGAACGTGACCGAAGACTAAAAAATAAATTGTGCCTTTATTGTGCGGATCTGGATCATCTATTGAATACCTGCCCCAAGAGGTCGGGAAATGCCAGACCCAAACCTGCTCCGGAGAGGTCAGATTAGGGCTTTCTAAAACCTCTCCCTCCTTTGGAATTCCTAATGTCTGCTCCTTCCCTATTACCCTTCATGGTCCGTGTGGTCCCGTTCACACCTCTGCTATGCTGGACTCAGGAGCAGCCGGTAATTTTATCTTTCTCTTTGATTTCGCAGGTGTCTATACCTACTGTGCCGCTAGAAATACCTGTCTCTATCACAGTCATTGACGGTTCCGGTATTGCTAATGGTACCGTAGAATTTCGGACTAAACCCATCGTCCTTCAAGTAGGAGCCTTACATCGAGAAGTAATCACCTTTCATGTGCTGCCATCTACTACTACTCCCGTCATCCTGGGACTACCATGGCTCCAGCAGCACTCCCCTCAACTTGACTGGTCCACTTCGCAGATCCTGTCCTGGGGTTCTACTTGTTTCCAGAAATGTTTGACTCGAGTCCAACCTCCATTTCCACTTCCTCTAATACCAAAATCTCCATCCTGCCCAAACAATATCACTCCTTTTTAGACGTATTTGACAAGGTTCGCTCTGAACATCTGCCGCCTCATCGTTCATGGGACTGCCCTATCGAACTGTTGTCTGGTAAAATACCTCCTCGGGTCGGGTGTACCCTCTCTCCATACCCGAGACCTCTTCCATGTCGGAATATGTCAAAGAAAACCTATCCCGAGGTTTCATCAGACCTTCCTCATCACCAGCGGGAGCAGGGTTTTTCTTTGTTAAAAAAAAGGATGGATCGTTGAGACCTTGCATCGATTATCGGGGTTTAAATGCCATTACGGTCAAAAACCGATACCCCATTCCACTCATCACGGAATTATTTGATCAAATCAAGGGAGCAAAGATCTTTACCAAACTAGATCTGCGGGGTGCATATAACCTCATTAGGATTAGAGCAGGAGACGAATGGAAGACGGCCTTCAATACCCGGGACGGACATTATGAATATCTCGTAATGCCCTTTGGTTTGTGTAACGCCCCTGCCGTCTTTCAGAGTTTTGTCAATGAGATATTCAGAGATCTACTTTACCTCTGTGTCGTGGTGTATCTGGACGATATTCTGATCTTCTCTCCTGACATCACCTCTCACCATATGCATGTGAATGAGGTTCTCTCCAGATTACGTCGCCACCAACTCTTTTGCAAATTGGAGAAGTGTTTCTTCGAGCTCCCTCAGATGCCATTCCTTGGCTACATCGTATCTGGATCCGGGTTACAAATGGACCCAGAAAAAGTCAGAGCAATCTTAGAATGGCCTATTCCCCTGGGGCTGAAGCCCATTCAGCGGTTTCTTGGATTCGCCAACTACTATAGGCGCTTCATCCAAGGCTACTCCACCATCGTGGCACCTATTGTGACTTTAACTCGAAAGGGTTCCAACCCGAAATCTTGGTCTTCAGAGGCTGTCGAGGCCTTTGATTTCTTGAAAAAAGCTTTTGTTTCAGCACCTATCCTCCAACAACCGGATGTCTCTTCTCCGTTCTTCCTGGAGATCGATGCCTCTAATGTGGGCATAGGGGCCGTGCTCTCCCAGAAATCTCCTTTGGCCCAATTCCACCCGTGTGCTTTTTTTTCTAGGAAATTCCTCCCTGCTGAGAAGAATTACACCATAGGGGATAAGGAGTTGTTGGCAATCAAAGCAACTCTGGCTGAATGGCGACATCTGCTCGAGGGAGCACAGCATCCAGTAACTATTTTCACGGACCATAAAAACCTACTCTATCTCCAAACTGCTCTATGCTTGAACCCCAGACAAGTACGCTGGTCATTATTTTTTTCCTGCTTTGAACTTCGCATTACCTTCAAACCAGGCATTAGGAATAAAAGAGCTGATGCTCTTTCTCGTGCATTTCCACCTCATGAAATCACGGAGGAAGATCCTGTTCGTCCCATTCTGGACCCAAAATGCCTAGTTTTAGCAACTCAACTTAAAGTCCCTAAACCTCCACCGGGGAAAAGTTTTGTCTCTCCTAATCTTCGCCACAAGCTGCTGAAACATTATCATTCCACCGTCTTCGCTGGACATACCGGTACCAGTAAGACCGTTGAATTGATATCCAGAAGCTATTGGTGGCCCAGTCTGCATACTGACGTTAAGGACTTCGTCTCCTCCTGTAGCGTTTGTTCTCAAAACAAATCCACACATCAGTCTCCCGCTGGTTTACTACTTCCATTGCCTATACCTCGTGAACCATGGACTCATATAAAGATGGATTTTATTACTGATCTCCCTCCTAGTAAAAACTGTACTGTCATATGGGTTGTAGTGGATCGATTTTCTAAAATGGCCCATTTCACGGCACTCCCCGGTCTTCCTTCCTCTCCAGTCCTGGCATCCCATTTTGTCAAAGAGATATTCCGCCTTCATGGCTGTCCGCTCGATATAGTCTCGGATCGAGGTGTGCAATTAGTTTCCAAATTCTGGAGGTCTCTCTGCAAATTGTTAGGAATCAGACTGAGTTTATCATCAGGGTATCATCCTCAATCCAATGGACAGACCGAAAGGGTGAACCAGGATTTGGAGACTTACCTCAGGATGTTTTCTACTGCCAACCAGGATAACTGGGTAGATCTTCTACCATGAGCGGAATTTGCCCATAACAACGCCTTCCATGAGTCTTCTTCTAAATCTCCTTTCCTGGTGGTCTATGGACATCATCCGTCTCTTCATGAATTTGCGCCCCTCCCACCCACCCAGGTTCCTGCAGCCAATTCTCTATACAACAATTTCCTCTCCATTTGGACACAAGTAAGAGCTTGTCTTAAAAAGACTTCTACACGTTACAAATTGGCCGGAGATAAGAGACGTAGATGTCTTCCCACCTTCAAGGTCGGTGATAGGGTGTGGCTCTCCACCAAGAATATACGCCTCAAAGTTCCCTGCATGAAATTGGCTCCGCGATTTATTGGCCCATATAGTATCTCTGGAATCATTAATCCAGTCTGCTTCAAATTGTGCTTACCGGCATCTCTTCGTATTGTCAACTCTTTCCATGTGCCTCTATTAAAACCTCTGAAGATTAATCGATTTACATCAGTAGCTCCTTCCACCACTCCAGGAGCCCATCAAGAGGAGGAGTTTGAACTCAAACAAATCTTGGACTCAAAAAATTGTAAAGGCGGTCTGAAATACTTGGTTGACTGGAAGGGCTTCGGTCCTGAAGAGCGCTCTTGGGTTCGTGCCTCCAACATCCACGCTCCCTACCTGCTGGATAAATTCCACAAGAAGTTTCCCTTGAAACTTTGCAGTAGACGTGCGGTGCCCGTCTTTAAAGGGGGGGGTACTATCACACGCCGGGTGTTCGGGCAGCGCATCCGACACCCGGCAGACTTACCTGTCTCCGGTGCTCCGCTCCGTCCTGGGCGCTGCCATCTTGGAATCGGGTCTGCGCATGCGCAGACCTAACAGCTTCTTTAAACCTTCTGTTCTTCTCTCATTGGTGGATCCTAATGGCGCTTAGTTTAAAAGGCACTTCCTCCTTACCTACAGTGCCTGTTCTTTGAGTTACCTCCTGGTAATAAGAAGTGGCTTCCTGTTACCTCCTAGCTATTTACCTCCATTCTGGACTGCAGAGCTGACGCTCACTCTCCTGATCTTTTCATCTGTCACACAGTGACCTGCAGAGCTGACGCTCATCTCCGGACATCTTCTCTACATTTGTCTTCAGAGCTGACGCTCATTCTCCTGAACTTTATACCACATAGTGGTCTGCAGAGCTGATGCTCACTCTATTGAACTCTCCGCCACATAGTGTTCTGCAGAGCTGACGCTCACTCTATTGAACTCTCCGCCACATAGTGGTCTGCAGAGCTGACGCTCACTCTACTAAACTCTCCGCCACATAGTGGTCTGCAGAGCTGACGCTCACTCTACTGAACTCACCGCCGCATAGTGGTCTGCAGAGCTGACACTCATCTCCGGACATCTCCTCTACGTTTGTCTTTAGAGCTGACAATCATTCTCCTGAACCTTTCACCACATAGTGGTCTACAGAGTTACACCGATCTGCATCATCTTCATTGCCATTACTTATTGTATTAACCTCTCTTCCTACGGTACTACTGTCTGTAGTCTTCCCAGGGACTTCCTTACAGTGCTCTAGTAGGGACTGCGACCTGCGAGGTAGACGCAGCTGAGCCCATACCGCTTTGTGGCGGTTCCTGGTGAACACCGTCTCCTCATTAGATTCCGCGCCCTGTTGGAGTAGTGCCAAACTGTTCGAATCTCTTGGTTTCGCTACATCTGCCGAGTCTCCGCTTAAGAACCGTGACAGTAAGCATGCTTAAGTGGCAATGTATTATTCTCAGGGTGCAGCTGACAACCTTGGATCCCGATAGTTAATACGATATTTAGCAAGTGTGGGTGTCTGTGCTCCCTGGGAAGGCATGTATAACGGCTGCCAAATATGGGGATGACAGGAGGAGGGGTCCAGCCTTCCTGAGTGAGATACAAACAAAAATTTTCCCTAGGTGCCTGAAAGTAGATTCTAAAGGTGATTTATTCAACTTCACAAAAGAGTATATAAATATTAGTAACATCAGCAAACCGCAACTGCCAGTATGTATGTAATAACAAGATGGATATTGGTCAAAAACAAATTGTAAGGTGTAAACAATGTCCCTCTATGTACATGTATAGTTCACATGTGGTACGTAAAACGAGTCTGAATGATGGATTCCTATAAATCGGTATTCAAAAATTAAGGTAGAAACTTGTGGTTCAATAATGTGTGCGCACAGTCTCAAAAAAATGTACAGGTATACTTTTAATGATAGGGACAAACTGTAGAAACTGTTATGTCCTTTGGTAATGAATTCCAAAGAATACAAGATACAAAGTCTTAAGAGGTGTTCTTTTGCACAGTCCGTAGAACTTCCATGAAAGTAATATATCATAAGGCAGATGCAGATGGAAATAAAAGCAAACAAACTCCGGGTGAGAGTGACTCCTACTCCTACTTACGGGTACAGCTCCTCATTCCCTCCAGATTTGAACGTCTTTTTCCTGTTGAATTCTTCAAAAATGACTGTCTCCCAGATGTGTGCTGAAGTCCCGGCACTCACACACACACAAACACACACAAAAATATACACAAGAATGCACTCAATTCACAAAAAAGTAAATCAAAATTTGAAAAACTGTGCATAGCCCAATTCAAAAAATAGGATCCACAGTTGTTCAACAAACAAACAATATGCCTCGCAGGGCATACTATTGTGATGTATGTTTCTATTTTTTTCTATTAAATTCTGTATTTTCCTCATTGTTGGTGTTGGTCTGTTTGGTTGTTGAACAACTATATATCTATAATATAAATGTCTAGTGGCGTGTGTTAGTCTGTCTGTGTGTGTGTGTGTGTGTGTGTGGAAAAAATAAAACCAAGCTGCAGCGCCACCTGCTGGGCGGAGTTATACACTGACCTACTAAATTCTTAGTGTGTGGGAAAAAAAATTCAGAAAGGGCTGAAATTTGGTATACTAAGATGTTTTTAATTTGTTCATTTAATTTGTTAATTGTTAAAAGTGTTTATAAAGATTTAAAAAAAATATATATATATTTCTTGAAGGAGAAGTGACAGTTGTGAGTGGTTGGTGGTTGCCGGGGGTGACAGTGGGGAGTGGTTGGTGGTTGAGGCCTGGGCTATGGCCCAAATGCATGACAAGAACCTTTTTAACACCTTAAGTAGCTTGATTTGACTAAAATGCATGAGTATCATGCACGGGTTAACTTGTATGTATATATATATGTATATATATATATATATATATATATATATATATATATATATATAAATATATATATATAAAAATATATATATATATATATATATATATATATATATATATTTTATGACAAAGAAAAGAGATACACAATGGCGCTGATTACCACAACGTAACCACCAATAAATGAGTCTCTGGTGTAGATCATGTACCAGTTGATCAGATCAGTCCCGAAAATGACACATAGCCCAGTTAAGGGCGGCAGCCTCAGGTAACTTGTATCCAGATGGTTAGTCCGGATAATTGTAGTAACTGCGGATAGACAAACAAGTAGGGCGCCCCAATGTGTAATATCGAATATAAAATAGGAAGGTGTATTAAACTGCGTACCGTGAGGATGTATTCAAGAGTCATGTGGTAGAATAGAAGTTCCTCTTCAAAGGTAATACCTCCCACTCTCCAACAATTAGCGACAATGTAGATAAAAAAATAGAAAAGGGCAAATGTAGTGTAACATTGTTGTATAATGTATTACACCAATTGTGATAAAATCCTCCACCAGGATCAGATGGTAAAGCCCAAAACCGGGTGAGTTGACATGACAACAAACATGCAAAGTGCACCTCCAGAAAAAAGCAATATATACTGCGTACCAGATAATCAGGCTTAGCAAACACTAAGTAGTGTGCTCATATCAGGACCAGCGATTCCTCAGTCAGAACTCATCCAAGTGGCGGTATTGCATAAGATAGACAAAGACGAATGTCGTATAAAAGTATGGAATTACAATTTATTAAAACAAGTAATGATGCTGATAGGAACCACAGCTCAAACGCGTTTCATCCCGGTGTGCAACAGGACTTTTGCTTCAGGAGCGAGAAAAGATAGTGAATATTCAGTCAGAAATACCGGGCCCTTTATTAAAGGCGGACCGGACTGCTCCAATGTTGGCGCAAGAAAGCAGGCAGAACCGCCATTCTCCACGCGCATGCGCGAAGAATAACTTTATCGATAGAAACAATTTGGTCTATATATAGCACAACAAATAGATATAACAGCGGGTAACTCTGTTAGATAAAAATGTCCCAATATAGTCTCTATAGAATAGCGTCCTGCCTTTGTGCAGGCAGCTGCCGATTCCCAAGATCCAGAGGGTGAGCTGGAAAAATCTAAAGCAAAACAGAAGGGATGGGGCGCCACATAGTATAATACTGTATTTCTAGAGGCACATATAAGGTGTTGGTGCTTTTTAGAGTGGTGATTGCTCTATGTATTTCCATCTATCTCACTGATCTTCGATTACTCTGTTATTGTACACTGATACTCCAGTATAATCACTTGGAGATTGTCATTTCTGGGCTTGTGGAACAGTCACTGTATTAGTGCCTCTAGAAATACAGTATTATACTATGTGGCGCCCCATCCCTTCTGTTTTGCTTTATATATATATATATATATATATTATATATATATATATATATATATATATATATATATATATATATATATATATATATATATTGTAACAAAGGGAGGCATTTATCTGACAAGATGCAGAGAAAGCATACAAGCAGAGTAAGACATTGGCGCAGTTATGCACCTAGATTGAGGTTAAACCAGGTAAAGACTTATGTATAGTTTAAAGTTTGGTTAACTTACATGATTTGAAAGCTCCTTCCCCTCAGCAAACAGACAGGGTGTGTCTGTTAGTGCAAACAGAGCCAGTGATGGGTGTTTCCTCTTAAAGGGAAGGTGGGTGTGTCACCTGCCCATCAAGCTAAGGCTGGTGGAGAAGTATCATGTATAAAAGCTTGCTTGTGTCATTTGTTCACTGAGACCAACGCTGGGGAAGCTGGCTGGTCTGGAGAGAGCTGGTCTATATCTAGCTAGCGTTTAGGGTCTCCATAATTGCTGTGAAATTCATACGGTGTCAAATACATTTTAACCATCCTGACAATAAAGCTGCATAAAAAGAAGAAGTTATTCGCGTGTGCTTCAGCAGTAGCGGGCTCTTGCCACAATATATATATATATATATATATATATATATATATATATATATATATATATATATATATATATATATATATATATATTGAAGATATCAAAATGGTGCTTAACCCAATAATTGGATATATGGAAAACTGAGTATCAATTTATATTTTAAGCACCTACACAATTGTGTGTGGTAGCCAACCTTCAAGAACCGGATGGTAAGTCCGGATACAATATGTGTTGGAAAAAGAAGGGGAGAAGGGCGGCGCCTTCTGGTGCAATGTTTGGAGTTATATAAAAAAACAGTATATTATCAAAATAAGTGACAGATGAATGCAATATTGCATATGGAGTCTCAGTCTATAAAGTTCAATAAGGTGCTCCAAAGAGGGTGATAAGTGATACAGAAAATCCAATAAATAAAGTTCTAGATGGTGTCATCTATGGTCACTCGACGTGTGTTATGTGCATACCAGATGTAAGATGTATTAATGCTCTCATCTGTGAGATCAGCCGCGATTGGTATCCGTCCTTTACAGCAGGGTACCTCCGCATACACCAATGAAGATAAACACTATATAGTAATGTATCAGACAATAGTGTATTTCACACAGTATTCAAAGGACCATGTGTACCAGATATTAAAATATATTAAAATATAAATCAGCTTATCTGTAAAAACCGCTTCTCAGATGTTCATAAACAGCTTCACCTCTTCTTACAAACTTAGATACACGATGTGGAACAGCTTAACTTGCAGAAATACGCTTCTAAGGGGTTCATATACCGCTTAGCTTCTTTTATGTTATTCCAACGTGTAGTAGGTAAGAGGGTGGAATAAAAATACTATATGGTGTAGTATTTTCCAAAAGATAATTTAATCAGCATAAAAGATAAATTGCAAACTTACAATATATAAATAATAAAGTGCTTATCTAAAATCCATCAGACAGGTTCACTGCCTGAGTTCTTAGATCACCAGTAGGTACACAGAGAAATTCCCCATAGTCTCCACACAGAAGTAAATTGAAGAGATATTCACAATTGTGTCCCAAAGGAAGGCAGTTCGTTCTCTATATAATAATCACGTATAACAGGGCCTCAACACGTTTTGTTTCAAGGGAAACTTCACCAGGAGGAATAATTTGATATTATTCCTCCTGATGAAGTTTCCCTTGAAACGTAACCATATAGTATAGCCGAGAACAAGCTCTAACAGCAAAACGCGCATTGGCGTTTTAGCTGTGTGTGACATATTCTATGTAATTTAAGAGAGTGAATTTCATCCCTCTAATAATACTTCTTAACCTAGCATACAGAGCGTTAAGGTTTACAACTGATTCTATTATCAGACAGACAGCTATTTGCTGTATTGTTCAAAGAAGAGCACTTATCTAGTTAGCCGAGTAGTTAATTATCGGATTTTGCAGACTAGTAAGGGAGCCAGTAACTGCTTTGTTAAAGGAGGGCATATCAATCTAATTTAGATAGCTGAGCAGGAACATCGGCATTTGCAGATTATCATAAGTGTATATATTTTACATCACTCAGCTGCCTAACAGATAGTAAATACTCCCTCCATCTTCTATATTGTAGCAGCACTAAAGGGGTCATTTCTAATGATTCATAGCTATCTTGGAAAGCTGCCAGCTACAAATGCAAACAGTTACAAATTTATCTAGTTGAACCTTTTGTAACTAATATAGTTAAAATTGTTATAACAAGGGGATTGAACACTCCAGCTGGATAGGTTTTGGATATTTCACTTTATTATTCAGGGGTTTATAAAATACATTATACCGGCAGTTCCCAAAGTGTGCACCGCGGCTCCCAGGGGTGCCGCGGCGCTGTAACTGGGGTGCCGCGGGCCAGCCAAAAAGAAAAGAAAGAAAACAGAAACTTACCAATCCGCGCGGCGCCGGGACCCAGCAGCCTCCTCTCTCCCGCAGCTGTCACTGACGTCATTCAGTGACAGCTGCGGGAGAGGAGGCTGCTGAGTCCCGGCGCCGCACGGATTGGTAAGTTTCTGTTTTCTTTCTTCTTTTTTTTTTGCCTGGCGCGGGGCAGAGGGAGGGGGACAGAGGGCAGACCGAGGGCAGAGGAGGAGGAGGGGGACAGAGGGCAGACCAGGAGGACAGATGGCAGAGGAGGAGGGGGACAGAGAGCAAACTGAGGGCAGAGGAGGAGGAGGACAGATGGCAAAGGAGGAGGACAGAGGGCAGAGGAGGAGGGGGACAGAGAGCAGACCAGGGGGGCAGAGGAGGAGGGGGACAGATGGCAGGGGAGGAGAGGGACAGAGGGCAGAGGAGGAGGGGGACAGATGGCAGAGGAGGAGGGGGACAGATGGCAGAGGAGGACAGAGAGCAGAGGAGAAGGACAGATGGCAGACCAGGAGGACAGAGAGCAGACCAGGAGGACAGAGGGCAGAGGAGGGGGACAGAGAGCAGAGGAGGAGGACAGCGGGCAGAGGAGGGGGACAGAGAGCAGAGGGGGAGGGGGACAGAGGGCAGAGGGGGAGGGGGACAGAGGGGGACAGAGGGCAGAGGAGGAGGGCAGAGAGCAGAGGAGGAGGACAGATGGCAGACCAGGAGGACAGAGAGCAGAGGAGAGGGACAAAGGGCAGACCAGGAGGACAGAGGAGGGGGACAGAGGAGGAGGGCAGAGTGCAGAGGAGGGGGGCAGAGAGCAGAGGAGGGGGGCAGAGGGCAGAGGAGGGGGACAGAGGGCAGAGGAGGGGGACATATGGCAGAGGAGGAGGACAGATGGCAGAGGAGTGGGAGAGAGGGCAGAGGAGGGGGACAGCATGAGAGATGGCAGAGGAGGGGCCAGCGTGACAGAGGGCAGAGGAGGGGGCCAGCTTGACAGAGGGCAGAGGAGAAGGCCAGCATGACAGAGGGGGCAACGGGAGAGAGGGCAGTGTGCCTGGATGCAGAGGGGGCAGTGTGCCTGGTTGTAGAGGGGGTAGTGTGCCTGGTTGCAGAGGGGGCAGTGTGCCTGGATGCAGAGGGGGCAGTGTGCCTGGATGCAGAGGGGCATTTTTGCATACAACTAAATAAGTATTATTTCTGTCGTGACCTAAATACTTATTACAACTTTTTGACCCAACTACCTCTAAAACAGGACTGTTCAGTAATTATTTTGGAGGGTTGCCTTGAAAAAATTTGAAGACTCTAAGGGAACCGCGAACTGCAAAAGTTTGGGAACCACTGCATTATACTGACAGTCTTTCCATCTATTATTATTTATATATATCAACCTATTTATTAATCGGAGAATCAGTCACACACAACCTTTTTATATTTCATTTTCACATATGTCACTTATATTTCTCTGTTTTTATATAATACATTAGTACTTTATTATTTTATTCAATTCTAATAAAAGTTAAGTTTTAACAATTATATTTTGATCTCTCAAACCTATTTGTTAGAATTTTGGGACTTTAAGAGTGCACCAGATCAAATCAGCATCTCTTCTTTCTCTTTTTTCCTTAAAATCTAGCCAGGTGGGTGCAGAAGATAATATTGGTCCATTGTTTAATCACTGCTTCTTAATTAACTTTTCAAATTGTGTGGGGTGTTAGGCAATTTGATTATGTTCATAGTGACACCTATTGTCTGAGGACAGATATGTTAAACATAGGACCAACCCAACCGAGTCATGATGGCACCATATAGTTAACTATAGAAAAGACAACAGGGAATATATTTACTAAACTGCGCGGTTTGAAAAAGTGGAGATGTTACCTATAGCAACCAGATTCTAGCTATCATTTATTTAGTACATTCTGCAAAATGACAGTTAGAATCTGATTGGTTGCTATAGGCAACATCTCCACTTTTTCAAACCCGCACTTTAGTAAATATACCCCCAGGAGTATAAAGCTAGGATACAAACTTGCTGCTTTGGAGAACAAGTGAGAAGGGATACAGATTCGGTCAGTTCACCATATCCAACAATGGTGTAGTTGTTTAGCTGTCCATATGAGACGGCATTCCAAGCCATGAGACACTGAGTTATTCCCCATTACCTGAGAAAGCTAAAAAAAATCACATCCTGTCTGCTGCCTAAGGTGGTCTACTATATTCCCGTGTGCTAACTGCTACTACCTATCACATGTCATGGAGACATGCTATTGTCAGTGGTTCCAACGCAAGTTATTGGGGATAAAACTTTCTCTCTATATTGGAATGGTTGTATGCACAGTGTGAATGCACAGTGTGAATTTGCAATTAAACACAATCTTTTGCCAGAGTGATTAAGGAACCCACTAGTAGGTACCAGCCCTGACATCTTCACACCAACCTTTGGACTAATTTGTTTTATGCAGAGTCTTAACATTTAGTGGACCGATAGTATGTAGTCCTTCTCATATGCCTAGTCTCCATATTATCATAGCTTTTTGTTGCTGATGCTGAGCTGATGATATGGCAAAGTGTGCCTGGCATATGCAGTGCACTGCCAACACACTGCATTTTAAAGATGAAAACTCTTCACAAAATATGGTCGCTAATTACACACACTACTAGGTAGTATATCTAACCGACACTCAAATACAGAACTAGGATAAACAAAATAGAACCTTTAGGTGGACTTCTCTTTCAAATTAATACCACACTTACCACCCACACCACACGCAAATACACTTTTGAGTCAATTTAATATTTATGGCTTCTACTATCAAGAAAATGGGATCAGTAGTACTGGATTATTTGAATACAAGAATAAAAGACCTGGGAATTGATTTTCAGCACCCTTACCCCTCACAAACTCACCTACAATGGCTTGGTTGGCAGGGTCATGGACAGTTTAGCAACAGCTCACACTGCAAGCTGGATGCGTGTGTCTCACCAGCAACGTTTCCCATCTCCGGACAGTTACTAAAAGAACCTTACTGACCACAACTATGCTTCTTACATATTAAACTTTAAAATCGGGAAATACTGAAATGTAAAATGTGATGTGACCCAGGATGCTGGGTCTTGTCACTTAGTGTCAGTAAGTAGCTGAAATTGCAAATAGAATGCATAAAAAGGGCAATTAATGCAAATATAGTATTACCATTGCTTAAGTCACTAGTTATAGCACATCCAGAAAATGGGGTAGTTTGTAGCATATTCATGTAAGAAAGCATTGGATAACTATCGTGGATTCAGATTCAGGCAACCTGATTAATAAAGAGAATGGAGAGAGGCTACAAAAATTAGGCTGGGGAATTTTTGTACCAAGGACATTACATAGGACAGTGGATATTCAGTTGTGAATTTAAGAAAGAAAGTATAGATAAAATATAATATAGCATAAGTAACATTTTTTTTCTGCAAAGAACAATGAACAAAAATTATTACAAATAACATTGACTAAACTTTTGAAAATAATTTAAATTAAACAATGAAATACATGATATTAGATAACATGTAAACATTACCAAGAAGCCTCTGTCTTTCAGTTTTAAAGCTTTTTTATTACGTGTCATGTATACATTTATAAACAGCAGTGAATAGAAAAAAAGAACATTTATTTACAGAATTATGAAAAATACATATAATTTCAATTATTTAAACATTTTAAACCAGTTACATCCTTTGTCATTCAATGCAAATTTGTGCAAATGAATAATACTGTAGCCTGAACATGTAACATTGCAAGGTAAAAGTCATACGTGTTGACTTTTCATGGCTTCTGATTTTCTGAATTTATTTAAAAAAATGGCTTTTCAGGAAATTATGCACTAAATGCATGTATACATTCATTTAGCATCACAAATATATGTATTGATTTTCTCAAAAACTCAACATTTTCAAATAAATATAAGACTCACATTAATACACTTATAGAAGAGTCTGCACTATAGTGTTTGTTTAGCTAAGACCTCTCTTCAATACTTTGTTTTAAAAACGGTTAGCTGTATGATTTGGTTTTTAAGTTTTTCAATATAAAAAAAGTTCTAGAATTTATAATATTGATCAGAGAACATTTCATACAAGCCTACTTTCAAATATACCACATATTCTTCATTTCCAGGTAAGTATATATTTATCTGCATCAAAATTAAGTAAAAAATGCAAACCAAACAGAATTTTTGGGGTGGCTTAGTGCCCTATGTCCGTATACAATATTCTTCTTACCATAAGTAATATTATTATAACATATTTGGGGTGCTCAAGCACCCACAGGACCTACAGAGCTGGCTCCTATGCCTCAGACAACTTGTATAGATCAGAGCAGTAACTAGAAATGTTAGTGTCTGGGGCAAGAAAGAAAACTACCAACCCTTCCCCTCTAGTTTAACCAAATTAACCTAAAATATTCATTTAACTGCACCACCATTCAGCTTTGCACCAGGTGTGGTTGCCCCTCTTACACATTCTTAGTGACGGCCCTGGTATATCTATTGAAAATATTCATCATAGGGAGCATGCTGAGCTCCAAACAAAGATACTTAAAATACTAAGGCTATAAAACCAGAAGTTGGTTATCACCAGCGGTCAATTTAACTTCAATAATTTGTTTAAATGGTCAACAAAACCATACAAATGTACAGTTAAAAGTACATAATTAATAACGGAAAAACGGCCACGTTTTTTTTATTATGGTACATCATTATACAGTATAAGCGTAGAATAAATGATAATAATATTGGGTAACAATAATAAAAATAGGGAGAGGGAGTGGAAAATAATGGAATGAGGGGATGCTACAGGGATTATCCATATGCCATGTCAAAAGCAGAAGTAAAGTGGATGAATAAATAAAGGTAGACCTTTCTGTTGTTTAATTACTTCTTGTACTGTACTTTATTTGTCCCTCCCCACAATACTATGTCCCCCTGGTCTCTGGCAATTTCCTTAATGCACTTAAAGCACATGATTTACCAATGCATGCTGGGTTCACTGTGCGCCTCCTATAACATCAATGAGACTTTTATGCAAACCATCACTTCCATCCATATTGTCTTTCATAGTAGATGGTATTGTGCAGTGTATGCTACAAATGAACCAAATAAATAATAATAATAATAATAATAATAAATGTTTTCTTATCGTGATTTATTTTTTTACATAGTTAATTATATATAAACGTAAATGAAGTAAAAAAAGAAAAAAAGTTTAGATGTACCAAAGCCATATGTTAGGATACACCTGAATACTGAATGCAACTCTTATTCGCATATTCAAATTAAGATATATAAAATAAGATAAAATAAAGTTATGAAGTTAAAAAAATGTTTGTACTTTTAGCTCTTGGAACAAATAACCATCATACACACTAAAATCAGAGAAAAAGAGGGATTCTGTAAACCAAATCATGTTTAATTGAATCTAAATCTAATTAAAACCGTAAGGATTCATCCGAATCTCAAATTAAAACCTGAATTTAGTGGACTTTAAAACAATACACTGCAATACTGACAGCAGGGCTGTTTATTTATTGAATTATTGAGGACGTCATTTACAAAGTAACCCACAAGTATTGTGGGTTTGTATGCAGGGGCAGGCTGGGCCGGGGGGCAGGGGGGCGTCGCCCGCCCGGGCCGCTCAGTCTAACCGCTCTTTGGGCCAGCCATTCCTTCCCCCCCATGGATGCAATATTACCTGAATATTACCGGCAGCCACATCGCATGTCATGTGATGCGGCCGCCTGTGCGCCCCCCGGGCTGAAATTTGCCAGCCTGCGCCTGTTTGTATGGCACAAATAGTCCAATGTTGTTTTGATTTGGAAGTGATGTTGTGTATGGTTATTGCATATTGAATGCTTGTTTAATTATGATATTTTTTATTCAATGCACAAGGTTTAAAAAAACAGAATAAAGTAAATAATTGCTGCTGCTTGTTCACAATGTCATACACACAGATATGATCGATTGAAGAGAACCGTGAAACAATTTAAGAAAGTGGGTAGTACCATGGGGAAAAAAAATAGAATCATAGAAGTAATTTTTAAATATAATTTAGTATATTTTAAAATGCTCACAATTACAGAGCAAACAACCCTTATGAAGAAAATACAAACATCCAGCATAATATGTCCCATATGTGTATAGGTATGCGCAACTAAAGAGGATTAGAAGGCCAGATTGATATATATACATATAGACATCAGGGGAATTTATTTAGCCGTATATTGATATTTAAAATGAAATCTTGATTATGTTTCTATATTTATTAGTGTTCTATGCTTTGATTTTTTAATTTATACATGAAGATGGATGTTGAACACAATGGGCCTGAGTCATTGAGGAAAGTAAGGCAAAAAAAGGAGTAAATGTTCTCTGGGACAAACCATGTTACAAAGCAAGGGGTGTAAATTAGTTTATTATTTTGCACATAAGTTAAATACTAGCTGTTTTTTCATCTAGGACACAAATACTTAATAGCTTTATAGCTTTATTTGTACACTGAAATTTAAAGTTGATATAGGACATGCCCTACCCCAACTATAAATCTGTCCCCACATTTTACATTTACCTCCCCCTCCAATGCAACATGGTTTTGCCCTGATACAAAATTACTCCTTTTTTATGCTTTACTCTTCTTAATGACTCAGGCCCAATGAGTTTAAAAATACATACATAGTAATAAAAAAGCAGACTGGGCAAATCTATGTTGGTTCATCTTCAATGGAACTCTGTAGTTTCATAATATGCAAACTAGTGCTGTATCGTAGATTCTTGGGACCCAGGGCTAGCTGATTGGAATAGGGCTGTCATAAATTGGGCCCTTGTGGCTGGCTTATGCATAAACCAAAATAAATATTTTTTTTTTACACTAATTAACTTTTATTAATTCTTTATTTCTGCTTTTCTGAACTTTCTCGATATCTTGTTAGTGTGTGTGTGACGAAACAAGTTGGAGTGTAAGTTTCTTTACACCTTTCATCATCATCATCATCATCATCATTTATTTATATAGCGCCACTAATTCCGCAGCGCTGTACAGAGAACTCATTCACATCAGTCCCTGCCCCATTGGAGCTTACAGTCTAAATTCCCTAATATATACACACACTCACACAAAGACAGACAGAGAGGGAGACAGACAGAGACTAGGGTCAATTTTTGATTGCAGCCAATTAACCTACCAGTATGTTTTTGGAGTGTGGGAGGAAACCGGAGCACCCGGAGGAAACCCACGCAAACACAGGGAGAACATACAAACTCCACACAGATAAGGCCATGGTCGGGAATCGAACTCATGACCCCAGTGCTGTGAGGCAGACGTGCTAACCACTAGGCCACTGTGCAGCACGATGCATATTTCTTAGTGAAAGTGTAAAAAATTCTGTGGAAATCGATATCTTTATAATATTACTTTCTTATGCTCTAATATTTATTATATATTAATTCTTTATATTTATGTATTAGTAGCATATCTAATTATAACAATAAGAACTGAGATCTGCATAGGAGCGAAGGATAATAAAAGCTTTGCTGTATCTTTAACTGAGTTATTCTCCGGAGTGTTAACAGTTAACTTTGTGGTACGCCCATCCGGTGTCATAGGGGAAGGGTATAGGGCTATAAATTGGATGGGCGGAGTTTTGCTCAGTCTTGGCAGATCAGGGAGTATCATATATGCCTGTCTCTGCCTGCTGCATTTTTCATTATATTTCCCATCCTGTGACTTTCTCCCTTTAGTATATTAGGGTTTCTTTCCCTTATCCTATATCTTTCCTGTCTTTTACTTTTTCCTCCCAGTTTAGTTGCACATCAGTGTACTTGCTAGCCCCCTTTCAATATAGCTCCCCTCACTTAGATTTTTCACACTAGATGGGACTTTCCCCCTTGATTTAGTAATTCAGGCTGCAGTAGCACAGAGCTAAGTATACTAGTATGTCTGTATAGTTATTATAGCTGTGGTATTTCCAAGTTTGTTGTTTCCTGCAGCTATTTTGTATTGCATCATTTTCCTCTGTGCTCTCCCCATCCCCCGTCCAGTAAGGGTATGTGGACTGGGGTTATACAATTCATGTTTGGTAATTGCTGAATATGAAGATGTTAGGAGATATCAGCCTTTTCTCATTGTTTAGTAGTGATTCCCTTCCCCCACCAGCATGCTTCAGACATATTTCAGTTTGCACAAAACTCCTGCTTACACATGAGTTAGTTTTGTATCATTTTGTCACATATTATTTGTCGGTCCAGACAGTCACATAGCAAGGCAATAAGGGGACATGTGAGCTGTTTTATGTGTTCACTTCCAAGGTCAATATATATATATATAAAAAAAAAAAAGTGGGTTTATTTGCAGGGCCAGTGCTTTAGGTGGTGCCTTATAGTTTTCATGCATTGGGATGCTAATTACATGCTGTCCCCGTGTATGGCATGTAACAGGGGATACTGATTTGCAAATAGTTATAGGGGTTAAAAAAGTGCACCAACTACCTGCATGAGGGGGAAGGGGTGTTTTTTCCCGCAGCTTTCATGCAGGGCCCGTCACAGTTTTCTGCCAACATTCCCAACCCCCGACCACAGGTGTAAATTGCTGATGACGGTTTACCCCTCTGCTTGATGCCGGCAGTGGCGGGGCCCCTGATTTGTAACCTTTACTGGGCTCATTACCATATAACAAATTACATGAGCCTGGGGCTTATATAACATGTAGGGACTTGCCCATTAGGGATGGTGGCAAGGGAATGCTCATTACTGCCTGGGAGACGGGATTGGCAAGCTGGGTGGCAGAATGCCTGCAGGAACTTATATGAAATTGTATGTGTTGGTTGAAGGTTGACTGTCCATAATATAAGTGTGATGTATATTTTGGTATCTGACACATCTCCAAATAGGGTGAGTATATCTGTTTAGGTATGCATTTTCTTACGCTTCATTTGTACTGGTGCAGATGCAGTTCATATTGGATGGGATCTGCGGTAAGGAGTGACAGTACAATGGAAGAGTTACCGGCTGTGCGACATAACTTACAGGTCAGGTCTGGGGTGTGTCCTTAGTAAGTCCTCTATTCTCGCAGTTGACATGGTGAGTGCAGAGTTATTATGTACAAGGGTTAGGGGCAAATTTTTCCTGGGACTAGCAGTTATTACATTAGAATTGTACCTATAGCATTCAGTTGATGGTTGGTAGTGCCAACCCAGGTTTCCTCCGGGCTCCCTTATTAGGTAGATGTGGGATGGTTCTTGCAGGTGCATAGGATTACATTATTTGGGATACTCTATGGGCGGGGCCCATATGGGTTTCTTGTGCCAACCTGGGCCATTGCTATTTGGGCAATTTTGCGGGCGAGCAAGTGGCTATGTTTTGGGGGTCCACAGGGTAACGGGTTATCCTCTATTAAGAATGGTGTCATCCGATATATCACCTTAAGGGCCACGGTGCTAACCGCACGAGCTGAATTTTTCTTCGGCTTCACTGGCGGGATATTATCTGGGCTTGTCAAGAGTTCTATGGCATATTAATGTTATATGTGTGCGGGCCTGGGCGTGCTGATTACACAGGGGAACAAACCTGTGTCTGCTGCCAGGTGGAAGGGCAGCATCACTAAGATTTAGGTTACACAATAGTCTGTATATATGCTTATCTATAGGAAAACTAAAGACGGGAGACTCGGCGCATAGGGGAGAGGAATGAACACATGTAGAAATGCGGGTCTACTGATGTGGTCCTCAGAATCTATAACATGAGCCTTCTCAGGTTTAGGATCACGCAGCCTGGTATGGGAAAAATGGGTATATCAAATTTGTGGTCCCATATATAGATTGTGATTTGTTTCAACAAAATATTAACAAAGGCTCCATGTATTGTCCATGTGGTAAAACTGATTACTACACATGCAGTCTTGGATGCAATTGGGTTTCCTGGCTGGAATTAATATATAATTTGCGTATTGTGGTATAACCCTCTGAAGCTTACGATGTTTAATGAATGTTGAGTGGTGCAAGTTAGTCTTTAAGAACTATTCTGAGGAGGGAATGGTTAGTATTGAGGGAGATACAGGTACGGATACAGATACATATGCTGACCCATGATACAAATTGGTTGGTCGGACACAGATACATATGCAGAGACATGATACAGATTTGTTGACCGGATACAGATACATACGCAGAGACATGTTATAGATTTGTTGTGCAGAGACATGATACAGAT
Source organism: Mixophyes fleayi (assembly GCF_038048845.1). Classification (NCBI taxonomy): domain Eukaryota; kingdom Metazoa; phylum Chordata; class Amphibia; order Anura; family Limnodynastidae; genus Mixophyes; species Mixophyes fleayi. The sequence continues at coordinate 80,887,279 of NC_134408.1, forward strand.
TTGTTGTGCAGAGACATGATACAGATTTGTTGTGCAGAGACATGATACAGATTTGTTGTGCAGAGACATGATACAGATTTGTTGTGCAGAGACATGATACAGATTTGTTGATCGGATTCAGATACATATGCTGAGACGTGATACAGATTTGTGGTGCAGAGACAGGATACAGAATTGGTGATCAGGTACAGATACGTAGGTAAGGACATGATATAGATTTGTTGATCGGATACGGATACATGTCAGGTATCATGATACGGATATGTTGATCGGATTCAGATACATAGGCAGAGACATGATACAGATTTGTTGATTAGATTCAGATATAGGCGGAGTCATGATGCGGGTATGTTGACCTGTTACAGATATATGTATGGTATGATGATGCAGATATGTTGGTCGGATACAGATACTTATGCAGAGTCAGGATGCAGGTATGTTGTCCAGATACGGATGCATGTAAGGTAGGATGATGCAGATACGTAGGGGATTCATGGCACTGCTGGGTCTTTCATTTTTGTGCCACCACCCTTCTATACAATAAATTTTCCTTAACAATAAAATAATGTTACTCCTTCTGCCAGCCTGGCAGCTTTCACTACACCATTAACTTCAATAACCAATTGAACTGCATTTTCTAGGGTAGCATCATTAAGCTGATCCCTAGCAAATTCTTGTAATGAAATGAGATTTTGAATTGGGGACCATCCTCAGTTTCATCTGGTGGCACCAAAATCTGCTCATTTAGCCTCCATGAGTGAGAATTGGGATGAGTAGTGGACATAATCCTGTAGTCAGAATCCATAAATGAAAGTTCTTTTCCCAGGTTCACTGAGAGTCAAACAGGTTCCTTTAAGGTTGGATATTTGCATCAGTTGTTGACATGTAGGATAAGGGGGTAAGGTAGTTTTGGGGCTATGGTAACCACTACCTTAATTTTTTGGCCTTTGAGAGTAATCTGAAGGCAAGTCCACTGATATTCCTCTATGGCTCCATGGATGCACAGCACTTTCAACTCATTTGGAACGACAGAACAGGACACAAATGTCAGGTTGCTTCTGGAGTCTACCAGGGTCAAAACTAGGGGTGTGAACCGGCCACTTTTGGTGTTTTGGGTTCTGATTAGCTTGAGGTTTTGGGTTCTGATTTGTTTTGCAAAAACACCCCACAAAAGGTTTTGGTTCTGATTTTGGGTTTTGGGTTCTGATTTTTTTTTTCAAAAAGCATAAAAAGTGCTAAAATCCATATTTTATTTTTTTTCACTCCTACACTATTATTAACCTCAATAACATTCATTTGCACTAATTTCCAGTCTATTCTGAACACCTCACACCTCACAATATTGTTTTTAGTCCAAAAGGTTGCACCGAGGTAGCTGGATGTCTAAGCTAAGCGACACAAGTGGGCGGCACAAACACATGGCCCATCTAGGAGTGGCAGACAGGATGGCAGTTTGCAAGAGTTTGCTAGAGGTTCAAGATGGAATTGTCCTTGGGCCCTCCCACCCACCCTGATGTTGTTGAAATAGGACATTCACACTTTAACAAACCAATCAGGAACAGTGAACGTAGTTTAATCTCTGGTACTAATATTTCTGGACTGCAGGAACAGTGAACGTAGTTTAATCTCTGGTTCTAATATTTCTGGACTGCAGGAACAGTGAACGTAGTTTAATCTCTGGTACTAATATTTCTGGACTGCAGGACTATCTCTGATCGAGATCGTGGAGGAAATTGACGAGGAGGGTGTTGCTGGTGTGGATACAACAGGACCAAGGGATTTAGGTGTCCCTAAACTGCTGACTGTCCTAGCCACAGGTCCTGAACTAAACACTGAATTATGAAGGTTCTTCAGGTGACGTATAAGGGAGGATGTCCCTAGGTGGCCAAGATCCTTACCCCTGCTTATTTGAGCTTTACATAAGCTACATATGGCCAGACATTTGTTATCCGAATTGGGGTAAAAATAACTCCAGACAGAAGATGTGCATTTCTTGGTCTTCTGACCAGGCATGACGATGGGCTTTTTCATCCCATGGACATCCACTTTTTTCCCCCCTGGTGCCTCATTTAAAATAACCACATCAGCATCCTCCTCATCAAGTTCCTCCACAACGCCAGCTACATCAATAGCCTCCTTGACACCTTGATTATCCAAATCTGGAGCAACACTCTGGGTCATCCTTCCAGCATATGCAGAGGGTGTGCTGCAAATGGTGGATGGAGTCACTTCTTCCCGTACAGTGATGGGAAGGTCAGGCTTCGCAACCACCAACACCCTTGGACTCGCCTTGGGGATTTGTAATGTTATCTGTTTAGAAGGCAGAGTTGTTTGCTGTGTTGTTGCTGACAGCATAACTCTTTTAAATTTTTTGGAGGGGGGGGAGGAGGAGGGCTTAGATCCTTGGGTGAAGCTGAACCACTAGTGCTGAACACGGGCCAGGGCCTAAGCCTTTCCTTTCCACTCCGTGTCGTAAAGGGCATATTGGCAAGTTTACGTTTCTCCTCAGATGTTTTCAATTTTCTTTTTTTACTAATTGTAGTGAACTTTTGTTTTTTGGATTTTACATGCCCTCTACAAGGAGATTGGGCATCGGCCTTGGCAGACGACGTTGATGGCATTTCATCGTTTATGTCATGACTAGTGGCAGCAGCTTCAGCGTTAGGAGGAAGTGGGTCTTGGTCTTTCCCTACTTTATCCCCCAAATTTTGGTACTCCATTATATGCAGCACACATTGTATTACAGTACTATTTTTTAAATACTGCAAGAACAGTGAACAATTTTTAATAGATTGCAGTATTAATGTTAATGGGCTGCAATAATTTTTTTTAGACTTTTTAGAATATTTTTTTTATATTTTTTTAAAAGGATTTTTGTCAAATTATAATTTTTTTGGAAGATTTTTTAATACTTTTAAAATAAAGATGCACTTAGCAAAACAAAGCACAGGACAAAAGCACCGCTGGACTCAGCAAGGACAGAGAGAGGAGGTGTTTGTTTTAGCTCTGACTTCCAGAAGCCTGCAGGGTAGAGTTTTTTTGCCTAGCCCAGCCTTGATGGAGCCTCCTGGGGCAGCATTCCAGGAGAGTCCCCTGCCTACCGGGCCTGGCCCGGGCCTAGGCCCAGTTTCATCCAGGATCCATGTTAATCAGCTTCCCAGGTTAAGTGATGCTACTGCTAATGAAAATGCAGGAAAGGCCCCGGCTTCAACATCTCCGGGTGAAAAAACAGACCGTGATCAGGATAAAGCTGAATTTAAAGCTCCTGGCTCGGTGCAGCCTGTGGAAGGAAAAAAACCTGCAGCAAAGCCAGTGATGGAGGGACCTGGGGAAGGAGAGGAGGAGAGCCCCCAGGCTCTTGGGCCTACTATGTCCTGCATCACAAGGTACTGATAATGTCCGTCTCTCATATTAAAAGCGGTTTTCCACTCATCACCTTGAGGAATGCGGATAAAGTTATAGGCCCATCTAAGAACCAGTTTGGTGAAAATCTGTGCTCCACGAATCCGATCAAAGAGTTCTGATATGAGAGGTAGCGGGTAACGGTTCTTCATCGTAATAGCATTCAGCTTCCAGTTGTCAATACAGGGTCTAAGGGTACTGTCTTTCTTTTTGACAAAAAAGAATCCTGCACCCGCTGATGAAGAAGACTTGCGGATAAAACCATGTTCAAGATGCTAAGCGACGTATTCAGACATGACTTGAGTCTCTGGGAGAGACAGGGGAAAGACTTTGCCCCTAGGGATGCACTTGTTGGGTACGAGGTCAATGGGGCGGTGCAGCCTGTGGAAGGAAAAAAACCTGCAGCAAAGCCAGTGATGGAGGGACCTGGGGAAGGAGAGGAGGAGAGCCCCCAGGCTCTTGGGCCTACTATGTCCTGCATGAGCAACAATGTCTCCTACCGGCCAGTTACCAGTTTGGCGGTGGACCTGAACCCCGTAGTAGTGTGTGTCCCTTCTGGGTCTATGAATATACCCTCCTTGGATGAAGTCCCTGGGCCTTCTAAAACTACTGGGCCGGTGTCACCCTGTATGATGTCCAATATAGGGGGTCACGAGAAGGAGGATTTTGTCCAGGCCCCAGTGAAGAAACTGGGGGCCAAGGTAAGGCTGCCTGTGAAGTTTAACAGGCAGCCTCATGTGGTTATTGGAACCCTGCAGCCTGTGCTACCACAACAGGTTGTGAGTGAGGATCCCTGTATAATGATTAATACGGGAGCAGAGGGGCCTCAGGAGAACCAAGCATCGGCCGTAGTGAAGGAACTAGGGGCTGTATCGGGTGCTGAAGTTCGAACGGAGAAGGTTCCCAGAGTTGCAGTGGATCCTGCATCAGTCTGCCTCCCGGATACGGAGGAGAGCGAGGAGGAGGACCTAGAGATTGGGTCGAAGATAGGGGCACTGGAACTCGAGATCACGGCCCTAGACAAAAAAATAAATAGGAAAAGGAAAAAGAGAAACCAGGCCTACAGCCGTCACCGGGTAATTATCTCAGCCGAGATTGAGGAGCTAGATGCTGTCCTAAAAGAGAAGCAGGAATTGCTAACGAGGTTAAAAACAATCGTGCAAATAATGAACCTGGTGTCTTCGGAGCCGCTGCCTCCCAATATGGCGGGCGAATCGGAGGAAGAGGTCGTGGCCGGTTGCCTATACGATTCAATCCGGGTGCTGGAGGACGAGCGGTCAGTGATGGGCCAGGTGGAAGCTGAAGGTGTTCCCGGTGGGTGCGAGGTACAGGCTGCAGTCGTGGTGGCTAGCCTATGCGCCCAGTCGTCTGCGGCATTTCCGGTGGACACCGAAAGTGGAGCGTCGGCCCGGAGACCGGTAAGCCTGGAAGAATCCTCTAAGTCGAATTATGTTAAAATTAATATTGTGAATGAAAGACTTAATGTTGGCAATATTATGGCTGATACTGGGGCTGAGCCTGAGGGTACCAGTGTGTTAGCCCACAGGGCAGGAGCTGTGCCGTCCTCTGTGGTGCAGTCTCTCTGCCGGGCGGACCCGGCGGTCCCGGCCAGCACACCCGCTGTTCACGGCCCAATGCTTAAAATGTCTGATATCATTTCTGATGATATGTCTATAGGGGCAGGCCTTTCAATGAAATCTGTGCCGGTGAATGAAGGTGTCACTGCTGGAGCTCCAAGTGTGCTAGTAGGTGATAGGTCCGAGAAGGCTGCTAATACATGTGTGGTCCCGGACCTTGCAGCCCCAGGGAGCTTGTTGAGCGGTACTTCCTCAGGAGGCATTGCAGATGTTACAGATGTAGTTATTGATAAAGGTATAGTTAATAGTACTAATAATGCCAGTAACAGTATTTCAGATATCATTGATGGTAATGTGGATATGGTTGATGTTGAAAATACCATGTATGGGGTGGAAGAGAAACCTACAAGTACGCTGTCAGTAAAACATACATGTGGGTCAGGTAATATACAACGTAAGAAGGTGGGAGATAATCCACATATAATAGTGCCTAGTCCGGTTCAAAATAGGATCATTGAAACTATTTATGGGCCTTTGGCTGTGTCAGACAGGGCTAGGAGGGCGGCTGTTCTGATAGAAGACACAGCCAAAAGTATGCCTAATATGTTGGCTGATGGTGGGGTGGTGTTGGATAGACCTGCAGCCCAAACGGTAGCTTCTGAAGTGGCAGGCCCCTCGTCACGACAAAACCCTGGTGGGAATATTCTTGTACAGAAGGCTGTCACTGTCCAGCACCCGGTGGTAGGACTTGGTCCCCTCCCGGGGGTCGTATCATATGCGGGTATAGTATCCGGTTCAGGTCCAGGGTCTAGTGTAAATATTCAGAGTATGGGCCCTGGCCCAGTGGGGGCACAACCTTTTAAACGCCGTAACGTAGTTCAGTTGAAATTCATGGGTAAGGACCCCCCAAGTAGATCAGATTTTTTGCGGGTTTTTCTGGACTCATTTAGTTTCGTTCCAGCGGATCTCTTTGCCTGCATCCACCCGGTTAGCACTGCAGAATATGATGTGAGTTTTGTATCCTACCAGGGTCTGCAGACTTTTTGAAACAGGTGGGGTGGATGCAGGGAGAGAGATCCGTGGATCAACTACAGGGCGATCCCCATAACGCGCCAAGAGCGTGTAAAGATAACCATCTTAGTAAGAAACGAGTCCATCCCGGCGGCAGACCTAGGGTTTTGGGTTAGGAGGTTTGCTAAAATGATATCCCCATTGGTAAAGGTTCCCGATCCAAGCCATGGGGTCTGGGGTGGCGGTTGGTCCACCATGGTAGACCTGAAGTGCACGGAGGCTGGCCTGGTGCATTTACCATCGGCAGCTTTTATTGGTAGGGACAGGATTCAATGTTTCTACCCAGGCCAGCCGAGGATGTGCCACAGGTGTGGGGACTTCCGCCACCTCAGCGCCAATTGCCCTCAACAAAAATGTGGTCCCTGTGGTGACATTGGTCACGAATCCCACACATGTAATCAGATCAGGTGTAATCTATGCGGGGTAATAGGACACCCGTTCAGTAAATGTCCCCATGCGGCCCACAATACTGTAATCACGGATGAGGAGATTGTAAGGGTGGCTGAAAGTATGGAAAGAGTCGAGTCTATGGTGGGATTGGTGGACCCCATTAGTTGTCCAGCCCCTCCGCTTCCTTCCCCCCCTGTTGCCAAGCCATCGGTGACACCGTCATCATCACTAGCAAAGGTCCCGGCAAGCCAATGGACTAAACAAAGGGGCAAGGGTAAAAAGAAGAGAACTGAAGGGGAGGGGATAGTTTTGTCAAACAAGTTTCAGTTTTTGTCCAGCGAAGAGGAGAGCATGGAGGAGGGAAATATCGTGAGGGATGAGGGGGGTAACTTGTTTCAAAGAGCTAAGTCAGGCAGGAAGCAGAGAAAAACCCGAGATCTACCATTGGGGGAAGTGGCAAAGATTGTAAGGAAGGCTAGTGATAAGGAGGTTGCTAGATCGTTCTTGAAGGATAAGGTGGCATCCCCATCTGGCCCCCCTTCTGTGGAAGACCTTGTCCCCCCACCAACACAGGATTCCCCCTCAGCCCATCCCATAGAGGTTAGCCCCTCGGACAAAGCCCCGGAGTCTGTAGTAAAGAGGGACTCAATTTTGGGTAAGGACCTGGCCTGTACTTCTCACAAGCAGGATCCCCCCTTGCGTCCTTTTCCTGTAAGTCCCGATCCCCCTGAGATTTCCTTCTGTGGCCCCCCTGATCTTCCCTCAGGTCCGGCAGGGTCATTGGGAGCTGAGCCCTTGGGTTTGGGAGTCCATAGTGGGTCGGTAGGTAAGGTGTCTGGGTCAGTTGGAGTCCCCCCTTAGGGGAAGAGGTTATCCTCAGGGGGGAGGAGTCTCTGCCAGCAGGCCTAAGCTACAAAAGATTTGGTTCCTCGGATGAGGACTCAAAAAGGAAAATAAAAAAGAAGCGAGTTATTACTACTGTCTATAGCTCTGAAGGATGGCTTCCCGGCCCATTAGATTTGCCACTATTAATGTGGCGTCTATATTTTCCAAACGAGCTCGTTTTATGGCCTTTGATTTTTTCAGCACGGTTGAGGCTGATTTTTTATTTTTGCAAGAGACCAGATTGGGTCAGCTGGCTGACTTACATAAAGCAAAAAATGAGTGGAGGCATGGGCCCTCCTACTGGTCTCTTGCGGCCGAGCCGTATGGTGGGGTGGCGGTGCTTTTTACCGGCATGATAACCATCCAGCGAGTCATTGAGCTTGAGGTAGGTAGGTGCATGGTCTTAGATGTCAATCTGAGGGGGCACGACCTGAGGTTAATTAATATTTACGGTCCCCAAACAAAATGGGGAAGGAAGTGCCTCTTCATGGAGATAAAGCCATATCTTTTTACAGCCCGGCAGATAGTCTTTGGTGGTGATTTTAACACCGTCACTAGGACAAAGGATAGGGGAGGTTCAAGGACTTCTCTGGGCTGCGATTCCCTTTTTCTAGTAAGTATGGTTAGGCAGGCTGGTCTGGTGGATGCACACATTCGTCATTTTCCAGACCACACGGGTTTCACTTTTTATAGAGGTAGTTGTAGGTCTAGGATAGATAGGTTTTTTGTTAAGGAGAGCTCGAAAACCTTGGCTCCGGAGCTGAGGCCGGTAGAGTTCTCCGATCACGTTTACCTATCTATGTCCTTGAATGCTTCGGAGACCCTTCGGAAGGGTAGGGGTCTTTGGCGCCTGAACTCTAAGCTCCTAGAGGAGGAGTTGATAAGACAGTCTTTTAGGGACTTCTTTGAATCCCAGGAATCACTTTTGGAGGCAGGTTGGAGTAGGTCTGAATGGTGGGAGATGCTGAAGAAAAGGACCCAGAGCTTTTTTCGGGGCCTTGTAGCCAGAAATAACTTGTTAAAAGAGAGCACCTACATGGCACTGAGGAAAAAACTTGGGTTCTTGATCTCTGGCCAGGGGGATAGTGGGGAGATCCCCCGGGTGAAGGCTCAGATGAGAGAGATACAGTATGACCGGTATGCATCCTTGGTTCTGGAGAGGGATTATGGGAGGTACCATTCGCCCGATCCTTTCCAGAGCTGTAGGAACTCGGTAGATGCTAAGGAGGTGAGGGGCTTGCGCGATGCTGAGGGTGTCCTTAGGGAGGAGAAGGAGGGCATTCTTGGTGTTGTGCGGTCCTTCTATTCCGATCTCTTATCGGAGAAGTCACTTGACAAAGAGAGGATGGACCAGTTTTTGAGGGAAACTCCTGGCCTTGGTGATTTTAGCGGCCTGCTTGAGTTCTTGGGCGATGAGATAACGGTGGACGAGGTCAGGATGGCGATAGATGGTTTATCTGTCAAGAAAGCCCCAGGCCCAGATGGTCTTACATCTGAGTTCTTTAAAATCTTTGGGGACATCCTGGCTCCGCGTCTCGTGGAGGTTTTTAATGAGAGCCTGGGCAGAGGTTTATTGCCTCCCTCCATGAGGGTCTCTGCCCTTATCTTACTGTCCAAGGGGAAAGATCAGTCATGTATTGAGAACTGGCGCCCCATCGCTCTTCTCAATACTGACAGGAAGATTCTGGCGAAGGTGCTTTTTAATAGAGTGATGCAGGTTTCCGGCCAGTTGCTCTCTCCTTCTCAGCACTGCACTGTGAAGGGCCGAAGCACTTTCAGTGCTGTCCTGGCGGTGCGGGAGGCCTTTGAGCGGTGCCGTGCGGAGAAGTGGGGGAAGTACCTTTTAGCTTTAGATCAGTCGAAGGCTTTTGATAGGGTAAATCATGAGTACCTTTGGGCTCTACTTCTGTGGTATGGTCTTCCAGTGCGGGTGGTGAATTGGCTCCGTACCATTTATAGACAAGCCGAGAGCTTCCCTCTTGTGAATGGTTGGGTGGGTCAGTCCTTTGAGGTCAGCTCTGGAGTAAGACAAGGTTGTCCCCTGAGCCCCCTCCTGTATGTGTTTGCCATAGATCCCTTCGTCAGAAGGGTTGGTGGTAGCTCGTTGGGAGGTGTGCTGTTGGGTCCGGAGTGCCCCTTGAAGGTAGTGGCCTACGCTGATGATGTTACTGTTGTCTTGTCGAGTTCCACGGAAGCTGAGGAGGTAACGACTCTAGTCCGTGGGTATTCTGAGGTCAGTGGCTCATTAGTAAACCAGGAAAAGAGTAAAGTTTTCTGGATGGGGGAGGAGGGTTGTGAATTCAACCTTCCAGACAGTCTTCCCCGGGCGAGTGAGAAGATCAAAATTTTAGGGATTCATTTCGGCCCTGGTGATTATGCCAAGCAAAATTGGGAGTTAAGGCTGGAGGAAGCTTCCTGGAAGGTAGTGAGCTGGAAGAGGTGGAAACACTCTCTCCGGGAAAGGGTGGACCTGATCAAGACCTTCCTGATCCCGGTATTCCTGTACATCAGCTATGTGTGCCTTTTGCCGGAGTCTTTATGGTCTAGGGTTTATGCAGTTTTCTTCCAGTTACTCTGGGGGAATAGGCTGAATCTGGTCAAGCGGGCTGTGACCTACCGACTGAGGAAGGATGGGAGCCTGGGTATGATTAACCCTGTGCTGTTCTTTATGTCAACCTTTCTGAAGTTGCACCTTAGTAGTCTCCTAGTTGAGACCCCTCCTCAGTGGGTGGCAGGCTTCAGGGTATGGGTGGATCCCTTCCTCAGTGCATGGTATGGGGGAGGCACCGTTAAGAGTTTCCGGGTGCGGCATGGGTATCTCCCGACCTACGTTTCCTTGGGATTGAAGGTGACAAGGCGTTGGGGCTTAGGGGCGGGGGAAGTTGGGAGCTCTTCTAGAAGGGAGTTGGAGAAGAGAGTCCTGCACTCCCACTTTTGGGTTCCGCTGTCACTGAGAGACTGCCCAGGTGATGTGAGTTCGGTGGGGCTTTCCTTGATTAATTCAGAGAGAATCCCGTTGAAGCTTCAGGACATTGCCTGGCTCTCCTTTCACGGGAGACTTTATGTAAGAGGGAACCTCAAGCACAGAAATGCTGATGATCGTGGCTGCCCACGGGAGGAGTGTCTAGGGGTGGAGGAGACTATGGACCATTTCTTGCTCGAGTGTCCCTTTAATGTAAAGGTTTATAAAAGAGTCTCCAGGTCGCTGGGGATCCCCTGCCTTTCAGGGCTTAGTTACCCTGAATGGGTCTACGGGGCATTCAAGGCAAGGTGGAGGGCTTTTGATTTCTGTACACTTTTTTTATTCAGTTTAGTGGTCAGGTATTTCACATGGAACGCACGGTGTCAGGTCACCATCCGGCAGAAAGTCCTTCCCTGTGAGGTAGTGGTGGAAGATATTCTCCACGAGGTGTGGAAATTGAGGGGCATGGAGGGTCGCCGGATGTCCAATGCTAACTGGCTCAGGCTGTGGCGGAGTCTGAGACCTCCTTAGGGGGTCAAAGTCTGGTGCCTCTCCTTTCTAAGTGGCTTCTCTTGCTGTCCTTTCACCCCATTAGATTTTGTGTGGTGGAAAAAATTTTCAAGTATGGCTTACATGCACCTACAACTTGCTTCTTAGTGGGATACGTGATGTATATGAGTTGGGTTTGTTGTTTGTTTTATGTGATTTTATCCTTTTCTATTTACTGGACTTATGAATTGGGCAAATAGCCCTTCTGGACTTTCGGTTAAGTTAGGCAAATCAGCCTTTGTTTTCAGTTGGTCTTTTTTAATATAGGTTGGTGCCACCTTTAGTAAAGTTTATTGGTTTTATTGTTTCATATGTAATGTTATGTTGCAAGTTTTAAATAAAAAACATTAGCAAGGACAGAGCACTGGACTGATGCACCACTGGACTCAGCAAGGACTTTTTTGATATTTTTTTTTATATTAATTTAAAAGGATTTTGGTAGAATTTTTCTTTTTTTTTCTTTTTATGGAAGAATTTTTAATACTTTTGAAAGAAATATGCACTTTGCAGAACAAAGCACAGGACAAAATGCACCGCTGGACTCAGCAAGGACAGAGCACTGGACTGATGCACCACTGGACTCAGCAGGACAGAGCACTGCCAAAAGCACCACTGGACTCAGCAGGACAGAGCACAGCACTGCACAGCACAGCACAGCACGAGAAATAGCAGGACAGAGGACCACCTAACACACCCTCCCTCTTCCCTGATCAATGCCCGAGTGAAGATGGCGGCGGCAAGCGGGGAATTTAAAGGTTCCGAGTATCGTGAGATCCGACAGCGGGATTATGACTCAGAGCCTCGTTTTAAGTTTCGGAATCGGCGGGAATACCCGGACAGTGCTCGGATCTGACTGGGATCCGCAATGTTCGGGGGGTCTCGGATTCCAGGAATCCGAGTGCGCTCATCCTTAGTCAAAACAGCATGTTGATTTATCAAAACAGACATCTAAACAGCATAGACTCTCCATGGAGGGAGACATGGGGCTGTAACTAGAGAAGGCCGGACCCAACCAAACAAGTGAACAATCCTTTGGCTTCTGACGGCTTGGACATTCAGCATGGAAATGCCCAGGTTCGCCACCTTCAAAGCATTTAGGTGGGGAGACTTTATCTACTTGCTCCGCCGGTGTTAGTGTCAATTTATGTTGAGGCAACAGCTTGGGAGACCCTGCTGTAGCCTTACACATGTGCCGTAGAGCCGAAAAATGATCTATCATGATAGCAAGATCATTGTTAGACAGTGGATCTGCTTGTAGCACCCACCTCTGTAAGCATTGGTCAAGCCCATGGGCACAATGAACAATTGCTAGAATCTACACAATACAGCCAGGTGAGATGGTATCTGGCTACAACCAGTTTCTTAACACTTTGGAGAGCTCGGCCAGCTGTGAATGAACTGCTCTATTCTTGACAAACGAAAATCGTTGAAGCGCTAAGCTCTCCTAAGTCCCATTACCCCACACCCACTGAGCTTCACCACTCAAATACAATGCCAGTCTTTCTGCTCAAACTTTTGGTGGCCAGTCAAGCCTCCTGGTACTTCTCGCAAAAGCTAAAAGGTACATCTCCACAACATCCGAGGAAGACATTTTCTGCAATGCAGGTACGCCTGATCCCATACCTGCCTCACTTGAGCCAGTTCTTCAAGCACGAGCAAAGTATGTTCTACCTGGGCCTCCGTGACCGGTAGCATTTGGGCCTGCTGTTCCTGCTGCATAGTGGCCACATTCACCAAAGCCATCAGAAGATCCTCCACAACAGTGTCTTGGCATGCAGGAAAGTGGAATTTTGCTTCCCTGAGCATAAATTAACAGTTTTACTTGTGATCAAGGTGCGTTTCATTTGTAAATCACACTTGTAATCAAGCAATTTTATATATTTGCTTTGTGATTAAGGTTGTATCACTTATATATTTTCCACATTTGCAGCAAACATATTTGTAATAACCAGATTTTTGCATCACTCACCACCCTGGGTTCGTTGACTGGGTGGATAGGAGGGTCTGGCTGTTCTTTGTAATCCCACGATGACAACACTTGTGATAAACATAGCAGACAGACTATAGACTATATTCACAGTTTTGTGGGACCACTTTTCCTGAACTTTGATACAGATATGTTAGGATGGTACCATCTGCAAAATATGCAGATCCAGCAAACAAACACAAAGAGAATTTCCAATTTCCCACGACCCTGTGGCTGGCTAAACATACTAGTCACCAGCCAACTAGCTCAGCATTGGTCGCCCCACCTGCAACACAAAACCACCTATACGTACTTCCTTCCAAGCACTAGCTAACTAATAAACAAGGAATAATTTACACCCATGTCTTCCACCTGTGTACCTGTGTCCAGAATCTTGTCTGCAGCATGAGCCTGCAGATCCTCTGATAGACTCAAGCCATGGTAAACTTTTTGCCACAAATCAGTATTATAATTATATATATATATATATATATATATATATATATATATATATATATAGAAAGAAAGAAAGAGAGAGAGGAGAAGTCCAAGAGGAACCACACTTTTCAACATTTCCTTATTGTGGGTGCTAGGTAAAAGTATCTGGCATAAATGTTATCACAGGAAAATCTATGACACCAGCACTTTAAGCATTTATTGAGAAAATAACACATTTTAAAAGGCAGCACAAATATGAGTGTACACATTATCTTTAAGTCATGTTGTGTTTCAAAGGTTATTGTAGTGGTATATGTCAAAAGTGTCCTATGGACCTTTCAAGCACCCTTTTCAATATACAGTGGTCAAAGTGGAAAATTAGATGTGTTGGCATTTAAAATGAAACTGTATAGCCAGGACCACATAGTCCCTGAATCTTTGGGTAATTGAATAGGTTTAAATTAATTTTAACCCTAATTTTAGATACCATTTATTAAAATAAATATATATTTAGGCAAAGCTATTCACTCTCTGTCCCCACCTCTCCCATGTCTCACATGATAACGGGACACACAAAAAACACACACATAATGCCCCCCTCCCCTTACATGCACACTCTAAAACACAGATAACAGAGATGGGGCTCTATCATTAAAGTAATGAAATTGTCTGCCTTTTTTGTGGGATAAATGCTGAGCATGGCACGTAGAAAAGAGAACTACAGGTTTTATTCACTATGCTGTGAAGTCCATAAATATACATGAGTTTCAGTAGAATTAACTTTTATATCTCAGCATGTCTCCATTACTGACTGAGAAATATTAGACTGCAGCCATTTTTATGGAGACCAAAACAAACATGGGCCTATGCAAATAGCTCACACACTACGGCTTCTGCATTAAAGACAAATCTCTTTGTGACAATTGATTACCAAGTTTGCATAAAATGAAAACCGGTAATAATAATTGGATCATTCTTTTAATAGGAAAGGTTCATCTACAACATTGCACTGATTTTTACACACAAACAGTAATAAACTATTGAACATAATAATAAAAATACATACATAGCAATTCAAAAATCAGAATGGACAAATCTATATAGGTTCCTTTTCAATGGAACATAATTTAGGACTCTGTAGTGCCAAAATATGTACACCGGTGCCGTACTGTAGATTGTTGGGGCTCCGTGGCAGCTCATTGGAATGGGGCCCTTTTAAAAACAATGCTATGCTGGCTTTTATAATATGGTAAATATACTCTTCTGCAAGTACTACATAAGATATTCATTATGAATGGACTGCAAGAATATTATCATTATCAGCCAGTCACAATTTGTAGATAAATCAACAATGTGCAATGCACATAACCTTTTTATAATATATTGTATTGTTAAGACAACGTAGTGGCGATAACTGGATACTTTTAAAATATAAACACAACAATAAAATATTTTGTAATATCCACACCCACTGAGCAAGTTTGTCCAAACCCGTGAAACCAAGAGAATTCAAACCCAGGAAATGGTAGCGGTTGCTAAATTCCTTGGAAATTGGCAAAATCGATTACTTTCAAACACAAATAACTTATGTAGTCCAATTTTTCAAAACTGCATAAAAAGAGCTTGAGGATTTTCAAGTGCTGACTATTGGGGTCCCTTATGTCCAGGGACCCCAGGGTTGCCCCTGCTTCCTCGGCCTATATACCATCATCATCAACATTTATTTATATAGCGCCAGCAAATTCCGTAGCGCTTTACAATTGGGAACAAACATTGATAAAACAATACTGGGTAATACATACAGACAGAGAGGTAAGAGAACCCTGCTCGCAAGCTTACAATCTATAGGACAATGGGAGTTAGAAACACAAGGGCATGTGCTACATCATATTGCACAATGGACCAGCTAGAACGCAAAGGTAAAAGTATTGAGTGGGCTGTGTGTGTTGCAGTGTTGGTCAGAGGGTTGATATCTTGCGTTAGCTGTGTAGAGGGTGGTAATAGGGTAATCTAGGGAAATTAAGATGGTGGTTGAGGAATATCATAACCATGTCTGAAGAGGTGGGTTTTCAGTGAACTCTTGAAGGTTTGAAGACTAGAGGAAAGTCTTACTGTGCGAGGGAGGGAATTCCACAACGTGGGTACAGCCCGGAAAAAATCCTGTAACCGAGAATGGGAGGATGTGATGAGAGTGGAGGAGAGACGTAGATCTTGTGGAGAGCGGAGGTGTGGAGTGGGGAGATATTTCGAGACCAGTGAGGAAATGTATGTCGGTGCAATTTTGTTGATGGCCTTGTATGTTAGTAGAGGAATTTTATATTGGATTCGTTGAAATACAGGCAGCCAATGTAGAGACTGACGGAGTGGCTCAGCAGAGGAAAAACGGTTAGTAAGAAAAATCAATCTAGCCGCTGCATGCAAAATAGATTGTAGGGGTTCAAGTCTGACTTTGGGAAGACCAGTAAGGAGGGAATTGCAATAGTCGATGCCGGAGATGATGAGTGCATGAATTAATGTTTTTGCGGTGTCTTGTGTCAGATATGTGCGTATTCTGGAAATGTTCTTTAGGTGTATGTAACATGATTTAGATATAGAGTTGATGTGGGGAATAAATGACAGTTGTGAATCAAGGATTACACCTAGGCAACGAGCTTGCGGGGTGGGATTTATGGTCATGTTATCAACAGAAATTGAAATGTCAGGCAGGAAGCTTCTGTTTTTGGGTGGGAATATTATTAATACAGTTTTTGAAAGATTGAGTTTGAGTTGGCGAGAAGACATCCAAGATGAAATGGCAGAAAGACAGTCAGTAACGCGAGACAACACAGATGGTGAAAGATCAGGAGAGGATAGATAAATTTGTGTATCATCCGCATAGAGATGATACTGAAATCCAAAGGAGCTTATTAGTTTTCCAAGAGAAGTGGTGTAGATAGAGAATAGCAGAGGACCTAGGACTGAGCCTTGTGGTACTCCAACTGATAAAGGAAGCGGCCCTAATGTACACAGTACTGTAACAGTTCAAAATATTATAGCAAAATAAATATCTGAAGCCAGTATGGCAGCATCATATGCATTAATGGCATATAATTATACACTTGTATGCACAACTCCAACTTGTGTTTTCACATGGAATTTTTATCTTAATTTACATATTCAAGTTTTTGAGAGCATATTTCAAATATAACAGTTTGATAGCACTTAATTAAACATCTGTATACATAACTGTTGTTATTACTGATCTTCTTTGTGAGCTTACTCTACTCTCTCTCTCTATCTCTATTTATATATATATACACACATGTATATATATATATATATGTCTGCATTTTATGATAAGATGCTGTTAAGGAATGCTCATATGCACCCACAACGATCAACCACCATACCTGGAATTTTTCCTTGAATTACTTCTGCATCATCATTAAAATAAAGCATATTAATTGAAGACATTTTAGCTGGGGAGCAGCATGGTCCAGTAGGACCTTTCTGGATTGCCTGATTAACAACATGGGTGTGAGGGTATTTTTGCAGGAATTCAATTCCACATTCTCCAGAGCAATAATTTGCTTTATATTTCTTTGGTGCAATAATCCAATCCCATCCAAAAGCCTCAAAATCTACTGTCAATGGGTAACGACAACACATCATTTCCGTTGAATGCTCATCACAGTCAATACCAGAGTCTCTTCTGAATCGTTTTGGTGTATCTATTACCTTGACCTCCATAAACGGGATCTGGGGGAAGAAAAGGCACACACAATCAGTTTATATTCAGAAAAACAGGTCTTACATATGGGTATTATATCAAAGATGCCACAAAACAGGATTTCATTTAAAAAAAAATAATATGGGCTTTTTGACTTTATTGAAATGCCTGTATCCCAAACATTTCTATGTGTGCATCTTTAAAATACAATTATTTGGCTGCAATGTCTCCTCAGTGTGCTTATCTTTTACAACTTACAATATATGTGACAAAAATATTCTTATTAATAAATGGCTCCTGATCGTAAACTTCATTACAAAACCAGCTGTTTGATCTTACTGTCTGTCAAGATGTTAAAGCTCCATTGTTTACATTTATTTTTTTATATACATTATGTAACAAAAAGGGGGCTAGCGAATCCAAAGTAAGGGTAACACTCTCACTCAAAAGACACTAGCATAATCCAATTACCATAATAACAC